>NC_080038.1:30627165-31234665 GCF_030020395.1 Manis pentadactyla
CCTGGTAGGGAGGCATTCAGGGGCTTTGCTCTGCTGGCCTATCCCCTCTCTTCTCACATCCCTTGGGCAGGGCTGAACTTAATACTATTTTGAGGAAAATGCCACCTTCCTCTGTGAGTGACTGTCTTCTAAATCTTTTTATTAAAACTACTATTTGCAGGTTGGGGGGGAAGAACAGGGGTGGGGTTGTTGCTAAATATGTTAAATATAGGTTGGGCTGCTTGTGTATGTATCTCCCTCAATTTCCCCAGAAAGGAGATGTCTTTTTCTTCACCCTCAGTCCAAAATCAAGAGGGCTGGAAGAGGAGGGAGGTTGCAAAAAGCCAGGGATGGGAGAGAGTAAAACCATCACTGTCCCATCCTTGGCCCTGAACCCGACCGTCTGAACCCCTCAAACATCCTCAGGTATCATACAGACTGTCATAGTGTGGAACCCCTCTCATCAAAGACCCAAGCACGACTGGGGGGCAGGTTGGGAATGTGATGGGTGGTGGGTGGGAGGCACGGGCCAGGGGCAATTCTCTCCTCACTTGTAAATGTGTAGTTTCACAGAAAAAAAAAATGCAGTTTTAAATACAGAAATTTCTTTAAAAAAAAAAAAAGAAGAGCAAATTAGGAGGATTTACACTTACCGATTTCAAAAGTTACTATAAAACTACAGTGTCAAAGAGACTGTAGAACTGTTTTAAGGACAGACGTACAGATCAACAGAATGGAATTGAGAGACCAGAAATAAATCCTGACATATATGGTCAATTGATTTTCTACAAAGGTGCCAGGGCAACTCAATGAGGAATAATAGTATTTTCAACAATGATGCTGGGACAACTGAATATCCACATACAGCAATATGAATTTAGGTTCTTAACTCAAACCATAAACAAACATTAACTCAAAAGGAACTATAGTCCTAAATATAAGGTCTAAAATTACACGAATTTTAGAACAAAAGAAAATATCTGTGATCTTGAGTTAGCTAAAGATTTCTTGCGCATATCTAAAGCATGACTTATAAAAGAAAAAAATTTGATAAATTCTATTTCATTTAAATTAAAAACTTTTGTGCTTTAAACAATACTATTAAGAAAGTGAAAAAATGGACTTAGAGAAAATATTTGAAAATCATGTATCTGAATCTGATAAAGTACTTATATCCAAAATATATAAACAACTCTTACAAATCTGTAATAAGAAGGCAAATGTTCAAATTAAAAATTGGGTAAAGAATTTTAAAGACATGTCTCCAAAGAAGACACACGATTTAAATAGACACCTAAGTGAATACATGACAATATATTCAACATCTTACTCACTAGGGAAATGTAAACCCAACCCACAGTGAAAATGTTTCACACCCACTAGGAAGGCTACAATCAAAAAGACAGAAAGAAACAATTGCTGGTGAGAATATGGAGAAATTTTAACCCCCATACACTGTTCATGGGGTTTTAACTTGGTACAGTCATGCTGGAAAATTTTGGGGAGTTTCTTCAAAAATTAGATGTAAATTTACAGTACAAAGCAGCAATTCCACTCCTAGGAATCCAACCAGAAGAAATGAAAATGTACGTTCACTCAAAGAATTAAATGTAAATGTTTATAGCAACCTTATTCAGAATAGCTTCAAACTGAACATAGCTCAGTGTTCATCAATTGGTAAATAGATAAACAAAATGTGGTATTCCCCAAAAATCAGATACTATTCAGATATAAAAAGGAACAGAAGATTTATAACTACTCCCACATGGATGAACCTCAAAAACATGCTAAGTAAAAGCAGAAATATAAGAGAGACCACATATTGTACGATTCTTTTTATACAAAATGTTCAGAATAGGCAAATCTACAAAGATACAAAGTTGAATAACAGCTGCCTGAGGCGAAGGGTGGGAACAGGAAGTGACCACAGATGTTCATGAGGGCAATGACAGCACTCTAAAATTGAAGTGTGAGACGGCTGCATATTCCTGTAAATTTACTAAAATTGATTGACTTGCATAGTTTAAACTGGTGAATTTATGGAATACAAATTACACTTCAATAAATCTGTTAAAAAAACAAAGACTTTAGTGGATTTTTACCAATTTTTACCAATGATTACTTGATGAATTTGCTTTGGTGTCAAAATTAAGCTACAATCATGTTTTTCATGGGATGTGGATGGGCCTGACTTAAGTCCTTTGAGAACCTATGAAAAAAATCAACTCACATTAGTCCAAAATTAACTGTTCAATATTAGCAAAAGATATTTGAATTGTCATGGTATAATTAAATGTAAAATATTGCACATGCCTTTCTTTTCAGAGATGCTGTCTCCTTGGATGACATCTTCTTGGTACTTAGCATTTGGTTAGGTCTGATCTGACACATTGCTGAAGGTAACTCCTCTTCTATTTCTGTTTCTGAGAGGGAAGGTGACTTTATACCTGATCCTGGCTGTAATCCTATGTCTGTATCGTTATATGAATACACGTATGCCCTGATGAAGTCATAATAATGAAATTAGGCCAAGTCTTCTAGAAAACTCATCAGCAAATCCAAAGATGCCCTAAGGCGCATGCTACAGATCCCCCTCAGATCCATTTAAACAGACTGATGCACTAATCTGCATACAATGGCCCTCTGCTGAGGAGACGCATTCTCAAACACCTTCACAATGAGTTAGGCCCACCCCATCCCACCAGGCACAGCTCATAATCAATGACGGAGAAGGAGCACAAAAAACAAGCCCCCTTGGCTCAAGGCAGGACCTATGTGATATAATTTATGTTCAAGAGACCCTAGGCATCAGGCTCGGTGTAAGCTTTACTCACAACACATCATTTCTCAGTTCCTTCTCCTGCTCTATCCTGCTTCCTTCATCTTGTACAGGTTTCTCCTAAAAGAACACTCTCCAAAAATCACATGTGCTCCAACCCCTCTCTCAGGATCTGCTTCTGGGGAAACCCACCCAAGACATTCACAAAACAAAAGGAAGAAAGGAAATAACTGTAGTCAAACTAGTTTAATGTTCTGCTATTTGTATATATGTAAAAGTCATTTAAATCACAAAAAAGAAACTGAAGAGTAAAGAAAGGCTCTATAGGCACCATGGACGGTTTCATACTTTCTGAGGAAATGAACTTTACCTCTCTGCTTTTCTCTGTAGGCGCATGTTTCTTGAATGTTCAATGTATCTTGCATAATAGTTGTCATGTGCTTTCTTTTCTATTCTTTCAAATTCAGTATATGCAAAATCAGGATCCACATAGTTGTATCTTGGAATCTTTGTGAAAATTGTCCTACAATATGAGCAAGTTATGTTAATATATATATATATATATACATACGCATTTATTCAATCAGTATTTATTGAGTTCCTCCAATACCAAAGGTTGGACATAGAATGGTGAATAGGACAGATTCTAGTCCTTTCCCTCATATCCTATTGCATCTCAAAACATGATTACATGTAGAACTAGAATGGTATCTAATTCTCTTCTCAACCTAATTAGAAAAAAATATCTAAGGTCACTGGCACCCACCCTAAATCCACTTAAAGAAGTAGTCAAATAGGCAATTTGGACAGTTCTAGATTACAGACGGGACTAGATCTGAATCTGATTAATTTTTCCTAAGAGTTAGCTACTTGTAGATGATTGTGAGTAAAGTTAGAGAAAAAATATAGAATGAATCCATTTGCTAACCACGCTACATTCTTAATATCTCAGAGTTTATGAAATAACCACCAACAATAAATCTACACAGAGAAAAAAACCTATGAAAGAACTGCAAACAACTTTGTATCTCATATTCACTCAACAGGGTTCATGTTCTTCCTTTCACCCACCATTTATTTTGCACAAAACAGAAGGGACAATTTATTTGCATTTAGCCTTGGTCTACCTCAATTCTTAGCAAATTTTATCAGTTATTACAATAATCACCCTCAGTAATTAACTCATAAGTATGAACCCATTAATCATACAATCAAATGAAATTCAATCTAATATTTCTCCCTGTCTTTAACAATTCCTTAATAGTTACAATAAGACAGCTTCAACTGAGTTAAAGTCTATAAAACAGTGAGGCAATAAGAGAGAAACAGATGTTTTGTTATTCAAAGATAAATTATTGATATTTAAATTTCCTTGGCTCTGGGAACCTTAATCACCTTTAGAACCAAGAAGTAATTCCTATATCTTAAATCCGTATCTCTGTAACAAGGAGAAAAGGAGAGAGTTGGAAAGAAGTAGTAAATGCTTGAAGTGAGAAAGAGCTGACTACTGACACATTTAAATGTTTATCAATTTCTTAAAAAATAAACTCCAAGAAATACCTCTGCAGCTTTCAGTAAGTCACTGTTTTTCTAGTGTGCAAACTACAGGGACAAAAAGTATTAAGTAAATAAAACATTTTCCCACATTTATTTATTAAAATATATATTTACTGAGTGTCTACTATATGTCTGACACTGTTCTAAGCACGGGACATAACTGTAGTAAATAAAAGTTAACCAAAAATACCTACCTAATTCTCTTCATTTTCTTCTCAGAAACTGAAAAAGTAAAATGTGTTACAAAATAAAATAGCAGCTATTGTTATAGACAACTTAATATGCTGTAAAATTTCATTACTTAAAGTTACTAATTGCTAGCCAGAAAATAACTGGGCTACACTTTATATTTCTATGAGTAAGGAAAAATTAAATTGAATGAAAATAATTACTTCCATGGAATAAACAGGAAATTCTTAGCCTTCTTCAAAAAAGTTCTGGCATTTTTAGACCATATGATTAATATTGATTTAGACAGAAAGAAAATGTTAATGTTAAATTAATACATTATATCTGTATATAGATATATTTGTATAAGCATAGGAAATGAATGAATAAGATACATAAAGAACTGTTTCCAGCAGCTATGTCTGCAGGGTGGGATACAGTGCAATGAGCCAGAGAGAGGGATGGGCTTACATTTTTTATACTTATAATTATTTAACATGGAATCTCAGTGATCTTTACACTTCTGTGGTTTATGGTATTTGTCAAATAAAAAAGAGATGTGGATGGAATCTAGAAAATAAAATAATAAACTATATAAAAGAGATAGACTATATAAAAACCCAGAATTTTCCAGTTGTGGAAAACAAAGCAATTATGGTCCAAAAATCAAATGGTATTGCAAGAAAGCGGCTGTAAAGTTAAATGAGCTTAAAGACTCACCAAAGGTAAAAGACAAATAGAGAAAGCCCAGGGACATTATCAAGTTTAGACGGCCCAGGTAGAGAAACAAGCAGGCAGAAAAAATACCCATTTCAGTCTCAGTTTCTGATGTAATGGCCCAGATAAAGATCTGTCAGGATGCCTGGGTTTCTTCTCACTAAGTACGGGTAAGATAGTTATTTCTTTGGTAAGTTTTAGTAAGCTCAAATTGAGTTTTTCATCACTTATGATCCTAATTGGGGAGGTTTTAGTTCAGTTTGGGGAAGGTTATAGAAAATGTGACTTGGAGGGGATCAAATGATGATGAAGACGATGAGGAAGATGATGATGACAATTATGACATCATTGACAAGGATGATTAGCTTTTTTTCACAATTTTAAAGTCTTCTTTATAAATCTTAAATTCAATCTCTCAGCCATAATAAACATGACTACTCTGAAGACTTGACACATTTCCAAAAGTGATTATTTTTAGTATTATTCTATACTTGTCAACAGCAAATTTTAAGAATCATCTGGTAAACTATTCACTTCCTGGCAAGTACAGCAGAGGTGATGAGAGGTTAGATAAAGCAAATATAGTACCACCCAACAAATATCTCCTCCAATGCAAAAAAAAAAAGAAAGAAAAAACTTATTACTATTATTATCATTATTATTACAATCATTAGTTTGTTACAATGGGAACTGGTCAGTCATAAGCATATCATCTTGGTCATTTTGTCTTTTTAATACAGCATGATACCTGAAATGTCTATTCTGCTCTCCAGACCTGATACTTGCAGTTCGGTCATTGGGAAAGGCTATCAGCACATCCTTCGACTCTTCACTTGAGCGATGATCGTGAATGCGTGTAAGGGTTGACTGCAGCATTGCGACAGGTGCACAGTCCTTGTATGTTGTCAAGTCTTTGGCCACAAACTGTCCAGCAGGATTACTGACCAAAGGGGATATACCTTTTATAAAATTGGATATTAAGTTTAAATGTCATTTTTTAGTTTTAGCTTTCCAAATAATATCTATCAATTAATTAATACACTAATTATAGGTTCTAACTTAAAGCTGTCTCTAAACAAAAACATATTCAGAAAATATGAATAATTCAGTTTATAAGTAGACCTATATAAACCAATTTAACAAAATAATGCATGCATAAAAAATAAAACATATAACTGAAAGGATTGGGTTGGCCCATATGGAACACATTTTTATAGGTTAAAGAGAAATGAATATCAGCAATTTCATATGGATCAATATATAAAAGATAATTGAGGATTAGATGAAATAGCAGCAAGAAAATCCATGGAATTGTCAAAACCAATTTATATTACAGACGAACAAAAAAGTAGAATAAAATATAAAAACCTTTAAAATATTTAATAAATGTTATAGATTACTAAACCAGTACTATTTAAAATGTAATCCTCAAAAAGGCAGCATCACCACCTACAGGGAACATGCAAATCTTTGGGCTTCAACAGAGACCTACTGAGTAATCAATGCTGGGATGCAGGCCAGCAATACCTATCTAAACAGGCCTTCTGGTGATTTTGATTCATGCAAAAGCTAGGAACCACAAGATTAGACCACATTTGATATATATAGCTAAACAATTAGTATATTAAGATAATCCAACACTAATTTTTTTTAAAAAGGTTAGTGTACACATTAGCTTACCAGGATTAATTTTCATCACAACTGTCTTGGTGCAAGGTTTGCAGACACTGTTGACATCTAAATATACTCGGTGAAAAGGTTTCAGTGATAAAGACTGCAAATTTTCATCTAATACTGGGCCAATAATGTCTATAAACTGCTTCACTTTAAAGACTCCAACTTGATGTGGAATGAATGAACACATCACATTCTGAAAAAAAAAAGAAAAGTAATCTAATGCCATAGGCTGAATGTTTGTGGGACCCTAAAACTCTTATGTTTAAACCTAGTGCCCAAAGTTTTGTAATTAGGAGCTAGGTCCTTTGGGAGGTGATTAGGTTATGGGATTAGTGCTCTCATGAAAGAGGCCCCACAGAGCTCCGTTGGTCCTTCCACCGTGTGTGAATACAAGGAGAAGTGTGCAACCAAGAAGGCCCTCATCTGACCATGCTGGCACCCTGATCTGGGATGTCCGACCTCCTGAGCTATAAAAGCTAAATTTCTGTTCTTTATAAACTATGCGGTCTATGGTATTTTGTTATAGCAGCCCAAACGGATTAAGACCGTATTGTTCTGTTAGGAAAAAATAAAAACAAATCCAAAAAAATTGTCTCTAAAATTTTAAGGAAAGCTAGCTCATTACCATGATATGAAAGCATTCTGGAAATATCATACACAGTATTGACAAATCTTTAAGATACATATTATTGCAAAATTATTTAAGAAAAACCTAAGAACAATGGTGCTGAAGCACTTCCAGAGTGGCAGATTGAGGACCTCTACAAAGCTACTCCTCCACAAACAGAAAGAGACCACTGGAATAACTGTTGAAATCAACTTTGCAGATATTTCAAAACTACCCAAAAGCTTGCAAAAATCCAAGGAGTACTTAAGAAAAAATGGCTGAATATCTGAAAGGATGACAGGCTTTGTGGCACTTTTATTTGCTGTAATCCCATCCTCCTATTCCCAGGTTTGTGCTCTCTTTGAAAAACAACAGCCTTGCAACCATGGTAGCTGTGAAAACTATTATCCTAGCAGCCATTGAGGGAGAAGAATGGCTTCGGAGCTCTCCAAAAACCCCATCCCCAGAGAACTGTCCCTATATGTCCTATCTGGGAGCTAGCTAAAAAGCCTATTATATGAGCATGTCTTTAACTGACCTGATTCAGAACTCATTCTGTATGAACAGCTGTCTCCCCAGGGTTCTGCCACCCCCCAAAAAAGTATCTGGCAATTGTAAAACATCACAACCTGAAGTAGCATTACCATGTAGGCTAGTAAGAGGAGGGAGGGAGAGACGAAGGAACGAACCACAAAATATTCAGAGGGTATTTAAAAGCTCTCACATATTCCTGGGAATCTAGATTACCACACACATGTGCAGGACAGTTTATATACCCAGGGAAGATTTGACAAAGCAATAATTTCTTATCTCTGGCTGACTTTGAGACTCTGTACAAAAAGGAACTGAAGACCAGACAGAGTTGTAAACTACCTGACAGAACACTAAAGACATGCTTTACCCAATACACTTACACAGAGGCTCTCAGCAAAGGCTGTGAGACTTACTGATTCAACAAATTTAAGAGAATCTCTGCCCAGTCATTAGCTGATCACTAAATTAACTGAGCAGACACTTGATTGGCTGCACACAACAAAGAATAACAACCTTTACGGAATTAGCCTGAACAGTCACTAAGTAAAAAAAACAACACCAATGACAATAAATCCTGGCAGCTACCTGATTTCCATAGCTCCCAAATTATATCACTTAAAATGCCCCGTTTTCAACAAAAAATTAAGGGACACTCAAAGAAATAGAAAAGTATGGCAAATATACAGGCAAGATGCAGTAAAAAGAGACTGTGCCTGAGGAAACACAAATGTTGGACTTAACAGAGACGATAAGTTGATTATTATAAATATGTTCAAAGGCTAAAGGAAACCATGTCTAAGAATTAAAGGAAGACACCAAAATCAAAGGCAACAAAAGTAAACATAAATAACTGGGGCCACATCAAATTAAAATGCTTCTACAGAGAAAGGAAACCTCAACAAAATGAAAAGGCAACCTACAGAATGGGAAAAAATATTTGCAAATAATATATATGATAAGGAGCTAATACCCAAAATATATAAAGGACTCATACAACTCAAAGCAAAAAAAATAAAAATAAAAATCCAATTAAAAACTGGGCAGAGGACCTGAATGGACATTTCTCCAAAGAAGACATCAGATGGCCAACAGACACATGAAAAGATGCTCAACACAAGCAACCGTCAAGGAAAATACAAATCAAGACCAAAATGACATAACACCTCACACTTGTTAGAATGGCTATTATCAAAATGAAAAGAACAAGTGTTGGTGAGGATGTGGAGAAAAGGGAATCCTTGTGCACTACCGGTAAAAATGTTAATTGGTGCAGCCACTATGGAAAACAGTGTGAAAGTTCCTCAAAGAATTAAAAACAGAACTACCATATGATGCAGCAATTCCACTTCTGGGTATTTATTTGAAGAAAATGGAAAAACTAATTTGAAAAGATATCTGCACTCCAATGTTACTGCAGCACTATTTATAACAGCCAAGACATGGGAACAACCTAAGTACCCACCAATGGGTGAATGGATGAAGAAAATGTGATATATCACACACACACACACACACACACACACACACACACACACACACTAGAATATTATTCAGCCATTTAAAAAAAAGGAAATCTTGCCATCTGTGACAACAGATGTATCTTGAAGGCACTATGCTAAGTGAATAAGTCAGTCAGAGAGAGAAAGAGAAAAAGGCAAATACTGTGTGATTTCACTTATATGTAGAAACTGGAAAAACAAAAACAAGCTCATAGATACAGAGAACAGATTGGTGGTTGCCAAAGGTGACGGGTTGAGAGTGAGGTGAAATGTGAGAAAATGGTCAAAAGGTACATATTGCCAGTTAGAAAATAAGTTCTAGGAATATACCATACATCATGGTGACTACAGTTAATAATACTCTATCAGTCACACATCAGAAAGCTGCTATGAGAATAAATCTTAAAACTTCTCATTATAAGAAAAAAAATTTGTAACTATGTATGGTGATAGATGTTAACTAGACTTATTGCTATTATTTTGCAATATGCACAAATATTGAACCATTACATTGTACACCTGAAACAAGTATGTTACAGGCCATTACACCTCAATAAAAATGAAGTATGAAAAAATATCTTACAAAATAGAGAATAGCCATAAAATATAGAAACTGTTAAAAAGAACAAATAATGAGAAGGAAATGTGGGAAACTCACAATTATGTAAAAATTAAACAATATACTCACAAGTAATCAATAGGTCAAAGAAATCTCAGGGAAAATTAGAGACTACTTTGAGATAAGGAAAACCTAAACCACAACATATCACAATTTATGGAATGTAACAAAAGCAGTGTTTAGAGGTAACTTTACAGCTATAAGCACCTATATTAAAAAAAAAGAAAAATCAAAACCTTAACTTCCACCGTACAAAATAGAAAAAAGAGGAGTAAAATAAACCCAAAGTGAACATAAGGAAAGGACATTTCAAAGACATTTGTTGATTTTTCTCTATCATTTTTTATGTTTTTGATTCTCTATTTCATGTATTACTGCTTTTGTCTTTATTATTCCTTTGGAAAACAGTATGATCAGTTCCCAAAAAGTAAAACACGGAGTTATTATATAACTCAATAATTCCACTCCTAATTATACATTAAACAGTATTGAAGTCCGGTCCATATGAATTTTTGGATTTTTTTTCTATTTCTGTAAAGAATACCATTGGCATTTCTATAGGGATTACAATAATCCTGTAGATTACTTTTGGTAGTAGAGACATTTAAAAATATTAATTCTCCTAAATCTATGAACACAGTATTTCTTTGCATTTATCTGTCTTCTTTAATTTCCTTCATCAGTGTTTTATAATTTTCAATGCATATATTTCACCTCTTTAAATTTATTCTTAAGTATTTTATTCTTTCTGTTCCTATTTTGTAAAAGATCCTGAATAGCCAAAGCATTCTGAACAAGAGTAAAGCTAGAGGCATCATACTTTCTGACTTCAAACTATATTATAAACCTACAGTTATCAAAACAGTATGGTACTGATCTTTAAAAAGACATATAAACAAATAGAACAGAATAGAGAGCCCGGAAATCAATCCATGTGTTTATAGTCAACTGGTGGAAAAAAACAGCATACAATAAGGAAAGAATGATCTCTCTAACAAATGGTGTTAGAAAAATTGGATATCCACATCAGGAGAATAATGTAATACTATTTAGCCTTAAAAAAGAAGGGAATGTTGCCATTTGGAACAAATGGATGAACGTAGAAGATGTTATGCTTAGAGAAATAAACCAGACACAGAAAGATAAATACAGCATGATCTCACTAACATGGAATTAATTAGATTATGCAGAATCTAAAATAGTAAAACTCATAGAAGGAGAAAGAATGGTGGGTGCTGGGGGAGTGAAGGAGGGGAAAAGGGAGTTTGGTTAAAGACCACAAAGTGTCATTTATGCAAGATGAGTAAGTTCTGGAGATGCACAACATGATGACTGCAGTTAACAATACTACATTGAAATTTGCCAAGAGGGTAGATCTTAAAAGTGTTCTCACCATTAAAAAAATCATAATGATGTGAGGTGAAGAATATGTTAATTAGCTTGATTGTGGTGATTATTTTACAATGTGTATATATATATAAATCAAACATCGAGCTGTATACCTTAAATATATATAATTCCTATTTGTCAATTATACTTCAATAAAGCTGAGAAAAAGAAATGTCAAGGATAAAATTGGGGAAGTATGAGGCAAATATAAACTGTATATTGACTATCACAGCCCTTCAGGGCACTTTGTGTTAAAAGCTCTAATGTTTCCTTTTGTTTAATTACATACTTTGCTTCTATAGTAAAAAATAATACATACATACATAAGAAAACCTGTCCACACAAAAAAACTTGTAGTGTATGTGAATGTTTATAGCAGCATTATTCATAATAGCCAAAAGGTGGGAAGAACTTAAATGCCCATCAACTGATGAATGGATAAAGGTAGTATATTCACACAATGGAATACAATTTGCCATACAAAAGAATGAGCTATGGATACATATTCCAACACTGATGCACCCGAAAAATACACTAAATCAAAGAAACTAGACACAAAGTCCCCATGTGTATATGTGATGTCAAGAACAGGGAAACTTATAGACATAGAAAACAGATCAGTGGTTGCCAGGGGCTGGGGCGTGAGGAATGAAAAGAGCAAGGGACCGCTAATGGACATGGGGTTTCTTTTGGTGGTAATGAGAATGTTTTACAATCAGATAGTGTTGCCAGTTGCACAAGTCCGTGAATTTACTCAGTACCATTGAATTATACACTTTACATTTGTGAGTTTTAAGATTTCAATAAAGCTGGTATTAAAAAAAGAATAATCTTACCACACTTCTAAATAGTCAGAAGCTACTGACCCGCCTGTAGAACTCACAGTTCTCCAATGTCCCCTGCATTTCCTATGTTCACTTTTTATTAATTTGAAAGTTATTAGCACTAGAAAAATCCATAAGCATTCATGTTTCCGACTGTTTAGAGCAAAGCTCAACAAACTTTTCAGTAATTTGCCAGACAGTAAATATTTTAGGTTTTATGGGCCATATAACTGTGACAATCAATAAAGGGAAACCTCACGAAAATGAAGTCAGAAGGTGAGAAGCGGGAGCTCTCCTTCCTTACCCTGGACATGTAGTACAGAGCCCAACAGAAGAATCTTCAACAGGAAAGAACCGTCAGTTCCAGGCTCAACAGGGAAAGATGGGCATTGGCATCTCCTGTAAGAAATCTCCTATCTCAGCAACTCAGTCAATGAGTAACTGTCACCAACATCACCAGACTCTTGCTTTTCTCCAAGGGACTTCTGTTCAAAACAACTTCTCCCAACTTCTTCCTCCTCCATAAAATAAAATTCCTCTCCTTGTTACTTGGACTAGCCCACGGTCTTGCAATTCTCTGATATTCCCAAATAAACCCATTTTTGCTGGTAAAATAACTGCTTTATTTCTAAGGTCAACACAAATGTCTCATAAATATTCAACTCTGCTTCTGTAAGAAAGCAGCCATAGACAATAGGTGAACAAATAGGAGCAGCTATGTTCCAGTAACACTGTACTTAAAAGAACAGGGGGCAGGCCAGATGTGGCCTGTGAACTATAGTTAGCCAGCACTTCCTTTCCAGGGTCTGGGAAAGGGTTAACCGAGTAGAGAAAGAGAAGTTGGCCTGGTGCTCACAGGTATGCCTCGGAGTTCAACTTCTCTGCTCTATACCAGCAGTACAAGGCATAAGCCAGCTATGATTGACATCAGTTTCAAATTTGAAATTTCTACTCAACTTTAAAGGTCGTGTTCCTATGTTCCTGTAGTAGAAGACCTCTATACCTGGCTGGAAGTAAACACCCTATCCTCTGAGTTCCTGTATCACCTTGTTATAGGTCCCTTTTAACAGATTTTGTATTCATCTTAAACCATACCTGTTTGTATGTATCTTACATTTCCTTAGTAGGTTAAAAAATTCTTACCGGGCAGAGCCTCTTCCGCCGGCGCGCAGCCTGGCCACTCTGCTCCCCAGGCGAGTGGGGATCCCGCTCCTGTCCGAGCTGGAGCACGTTTACGGTCAGCACAGCTGCAGCCGCGAGGAGCTGAGCCATGCTGCCCGAGGCGCGCCCAGCTCGTTACTGCCTGGCGGTGCCCACGCGGAGCCCAAACCTTGCAAGGAGGTGGTGGGGCTGCGGCAGCCTGATGCGTCCCTGCTCTGCCAGCTGTGGGGCTTGTACGAGCCAATCCAGGAGTATAAGCACCTGTGCCATGCTGAGACTTTAGCTTGTGCCAAGACCTGACATACTCCCAGCATTCAGATGGCTCCTATCCACCTGAACCTGGCCTATCTAATAACAAGCCTCCAGTGCTGGCCTACCAGCCCTCTCTGTGCCCCAGATGCACAAGGCCTGTGATCAGAGGCTGCAGGACACCTTCCACATCAGCCTCTGAAGAGCTCAGTACACAGTGTGTGTGTTGGGGGTTGGGAGTAGGGTTGCACCCACGCATAATAAGGCTCAGAAATTCACCCCTCAGCAAGTACTCCGACTGTAGTGGCTGCTTTCCCCATGCCCATCTCACCTCACAGGAGGGCAAGGCCTAGGTGCTTCCGAAGCAAAATTGCCAACCCCTCTCTCCATTCTCGGGTTAGCTGGCACTGGACCAGCACCTGGACTACTTCTGGCCATGGCACTAGACCTCCACTTCACCCACTTTATGTGCACCCCAGCTTGGCCAACCTTCACTGCGGCAGTGAGGCCCACAGCATCTTGCATTCCCCTTGCATCTCTGAGATTGGGGTGAGTGGCTGGCTCCCACCTTCTTTTCACCTTTTGCTGCTATCGGCAGCTGCTGGCTCACGAGTATTCCACCGCTGGCTCCTGGGTTCCACTGCCCTAGAAGGCTCCAGGACCCAGCCATTCCTGCAAGCAGTCACAGCAAGGAGGGCCAGGGCTTCATGCTGAATATTTAAATTTAGGGGTCTGGCCTCCTTGACATGCAAATAAATATTCTCTCAACCAAAAAAAATTCCTTAGAAGCAGTAAGTGTATCACACTTCTTTTCATTTCCTACAGTGTCAGATGCTTTTCCCGGCACATGAAAGGCCCTTAACAAATAATTATGGATACTGTACAAGTGCCAATACAAAGACATTCATAACTAGGCCACAGAAGAGATACAGTTTATAAACACTGGCAGAACAAATGTAGTTTTCAGTCCTCTGCATGGCATTTTAGTAAATCTTAAAATACTTGAAGCATGTGAAAACATGGATTAATCATCTTACCTGGATACATCCTTTATCAATCTTGCCCCTTTGAGGATCAATTTTAAAATGTGCAGTTTTTTTAAACTGGTACATCACAGGGTTTGATTTGGACAGATTTTGCATAAAACACAGACACTCTGAATGTCCACCCATGAAACATGGTGCAAAATTAAGGACCTTTCCTGGACCAAAATGTAGTAAGACACGAAGTGCCGAGCCTGTCATTGCTACTTCCACGTTCTGAAATCGATCACCTGTAAAAGCAATAATAGCTTTTTAACATAAAAAGTGTTTTGGGAATTCAGAATATATTTGCTTGGTCCAAAGATTGTCATCTGAAAAGATCTGAAGGAACGTGGGTTAGCGCATTCAGTCTTTCAGTCAACAAAATCATTGAGCGCCTTCTCTGGGCAAGCTACTCTCCTAGGCCTTGGAGATACAGCAGAGAATAAAAGGGACAATGTTCCTGCTCTCATGGACTTTACATTCTAGTGAGGTAACCATAACAAAGAAATAAACACGGAAATATATAGCATTTCAGAGACAACATGGGGAATGTTAACACAGGGTAAAGGGAAGCAGAATTTGCTACCTAAGAACACATCTCTTTGGCATAAGGTTTATTTTAGGTTGATTACTTTTTAAGAAACAGCAGTTGCAGGGAAAGCTCTGAAAACCTAATAGAAATAACCCTTTTGCAACAGACTTTTGGTAAAGTCTGTTTCCCTATAAAATGTAAAAGTTTACATTAATAAGGGAAATCTCAATTTGTAAATGTGTCTCTCTCTGTACCAGCAGAAACTCTTTTTCAAAGGAGAAGGCATGGACTCAAATCTGCATAACAACCATTCTGTGATTACTGTGCTTTTCCTGGTCACCTCCTATAACTGGCTTCCCACCCCCAACATCATCTTTTGTCTTTATCGGGACATGGTACTTAAGGTGGTGGCTATAGCCATTTCAGGGAGTTACTCAGTTTTTCTGGGTCTCTCCCATGGATACAAGTGTGGGTAAAATTGTAATATTTCCAGGATACCTTGCCTGGCTTTAGTGCACCTGCATATCAACAGGTATTCCTAAGGGGTGGAGAGCAACAGTTCATCTCCATATCAGTGGGTAATTACCTGGGCAACCAAGGGCTTATCTGCACCTGAAAGGTTCGGGGTAGGTTTCGCTTGCTTCTGCTGGAGCAGGAAAGAGATGCCTTCCAACCACAGTTTGAAAGCAATAAACGGGTTTTAAACTTTATGTCTCCCTTTGACTGATCTCAGTTTTAGATGTATTTTCCCCTGGGATTTCATTTACCAAGAGTTACAACAGGAAGTATTTATGTTACTAAAGTTCTGTTCGCTTTTACCCTGTTGATCTTTTGTTACAGGGGGGTTCCTGGCGTAGAAGAACCTAGAAGGGTTGAGGGAAAACTATTTTTCCTTCCCTACAAGAGTAAGAGCACATCTTGGGGCTGCTGTTTTACATGGGTAAGTCCAAAAAGGCCTTTCTGATAGGGAAACACTTAAGCAAACAATATAAAGGGACTTAGAAAGAAAATCATGTGAAACTCCAGGAAAAATGCACGCCAGACAAGTAGAACAGCAAGTACAAAGACTTTAAGGCAGGAATTTTCTTGGCTTTGTTAGGTAGAAAAACATGAGCAGCAGGGTAAGGGAAAGATAAAATTGAAGGATAAAACTGCCCAAACTCCACCCAGGTAGGGGTCCCCTGTGAAGACAGTAAAGGCTTTGCACAGAGATAACTTCATGCCTATGGGGACCAGGACAAACAGGTCCCAACCAGGTCCCAACACAGGCACAAACGAACAAAACTAAGAACTGCCCAAACCACACCTCATCATAATCTCATTAAAATAAAATTGTGGTTTTGCTCCCACCAACCCCCATGGGTTTTTCTGTGTGCATTCTGGGAAAGGACATGTGCACCAAGAGGAATTCATGTACAAGTAGAGCTGTCAATCAAATGACCTCACCCTGTTCATCAGAGGAAGTGCCTGCCAGCTAGGTGGTGGTAAATAGACCCTCCCCTAAAAGTTCAGTGCCTTTGTCGGCCTAGACTCTGGCCTGCTACTCCCTTGGTTGGAGTGTATTCAAATAAAACTTTTCCTCTGCTTCACTACTGTGTCTCTCTGCCTTTCAATTCTTTGTTGTGGTGGGGACAAGAACTGAGGAGAACAAAATCAACCTGCAGCAGTTTGTTCCAAAACCCCTAAGGAAACAAATACAGCTGGGTAACAGTACTAGAAGTGAGGCAGAGGAGGGCATGAGGCAAGCATCGTGATTATTTTTTCCTGCCTATGATGAAAAATGCCAAGGTATAGTTAGTATAGTAAGAACAGGAGGCACTCCATCTTAAACATTCCATTTTTAAACCAGGGAGTTAGGAGGAAAGATTCCTAACATATTTTATGGTGATTGGCCAACAACTGACCCTATCTGAAGGCAGGGAAAGCAGTTCTAAATGACATGTTTTCACGGCTTGAAGATGACGATTATCTTGGAGAAGAACTGGACCAGTAAATTCCTGTGCTAAGTTTATCTTACAGAACATCGAGACCACTGACCATAGACAGTGACAAAATGTCTCTCCCAGAAGATGGACATCATAAGAACACATACCAGCCTACACTTTCCTCACTCCTTATTCTTGAAATCCATAAAAAACCCAAATCCTATATCTTTAATGGCACCTCTCCTCTGAGGCTGCCCACACCTCTCTTTCTCCTATGTGTACTTTGCTTTAAATAAAACCTTGCTTCTCAGTTTATTGTGTTTTGTGTCTGAGTTCTTTCAAGCCTGTCAGGAGGTTACTAGGAGACACCTTTCCCAGTGGTAAGTGTGTTTGTTACTTTGCTATTTCATTTAATTTTCTAGTCTTAAGCACAAGTCTTCTCTCTCTCTCTCTCTCTCCCCCCGTTTTACTTTAGACAGGTAGGGAAGGGCTACTGAGATCTCTGATTTGGGCTTGCAAGGTTCCCTTCACTTGGGTGACCCAGATGGGACTTCAGCTGTAGAATCATGCTCTTTAGCAGCCTACCCCAAAAATCTCCTTTCTTCGTTTTGGGAAGTTCTCAGAACATGATCTCACTCCATCCAGTGCTCCATGGCTTCCCCAAATTCTGCGGTGGTAGAGACTTATTTATCATGCCATGCATATTCAAGTAGACACTGGACACCAGGTGAACCTGGCTTTAGGAGCTGGCAAGGGATCTGCCCTCTGCCAAGCAAGAGTTTAATGAAGTTCCTTTTCCTCCTCTGTTCTCCCTTGCTCTCTACTACCCGCATAGCTGCACAAATAAAGGAGCTACTTTTCCTGGCACTGTGCAACTCTGACATTCACTACTACTTTCACCTTAATGAATTCATTCCTTACCTACACTCAGCCGACCTGTTCACAAATTCTTTCCTGAACAGAGTCAAGAACCCTCCCTCATCCTGTGTGAGGTTTCACCTAGCAGGCAGGAGACACCTCCACAGGTGGGGCTGCCTGGCAACAGAAGAATGGTGAGAAAAGGTCAGATTTAAGATATCTTTTTGAGGATAGAGTTAACAACAGTTGCTGATGGATTGGATATAGAATAGGAAACTGAAGACATGATAAATGATGATGCTAAGGATTTTGGCCAGAGGAACTAAAGTGATTGAATTGCTATTTTGTGAGAAAGGAAAGACACAGGAAGGACAGGTTGTGGGGAACCCAGGAGGGTGTTTTTGGATATGTTAGGTTTGTGATGCCTAGTATACATCCATGTAGAAATATCTACTAGGTCACTTAATGTATTTACAAGCTTAGAGTAAAGATAGAAGAAATATTGGAGTTTGAGGTGAGAAGAGCAGGTGTGTGATGCTAATCCCATATTGCGAGACTATGAATGAACAGAGGAGGCCGCAGGAATGTCAGACCCCTTACAGGAGCCACTTGAGGTTAGTGATTACAAATTAAGAAATGAAACCTCACAGCATGGTTTGTGTGCTTTTCTCCAGCACAATTAGCTTCCCCAGTACAGACCCAGAGTAGGCTGAGGTGAATTTAATCAGATTAGATATTTTCTACTGTGGGAGATGTTTTCTAAGTACACATGGAAAAAGGTGATTAAATAATGGACAATGGAACATAAACTGGGCAATACCATCAATATGAAGTTTTGGAGATAATATAAGAAAGTAGGAACTATGAATTGTAGGCTCCATTTGGGTGAAAGAACAGTTTTACAGAGAAAGAAAGCAATGTAACTAGAATCCAAAAGAAGGTTTATATTTCTTTATTAATGCTCTTACTAGCCAATCCTAGATTCTCAATTACTTTTAAGGCAAACCTAGCACCTGCATCTCGAGACACCCAAAACTAGATTACTTGCAAACCTCAAACAAATGTTCTGTCTATGATTGGCAGGCAGAGCTCAAATCATACCATGACATATCAGTGACAGAGCAATTGATTTCTGTCCTAGAAACACAGTTCAACCCTGCTCAGTGATATCATTCATACTGACATGCAGATCTGGATTCTAACTTGCCATGGCTCATCTTTCTGGATTTGATCACTAACCTGCGTATATCTTCATTTCCTCTTTGATCTGTCTTACTAAGCTGAACTGCAAGTCTTGTTCCATCTATCCTCGCGGCAGCCCATCCAATATTACCTGAGACTGTAAAAAGTGCAATGCAACTTGACATGTGGTCTGTAAAGCATATGCACTTCTCAATATCCTAGAACAGGACATTGCACCCTATTTATTCTATGTCTTGGTCTTTGGCTCTTGCTGTACATTGATTTGAGAGCTGAAGGTCCTGCAGAGATGGAATGGTCATTTGTTCCCATATCAATCTCTAAGAGAAAACCTAGGCTTACATAGGAAAATAAGCCAGGTTGTTTTTACCTTTGGTTCATTCCTTAAACTCTAGATCATCATGTTTACCTAATGTCATTTTAAAATAATTAAGTCATCTAAATTCTAACTTGGAAGATTATTATATAATAGGTTCTGAAGTTAACTTCTTTCTTAACATGCCACAAAAGAAATTTTAAGGTCTCTTGAAGGTAGCATTTTCATTCTATTTAATAATTATATATTTTTATTAAATTGCCTTTACAAATATTGATGACCAAACTTTTCAATAATTTAATCTTCTATACATTTGATGATAATGTTCACTTTGCACTTACTTTTGATGTTTTTATTATCATCTCTCAAAAATCCATCTTTACTTCCTACAGACTCAGATCTCAAAAAGACAGCATAGTCCTGCCTGTGTGAAGGATCATTATCCTTTTTACAATCAGCAATTAGCCTGCAAAAAATTACAACCAGTTATCAGTGATTTTTAAAGCAAAGATGACACACGTTAGTAGCTCTCAAAAGGGATTACCAACCCAATCCTTAATCTATGCAAACAGATTAAAGTTCAGGAATAAAAATATAACTATGATCCATTTCCAAAATTACTACACACATACATAGACTTGCCAAAAGAAGGCCACAGAATGTAAAGATCCAAAAGACGAATTCATGACAACATTTGCAAGACAAGAGTAATGTAAATATACTAAGTCATCAAGGTCCCACTCCAATGGCACTTTCTAAGTAAAGGATATTCCTTCTAGGCAGAGTTCATTGCTACTTAAGGACTCTGTTCAATTCTTTACAAGGGCCCTTCTTACCCCGCATATAGCTGCAAATCTCTGTTACCTATCTGTCTCCCTCCCATGGACTAATAAGCATGTATAGCACTAGCCACATTCTTGTTAGAGGAGAACAAGTAATTTGGAGAACAATATTTTATAATAGCCAAATCTTGTCAAGAGGCAAAATAGAAAGATGGAAAGAAAGAGAAGTAAGAAAAAACACACAGATGGGTTACATCACAGGCCTGTGCATTGGCTCTTTACTTGCCTTACCTAGAGGTCAGTTTTTTTAGCAGCAGATACTCAGATATATACACAAAAGGCTGATATGAAGTGTTAGAAAGGAATGCAAATAGCATGTTGAGCACACATTTAACCAAGACTTCAAATCATACTCACACCTATGAGTTTTTGCTAGACTCTCAAAATTAGCAGGCTGCCATGAAAAAGAATATTTTAAATGTTAACAATTGTGTATTAAACAGAATCTTGTACACTGACCAGAGAAATTTCCTGCATGGAGGTATGATTGATAAGGCAAATAAAGATGGTACAAATAGAAAAATTACTTGATTCATTACCCTCCTTATGTTAAAACACAACTCAGTCTTCAACAGACAACCGGTATCACCAAGGGACCTAGCTGCCGTGGAGAAAAGTGCATTAAACACTGCCTTCTCACACACAAGGGTAAACATACCTACAACTGGACTGGCTATTGCCACACACTGCAACCGCTCAAATGTAGCTGAAATTGCTACTATATATTTAAAATGGCATTTCTGAATATACTTTCAAATTAAATAACCAAACCAATTACACAGAACTGTGAAAACATACATTGGCAAAAATCCTAAAAGTCTGAATTCCAGCAAGCAAGTGTTGTTGATCCCAGGAGCTGCTATTGGTTTAATATTCATGCTACTCAGTCAGCAAGCATTTTGCCAGGACAGGAGCATGGCATTCTCTTTGAAGGCCCCTAAAACATACTGCATGCCACTGGCCATCACCTGACTGTTTCTGAAGGAACAACAAGGTCTTCGTTGCAGATGGGTTTGGAGCCACAATCCAAAACAACCCAAACCTTCCACCTCCCCATTTCCACAAGGTCTAGAGATTTTTTAAATTTATCATGAAGTATTTAGAACCATATTTTTAAATATTGGAAATAATATTAACAATGTTAGAAATATCTAGAGCCATAATAAGAAAAATCTGATTTGTGCCTTCTGACAAGTTTTACTATTAAAATAAGTCAGATGAATGTATGATTCATATACTTTACACTAATAAGTAACATCATAACGGAATTAATTTTTGCTTACTTTGGGCTGAAACAAAATGTAATTACAGTCTTTTGATAAGGTAGTAACCTCCATTCATTAGGAACACAGGACATAAAAGTGGTAATATCTGTGTTCTTTATCTTGTTTAAGTAGGTGAGATTATGTAAAGCAATATCCATTCTTTGTTGAATATTTGTACCCTGCAAGACAAAATCAGAAATAAAAGAAAATCAGAAAAAGAAAATAAAAAATTTTAAGAGGAGGTCATAAGACAATTACTGAAACTTCAGAGTCTAGAAAATAGAGAACATGTTATGTTTTTAAAATAACATACATAAATTGATCAAAGCACATCAAAAAATTTAAAGAAATGTTGCAAAATTGATGGGGACAGAAATCCCCACAACTAGCTGCTGATCTAGAAGAAGCACTTATCTGGTTTACTTTAGGTATATATTATTATCAATGTTAGCTTAATTTACTGAATTTTTTTTGAGGTTACCCTTGAAAATACGTGAAATGAAATCATATCTATCCAAGCATTAAAATACACTTACAATATAAGTATCTATACTTAAACAGCTTATGGGTTATTAGTAAATTCAGAACAATATGTTTCAAAATACTATGTCTGATCTTCCCGTGTTGCACTGTTTACTTACCAATTCTTCTCCAACTGCATCATCCTGCTTTATGGCCACCCAATGTATCGCTTCTGGACTTTTATTGTATAGAAGTCCGTGTTCAATTTTTGATGTTCCAAAGAAAATAGAACCAAAGCGTATGCATTCCAACTTTTTGTCCCAACTCATATTTAACAATTCAATAATCTCTTCAACCACACAAGCTTTGATATTCAGTAGTATTTCTGGACAACCTTGCAAAACTTACTCTACAAGATAATGAATTAAATATGTATACTTTAATTAGAACTCTATATATTGTTCTCCCAAATATTTGGATAAAGATAAATTTTAAAAAATCACAGCCTAGTAACAATTCAAAGGCCTAAGCCATTCCTTTCACATACATGCCAGAGACTGTCATGTCCTTCTGCCTGTCTGAATCTGCAGAGTAGAAAGGCACTTATGCAACCTAATACACTGTCCTTGGGAAACAACAAAGTTGAAAAATAATTGCATGAATTGACCCCAAAAAGAGTATTAACATGTCCATATCATCAATTATTTCATAAATACTAGTTAGATGGGATGATTTACATGGTCACATCTAGTTCTAGAATTCCACGTTAATTTCAACACTTCATGCTTCATCTGCAACTTATCCACTGAAGACTCTCAAGAAAATATATCTAGACCAAAATTTTTTCTCAGATTCAAAATAAGTAAATATAATAGACTTCATAGGGTTCTGCAAAGCAAATCAATTCCAACATTTTAAATCTGAACTCAAGATCTTCTCCCACAGACCCATCCCTCCTCTTACCTTACCTTTCTATAACCAGTCACTATATCCAGTCAAATCTATCTTCATAATGTATCTTTAACACACTTATTCCATACTCTCAATTTCTACGTTAGCTGAGGCCTTTATCATTTTTCTTCTGCTTTACTATTATAGTTTCTAGTCAGGCTACTCACTCCACATCTATACTCCCTGATTTGTTTTGCACACTGCTATCAGCATGACCTTTCTAAAATGCTAACTAATCAAGACACTCTCATTTTAAAGCCTTCTTGATATTCTACAGCCTTCACAATAAAACCCAAGCTACTACCGGGACTCAGAACTGTTTCCCAAATATTTTTGTGGCTGTGACCTTCAGTAACAAATATATTTTATGTTGCAATGTAGGAAACACACACACACACGCAAAACAAGTTTTATAAAACAACATTTGTCCTTACTATGTAAGAAGCATTCTGATATGCTCTATTTCATTGTTCTAATAACTGGTGGTGACCCATTATAATGACTGCACATCCCATGAATGAACTGAGATATAGAGCATTAAAATACACTGTCATATGATGTTCTTTACTGGACCTGCCCCATTCTGTTCTTCTGGTCTCATCTTGTATCCCTCCTCACCTCCATCTCTGCCTCTAAACTGCCTCAGATTTCTGTGTGTAACACTGTGTATTCACCTCTAGGATTTCAAGTCGTCTACTTGGTCTGCCTGAACTCACTCCTCTAAACCCTCCCATCACCAACATCCACCTTCCCTACACACACACACACACACACACACACACACACACACACACACACACACACACACACTCAGCCGAAATCACATCACTGCTCTTTGGCTAATTTCTTGTCACCAATAAGTATTTGGGTTAACTCTCACCTCTTTAGTGGAGCCTTTTCCTGGCCCACTCTGTCACTCCTACATCCAGACTAGGAGCTCCTTCTTATATGTACCCTCCCATGTGCCATTCTCTGATTCTTCCCATTTATGAAACCCTAAGTGCTTGGCAAATAGTAGCAACTCAGAGAATGAATGTTGACTGAAAGAACAAAGAAGCTTACATTCAAAGACAGCAGGTGTATCTGAAGAGTGAAATATGAAAGTATTAAGAACGATATTAGAATTAAGAACCACTTTGTATATACTCACTTTGCCACTTCATTTACGATTCTGGGCTGGTCTGTACAGAAATCCACTTTAATAATCACTGATGACTTCGGCTCCACAATACCCTTAGTTGGATAAATGAATGGCAATAGGTAATTGGCCCTCATATTCTGCTTTAAACATACCTAAGGGGAACAAGAGCAGATAGTTTACATCTGCATCCCTACAATGTGACATTCAAACTGTTAGTAAGGAATAGACACACATTACAGAGTACGTGGTCTACTGTGGACCAAAAATCACAGCTTTGATTTAATCCAGTCTTTGGGATCACCCAACAAATGTGAGCCTGGTGTTGCACTCAATCCTCATCAACAGATAAAATATATTAACTGCTTACCGTGTTCAGAATTATGCTAAGAGTTTTGCATATGTTACCCTGTTTAATCCTCGTGATGATCCTATGATATAGGTTTAATCATTATCTCCATTTTATAAATAGAATAATACTTTTAATATTATAATAGAAACTTAGAGAGGTTGATTTATTTGTCCAAAGACATATAACTACTGTGGTAGATTAGACTGTTGACCCCAATTTTTCTCCCTTCTCTGCATCCTTGCCATTACACTATCATAGACGAAGTATGTTTTCCAAACCCCAGCTTTGGCTTGATCATGTGATTTGCTTTGACCAATAGCACATGGGCAGAGGTGACAATATACCAGCTCCAACCCCAGTTGTCTTCTTGCACTTCTACCACAGAAAGGTTTCTCTTGAGCAGCTGCTGTGGCTTTGGTGTGCACCCCAGAATGGAGCAGAGCTAGCTGGCTGACTCAGAGACCCGCAATGAGTAACACAACAGCCCCAGCTGCCTCAGTTTGAAGCAGAGCTACCCAGCTGAACTCGGCTTAGATCAGTCAAGTTCCAGCTATTCTGCATACATATGCACAATTAAAAATCATTGCCTTTGTAAGATACAGAATTGTGGGGCTGGTTTGTTACACAGTAATAGTGAACTACTACTGCTAATAACTAGCTAATAGACCTGGACTTTTCACTTGGGTGTTTCTGACCACAGGGCACACACTCACAGCCACTGCCACTTCTCTGTAAATGAATTAATGCACTTCACACAGTGAAACAGCTAAAGGAATGGGCTTCTACAATCAAACAGCTCACAACAAGGAGGGTACAGAAATTCCTTATTCTGAAGGCAGAAATGGTACATAATTTATGGTAATGTTTGGTGCCTGTATTAGAACATGCAAACCTTGAGATCAAATACTACCCCTTTTTCATCTCTGTGGTTCTGGCACCCCATACAGGGCCTAGCACCAGGCAATGCTCAAAATATGTCCAAAAAATGGAAGAAGCCAGTCACAGGTTTAAGCTGCCAACATAAACAGCTTTGCAAATTCCCAACTCAACAGTTTTAAATCACATTTGGTGACATTTTCCAAAATACTCAAGTAACTCGGGAGAATAAAATATTAGCATAATAAAAGTACTGAAAATATAAAAAGACAATAACACTTTTTTTAAAGTACAGAGAGGATCTGATGGAAAAAGCAAACTCACAGTAACAAAATCTGTTAAAACAATCATTTTTAGAGACGTGCTAATGATGTACTGTTAAGGTTTTTTCTGTCATAAAAAAACAAAAATCTGTAAAATTATATCCATTCAAATAAATTTTACTGAGTCAGTTCTGCAGAAAAAAGAAAACTATATGAGTTCAGTTAAGGCTGACTCAGTGAAATGGTTGTTACATTGTAACTGCTCTGACATAATTTGACAAAAGAATTTAAGTGAATGTTTCAGAAGCCTTTTAGGAACAACGCCAAAGCCAAAAGAACATTGTTCAGTCTTCTACATATATTAAAACTGTGGGCACACAAACATTACTGTGTCTTATGAAACTCTAATACCATGAGAGATAATGAAATATTTGATTATTTTTTAATTGCGAACAACAGCAATGAGGACATTACCCAAGGGAAGGGTGTCATTGAAGGAAGAATGTCAAAGAAGGAATTTTTGTCATCAAATTTTCGTTTCTTTTTAGCTCTGACACTGGCCAACCTTTGAAGAATGAACTGGAAAGAGGTAAAGGGAGGCTTTGGAGAAATAATTTTGGTCAGTGATAGAAAGTGGCAATGGGACAGAGAAAAGTAGTATTATTACTGCCTAATGAGGAAGTGAACCGACAGGAGAGCAAGGAGGTGGGAGGTGAAAAAGATGGTGGCGTCAGGATTTTGCCAAGTTTCTGGCTTGCTCAAATACATGGTGGTGACATTTAATGATAAAGAAAAAAGGAGAAGTTTGGGGGAAAAGCTGAGGAAGTTTGAGAAACCTGAAGGAAATGCAAATACTGTCTAGGCTTCAGGAAGGTAACAGGAATGGAAGGAATTGGCTGGGAGAGTGTGTGGAATGAGGAAACATGAGGGACCATGGCAAACCCGAAGGACCACTCGTATTTAATGCACCTCAAGAAAAAGGACAGCAGTCCACAAAAAAGAACTGAAGATGAGGGGGGCAGTAGAAAAAGAACAGGTCTAACATCAACAGTTAATATTTACTGAACACATATGTCAGAGAGTGTGCTAAGCATTTTATTAATCATCACCACAACTATAGGAGGCAGGCACTGTGTTTATCTCTAATGTGTAAGTGAGGTGATGGGTGTAAATTTTTTGCCCGGAGCCTCCCAGCCCGTAAATGTTGTAACCAAGACTTGGGTCCTGGAAGACCTCACTCCAGGACCCAAGCTATCATTTACCACTATTTTATATGGGAGAGTGAGGGGTCACATAAACCAAAGCTTATTTTATTTTATTTTTTCAAGCAAATGGCAGTGGCTAACTATAGCAAGTATTGTTCATAAGCCATGTAAAATAAACAGACTTGTCCAGTGATGAGCCTAAGGAGAGCACATGGGAGCCTTGCCATCCCAGATGTTGATCATCCAAACAGGAGAGTGAAAGGATAAGTGATTTGTATGCCTACTGTACATCAACAATAAAGAGAGGGCATGAGCACATATGCATATACACATGCCTTCGTGGAAACTCTTAGGTCACAGAAAGAATCTTAGAAATAATCAAGTGTGGACAAGACAGAAGCCTTTATTCTTTCAAAAGAAGGTTATTAAAAGCACTCTCAGGGCCACCATGTGAATTCAAAGTTGAACATGATAGAGAAAAAGTACAAATATTTACTGAATCCCTATGATGAGTCAAGTACCATACTGCAACCTTACGTGCATGCATAATGAACTATAGTACCTGTAATTAGCTATAGTTTATAAATGAGGAACATCAAGTTCAATGTCTTTGAAGATCCTTGATCCAGATCACACACCTAGTCAGGCACTGGGCCATGATTCTATCTCTGGAAGGCTCTAAGGACTACGTTATTCCCATGATCCTTCCTGCCTTCTGTCCTCGGGGAGATCACTAATTATCTGACAGCCAGGCTGTGTTAATCACAAGGAAACAGATTCATCTTCCCTGAATCACTGCCTATCAGTCTTTTACAGTCAACCTATTTAAGGGTCTCCAAGTTTGAGCTATTTTAAATGATGGATATCTTTTTTAAAAATAAATTGGAGAGTCTATTAATTAGATAAAGTATATATTTCAAATAGTACCAGCGTTCTTCTGAAAGTATAAGTGAATTTATATGACAGAAAGTATTTACCTGGAACTCTGCCATGGTTAGTGATATGAACCTCTTTACAATATACTTTACTATTGGTAACCAGTGTGCCAAAATTCACTTCTGACTCGATTTCCAACTGACAAGATGGAATCAACCTAGGGGAGGAGAAAAAGGACCACATAATTAATTTTAATGGTTATAATTTCAGAGTTAAATATACTTTATGCATCTAAGGATATGGTATATCCTCTCAAGTACTCACCTTGAGTGGTTACCCACATATCTCAATATTTTGTTGCTCAAAACATATTTGGAACTCTGTTTTGGAATCTCCACCTAAGCCTATAATACATTCTTTTGTCCCTTCTCAAAAAGGGTGAAACCAATCTTAACAAATAAAGTAGTTTGGATGATGCCAAATCTGATGAAATAAAAGAAGGTGTGATGCTAAAAAATATCATTTGGGGACTAAAACAGGGTCTAAGCACAAAAAGATACAATTGATTTTTCAAGTGTGTCTCTAAGTCAAAGAGCTCATATCTGTAGCATATGTTTTCATACAGGTTTTAAAAACCCAGTATAATACATATGTTTTATTTTTGGATAATAATTTATAATTTATAAAGCACCATTAAGTATACTATCTTATTTGATACTAAAAAAATCTTGAAAGGTATGTATTATGGCTCCCAAGTTACAAACAAAGAGCCAAAGACTTAAAAAAGCTTCCGTGATTTTTCTAAGTAATTATGTGGAAATAACATTGGTGAACTTAGCCTTGACTCTATTTTGTTCGACTTCCAGGACACTACCCTTAGAAACCTTACAACAGTAACAATGCCAATAATAAATATAGTAATAACTGATCTTTATTGAGTCCTTAGGTTATGTACCAGACCCATGAATTAGTTTATTTACTCCACATAGGACATAACCTCCAAAATATAAATACATATATATATAAGCACACTAAAACATAAATAAGAATTCCTGAACAAAACATTCACAAATCCTGCTTTATGCACTGGTGGTCTGGGCCTTCTTTCTGGGATCTGTGTTGACACGTGAGCATTTGTGTATTATTGGGTAAGTGTAGACATTCCAGAGATCAGCCAGGAATGCCCTATATATGTTGCTTCTTGTAAGGAATATCCATGTTCTTCTCATAAAGACACTTTAGTCTTGTAACAGGAAAGGAAAGATCAATGACCTTAGTGTACAGAATTGTATTAATAGTTTACAGGATCTAAAAGAGGAACTTGTTTCACAAAGAACGTAAGAGGCGAAGCCAACGTGGATGGAGCTAGAGGGTATTATGCTCAGTGAAATAAGCCAGGCGGAGAAAGAAAAGTACCAAATGATTTCACTCATCTGTGGAGCATAAGAACAAAGCAAAAACTGAAGGAACGAAACAGCAGCAGAATCACAGAACCCAAGAATGGACTAACAGTTGCCAAAGGGAAAGGGACTGGGGAGGATGGGTGGGAAGGGAGGGATAAGGGGAATAAGGGGCATTATGATTAGCACACATAATGTAGGTGGGGGGCATGGGAAAGGAATTATAGCACAGAGAAGACAAGTAGTGACTCTATAGCATCTTACTATGCTGATGGACAGTGACTGTAATGGGGTATGTGGTGGGGACTTGATAATGGGGGGAATCAAGTAACCACAATGCTGCTCATGTGATTGCATATTAATGATAAGAGAATAAAAAATATATATATACAAAGAAAAAAAAGAGGTGAGGCCAAACATATTTTCAAATTATTTCTCTAGCTGGATGCAGAAAAGTATCTTAAGAATAATTTCTGAAGAATATTCTTACATATAGATACACACACACACACATATATACATGCATGCCCATACATATACATGGTTTACTTTAGTAGTAGTAAGGGCCTGGTAATACAGTAATATATAACAGCTTTTCTATTGGTTTTTCTTCCATCTGATTAAGAAAAATATTTTCAATAATATTTTACTTTCTATGTTAACAGAGAACAGAATGGCTGTTATCAGGAGCTGGGAGATGCAGCAATTGTGGAGATAGATATTGGTCAAAGGGTACAAACTTGCAGTTAGAAGATAAGTAAGTTCTGGGGATCTAATCCACAGCTTTGTGCTTATAGTTAACAATACTATATTATATACTTGAAAGTTACTAAGAGACTAGATCCCAAATGTTCTCACCAAAAATGAAATGGTAAATATGTGATGTGATAGAGATATTACCTAACACCACAGTAGTAATTACTTGCAATATATAAATGTACCAAATCAACATGGTGGACACCTTGAATTTATACCATGTTACATGTCAATTATATCTCAATTTTTGAAAAGGAGAAAATATGAAAATTTTAAAGTATCAAATTTACTAATTTATATATGGAGTTAAAATTAATTTGCATTAATATAATTCATAAGAAGATTTAGAAACATGTGGATTTACAATTATAGTAAATCTAGGTACATACTGCTTATATATGTTCATATGTACATATACATATACATACATGCATAAATTATAAACAAATTTCTATAGTCTTTTGCTGATTACTAAAAAAACTTCTAAGCATAAAAATGTAATGCATTCGGATATGATACTATGGTGATAAACTAAATGGAAATACAAATTTGATGGAAAAAAAAGAGATGAGGTAAACTTTTCAACTGTTTACAAATTACTATGATATTTCCCTTTTTACTGGATACATTTGAAAGAGGCATATAACTCTTACATATAAGCCATTAGATCTTTTCATCTATTCAAACTCATAATGGAAAACCTTAGAAATTTTTAAATTAGCAAATGAGACATAGGTTTTAAGAATAAATGAAAAAAATGGCTCAAAATCACTGAATATATCATTTCTCTATGAGTACACTTTTGGAAGACCAGATAACACAAACTTCTAGTTTCCAGACAAAACTGCATAAATCCATTTCCTATGTTCCTCTCCAATGAACGTAACTGTAAGCCCTAGAAATGGTGCAAGAGGCAAGCAAAGGAGAAGGTAAAAGGTAATGAGAAAGAGCTGGTTGTTTTGCAACACCAGGACTGCAGGAACAGGGAAATGCAAATTAAACTATAAGGAGATTCCACAATCAAAATGGCTATAGTTAAAAAATAGTGACAACAACAAATGCTGGTGAAGATGTCAAAAAAGTGGATTACTCATACTTTGCTCACTGGAATGTAAAATTGTAGAGCCACTTTGAAAAGAAATTTGGGATTTTCTTTTAAACTAAATATGCAATGACCATTATGACCGAGCAACTGCATGCCTGGGCATTTATCCCAGAGAAATGAAAATGTATGTTCACACAAAACTTGTACGTGAATGTTCACAGCAGCTTTATTGTAAAAGCCAAAAAGTGGAATCAGCCCTGATATCCTTCAACAGGTCAATGGTTAAACAAACTGTGGTATATACACACCATGCTATACTACTCAACAATAAAAAGGAACAAACTATTGATATATTCAACAACTTGGTTGACTCTCCAGGGAATTTTGCAGAGTGAAAAATTCAATCCTAAAAGGTTATATCACATATTTGAGAAGACAAAATTAAATTTAGAAAGAGAAGACAGACTAGTGGTTTCCATTTTAGGAATGGAGGGAGTGAGGCACAAGGGAGGTGGGTGTAGTTATTAAGCAACAGGAGAGATCCTTGTGGTATTGGAACTGCTCAGTATCTTGATGGTGGTGGTAGATACAACAACCCTACACACAAGACCCTATACAATAAAACTGTATAGAATTTAAAAACTTAATATGACACACACATACACACACACACACAGGAGTTTAAGTAAAGCTGTGACAATCTGAATAAGACAGGTGGATTGTATCAATGTCAGTTTCCTAGTTGTGGTATTATCCTATAGTTTTACAAAATGATACTATTGGAGAAAACTGGGAAAAATGCACAAGGAATTACTTCTTAAAATTGCATGTTATTTGAACTGTTTATAGTTCATAATGCATGAACAAAACCGAAAGCTTCTGTGATGACTGCCCTTGCACTGTTCACCATGTAACTTATTCACTATGTAAGAATTTGTACTCCATGTAAGAATTTGTTCGTTATGCATCAGAAGATTGGAGACTGATGAAAATTAGGCTTGGGGTGGATTAATGATTGTGCATTGAGTATTGACCCCCCTATACAGAAATTTATTGTTGTTAACAACTATTTGATCAATAAATATGAGAGATGCCCTCACAAATATATATATATATATATATATATATATATATATATATATATATATATATATATATATAAACACACTTCCAATTGTAAAATAAATAAGTAACCGGGATGTAATGTATAGCATAAGGAATATAGTCAAAATATTGTAACAACTTGGTATGGTGATAGCTGGTACCTAGAATTATCATGTATATAAATGTTGAATCACTGTGTTGTACACCTGAAACTAATGTAATGTAATACTGTGTGTCAACTACCCTTCAATAAAAAAAAAAAATTGCATGTGACTCTTCAATCATCTGAATTTTAAAAAAATAGACATATAAGCTGCAAACTCTGCCCCCTGTACCACCCTCACACACCTACACACACACACACACACACACACACACACACACACACACACACACACCCTTTCTTGCAGCCCTGTTCATAACACTGTAAGGGGGAAGTGTTGTCCTTAGGTTGCATCTGACCTCTTATGAGAAAGGGCACACAATATGGAGACAAGACAAAATCCCTGTTTCAAAGGCAGAGAGGCATCTTCAACACTTCTCTCCACATATAGTACAAACAAACAAATCTGAGTGTTAGTCATAGTTATGTCAATATGCAGAATGGACCAAAACTGGCCCTATTTAAAATAAATTATAAAATGTAAAGTAAATGTTTGTAGTAGGTTAATAGCTTATTCCTTTCCTAACATGTGTCAAGTGAATCCTATGCAGAATGGGCTGTTGTGCTAAATCTAAACTTCTCAATAACATGGAGACCCAAAATAATCGCAGATCTAAATTAAGTTTACAAAAATGAGAAAACACAAGGGGAGTTATAAACAGGCATATGTCTAATGCCAATATTAATATTAATATTCCAATATTAATTCTGTCGGTGTTGGACAAATAGCAACAAAAGAATCACATCTATGGAATGACATTTTGTTGGGGAAAAGGAGGATCACACGCATGCATATGAATAAAAAAACTTTTAAATTGTGACCCTAACTTTAACAGGTAATTTCACAATGAACAGAACCATACTTTTTTCAGTATAAAATGAAAATGATTATGTCCCGGTCAAATAATTTGTATCAAAGTTAATCTCCAAATGAGTTACTTAGCTCTGTGTTATATTCATTATATCAGCCCACATTTTTCAAACAATGTCCAAAGGGCACTATTTTTACTTTTTTGAAGGCAAATATCTGAATTATTTAAAATTCAGTGAAGTATTTACAATAATTTACTATTAAATAACAAGTAAATTAAAATGTGAATACAGAGCCACAGTAATCCATTTAAGAACACATTCACCATAAAAACAGACAGTGGACTGTAGTTGCCAGAAGCTGAGCATGATGGAATTGGGGGGATGCTCTTTAATGGTACAAACTAGGAACTAGTAGATAAATAAGTCCTGGAGAGCTAATGTACAGCATAGTGATCATAGTCAACAATACTGTATTATCAACTTCAAAGTTGCTAAGAAACTAGATCTTAATTGTTCCCACCACAAAAAAGAAATACTTATGTAATGTGATAGTGTTGTTAGCTAATGCTATGGTGGGTGATAAACATACTGCAATTCATAAATGTATTGCCTCAACATGTTGTACAACTTAAACTTACACAACGTTATATGTAAATCATATTCCAATTAAGAAAAAAGAAAGTGTGATGAGAAAGAGCAGCCGATGAAGAACTATAGTAGCAGGAAAGCCAGAATGGAGAATGAAGTGGCCCAAAAAGGCAATAATGGTTAACTATTTCTAATGCTGCTGAGATGTGGAGTAACATAGAGACAGAGGGGTTATCAATAGATTGGCAATATGTGACAGCTGTTTCACTGGAAAGCTTAGGAAGGCATCCTATCAGAGTTTGTTGAAGTGAGAATAGAAAGTGGGACTGTGAAGATAGGAAAAAGAGTTTTCTTTAATGAGTTACTATCAAAAGATAAAAAAAAAATATGATGGGAAGAAAATAGGATGTCAGGTCGAGAAAAAATGCATGCAACTATTGAATGTTTTTAAGTTATTCTAATTAAAAATACCAGAAAACTAGTCTTCCATTTGTTTTGAACACCACAATTTGTTAAAACTTTGTCCTTTAAGTTCAGCTTTAAGGAAACTATAGCTACAACAAGCCCTATTAGAGAAAATACAGAACATTACTTTGATTCTTATTTTTATTTGAAGAGTGCTCAAAAATGTTAGCATGAAATAATAAAGAATACATACCCAATTAGAGGGATCTCTATTGTTTCATTTCCTATTGAAATAAGTAGTTGGTCAAAAGTGTCTTCATCTTTATCGGGATGATATTCTACCATAGCTGTCATATGAAGTCCAGAAGCAAGTTCTTTATACAGATTGTTCAAAATCAGTTTGAACTTCAGTGGGAGAAAAAAAAATCAAATTAGACATCTTAACACCTAATAAGGAAATAATGTGAGCAACTATAGTTGGGACTGTACATTATTTTAAGCGCTATATCAAGACATAGGTGCTATTCCTGCCCTAAAGGCAAAGACTTAATAACTCTATACCTATCAGATTCTAGATCCTTCAGACATGTTACATGGATTGAAACTGACAATGCAGTCAGTTAAGAAATATGTAAATGTTCATGGACTCCTTTAGAAGTATAAGGTACTTAAATACAGAAAAAAAAAGGAAGAGCAATCTAATAAAAATGTTGCTCAGTCATATATACCTATGAAATACACACACGCCTGCATATACACATACATATATCATTTTGTATACTTTCAGCATGGGGACTTAGACTTCATACCTTGGAGAAAATATAAAAAAGGAATGGACCAAAGAGGAAAAAAAAAACACTTTTGCTTTTGTAAGCCATCTGCTAGAGCCCAGGAAAAAATATGAAGGAAGAGAAGTGCTACCTATTAAGCACTTATAATAAGTTAAGTATTCCACATCTATTCTGTCACTGCATGCATTTCTACAGTCCTGTAATGCTGATATTAAGGCTCCCAACATACAGATGAGGAAACTGGGACCTGTAGAGTGTAGAATGTAATTAATATCCAAGGTCAGTGACAATGAGGATTCAAAACACATATCCATTTGACTCTAAAACTTAACCCAAAACTGGAAAGATTCCCTCTCCTGAATACACAATCTCCTTAAGAAGCCATCTATATACCCCTTAAAAGTTAATACCAGGGACTAACTGTCATATAAGTGATGCAGACACAAGTATTCTGAAAATAAATAAGAGAACACAGTTACTGGGGGCTACAAGGAGTGTACTTGGTCCAGGCATAGAAGACAGATATAAGAGGTGTTGAAGAAGCAAGTAAGGGGCTCCCTGTGGAGGCAGGAATAGCTCAGACACAGGCATAGAACAAAATAAGCAAAATGGTGTCTCTGTAGGCAGCTAAAAAGCTAGCCTTCCTCAGCAAAGAGCTTCAATCAGTAGTAATGGAGATCATGTTGAAATTAATTATCATTCAGGGCTTTTAATGCCAGGCTGAGACTAAGCAGTGCTTTCTACCAATGAAAGATATAGGAGTGACTTGTTGATACCACTGGTCTGAAAGCTTCACACTTCCAGCAAATAATAATTCTTACACCTCACAACTACCACAGTCTAACTCTCAGCCCCCCTGCAATTACAGAATCATAAGAAAACAAGGGATATGGTATGGGGCAGAGCCAAGATGGCGGTGTGAGCAGAGCAGCAGAAATCTCCTCCCAAAACCATATATATTTTTGAAAATTCAACAAATACAACTATCCCTTAAAGAGAGACCAGAAGATACAGGACAACAGCCAGGCTACATCTACACCTGTGAGAAACCAGCACCTCGCGAAGGGGGTAAGATACAAGCCACAGCCTGGTGGGATCCGAGCACCCCTCACCCCAGCTCCTGGGGGGAGGAGAGGAGTCAGAGCAGGGAGGGAGAGGGAGCTCAGGACTGCTGAACACCCAGCCAAAGTCACCTGCACCGGAGTGCACACAGTGCATGGGGTGCTGGACACTTGGGGAACGGGGCAGTAAAACCTGCAAGTGGGTCCCCACAGCTGGCACCCCTGGGACAAAAAAAGTGAGTACTTTTTAAAAGACTTAAAAGGACAGGGACCCCACAGCTGGATGGAAACATCCAGGGACACTTAACGCAGCAGCTGGGAATCCCAGGGAACTCCGGGCGCCCTAACCCCCTGGGCGGCAGTGCAGCTCAAAGGCCCCTCATGGAGATAAACAGCCTCCCGTGCATTTCCCCTCCAATGCTGCTCTACCATAGCAGAGCAGCAGCCTGACCACTGGCCACACCCACAGAAGCAGGGCAGAGCTTCTTTCACAGCAGCGGGCAAGAATTAGAAACAGTGTCTGTGCACAGCTGCCCAGCACAAGCAGCTAGGGGTCGCTGTTCTCCCAGGAGAAGAAGGCCACAACTAGCAGGAAAGGACGTTCTCCCAGCCAACACACGTGCCAGCTTCCCACAACTACCTCTATCACCATGAAAAGGCAGAAGAATTTGATACAGACCAGACTAATGCAGACATCCTCGCCTGAGAAGGAATCTGTGGAGATAGACCTAACCAATCTCTGTGAAAAAGAATTCAAAATAAAGGTCATGCAGATGGAGCTGCAGAGAAATACGCAAGAGCTAAGGGATGACATCCAGAAGGAGATTACTGAAATGAAACAAACTCTGGAAGGATTTATAAGCAGAATGGATAAGATGCAAGAGGCCACTGATGGAATAGAAACCAGAGAACAGGAATGCATAGAAGCTGATGCAGAGAGAGATAAAAGGATCTCCAGGAATGAATCAATATTAAGAGAACTGTGTGACCAATCCAAACGGAACAATATCCGCATTATAGGGGTACCAGAAGAAGAAAAGAGAGAAAAAGGGATAGAAAGTGTATTTGAAGAAATAATTGCTGAAAACTTCCCCAAACTGGGGGAGGAAATAATCATTCAGACCACTGAAGTACACAGAACTCCCAACAGAAGGGACCAAAGGAGGACAACACCAAGACACATAATAATTAAAATGGCAAAGATCAAGGACAAGGACAGAGTTTTAAAGACAGCTAGAGAGAGGAAAAAGGTCACCCTTTTCACCAAAGGAAAACCCATCAGGCTATCATCAGATTTCTCAACAGAAACCCTACAGGCCAGAAGAGAACAGCATGACATATTTAATGCAATGAAACAGTAGGGCCTTGAAACAAGAATACTGTATCCAGCAAAATTATCACTTAAATATGAAGGAGGGATTAAACAATTCCCAGACAAGCAAAAGTTGAGGGAATTTGCCTCCCACAAAAAACCTCTACAGGGTATTTTAGAGGGACTGCTCTAGATGGGAGCACTCCTAAGGCTAAACAGATGTCACCAGAGAAAATAAAATCACAGAAAAGAAAGCAGACCAACCAAATACAAACAAAAGGCGAAAAATAAAATCAACTACCCATAAAAGCAGTTAAAGGAAACACAAAAGAGCACAGAATAAAACACCCAACATATAAAGAATGGAGGAGGAGGAATAAAAAGGGGGAGAAATAAAGAATCACCAGACAGTGTCTATAATAGCTCAATAAGTGAGTTAAGTTACGCAGTAAGATACTAAAGAATCTAACCTCGAACCTTTGGTAACCACAAATCTAAAGCCTGAAATGGTACATATCTTTCAATAATCACCCTAAATGTAAATAGACTGAATGCACCAATCAAAAGACACAGAGTAATAGAATGGATAAAAAAGCAAGACCCATCTACATGCTGCTTACAAGAGACCCACCTCAAACCCAAAGCATGCACAGACTAAAAGTCAAGGGATGGAAAAAGATACTCCATGCAAACAACAGGGAGAAAAAAGCAGGTGTGCAATACTAGTATCAGACAAAATACACTTCAAAACAAAGAAAGTAACAGGAGATAAAGAAGGACATTACTTAATAATAAAGGGCTCAGTCCAACAAGAGGATATAACCATTACAAATATATATGCACCCAACACAGGAGCACCAGCATATTGGAAACAAATACTAACAGAACAAAAGGAGGAAATAGAATGCAATGGATTCATTTTAGGAGACTTCAACACACCATTCACTCCAAAGGATAGATCCACCAGACAGAAAATAAGTAAGGACACAGAGGCACTGAACAACACACTAGAACAGATGGACCTAATAGACATCTATAGAACTCTACATTCAAAAGCAACAGGATACACATTCTTCTCAAGTGCACATGGAACATTCTCCAGAATAGACCACATACTAGGCCACAAAAAGAGCCTCAGAAATTTCAAAAAGATTGAAATCCTACCAACCAACTTTTCAGACCACACAGGTATAAAACTAGAAATAAATTGTACAAAGAAAGCAAAAAGGCTCACAAAAACATGGAGGCTTAACAACATGCTCCTAAATAATCAATGGATTAAAGACCAAATTAAAATGGAGATCCAGCAATATATGGAAACAAATGACAACAACAACACAAAGCCCCAACTTCTGTGGGACGCAGCAAAAGTAGTCTTAAGAGGAAAGTATATAGCAATCCAGGCATATTTAAAGAAGGAAGAACAATCCCAAATGAATAGTCTAACATCACAATTATTAAACCTGGAAAAAGAAGAACAAGTGAGACCTAAAGTCAGCAGAAGGAGGGACATAATAAAGATCAGAGAAGAAATAAATAAAATTGAGAAGAATAAAACAGTAGAAAAAATCAATGAGACCAAGAGCTGGTTCTTTGAGAAAATAAACAAAATAGATAAGCCTCTAGCCAGACTTATTAAGAGAAAAAGAGAGTCAACACACATCAACAGAATCAGAAACGAGAAAGGAAAAATCACGATGGACCCCACAGAAATACAAAGAATTATTAGAGAATACTATGAAAACCTATATGCTAACAAGCTGGAAAACCTAGGAGAAATTGACAACTTCTTAGAAAAATACAACCTTCCAAGACTGACCACGGAAGAAACACAAAATCTAAACAAACCAATTACCAGCAAAGAAACTGAAGCTGTAATAAAAAAACTAGCCAGGAACAAAACCCCTGGGCCAGATGGATTTACCGTGGAATTTTATCAGACATACAGAGAAGATATAACACCCATTATCCTTAAAGTTTTCCAAGAAATAGAAGAGGAGGGAATATTCCCAAACTCATTCTATGAAGCCAACATTACCCTAATACCAAAACCAGGCAAAGACCCCACCAAAAGAGAAAATTACAGACCAATATCCCTGATGAACGAAGATGCAAAAATACTCAACAAAATATTAGCAAACCAAATTCAAAAACACATCAAAAGGATCATACACCATGACCAAGTGGGATTCATCCCAGGGATACAAGGATGGTACAACATTCGAAAATCCATCAACATCATCTACCACATCAACAAAAAGAAAGACAAAAACCACATGATCATCTCCACAGATGCTGAAAAAGCATTCAACAAAATTCAACATTCATTCATGATAAAAACTCTCAGCAAAATTGGTATACAGGGCAAGTACCTCAACATAATAAAGGCCATATATGATAAGCCCACAGCCAACATCATACTGAACAGAGAGAATCTGACAGCTTTTCCTCTGAGATCAGGAACAAGACAGGGATGCCCACTCTCCCCACTGTTATTTAACATAGTACTGGAGGTCCTAGCCACGGCAATTAGACAAAACAAAGAAATACAACCAATCCAAATTGGTAAAGAAGAAGTTAAGTGTAACTATTTACAGATGACATGATACTGTACATAAAACACCCTAAAGACACCACTCCAAAACTACTAGAATTGATATCAGAATACAGCAAAGTTGCAGGATACAAAATTAACACACAGAAATCTGTGGCTTTCCTATACACTAACAATGAACTAATAGAAAGACAAATCAGGAAAACAATTCCATTCACAATAGCATCAAAAAGAATAAAGTACCTAGGAATAAACCTAACCAAGGAAGTGAAAGACCTGCACCCTGAAAACTACAGGACACTCTTAAGAGAAATTAAAGAGGACACTAGCAAATGGAAACTCATCCCATGCTCTTGGCTAGGAAGAATTAATATTGTCAAAATGGACATCCTGCCCAAAGCAATATACAGATTTGATGCAATCCCTATCAAATTACTAGCAACATTCTTCAATGAACTGGAAAAAATAGTTCAAAAATTCATATGGAAACACCAAAGACCCCGAATAGCCAAAGCAATCCTGAGAAGGAAGAATAAAGTGGGGGGATCTTGCTCCCCAACTTCAAGCTCTACCACAAACCCAGAATAATCAAGACAATTTGGTACTGGCACAAGAACAGAGCCACAGACCAGTGGAACAGAATAAAGACTCCAGACATTAACCCAAACATATACGGTCAATTAATATATGATAAAGGAGCCATGGACATACAATGGGGAAATGACAGTCTCTTCAACAGATGGTGCTGGCAAAACTAGACAGCTAATGTAAGAGAATGAAACTGGATCACTGTCTAACCCCATACACAAAAGTAAATTCGAAATGGATCAAAGACCTGAAGGTAAGTCATGAAACCGTATAACTCCTAGAAAAAAACATAAGCAAAAATCTCGTGGACATAAACATGAGCAACTTGTTCATGAGCATATCTCCCTGGGCAAGGGAAACAAAGGCAAAAATGAACAAGTGGGACTATATCAAGCTGAAAGCTTCTGTACAGCAAAGGACACCATCAATAGAACAAAAAGTTACCCTACGGTATGGGAGAATATATTCATAAATGACAGATCCAATAAAGGGTTGACATCAAAATTATATAAAGAGCTCATGCACCTCAACAAACAAAAAGCAAATAATCCAATTAAAAAATGGGCAGAGGAGCTGAACAGACATTTCTCCAAAGAAGAAATTCAGATGGCCAACAGACACATGAAAAGATGCTCCACATTGCTATTCATCAGAGAAATGCAAATTAAAACCACAATGAGATATCACCTCACACCAGTAAGGATGGCCACCATCCAAAAGACAAACAACAATAGATATTGGCCAGGTTGTGGAGAAAGGGGAACCTTCCTACACTGCTGGTGGGAATTTAAATTAGTTCAACCATGTGGAAAGCAGTATGGAGGTTCCTCAAAAAGTTCAAAATAGACATACCATTTGACCCAGGAATTCCACTTCTAGGAATTTACCCTAAGAATGCAGCAGCCCAGTTTGAAAAAGACATATGCACCCCTATGTTTATTGCAGCACTATTTACAATAGCCAAGAAATGGAAGCAACCTAAATGTCCATCAGTAGATGAATGGATAAAGAAGATGTGGTACATATACACAATGGAATATTATTCAGCCATAAGAAGAAAAAAAATCCTACCATTTGCAAGAACATGGATGGGGCTAGAGGGTATTATGCTCAGTGAAATAAGCCAGGCGGAAAAAGACAAATACCAAATGATTTCACTCATATGTGGAGTATAAGAATAAAGAAAAACTTAAGGAACAAAACAGCAGCAGAATCACAGAACCCAAGAATGGACTAACAGTTACCAAAGGGAAAGGGACTAGGTAGGATGGGTGAGAAGGGAGGGATAAGGGCGGGGAAAAAGAAAGGGGGTATTATGATTAGCATGTATAATTAGCATGTGGGAGGGGCATGGGGAGGGCTGTGTAGCAAGGTGACAAGAAGTAGTGATTCTACAGCATCTTGCTGTGCTGATGGACAGTGACTGTGGTGGGGTGTGGGGGGGGGGACTTGGTGAGGGGGGGAGCCTAGTAAACATAATGTTCTTCATGTAATTGTCGATTAATGATAACAAAATAAAAATAAAAATAGAAGAAAAGAAAAGAAAACATGAGATAGATTGTTCCCCACATGGGCCTTTGAGTGTTGGCCATCAACATATTAGGTTTGACTATCATCCTTTAAAGAGCACTGTCTTTAAAAAGGGAAACCAGGGCTTTAGCAGCATATGCTTTGGGTCAAACTACAAGTTGCTGAGCAATCAGTGGTATGCAAAGGTGTGTAATGTGCCACCCCCACTTGGGAGTCATCAGGACACAAGTCCCAACTATAATAAATGTCTGTAAATGCAATTGGTATCAAGTAGGGAAGAAATAATTTGGAGATAATATAAGAGAGAAGACTTATAGAGACTATGAGAATTCACTTTGACCCTTAAATATGGGTGGGATTTGGAAAGGGGTGATTCTTGAAGAAAAGGGAGGACTGAAAACATGGGTCAAAAGAAAGGGAAGTCTGAGCCATGGGAGTAAGGAGCCAATCACAAGTAAGCCTGGCCTGACTGAACCAGAGGCCACACAAGTCAGCAAAACACTGAGGAGCTATGTCTTCTTTATTTTCTACCAGCGATTACAGTAGATGGAATGTATCACTGCATATGGCGCACAGTAGGTACTCAGTACACAGACGATGTAGGGTCTTGAGCCAGGGTGAAAAACAAGTACTACTGTGTGTTAGGAGAATCATTTTGTAAGTAATTATAACAGTGATGATGACAATACTCTTTATATAGCACTTTGGTTTTATTTTTATTTTTTTAAATATATTTTTATTTCCAAGATAGTTAATGCATTTTTTGCTAATCCATCTCTTTCCTAATTCTCTTTACGAATGAAGGATCAGGAGTGTACATCATTGTCTTCCAACAAAGACAGGTTCACACTGATACTGGGCTCAAGGCTTTGGCCTCTAACTAGTAAGGCTGGACAGATCTGTGGTCTAAATAGTTACCTTTACAACTCTAGATACAAGCCAAAATAAAACAAATTATATCATTTTTCCTCTGACTGAATAAAACCACCCATGCAAGTTTGCTGCACATCCATAAAATAGTATTTGCCCACATTTGGGATGTACTGTTATCTTGAGTTTTAAAAGACAGTATTTTCAAATATACATTCAGCTGTTCAGTAAATATGTGGTAAGGTAATGAGATAATATAGTTTTTCCCTAATTTTATAGTATTGGGAATAATCAGGTACTTTTTGATTTAAAGAGTAATTAATAGTCTCTTGTGATATACTATTTTATTACAAAATAAACATTACTATTGTTAAAACACGCAAATATAAAAATGAATAAGAACAGTTCCCTTTATATAAAACTCAAGAACAGGCAAAACTAGTCTATGGTGTTAGAAACCAGTATAGTGGCTACCTTCATGCAGTGATTACTCCCAGTACTGTAGGGAGCATTCTTAGAGTGCTGGAAAATTCTATTCTGACCCAAGTGGTGGTTACATGGGTGTGTACATATATAAAAATTCATCAAGCTTTACATTCAAGATTTGTACACTTTAAGGTAGATAAATAGTACATCAGTTTTTCAAAAGTGTAAAAAGTAGATTACGAAAGCCCTTTTTCTCATGGCCTTTCTAATCACTACTGTACTTTTTTATGCATATATGAATATATGGAATTTAACAAAAAAAATCATACATACCTTTCCATTTCAATACATATAGCTCCAGCTGCATTCAATATTATTTATTATTAGGAATATCATTAGGAAAAATTAAGTTATTTATCACTTGTAAATCAAAAATTCTTTTTACCTTACCTATACCAAAAGTCTCTCTGGTAACAGGTGAGCATAGATCATTCACGTGATCTAAAATAACAGTGAGCTAGAGATGAAATTCTGCCAACTTTTAAATCAGAAGATGGCGCCAGCCTCTCAGAGTTTCAAGTCCTCTGAGGGCAGGACTGGGTCCATCTTACATTCCTAAACCTACTGCCTATTATATGGTAGCTGCTCCATAAATGTCTGCTAAAATATGACATAGAAAACTTTCCATTACACTACAGTATCTGGAGTAATCAGGCACTTTATGATTCAAAGGGTAGTTAATGAGAATTTTGTTGATGTAATTCTATTCTGGGCTATTAAGAGAAGACAAACATAGAACACTCTGCCGTTCTTTCCAAACCCAAAATGAAGAAATTGGGAGGTTCCAGATTGCCTTTTCCCCACCCTGTCTCCCAACCCCAAGCAAAAATGAAACAAACAAACACAAAAAGGCGAGCACACACATAGAGTGTCACCTAAATCACCGCTCCCCTGGAAGCTCAATCCTGCCCCCATTCCCGAAGGAGCCAGGTGTCTACTCCCCCCGATAAGGCAGGTGCCCAGATGGGGAGGAGTTCTCAGAGCCCTGGCGCTCCTGAGGCTTTGCTCCAGCACCCCTGAGTGTGTTACCTGTGGTTTGGCCGGCTCCTGAAACCAAATCTTTTGGTTGCAACGGCCGAGATTGTGTGCAGTAATTGGAAGGCGGTACACCTTGCCGGCCAGCGCGTCCAGAAACTTCAGCTCCAATGGGGTCACCCGCAGCTGTATCTCCTTTTCCGGGGTCTCCCCGTCCCGGGGTAGGAGGGAGCCCCTCTGGGAGTCCATGGTCGGTCGGTAGCCAGCAAGTCGTAGCGGACTTGACCCGCACCCACCTAGCGCGAACATCGTCGCTAGGCAACCGACGGACGCCGCGCGCGAGCTCCGAACCCGGAAGCAGTTGTCGCCGCCCAAGCCGCGCGAGTTGGCGACCAGAATGGAAAATACAGGCATCTGGGGAAAGAACCCAGAGGTCGAAGCTGTCACCAAAGCAGCTGGAAAACATGTTCTGGCAGTCCAAATCCCAGGGGTATCCTATTTTGCCAGTGCCTGGCAGGGTTTTAAGATGGCATTGACGGAGTAGGTATTTTCCTGGACCTCTCTTAAGACTCATCTTAAAGAGCAGTGGAAGTAATGTGCCCACGGGGTCTATTAAAGCAGCAGTGTGTAACAGAAACAGAGGCATTCAATGGAAGCAGAGTCAGGTCCCCATAGGTGCCCTGCTCAGTGGCCTTTGAGGTAGCGTTTCTTTAAATGTGATAGTAATCCTCTGGGTCTTTGTTAAAATGCAGATTCTGTTTCAGCAGATTTGGAGCAGGGCCTAAGAATCTGTATTTGTAACAAGGCCCCAGGTTATTCCAATGCTGCAGGTCCGGGAACCACACACACAGTAGAGTGGTTTAGGAACTTTGTTAACTCCTCCAGGTATTACGTTTCTTCATTTGTGAAACCAAGGTGCTGTTCAGAAGATTGAGATCAAACATGTTCACAACTGGATAAGCACCCTTCCAACAAGCCAGGATTCACACTGCCCAGTCCCTACTATCCTCATCCTTCATCTGCTGTGATGGTCTTAAGGTTTCAAAACATATCAGGTGGGTGGTATTTCCCTGCCTTAAATCTGCCTCTTACCACAACTTTACAACATGCTTCTACTACAGACCTTTATTAATTTGGAGCCAAGCACTGCAGATATATATATACATGTAATTATAGCGCATTTTATATACACATACCTACATTTACATAAACATGTAAGTATATATTTATTTTAAATATAAATACATATGCATAAAAATACATAAATATATAAACTTAGATAACATATATACTCACATAAAATATATATAAATATGTAAACTTAAATAAAATACATAGTTTTTGCTTTCATTTCCTTCTTGCTTCTGCACATGATTTTCACTCTGAGGGGACTCACCTTGCCATCAACCGGTCAGTTACTCATCCTTCAAAACCTAAATATCTTTGTAAAACTGTTCCTACAACTGTTTGACAAGATTCCCACAGTACCAAGATGATAAATAAGTTACTGCTTCATTTTAAAGTTACCATAAATATAAAGACAAGTTCTGGTATTTCTTGGAATTATCGCTGGTAGTTGAAAATAGAAGTAGTGGTGCTGGTGGTTATTATTTGAAAATTCTTATGAATTGACAGATTAAAAGCATCTGCATCATTTTTTAAACTTCTATATATTTTGGCCTAATGCAGGAGAGCTTAACAGCTGGATTTTTATACTAATCACTACTATGATCTCACAGTACAAACCCAGTCCATATCCTTGAGCCCCTATGCAAGGCAATTATACAGAGATGAAATGACCACATGGCCAAGGAACTTGACTGAACCTAGACCACTGTCCATGCAAAGCCCTCCTGCAAAAATTGGAAACTTTATAAAGAGGTCTCAAATTGTCTACTGTCTACTCTCAAGAGGACAGGCCCAACTCTGGACTTCTATGTAGACCCTAAAGATACAGTGATGCAAATCAAGTGGAAAACAATTTTGTTTCCCTGTTCAGTTGGTACTCTTATCCACAAAGGAAGGGTGTCACATAGGGCTCTCCAAGTTGACCAAACCTAAAGCTCAGTCCATTGTCTTTGGTGACTGTACGTAAGCTTCCTTCATTTTTTTATCCACATTGTTATCTACTCTAAATTTAAATTTTAGATGAAGTATTATCACATCTGCATCACATGTCTACCCCCAAATTCTCTTAACCCATTTCTATTATCAAATAATGGCCATATAAAGGCATATTTTGGTGAGATGTAAGCTGTTTTTAGCCACAATTTTCAGTTATGCACGATTATGTAGTTACTTTAAGGTTGAACAAATAACACATAATGACAAGAGATTTTACATAACAGTAATTCAAAAGATGAATAGTTCCTTATATACTACCTTTCTTCTGGAAGCCTCATGGAGAACAATGTTGATTATATATCATGGGTGAAATGTGTTTTGTTCATCTCTGTTCAGACTTCCAAGGACACACAGTGGGCAGAATTGGTGTCTAAAAATCAAAGTAGGCATTCTGACTGGAAAATGTTATATATTACAAATAAGGTTAAATTTTATTCCTTATGTAAATTAATAATGAACTATACTGTTATGGAGACAGGGAGCTTAAGGGGAGACATGCTCAATGTTTACCGCTGACTTGACATTCTGCTACTCTGAATGAATTTAAGAGAAAAATTTAACTCCTATCTATTGACTATACATTTTACCATGTGAACTAGAAATCAGAAGTCCTTCTTCATACTTAGCTAGCGGAAGTTCTATGGTGGGTAGAGTGTCTGAACACCAAGGATAAGATAATAATGAGGAAGTAAGCAAAATGATCTTTAATTAAGTTTTTGGATGTTTACTTCTATATCTGTTTTAAAGGACTGAATAAGTTGGTGACAAAGGAAAAATGGGATATTAGTGTGACTACTTTAAATCTTCAAAAGTTCAAATAACTTCTTGAAAAAGGAGTCTGAATGCAACCCAGGACAATCTATTATAGTGGTCATAGTGCTGATGTAGGAACAGGAGTTATTGAAAGAGGATAGACAGAACTTCTCTATGCACCAGAGTATTAAAAGAGTGGTAATCGATGTGTTTATAAACTCATTTGAAAGTGAGCAGTATACAGTGAAATTCACTAAGACTACATATGATTAAAAGTTCTCCCAGATAATGAAAAGCCCTGCCAATAAGAATAAATTGATGAGACTAATGCCTGGATAGAGTAGAAGAGCATGAATTGGATGGCAATAACACAAGCTAACAGAAAAATGATCCACTATTTCCCAAGGCATACAGTGAATGACAGACAGCCACCAACTGACCCAAGCCAAAGGATACAAGTTTCTCTATCGTTAGTGTGTCTTACTACATACAGACATCAACCCAGAGATTGCTAACGCTGCCCCAGTACCCATTTTCTCCTTCTTTCAGATATGCTTATGGCCACATAGATTAAGACTACATTTTCTACATTTTACAGCCTCCTTTGCTGCTGGATGTGGCCATGAATGCAAGCTCTGAGCATGAGTGGAACTGATGTGTACCATTTCTGACTTGTATCTTTGGTGTGGTGCCTTAAAACAGTGGTAGATGCCTTCTCCTTCCTCTTATCCTGCTCTGCTAGTTCACTGTAAACATGGTAGTGGGCCAAATGATCACTTTAAAGAGAGTAAGACGATAGAAGGAGCCGGAAGCCTGTCAAAAGTGCATAGCAAAGCCACCAATCCACCTGGGATTTTTATTTAAGAGAAAAGAAAAACTAAATCTTGTTTCATCCACTATTGGTTTGAGCTCCTTTAGAACAGCTGAACCTAATCAGTACAGACAGCAACACAGGACAGGAACTCAGAAGGGCATATCCCCGCAAAAGGGATCTGTTGCAGTAACACCCCTCTATCAGACTGAGCATTGTAACTTGGACAAAACCTTGCCTTAGCCATCTGAAACTCCTGCCAACCCTTCCCACCTTCAAACTGCTGGGGTGACTCTGGCTTTGCCCCTCATGCTCACTGGGCACAAATACCTGGTGGCAAGTAATACCTTTGGTTTCTAAGTAATTACAGGTTCCTGAGTGAAACAGTGAATAAAAGTTAATTACCTAGTATATCTCTTGGCAGCACAGGCCTTACTTGAGAGTAATAGGAAATTCACTTCTGCATTACCTCATCTCCTACAGAACCATCTCCCGACCCATCTTAAAAGGTGTTGGCACTTAGTGTCAATCAATCTCAAGAAAGATTTAACAGAGTTGGAGGACATCTAAAGTAATCAAGAGGAAAAGTGATCTAAAATGTCAGGGCTTCCAATATGGAATTATGAAGGATTAGGGCTGAATATTATAATACTTAAATAAATGACCAGAATGAACATAAACTTCTTCATGAAAACCTAAAACCAAGGAGACCCTGGGGGTTTCAAAAAGGTGGTTTTACAGCAGAGTTTCTCAACCTCAGCACTATTTAAATTTTTAGCTGGATAATTATATTGCATAGGATGCTGTCCTACATTATTGTAAGTTGTTTAGCAGCCTCCCTGAGTTTTACCTATTAAATGTCAGTAACACACTGACCCCCACCCCTGCACTGTGACAACCAAAAATATTTCCAGACATCACTATGTTATTTTTTCCCTCCTTTTTACACCACTGATAGCATATTATCACATCATTCACCTTCTGCTTATTTCACTCAACAATACATCTTGTAAGTCATCAATACATGAAGCCTTTTATAGCAGCATAGTATTCCATTGTGCAAGTACAAAATTTACTGAACTGAGTCACGTCTGATGTACTCTGGATGTTTCTAATCTTTTACTATTGCAAACAAGACTGTGATGAATATCATTTTGCATATCTTTTCTCATATGGCTGAGCATATTTATAAATAATATAGAATTACTGTAAGAACTACTGAGTAAAAATCTATGCACTGGTCATTTCAACAAATGCTATCAAATAGCTCTTGAGAGAGCTTGTATTTATCATAGTCTGATTAGCAATAAGTGACAGTACATTTTCCCCTACATGTAAACTATTGCAGTATGTGTAATAGGCAGGATTTCTAAAATGCCCCCCTTAAAGATACCCTGCACTAATTCCTAGAACCTGTGAATATGATGATTTATCACTCCCATGATCATGTAAAGTTCTACAGCATAGCTGATCTTAAGATAGGGAGAGGACCCAGGTAGGCTGATCTAAGATCATGGCAGAGCGAGAAGTTAAGAGACACTTGAAGCATGAGAAGGACTTAATACATGATAGCTGTTTTGAAGATGGAGGGATCCACCTGAGGAAGAATGGATGGCCTTAAGGTTCCCAGAGAGAGGTCTCTGACCAAAAATCAGTTAGAAATGGTGTTAGCTGGCAACCTGAAATTTGAAATTGGCTCTGTATGCAGAGGGTAAGTTGAGACCAAAGAAAGAAGCAGACCACTCCAGATTAGTAGGTGGCAAGGGAACTTACTTACAAGGCCTGTTTTGGGTACCAAAGGACAGGTAGATCTTTATACCCACCTGCCAGATAAAGGGGCCTAAACAGGGTTCAGACATGTGCATCATTCACATGGTCCAAACAACACCTTACTCTCCAAAGGCTGCATCCTTCAAGTGGCTCCTCGTACAGAAACAGTGGGCAGACCGTACATTCCAAGGACAGGTGAGGGTGTAACGGTCCTCTGATTGTCTGGGTCCAACTCATGGGTCAGCTGGTGGTCACATTCTCTCAATAAACTCCTCCAACAAATGGCACCTCAGTTCTACAACCGTAAGGAACTGAATTCTGTCAGTATCCTAAATGAGTTTAGAAGCAGATTCTTCCCCCAGGTTCTTTTCTCCAGAAAGAAAGGTAGTTCTGCCAGCACCTCGATTTTGATCTTTTGAATTCCTTAGCAAAGAATCCAGCCATGCAGTGCCCAGACTTCTGACACAAAGACCCTGAGATAACACATGTGTATTGCTTTAAGTTGCTGTTTGTGGTGATGTTGAGTGCAGCAATATAAAATTAATAGTGCTAATAGAATTTTGACTTTCCATGTAGTTGACTTTTCATTTTTCTTATGATGGAAATGAACATCTATTCATTTATTTAAAAGTCATTTTTATTTCTGTTTTCTATATTCTGTGTATTCATAGAAGTTTTCTTGGAATGTTGATCTATTTCTTATCAATTATGGAAGTGCTTTATATATTAAGAGAATTTGCTTTGCCTGTGATAAGATTTGCAAATACTGTGAGTGTGGATATCTATCTCCCTATTTTCTTTTTTTTACTCTTCTAGTGAATGTGGTAGTCATATCATTACTTTGCTTTATGGCTTCAGCGTTTTAAAAAATGTTCTTCCTTGTTCTTAGAAAGGCCTTCCTTATGTCAAGATTAAATAAAAAGTTGCTTCTGGTGCTTTTACTGTTTTGCTTGCAACATTTACATCTTATATCCATATGAAATTTATCCTGCTATAAAAGATATTGATCCAAACTACCCCAAAATCATTCATTGAATTTCAAAATGTGATCCCTCAAAAGTTTTATTTAGTGTTGGGTAAGCGACTTATAACAGTGGGACATTAATCCTCTTGATAACACTTTCCCTTATTTTTTTCTTTGGGAGTTTCTTGTTAAGATTTAATACTTCTATCAAATACATGATCACTTTTATATACTGATATACCTGTGTTTTCTTCCATTTCTATTCATAATAATATTTCTCTGCTATGATTTAATATATCTAGGAAATTGCTTCAACACTTTTATTATTAATATTTTATTATTGTTTTAATTATTTTTCACTGATTTTTTTCAGTTTCTACATGCCCTGCATTTTTGCCCTTTCCCTTGGTCCTACATTTTCAATTCCGCTTTTCTCACTTCTCCTTTAAGTTTATGCTTTTGCTGAGGCAAAAATTGCCATTTCTTTCCATCCTTTATTTAAGAGTTCTGTATTTGATAGGCGAATGAACCACAGAACACCAGTGTTTTAGATAGTGCTGGTTTCATAATATAGGCTTTGTATCAAATTTCATTGGGCTATAAGATATTGATGTCTACTGAGTTATAAAATGCGACCACCATCAAATCAAGGCCTGATTAATGTAACCAACTGACTCAAACCAATGTGAAAAAAGTCCCAAAGTGGTGGTTATGAAAGCTATTGTCCATCAAACGATTCCTCAATTCATATCTCTACAGGTATTTTTTTCCTGTTTGACCCCAGTGGATCCCAGAACTCCTTTGGTATTACTTATTTGAAATAGAATAAAACATCTGTTTCCAAAGCACCTGTGAGAGTGGCAAAATAAATGAGACAATTAAAATACCCATTCTGTGACCAAAGGGGAGGAAAAACCTGTAAAATAGGTAATGAAAAAATCTTTTCAATTACAAATTTGAAAAGAAATATGTATCTATGTATATCTAATTTGATATATTCATTTGCAGTATGCTTTCCTTATCTACCAATTTGTAAGTAGCTGGTTTCTCACAATAAGGAGCAAGTCTTTAAAAGGACACTGACATTTTGAAACTAAGGTGGGCCAGGAATTCCAGCAATTTCAGCTTTCCAGGTGGTCATGGGGAGGTGGGGGTGGGAAAAGGAAAGTTTTGTTCCTGATTAATAGTTGAAGAAAACCTAATTTGTAATATATCCAATCCCATTTTTGGAGTCAATGTTGGATAAACTGTCTTTTTCAACCCTGTAAGCATACAGCAGAGACTCTCTCCTCTGCCACCCCCTCCTTGAAGGAGCTTTTTCAAAAGCTTTCAAGTTTTCTTATTTTTGCTCTTCCCAATCCTCTCCTCAACCTTCCCACCCACACTAATACTCCTTATTCCACTTTTCTTCCCATTTTAACCCTCAATAGACTGTCTCACAACCATATTTACATGCAGTTTCTACAAATGACAGGTATTTCTTTTATATAAATGAAATAAAAAAAGAAATTCTGATACAAAGGTTTTCTCAATGTAATGTGATGGGATGCTATGAGACATGTTAAGTAGAACAATTTTTAAATTTCTGATAAGAAAGAGAAAAGCACTGGGTTCAAAATTTAGTTCTCACTCACTTTTCTATATATCCAACAGAAATAATGTGTGTGTGTGTGTGTGTTGCACATACATATGTATATATACACACAGAGAGAATAGGGAAAGGAGAGAATGAGTTGAATTATCAACTGACAATAGTTTTACTCAGAATATCACACCTCAAAGTGACTTACAGATATTATTTTCTATGTGTGCCATGATGTGATAACAGATCGAAGAGCACTGTTCCTAGAGAATCTCTGAACCAGTGAAGTACTCCTTACTCAACTGAGATGTTAACTCATTTATTTTGTAATGGGAGTTAGGTGAGTCTGCTACTCCTAAACTGGAATTTTTCTCATATTTTCTGCCCTTTACCTGAAAAATGCTGTTCATTCCTTGGGAAATGTGTGAATGTATGTGTATCTGTGTGTGTTCTTTTCCATGAATACAATTAAAAGAGATAAAGATATTGGAGGGGTACATCTTAAAATGTTGTCTGTGAAAGGGTGTCAGTCCATGAACACTTTGTTCCTGGTCCATGATAAGTAAAGAAATCGAAAGGAAGAGTTCAGACACACTGATAACAATCTGATATTGTCAGGCCTATGTTCTCTCTCTGCATGATGAAGGAAAGATTCTGACAAGATATTTGGCTGGATTTGCCATAGGACATCATGTTTTAAGCTGTTGATATTCCACACATGGTTTCATTTAAAGCTGAATAAGCCAGATTTTTGGAAATGCATTGTTGCTTGTTGTGATTGACCTGGTCAATCCATGAATGGGTTAAGCCACATCCCTTGGAAGACTGAGGTGTCCTTGAAAATTTATAATTCTAGTATAATGAAGGTTAGTTCTGACAGCATAACAGGAAGAATTTACCCTTCTCTCTAGGGCCAAATTGCAGATAGACCTGGACTTCCAAGAGAGTGGGACTGACTGAAGAATACTGTGGGTGAAAACTGAGCAAACACCCTAAGTGGAGGCCTGATAGAATGAGGCTGAAGTTTAAGAACAAGTCAGGGTCTTTGGGCCCTGAAAGTGGCTTCTTTAAGAAAACTGGAAAGCAATTTCCCGTAATAATAGCCTTCAGTAGCGTCTAGTTAAAAATCAGAGCCTGTATCTCCTTTGTGCTACTAGGAATTAATTCATCTGGAGCTGAGCTTCAGCCTTCATGTATCTATAGAGGGTTCATTCTAACTGGCATCTATTCTGATTGGTCAGTTCCTTTGTTGTACCAGAAGTTAAATATTCCAAATCTCACCTATGGCAATGTTTCTCCTTAACGTCTTCAGAGCACATACAGCACAGACCAGCTGTTCTCTCTTGAGGAGTATCCTCAACCTTGACATAATGGAAGCAAGACCTTAGGAGAAAAAACGGAGAGACTGTCTTGAGCACAGGAGGTAGTACACTTGACAGTTCTGCAAAACAGCTGAAGAAGTATTTTTATAAGAGGTTGTCTTAGGTTCTCTCTCCAGGTCCAACAAGTGGCTGTGTTCTAGGAAGTGGGTTCTTTTTGATGTGCGTGTTTGTGCACACATGCACATGCACATGCACTATAATAATTTAGATATAAATTTTCATTGGCTCCGTTATTCTTTAAGAAAAGAATATATGTCATTTTATGCCATGTCATATGTCCTTGGCAAATGATTCTTCTGAGATTCCCATATCTTCTCTCTTCCTTCACCTACTCTGTTCCCTTGTGGAAGTAAGGTGATTATCCACAGCAGTTTACTAAATGTGATTGCAATGGACTGAAAGAGTTATTATTCCATTTATATGTCTGTTGTATTAGGAGGACATGGAAGAGAGTTCACTGCATTCTTTTAATTCTTATTTGAGATGTTGCAGATGGAAGCAATCTGTTGATGAAATTAGCGCTCTTGGCAATTCAATTATAAATATATTTCAAAAACAATTTACATATATGGGAAAGACATAATATCTTAGTGAGGCTAGAACCCCATGAAAGCCAGCATTTCAATTGGATTTGACCCCAGTTTGCAGGTAAGTAATGGGAAAAGCACTCAGCTGTAACACCCCAATAACTGACTGTATACCTTAATAATAGCTACCACTTAATGATCTTTTAAATTTTATTTTTTCACATAACAAATACTTATACAGTGTTCACTATGTGTTAGACATTTAATTGATTTATGAAAATAACTATTTAAATTTTCCATAAAACCCTACAGAGGTAGTTATTACCCCTATATTACAGAAGAGGAAGCTGAGGCACAAAAAGTTTAAATATATTTCTCCAGGTCACACTGCTGGTAAAGTAGCAAAGCCAGGATTTACAGCTGGGTGGTGTGCCTCCAGAGTTTGTTTCATAATCACTACATTATGCTGCCTACCATAGGATAAACACCAGGCCAGAGAAGAGAAAGAGCATCCTATTAGAATTTCATAAACCATGCTATGTAGGTGACCAGCTATTTAGCCTATGAATAAAACCAGTTGGAAAGATCAGTATATTCTTACATTAAAAATATATATGTACTATAATATGCACTCATATATATGTTCCTAATTATATTCTCATTGCATTTATCAATGTATATTTGTATGTATGTATTAAAATATATATTATACTACTCTTGATCACTTAATGTGACTATAACAGCCTTTGTTCCTACTTAGATATTTTAGGGCTTTAATATATTAAAGCTCAAACCCACAAAAGTACGGTCAGAAGTAGTATTCACATCTTACAGACCTTTTTCTACATTTCCCAGTCTTGCATAACATGTTATGTATGTCATGTTTTATTGCGTTGGACAAGGTGATAAGATAAAATGCATGCAATTTTTGACAACTATTTATGATATACAACAGGCTTACTTGATGCTTAAGATAACATACTGTAACAAAGGTAGACACATACCATATACTTATAAAATGACCTATTAACATGAGTAACCTAAGCCATTTTTTTACTTTATACACACAAATATAGGCTAAGAATTTATATTCCCTTATCTAACCACTCTTGAATGCAATATTTGTCTGCCATACCATGACCCAATGAGGTGAAAAAAATGAAAGCCCTTGGAGTTTAGCCCTACCCAGTGCCTGAGCAAAAGTCACCAGTGTTGTTACTTGTTTACCCAATAGTCATTGATAACAAATTTTTTCATTGCTAAATTGTTATTTCCTTTAAAAAATGAATTAGATGAAGAGCTGCTTGGGGATAAAGTTCCTAGCCCCATGATATGACTGACAATTGGTCATAGGTTAAGAAACTACAACAAACTTATTCTTTAGATCATCAGTCTGCCAGTCTACCTTGCATCTAGGCTTTACCTGTGAGACCATTTTGAGTCAATAACATCTAAGAGTAAGTCTGAAAGAAGTATAGAGGTCTCTGGGAAAGTTTTGCCTATTAAAAGGCCAAATTTGACGGTCACCACTCTTTCTCATCCTTCCTGACTTGAGAAAGGATGCAATGGCTGAAGATACAATAGCCATCTTTCAGCCATGAGTCAACAAGCATGAAGAAAAAGGATGCATACACTAAGTATGGAAGAGCAGAAAGATAGAAATTGCATGAATCTTTGATGGAATCACTTAGCAGATAAATCAATGCCAGCATGATCTACCTTCAAAGTTCATGCTATGTGAGAAAATCAACACTTATTTGATTTGCTGTTAATATGGATTTCTGTTACTCATACCAGAAAACATATCCAATCAATACCATCAAAAACATCTCAGGCACTCAATAAATTAGTTTTAATTATCCAACTAGTAGAATGTTAACCAACCAGCTATGTTCCTAGCTTAATACCTTCTTCCCATTCTACCCACATCCCAAAATCACCACTATGAATAATAGCAGGCTCTACCATTCCATCAGCAACTTGTCATTCATTAATTCAAATATATTTATGTATTATTACTGAGCACTTTTTAAATGCCTGATATTCCACTAAATAGTTGTAAGGAAAAAATGTTTAGAAGCAGGCTAGGAACATTCTCAACCTAACAGGATTTATAATCCAGTGTAGGAGAAAGACACGAATTATGTAACCATAAAATAAATAAATGTGATATATGTCTAATGAAGAAGAGTTGTGTATGTTTCTATAAGAGAAAAAATTAAGGAGATTTAACTAGTCAAGGAGGTCAGAAAAGGCTCCCTTGAAGAAGTGATTTATGTTTTCTCAAAGCTAAAGAATGAATAAGTTCTTAAGTGATGCTATCCTGTAGTTTTGTTTTGTTTTATAATGCCTTTGTCTGTTTTTTGGTATCAGATTAATGCTGACCTCATAGAATGAGTTGAGACATATTCCCTCCTCTTCAATTTGCTGAAAGAGATTTTCCATAATTGGTATTATTCACATTGGCTTTACTTCTTCTTTTAAAGCTTGACAGAATTCACCAGGGAAGGAACATTAGCGTGGGGTTTTCACTGAGGGCAGCTTTTAAACTACAAATTCCATTTCTTTAATAGATACAGTTATTTAGGTTATATTTTTCTTTCATGAGCTTTGGTGGTTTCTTTCAAGAATTTATACAATCATATCATATTAAATTTATTAGCATTAAATTGATTATAATAACCCCTTATTTTAATATCTGTAGAGTTGGTAGCAATGCCACCTATCTTTGGAAATTGGACCTTGACATTTGAAATTTGTGTCTTTTCTGTTTTTCTGATTAGCTTGGCTAAAATGTATCTATTTTATTGAGCATCTCATATAACCAGCTTTAGTTTCACTGAGTTCCTCTAATATTTTGTTTTAAATTTCATTTACTTCTGTTCTGACATTTTTATTTCATTTCTTTGGCTTACTCTGTGACTCACTGGCTTTATTTTTCTACTTTCTTAAAAGTGGAAGCTGAAGACATTCATTTGAGACATTTTACCTTTTCTAATATGAGAATTTAATACTGTAAATTTCCTACTAAATGTTGCTTAGCTGCATTGCATAAGTATAACACATTTTTTTTTCATTTTCATAAAAGTCAAAATATTTTCTAGTTTATCATTTGATTTCTTCTTTGACATATGGATTATGCAGAAGTATATTACTTAGTTTTCAAATATTTGGAGATTTTTCCAGACATTTTTGTTATTGATTTCAAATTTAATTACACTATGGTCAGAGGATAAACTTTATATGATTGGAATCCTTTAAATTGAATAAGACTTGTTTTATGATCCATAATATGGCCTATATTGGTAAATATTCTATGTGCACATGAAAAAAAGGGTAATCTGCTATTGTTGGGTAGAATGCTCTATAAATGTCAATTAGTACAAGTTGGTTGATAGCATTCTCTAGGTCTTCTATGTCCTTACTAATCTTCTGCCTACTTGTTCTATGAATAATTGAAAAAGAAGTATTAAGATGTCTACTTATAATTATTGATTTGGAGAAAGATGAGAAATGAAATAAGTATCATCATTACTCCCACATATACATTTCCCTTTACCACACCATGCCACTCTGTACAGATCATGTGATTTGGAAGGGATTGACACCATCCCAAGCTCTTCTTGGAGCAGACAGTGATTGGTCTAAGTCAATCAGGATTAGCCTGCTGCCTTGTCAAAATAACTGATTCAGGTATCCCAGGGAAAGCCAATTAATTAGTGTAATACTCTCCTAGATAAGAAGATTGGTTTAGGACTCTTCGCATTTCTCCAAGAAAATACTCCTACTAGATCACCATTCTGGGAAGCCCACGATTTACAAAATTCACAAATGTATACAGAACTTTCAGCATTTCAGTATCTCATTGTAAAATATGAGTAGGTGGTCAAGGTTCTCCTACCATCTTATTAAAAATGCTAACATTACAGAAGCCAAAGAAATAAGGCAACAATAATTTAAAAGAAGGACTGATCATACTGGATGATAAAATCTTAAAAAGAGAGAAAAGATTATTTATATCTTCAGAAAGATAATAGAAAATATTATAGCTATTAGTTAAGATGCTATAAATAGAACTAATGAAAGTTGAAAATATGAACATAGATATGAGAAATTCAGTAGAAAATTTGGAAGACAAAATTGAAAAAATCTCTTAGAAAAGATGTCAATGAGCATTTTATTAAATGACCAAGTATTAAATGTTTTTGGCCTGCAGGGTATATGGTCTCTGTCACAGCTGCTTAACTCTGCATCTGTAACAGAATGGTTGTGGCTGGGTTACCACACAACTTGATTTAGAAAAATGGGTGGCGATCCCATGGGCCATAGTTTTCTAATCCCCAACCTAGAAGATATCTTAAAAAGCCTAAGAGATGGGGAAAAAAAGGTGGAAAAACATAAAAAGATTATAAGATATCCAGGTGTCCAATAGACAAATAATAAGTGTTCTAGACAGAGAAAAGCAAAATAAAAAAGGAAATGAAGTATTCAGGACAATTACATGGAATTTAAGGATATGATTTTCCTGATTGAAAGGTCCCATTAGTTCTTAATACCACAGATCCGAACACATCTATGACAAGATAAAACTGTGGAAATTTCAAAGAAAAGGGGTAAAGAGAAAAATCCCAACAATTTCCAAAGAGGCAAAAGAAAAAGTATACCTACAGAGAACAAGAAATCAAGAAGGCTTCAGCCTTCTCCAACAGAATACTGGATGGTAGAAAACATTGTGGCAATGGCTTTAAGATTTAAGAGAAAGTTACTTAACCTATGTGAAGTTAAACTAATGATTAAACATGTGGGTAAGTTAATGGAATTTTCTGATAATTAAGGCCTCAAAACTTTAACTCACAGGCCCTTTCCCCAGGAAACTACCTGAGAGAATGTGTTCCACTTAAACGATGCCAAGAAAATGGAAATAGTATTCAGGAAACAGGGCATCCAACTCAAGAGAGTGGTGATGAAAAACCCCAGGAAGATGGTGAAGATATAATAGCTAATGCGACAGCCTCAACAAGCAACCAGTGAAGATGGGAGCAGGTCAGAGGAACATAGGAGAAATGTCTCCAAGAAGATTGAGTGGATGGAGTGTTTGATGAATTTGAATGTACTGAGAAATAATTTAGACAATTGGACGGGGGTTGGGGAGAATAAATACATTAGTGATAAACACACTGAAGCAAATTAAAGCATTAAAAATATTAACTGCTTAGGAAAATGAAAATAAAAATAACAATAACTATTACTAGGCTTAAAAGTCACTATCACTGAGATATAATAATATAAAAGCAGAATACTGATCCAAAACAATTATGATATAACTGTATTAGGAAGACACTGTGTGTATGTGGTGGTGAGCTGTTGGTGGGAGATCACTAAATCATCACCTTCTAAAATAAAAGTAATGACAACATGAAATGCTGGTGAGGATGTGGAGCAACTGGATCATTCACAAATTTCTGATGGGACTGTAAAATAATACAGTCACCTGGAAAACAGTTTGGCATTTTCTTATTAAACTAAACATGTAACTACCATATGACCCACCAATTGCACTCATGGGCATTCATCCTAGAGAAATGCAAACTTATGTTCACATAAAAACTGAACATTTATAGCAGCTTTATTTATAATAGCCAAAACCTGGAAACAGTCCAGATGCTCTTCAACGTGTAGTTAAACAAACTGTGATACATCCATACAATGGACTACTACTCAGCAATGAAAGGCAAGAACTATTGATACACAGAACAACTTGGGAAAATATCCAGAACAATATGGTGAATGAAATAAGCCCATCCCAAAAGGTTACATACTATATGATTCTTTTATAGAACATTTAAAAAATGATAATATTTTAGAAATGGAGGACATATCAATGGTTTGGTATGGAGTGAGGCAGAAAGTGTTAGGTGTGGTCCTAAGTGGACAAGAGAAAGGACCCTTGTGGTGTTCGAACTGTTCAAGACCTTAACTGTAGTGATGGATACATGAACCTATACAGGTGACAGAATTTTATAGAACTGAATACATGCACATACACGCACACACAAATAAGTACTAATAAAACTGGCAATCTGAATAATATCAGTGCATTGTATCAATATCAACATACTGGTCATGACATTATACTATAGTTTTGCAAAATGTTACCATTGAGGAAAACTGGAAAAATATTACATGAGATAGCTTTACATTATTTCCTACAACTTCAAGTGAATTTACAATCATCTTAATACAAAATTTTAAATTATTTAAATAAAATGACATTTTAAAAAATTCAAATAAATAAAATTGCTATGGAATTCACTACTCCCCAAAATGTTACCTTTTGGGTTATCTGAAAAAAGTGTATACGAGATCTAAAAATTAAATTAAAAAAAATCTAATTGTGTTTGTTCACAATACTCTCTATGGTGGGTATCAAGCTTTTACTCAAAATTCTAAATCATTCCATTTTTGTTGTGCATTTAAAGGGAGATTTACTTCCTGTATAGTAGTGTAATTCAGCCAAACAGTGAGAAAAACATAAAATCCTGCAGAGATAGCGCACCCTGCCAGAATTTGCTCACTGACTTTTTGCCAGCAAGGCTGATTATCGGTTTCTAGTCATTTCAAATGTCCTCCACTATATTTATAGCTAGCTGTAAGTTGTCTGTTGTTTTCTTGTGGAAATGTAAATAGCCAGTATGTACTCTCTTGGTTGACCTGTGTAGCAGGAAAACGTGAAATCAGCAATGAAGGACTTGATTTTTTTCTACGTGTAACCCTTCCTTTCCTACACTGCACCAGGTTTGGGTACAATCAAACCTGCGAGTGGGCAATTGCAATTATTTGTTATCATGGCTGGACTGATTTATTCACTCTTAGTCACTCAAGCCCCTCCTTTCCTTCTTGGCCAGAGTGGAGAGTTGTGCTTCTCTACATGGTAGCCACTAGCCACATGTGACTATTTTAATTAAAATTTAAGTTAATTACAATTAAGTGAAATAAAAAATGTAGTTCCTCCATTACAATAGCCACATTTTAAGGGCTATATAACCAGTAATAAAAGCTCTGGTATGTTTCTATAATTTTGTTTTGAGAAGAAATTATTTTCAAACGATTCTCTGACAACAGAAGGAATTGACAGTGGTATGACCAGCTCATGTTAAATAAAAACAAAACGAAAACTCAAGGTTTTACCTGGTACAGCCGAAAAGTATTCTCTTCTCTTTATATTAGGTAGCTCTTCATTTTATTCACACAATTTTCAGGCTGTTAGCATGGAATTTATGAGTATGGCACAACACTAGACATATGTGTCTCTGAAACCATCAGTGCTTAGTCATGATCTTGGAGGGTTAGGTGTGTCAAGTGGTGCTATTATTTTTCTCTTTTGTTATGAGAACAAACTATTTTCAAACGATTCTCTGACAACTCTTCTACTCTTGAATTATTTGTCATTCTTTCTTATTTTCCTCCTATGCCTTTTAGACTGACCAAAGACCCATGGAGGAAGAGATACAGAGATGACTTGTTAAAACTTATTTTTAAAATAATCTCACACTGTTAGGTTTAAATAAAATTAGCAGGTGCATAAGAAAATTAAGTCAGTCATTAGAACAGTGGGTCTAGTATATGATATTTACTTTTTCCAAAGTTGAGATTTGGGACTAGAACACCTCTCTGGTCCTGTGGCTTTGTCACATAGGAGTCAGAGAAAGGGAAAGAATATTCACCTTCATTTTTGTCCCCAAGGTCAAGGCAGAGTAATAGGCTCTTTTTACTTTGACTATCTAATTCTTCAATTATTAATTCTTTTCTAAGGCGCTTGAAGTGACGAAGGAATTTCCAATTAGAATCTGTGGAATGAGACCACCTTGTATTTGGAATAAGTTATTTGTCTGTTAGAGATGAATCCTTAAATTTCGTAGAAACATATTCAATACTGGGTTTTTCTCATCTGCGTCATTGAGCTATGTGTGCTCTTTAATGTTTGCAAATTTTTTTGTAAAGTACATGTCATTGATTTTTAGGATTTTGTGTCTTTTAAATATTGTTACACTTTTCTGAATAATCCATTATTTCAATTATAAAGTAACAAAATATTAAGTGACCTAAGTCTAGTGTAATGCTTATTAGTTCTGTTTTAAATACACATCTTGCCAAAAAAAAGTACTGCAACATTAAAGGAAATTAAAAAAGGAAAGTTCTTGTCTACCCATAATCCTACCCTCTAAAATAACCATTTGAATTTCTTCATTTTACTTCAACCTTTATCCACTGATCACTTTAAATAGTAGTTAATGGCCTTTGTACACATTTATATAAACCTTTGTTTGACAAACATTAGTTTAGAAGTATCTTCTCTGTAATTAACACTTTAATCATGTCAGCTGATACATAAGGCCCATTACTTTGATATGCTGATACAAAATATTTTACATCTTATGATTTTTATAAATTTATTCTTTTCTTTTTTTTTTCTTTATAGTCAGCTTCCAAGAGAGCCCCTAATGATCCTTACCCCCCAGAATTTTCATGCCTTTACATCGTGCCTCCAATTGACTAGGGCAAACCTGTGCTCCATGCAATACTGTGTATACAGCTGTGTGACTTCCATGGATAGACTGTGTGAACTTCCATATGCACACACAAAAGGCATAGCAGTGTCTTCCTTATGCTCTTGGATTGCTCAACGTAGGAGAGGCCAATAGGCATATATGAGGAAACGCAAGCAGCCCTGGGGAGAAGCCCATGAGAAGAACGACGGCCTTTTCCCTTAATACTACGTAGTGGTCATCTTTGGGCTATACATGAGTATGTAATCACCATTTTTGATAGTTGTGTACATTCCGTTGTATAGATACACCCTAATGTATTTTACCAATTCTCTCTTTGGACATTTAGGCTCTCTCCATCTATTTAGTGCTATACCAGTACGATGATCGGTAGCTTTTAATTGATACTTATTTTCATATTTGTTTATGTGATTTTCTTGTGATTAATTTATTACAGCTTAGAAGAAAATCATGTACATACACATTTATATTGAAATCTATTCTTCTAGAGGCTTTCAGGTGAGGATCTAACAATATTTGTTCCTTAGATTTCTCCAGATACTCCAGCACTATTTATTGAGTAACATTCAGTGTCTGCAGTGATTTAAAATGACTCTTTTATGATGCACTAAATTTTCTTATATACTTAGATCTGTTTACAGAATCTGAATTAGCCATGTGCTTTTGATCTATCAGTCCATTTAAATTCTGTTATTTCAATTTTTTGTTTTAAATTATATCAACGTTACATTACTCTTTGCTATTTGGCACAAAAGGTCTTGCCTCCAACATCCATTATACAAATTTCTCCACTCTTCCCACCCATTTATTTACTTATCCAAGTGAAATAGATAAACTGAAGGAAAATGTTTCAGTTTCAAAAAAAAGTCTATGGTTTTTGAATTTAATAACTTTGTATATACAATTTTGGGAAAACTGATATATGTAAGATATTGAGTTTTTCCATTGAAGAAATATGTTTTTCCATTTGCTTAAGTTTACCTTTACATGCATAAGTATTGTGAGAATATTCTTCCATTATTCTTTTAAATCAGTTATTGCTAGTATGAAACACAGCTTAATTTTATTAATTTCCATTTCATCTTGCATCTGGTTCCTTTTCTGAACTTCTCTGATTAGTTCTAGCATGTTCTCAATATTCTTCAAGGTTTCTAAGTAAACAGTTTATCAATATCATATAATGGTAAATAATAAATGTTTATCTTCATGTCAAGCATTTAAGCATCTTCATCATCATCATTATCATCATCCTCATCAGCAGTAACAGCTCCTTTTTTACGGTTGGAACAACCACAATTATGTTGATTCTTTGTGTTGATGGTAAGCATCCTGACCTTGTTCTTGCCTGGACGGAAATGCTTACGTGTTTCAGATTTACTGTGCCAGTTGAGGAAACATATGGGAAATGCAAAGGGAATTATTTATAATAGCTGAGCTAATTTACTACAGTCTGTGTCCCTACCTCCTCATCTCCCATTCTGCTCTCTACTCCACTCTACTCAAACCATTCTCACAAAAGTCACCAAGGACAAATCCAGTGGACACTCTTCAGATTCTTTTGCTTATAGAATGTACTGCAGTATTTGACACCACTGACCCTTTCTATGATTTATAAGTACCCTCTTACATGGAATTCCCCAACATCCCCTCTCCCATTTCTGCATCTTCCTGGAGGGTCTTCCTCTGTTCATTCTACAGAGGACAGGCTTCTTTTCTTTTCACAAGATATGTTCTCTCTCAGAGTTTTCTTGTCCATTGACAGGTTTCTGGACCTGATCCTGTAAGGTGGTAGTTTCCACCTCTGACTATGTTCGAGAGCACCACAGGTGAAAAAGTCTGCAGCCTTGGTCCCGTTTATCACATGCATCTCCCAGCCTGGCTTGTTGGCTCTTGCCCACAGCTTTTTGACGAAGGCTTTAGAAAGCCCTAGAATGGGGATTGAAATGGTCTGTTTCATATGGATCTAACCATTGTTTTCATTCCAGGTTTTAAGATCCCATATTTTTCGAATCAGTGCTCAGACTTTCAAATGAAAAACCTGGCAAAACTCAGTACCCCACACATTTCAATTTTGCATTTGATTTTCAGCAGTGCCAGCCCTTAACTACAAGAAGCTCTTAGGAGTGACAAGGAAACTCTTTGACTCCTGGACTATAACTTGAGCTGAGGTTTAACAATCTTGAGCTTATTATTTTCCCTTTGTGAGCACTCAAGTGAACTCAAAAGACTCTATCCCATATTACAGTCTTCTCGATTGTCATTACTGCCATAATAATCAAGTGCGGCAGCCACTTGGGCTCCCAAACCACAGGTTTAATCTGGTGCTTCATCACAAAATGATAGCTTGATTAAATTGTAAGGTCACTGTTTGACTGGCATCCCATGTCCCATTGACAAGGAGCTCAGCACTGTGCCCAAGCCCAAAGGTGTGACCAAATCAAAATCCTATCTTTGAGAGTCTATCTCCTGGACCACTACTGGTACCAACTGTGTATCAGTCTAGATCCAACTGAAAGAGAAACAACACAGTAATTTGAAGAGCAAAAGATTAGTATAAAGAATCATTAACTCTAATAGAATTGGGATGATAATGGGTTGGCTAGCAAGAGGATTAACTAAAGAAAATAGAAATAGTGGATACAAAAAGCAGCCAATATGCTAAGGCTAAGATACAGCACACCAGGAAGCTAACTCTGCCCCCAGGGCCAAGATCCGGACCATGGTTCACTGAATGGCAATTTCCTGTGGTACCACAATGGCGCAGTTTGCTGGTTATCTTCTCTCTAGGATGAAAATAAAAGTAGTCCACGGGGAAGCGTCTCATTAGCGACACTGCTACAAAACTACTAGAGGGAGGTTGCCACGTGAAGCTACTTACTGCTGCCTGCTGCTGGCCACCACATACTCCAAGAGCTGGGCGCTGGAGAAACCGCCAGGGCTGCGGGAGCCTGATGTTGGAGAAAGCCCGCCAAGCTGCAGGAGCCCGCCAAGGGGCAGGAGCCCGCCCACCCAGCAGAGCGGAACCAGGAAGCAAAGTGCTTCCTCCTGCAAGCTATTTCTAGCGCCCTCTAGTGACAAATATTTTGTGTGTTCGCTGGCAAAGGAAAAATATTCTAAGAGCCCAAATTCACTTTCAGAGAGCCGCCTAAAATGGTGCTTTTGGAGCTGAGGCAATAAATTGGTAACTGGCACCAGAGCGTATAACATAGAAAGGATTAACAGTGCAAAGATTTTCTTCCAGTGTGCTTCCTGTCTTAAAACATTGTTCAGAGTGCCTTTCACCTTGAAAAATTAAAGTTGTAGACCGTCAGAGTTATGTCCTTTTTCTTTACGATTTATGAAAAGGTTAAATGTTTAAAAAGGACTTCTCTTGGTTGAAGATTACAATTATTCTCCAAACTCTTTACTGTGCATTTTCAGCCTAATTATAGTGATAACTGTTATAGTACATGTTAGATTTAATCCTAGCAAGTTATTTTAAACTTGGAGTTTCAATTTCCTCATGTACAATAGAGGGGTGGTAACACTTAAACCTAATAGAGTTATTAGAGTATTAGATGTATTTTTACCAAAAACAGTCATTAGAGTACTTGGTACATATTAGGGGCCAAATATAGTATTGATTATTGTTTGATAGAAATAGTTAACAATATTATTTTTATTAACATTGAGTTTATAACACATGTAATTTTGCACCTTGTATTTTTCATTCAAAATCACATGCTATCATAAAAAAAGTTTCCTAAATGTAATTATGTTCATTTACTTGTTTTAAATTAATTTCTAAAAAATACAGAATTTCATAGATCCCATTATGTATCTAAATTAACTAATTTTGATAAAAAGATAGCTAAGACAATGTTATCATAAAGAAAATTTTGTTATTTTTCACATCATTTTCCTGTCTTTAAAAAATATCTCAAAACCATAGGATGCTACCCCAGAATTCCATTCAATTCTTACCCTATCTTGTATATGTGCAATGATTAACTAACATTATTTTCTACCAACAATTTGAACATGACCTATTCTCTGGTATAATTTTTATATTTTGTTTTTAAATATTTTATTAGCCACTGCAGGAAATTTTGTATTAGACTATTCAGTGTGTTGTCTTGGGAATATGTCAGCTTTGCTAGTGGTTTAAAAAAAGAAGCTTAATTTTGTCTTCATAGAAGTACTACAAATGTCATAGTAGACTATTGGTAAAAGAGAAATAATCTTGCCATTCTAACACAACCACTGTTAGCTCTCCCTGTGTGCATCTATGTGTGTGTGTGTGCACGCATGCGTGTGCATGTGCACACATGTGCATACGTGCAAGCTGTCATCAAAGGGCAAATATAATTTTGTTTTTTAAAAGCATGTGTGAACTTCCAATTATGGAAAAGTTAAATGGATGTATTTCACTCTGTTCTTCTTACTGAATACAGCTTAAACTCCTAAACATAATACATAAAACAAACATAGGAAGACCTTCTAAAATATTGGGGAAAATGAGGCAAATTTGCTAGGGTTCTTGGAACTTGAAGAACAGCATGGCAGTGTGGACCTTGGGTTTTAGTTTTCTTTTGCCTCCTATGTATTGCAGATAAGATGTTAGAGAAATTTACAGCTCAGAAAGGCCAACAGGTACAGGCAAAATGTTAAATACTGTGTGATTGCAGCTATAAAACATTCTTGAAGTGACAAAGATAAACAGATGAAGTACTGATTAATGGTTGCCAGGGATAGAGATATATGCAATAATACGATTATGATGAAGTAGCAGAAAGGAATTTCTTCGTGGTGATGGAGCTGTTTTGTATCTTGATTGCTATGGTGATTACATACATCTACACATTTGAAAAAATGCATAGATCTGTGTATATACATACACACACGTGCACATAAACACATGCCACACAAATCAATGAATGTAGAAACTGGTGAAACCTTAATCATCTGTAGTGTCGTTAACTGTATTGCACCAATATCAACTTCCTGATTTTGATAGTATAATTATTTAAGATATCATTGTGGTAAGCTGGAGAGAGAAAGGGTAGCCAAACCTCTGTATTATTTTTGCAACTTCCTGTGTGTATATAATTATTTCAAAATAAAAATTAAAAAAAAGATATTGCATGTTCATATATTCAGGTCATAGCAATTCCCACTTGATTATTATATGCTCAAAACTAAACACTACCCATTTTGATTCCATCTATTTTTTTAATTTTTAAAATTTTTATTTTGCTATCATTAATGTACAATTACATAAACAACGTTATGGTTACTAGACTCCCCCTATTATCAAGTCCCCACCACATACCCCATTACAGTAACTGTCCATCAGCATAGTAAGATGCTATAGTGATTCCATCTATTTTAAGATACTCTAGCAAATGCCCAAATCACAGAGATACTAGAAATAACCTAATGACATATGTGAAGATGCAATGAAGATGTTTTAAGTCCAGAAAAGTCAAATATAATACCTGCTCATAACTTTAGGAAGTAAGGCTTCATGGTAGCTTGATACCTGAATCATTTTGGAACCTAATAGCAAGTCAATTTGTTAGATTCAAATACAGAATTTTTTCACATGTATAGAGTAAAATTAATTTGTGATTATAATGAGTGATAAATCATCCAAGATATTAGTCATTTACTTCACAGTGTCCCAGCGATTTGTTTAGTTTGTATGTGCATGTGTATGAGTGTCTAAGTGATGTGTGTGTTTGTGTGTGTGTGTGTGTGTGTGTGTGTGTGTATGTAGAGAAAGAGAAAGAGGAGGAGAGAATTTTATCTTGGCTTTAATAATGTTCACAATTCAATTCTGTTGCAAGGCGAAGAAAATGAAATTCAACCTAAGTGTCTGTCTATAGATGAATGAAGAAAGTATGGTACACATATGTATGTACACACAACACATACACACACATTGTAATATTACTTAGCCATTTGTGACAACATGGATGAACCTGGAGGACCTTATGCAAAGTGAAATTAGATAGTCACAGAAAGACAAATAATGTTTTACTTCACTTTTATAGGACTCTAAAAAAAGTCGTACTCATAGATGAGAGTAGAATGGTGGTTATCAGGGGTTGTGGGGTTGAAGAAATGGGGGGAGGTGTTGGCCCAAGGGTACAAACTTTCAGTGATAAGATGAATCAGTTCTGGAGAGCTCATGTCAAATATGATGACTATAGTCATCAAGTTAATTAACTTGACTGTGGTAGTCACTTCACAATACACATGTATTTTAAATCATGTCATACACCTTAAATATATACAAGTTTTATTTGTCAATTATTCTTCAGTAAAGCTAGAAAAAAAAGCAATTTAAACCTCAAATTTCAGGTGCTGGAAACCCAGACAGGCTACAGGATTGTAGGTGGATAAGAGAATCAAGATTCAAATTTTGACAGACTGGAATAATGGACTGAAACTAACAAAGCAAAATTTAATTAAATAAAAAACTACAATAAACCACACAAAATCCTGGCAAATTCCTGGCAATCTTTGCCTTCTGTGCCACAGTTCAGGCTTGGTGATCAGCCTGCCAGAGTTTGAATCCTGATGCTACCACAAACTGACAATGAGTCCCTGGCAATGATGCTCACCTCTCTGTGCGTCAGTTTCCTCGTGTGTTAAGTGTGAATAATGGTAATGGTGGTCATGTCTGATGATCTCTACCTCAGAGTTTGACTGAAGATTAAACAAAATAATACAGAAAAAGTACCTATAGTTATTTCTGGCACACAGCAACTCTCAGTAAATGCTTGTTTTGTTTTTGTGCTTGAAAACTTGCATAAAATGAAACCCTTTAAAGTTACATACAGATAAAGACAAGAGAAATGAAGAAATAATGAAGGGTGGGACATTATTCATTTCCATTTGAGCCAATCATCTGTTGCAAGTTCAACACATGGACTTTGGGGTACAACTGACCCAGAATCAAGTCCTGCCTCTGCTGTTTACCAGCTATGTGACCTTAGGAAAATTACAAAATCCTGAACCTTGTTTCATCATTTGTATTAGGGAATCATAGTAGTGATTGCAACCTAGACTGTTGCGAGGATTCAGAGACATTGCACAAAACCTACTTTTACTACCATTATCTGACTGGTGTAAATGCTGTCCTTTATTTCTAGAATACAGTCCAAAGCTTAAATGGCACAATATTTTGGGGAACTTTTATAATTTTTTAATCAAAAGAAGAAACATTTCTATTAGTTTTTAGTGCTAATCTCATAGCTATGCTAAGCAGTAATTCTGGAATAGCAAAGACTGTCCTTTCTCCCTTGGTTGACTTCCTTGGTTCCATTCCTTACGTCTATTTCTAATGTTACCTCCTCTTTTCAGTTCCAGTTCTTGACAGTTTTGGCCTGCACATGGTAAATGCCTTCAAATATTTTCCAGTTTCCAAAGTGAGTGAATCCCCAGATGGTGGAGGGCAGTCTGGGGTTGGTTGTGAGAATCAGAATTTTTTTATGGGAAGGAATGACTGACAGCAGATTATATCCACATAACCACCCCTATTCTTCTCACACTCATCAGATTCTGTCCCCATAGCATTTTTGAGCAACACAGAATGTATGTATTGCATACTCTTGATGGAAATGTGGTAAAAATCTCGTTTCACCTGCTACTGAACTAGGCTTTCAAAAACAATCCTTTCAATCATGTCTTTACAGCCCAATAATAGCACCTTTATTGACCACTCATTACTTGTCAGGCATACTGTGTAACATTATACTCTCAGATGAGAATAGCTCTTATACCCATTTTAATTATGAGGAAACTATAACTTGGAGTTTTAACACTACTAAAAAGGAATAAACTAAGATTGAATTCCAGGTATGTTGGCACCAAAAGCCCAGAAAAATAATTATTTCCTGTGTGTATCTTGTAGGGGAGGAAAAGTCATTTTCCTTCTACCCTTCTAGGTTCTTTGTTGAGAACCCCCCAACCCCCACCATAATAAAACACAGATTAACAGTAAAAAAAAGAAACATGCAAGTCTAATAACTTGTGTACCTCCTGTACACATGGGAGAGAGCCAGGAAAAGTGAGAAACTCCCTAAATAGCCCAAATCACCTTAAACACCACCTCCAGCTAAAGACAAAAGATGTTGGGGTGGGGAGCCAGTTATGGGAGGGGACCAGGAAAAGCACAGTAAACAAAGGTATGGTTGTTATGTGAAATTAAGTCCCTCACTTCTGCATTTAAAGACTTTCTAGAGAATCAGTCACTCCCCTCTTCCTGGTACAGAGAGGGAGACCCACTCACAAATGGGTAACTTCTGCTTGGTCTTCAGAGCTTCTCCTGCATCTACTATTTCTTAAAAATAATCAGCTCAAGAGAATCCTTATGCTGAAGAGTCATGTTTCGGGGTGACTTAGTCTATTCCCCTTCAATCTAATGGAGCTTGCAGTGTGTTGGGTTTCATATAGATTGAAGCAAATGTATAAGATACAGTTCTTGTCCTCCAATGGTTTTTAAAGAAATTGGTGCATAACTAAGTAAACTTGAAATACTCAGCATACTTAGTTGCTACTGTGTGTGATATTTTCTCATAACCACAGGGGGAGTACAGAGAAGACCCCAGTTTATCAGAGATGACCTACTGAAAAGGGGGGAATTTGGGCAGGATGTAGAAGGTGGAGGAAACAGATTGGACAAGTTTTTAAGCAGTCTTAAAAGTGGAATAGATAGAAGCAACTTGGCAATAGGTTTGGTGGTAATAAATATTAAGGACTGGGAAACGGGAAATAAATGTAATTAAGAATTATTGAGTCATTTAATTGCCATAATTGATTAGTAAGCACTAGGGAGCCATTTCAAGTTCTGGAGCAAGAAATTGAAAGATTTATGGTAAGTTTTCAAAAATTAGTCTGGTGGTGAAGTGTTAGAGAAATAGGGCAGGAAGAACAAGATGGCAGGGGCACTGGAGAAAGCTGTTCTAATAAGGCATGTTGGTTACCTTAGTGACTGCAAGGCAAGCAGACAACCTAGAGTCGGGATGGAATGACCTGTGTGCCTCCCTTTTTCACCATTCTCATTACTATTGCCATGGATTAACATCCTGGACATTAATTTTTTTATATTTAACATATTTTGTAAACTAACCTTAGGATTTTTGAAAGATGGATTCATTATCTTTCGTGTTACAAACTGCAGCAATCTGTAGGGGAGCAAACTTTGCTGCCCTGTGTCTCTGGCATGTGGTTGATCCTAGGCTGATTATTTGTAAGAACCAGAAGACTCAACCAGTTTTTCTTTTTTGCCTCCCCACTAACTGCCTGTAAGAATTTAGATAAAGGGCCTGATGCAGGAAGGGAGCTACCACCGTCGATAACTATAGCATTGTTAAGGGCTCTGACAAAGCCTAACTCCCTCCATTTTGAAACAAGCTAAGAAGTAAAACCTTTCCCTACAGAAATGAAACCTCTGCCCTCTAAACAGTTCTTTCCGTGTTTCAGGAATTTCACCCAGAGCCATTCCATTCCCAAGGAATTCCATTCCTCATTCCCAGTTTCAAAGCCCGCAGCCACCGGGATGCCAGCAAGTGTGCCAGAGAGCCATTGATTAACCATCGATTCTGCATGTAGTCCCCTCCTGTCTCCATGAAGTTCCCCTTTCAAACAATCTGAGTGATCACAAGTCTCACTGTACATGCAAGTGGGAGAGCTGTTGTGATGGAAAAGCACTCAAAAGACTGAAGGAAAGACCCGGAGATGCCATGTGAGACATGAGGGTTTATTGGGACTTACATACAGGGAGTCCAGGAGCAGCTGGCTGGAGAGGGGTGAACACTGCTATCGTGGACAGAGAGGGAACTGCTTATATGGGGTGAGGGACAAAAATGACATGTGTGCCAGGGGTGAGGGGACAGAGACTATGTGCATGCCAAAAAGGGTATATGATTTATGATTACACTACTAGTTATGCTAGAAGGAATCATTCTTGAGCTACCAATGCCCCAAGGAACAAAAGGGCTGGAGGGGCCTGCCTCCCAATAAGATCTGTACATCGATAAGGTGGTGGACCTAGACTTGGCCGGCCCCAGGCCGTCAGCATACCGTATACTCAGCATACCGCCTGAAGGAGGGGGCCATGTGGGCATGTGGTTATTCTGGGACAAAAGATTACCAGTGGGCAGTGCTTGTCCCCACACACCCTTACTGTGAATGGCACTTTGGAGATAGTCTTGGGACCCTAGGTCTGCCATCTTCCCTAGTTGCCAGCTTCCTGAATAAAGCAACCTTTCCTTGTCATCAACTTGTCTCTTGAGTTTTGGCCTTTCTAGGGACAAGCAGCAGAACTTGGGTTTGGAACCTGGCTATGGCCCTGTAACAGTATAATATGAGCTGGGTGGTAGACAGGGAGAATCTAGCAAGGGTTTTTTGATCAAAATCCCCTCTATGACCCATTGTTTCTGTGTGATCCAGCAAACATTTGTTTACCAAACATTTGTTCTTCCATTCTTCCTATGAACTGTCTTCCATTTGAAGTCTCAGACCCCTACCCTCTTCTCCTTAGTCCAGAATGACATATAGACCTCATATTACCTGACTGTCTTCGGAATCTGTCATGTTTATGTGGATTCCCTCTATGTACTTAATTAAATTTGATTTTCTCCTGTTAATCTGTCTCATGCCAATTTAATTCTTAGGCCAGCTAGAACCTTGAAGGGTAGAGGAAAATTTTCCCTCACCAACATATCATTTCCTTCTAAGACACTTTTTAAAAAGCTTGGAAACCAGAGGTATTTCTGTGCCTCTATGCTCTTCAGACCAATCAAAATTGTTCCAGTTCTTTGTTTTGGGAAACAGAACCAAAGCTCTTAGATGAAATCAGTTCTCTACTTAACAACCTTCAGAGTACTTGTCAGAGTAGATAGATAGCCAGACATGAGCAGGGAAGCAGGGTGGTGACTTTGGTCAGATGCATGCATTCTGCACAGTCCTTGCAAGCTGTTCTCTTGGGATGTGGAGAGTGACATTGTAGATAACAGACCAGCTGAAACCAGCTGGTTCCAACATGAAGGAGAAGTTGACCCAAACTTCACCCCAAAATCTATTTTACACTCATTAACAAAGTAAAAATTATATCCCTCCATCATTAACATAGTCAAAATCATGTCCCCCCACCCTTAACATAGTAAACATCATGCCTCCCCAAGCCATGACAGTTCCAATTAGAACCAAATATAGTCAAACATTCCCCTACCCAACACAAGGCCAGACTCCGAAGACCCCACCTGTTCCCTTTGAAACCTACCCCATTTAGTGAATGTTCATCCCCCTTCACATAAAAAGGTCTCCCTGTTGTTTCTTCCACGTGACTTCCTCTGGGTCTGCGAGCACCCAACTCTCAGACATGTACTTTCACTTTTCTCTAAACTCTTACTTTCAAATAGATTTCTAAAGTCAACCCCTTTTGGATCCATTCTTGAATTCTTTCTCACGATGAGACCAAGAACCCAACTCTGGTAACAGTACCATTTTACTTTGTAAAATTTAAATCTGGTTTTCTAGTTCCCCTAAATTCTTTTCTTCCCTAGTCCCTTCATGTGATGCCTCACCTACGGTTAAACCATGATTCCACTGATATATATATATATAACTTTGCCTTTGCACTTGCAGTTCACAAGAAGGGGGGGGCAGTTATAGCATCATAAATAGCACAGAAAAGAGCTTGATTATTTTCTTCCTTTTTAAACTGAGGACTGTGGTTCTTGTAGGGGAGGAAGGATTTCTTCTACCTTTCAAGGTTCTTCTAACTGACCTAAGAAGTAAATTGACATGAGACAGATCAACAGGAGAAAAAACTCCAAAGTTTAACTACATGCATACTGGGGAAATGAGGTATATACATCACCCTAAACTAAGGAGAAGGGAGTAGGGGTTCAGGAATTCAAAAAAAGGGGGAAGCAATTAGCAGGAATATGAAAGAGTAAATGTTTGGTAAACATATGTTTGCTGGGCCGCACAGAAGCAATGGGGCATAGGGAGAATTTTTAAAAGACTCTTCCACATCCCTCCCTGCCTACCAAGCCTATTTCCCATTGTGATGGAGTTATCTATGGTGATAGCTCTTACTCTGGATCAGTTCCTCCATTTAATTCTTTTTATGTAGTTAAGGAGGGGAAGGTCAAAGTTTCTGTGTCTTTTTTGGCCTTGATTGTTTTGCTCCATGTAACCTGCATGTCACAATGGCACATCATGGGGCAGCCTGCCTTTGGCTCCTCCAATGCCCCCTTTTGCCAGGAAGAAAGACAGATAGGAAAGGGATGAAAAGAGGGTGGGGTCCGCCAAGAACTCAGGGAGTTAATGAGATAAAGCCAGAGAGCCAGAAAGGACTCAAGAGTTAAGGCCCTTTGCAATGTGACTTCATTCCACATGCTCTTAATATGGACTGACCTTGAGACTTGCTCTAGCTAATGCAGGTGAGATTGAGCTGAGACATGGGGCAAACATTGTGATTAACATTTCCTGCCTATGATGAAAAATGCCAAGATATAAATAGTATAGTAAGAACAGGAGGGACTCCATCTTAAGGCAAAGATTCCATTTTAAAAACCAGTGAGTTCGGAGTTGCATATTTTTGATAATCAACCAGAGACTTATCTTGGGGCAAGGCAAGCAGTCTTAACTGACATATTGACTCTCACTGGAGATAGACATCATGAGGCTACATGACATGCCTATGCCTCCTAACCCTTTACCTTTGCCCCATTCTTGAAAGCCTTAAAAGACAGAATCCTAAGCCCTTAAGCACACCTCGTCTCTGACGTTGCCAGCACTCCTGTTTCTTGGAGTATGTAAAAACTTCTTACTGCTCAACTTACCACATTTTGTCTCTGTGCTCTTCCAAGGGTGTCTCTCTCACTTTGCTGTTTCATTCTGTTTTCCAGACTTTAAGCACAAGTCTTCGCTCTCCTCAGTCCTACTTCAGATAAGTAGGGAGGGGCTGCAGAGAGCTCTGATCTGAGCTTGACAAGACTGCAGCTATATGATCATGCTCCTTACTAGCCGGCTGGAAAATCTCTTTTCTTTGCCTCTGGGGAGTTCTCAGAACTGAATCTCACTCCATCCAGTGCTCTGCAGCACCCCCAAATCCGCAGTGGTAGGTCTCAGTTCCCACACCATGCAGATTCAAGTGGACACTGGACAGCAGGTGACACAGGCTCTAGGAGTTGGCAGGGGATTATGCTCCATGCAGAGTGGGAGTTCAGTGAGCTTTCCTTTCCGCCCTCTGTTTTTCCTTCCTCTCCACTTTATTCAGGTAAACCTGCCTTTGTCGCCCTTGACTCTGGCCCACTCTTCCCTCAGAGTGTATTCAAATAAAACTTTCTCTCTGCTTCACTACTGTGTCTCTGCCCTTCAATCCTTTGTTGTGGTGGGGGCAAGAACCGAGGAGATCAAGCTCAACCCCCTGACATTTCCATTTTCTTTGCCTTTAGAGTCAACGCTTGCCATTAATATTACCCTAAATGGGGGCAGGTGTACTTTCTGGCCACTTTGGCTACACTGTTATACTGGCTACAGAGCAGGCCTGCCTTATACTCTGAGCACTTTCAGGAGTTTAAGTGAGGTGGTTTTTCTTTTCATTCTGCCTTTCCTGTCCCTTCATTGGATTCCCACAGAGACTGAACTGCTAGGACTGGGATAGTGTATGTGAGTGACATTGAGCTTTATCCTTTAGGGGCAAAGGGCAGGCTGCCCCAAGATGTGCCATTGTAACATGTGGATTATAAACTGAAAACAAAAGATCCCAAGAAATTTGACCTTCCTCTCCGACTGCATAATAGAATTTGGATTCTCCTCCTGCAGGGTGACAGCTATTACCAAAGAGAACTACATTATAATGTGAACCATGGGTGGTAGACAGGGAGAGATGTGACAAAGTCTATTAAAATTGCTCCCTCTGTCCCATTGCTTCTGTGTGGTCGAGCAAACATTTGTTTACCAAATACTTATTCTTCCATCTTCCTATGAATTACCTTCCTTTCCTACCCCTTCTCCTTAGTGCAGGATGACACATACAACTTACTGTCCCTGATTTTCCTTAGACTCTCATGTCTATAGATTCCCTGTGCATATGAACTAAACTTTGGTTTTTTTCTTCTGTAACCTGTCTCATGTCAGTTTGATTCTTATGCCAGCTAGAAGAACCTTGAAGGGTAAAAGAGAATTCTTCCTCCCTAATAATCCAAATCTCCAGCTGCTTCTGACTCTGAGCTATTCTTGAGTTTATTTGTGTGGCTAGACTCTCACTGCCCTTGGAAAGTTTATTATCAAACAGTCTTAGTTCTTATGTAAATAACCCTAATATTTGGCAAGCCAAACACCTAGGGTGCTAAGAAAGATTTCAAGCTGAGAACCCCTGCTACGTAAAGATATAGCGTTTTCCTTGGAATGAACTTCAGATAGCGAGAGCGTTGACAGCTAGCTTCTTTACGCAAATTGGAGCAAAGGAGCAGCAGGAAGGAGCATCTAGGAGGGTTTTTCTCGACAAAGTCTATACCGGTGTCTTTGATTTAAGGAATCTACGTTAGTGCTTTAATAGCTTAGAGCCCATACCAGCATAAGCATATTAAATGCCATTTCAGACTATTTTTTCCTATTTAAAGGAGTGCTCTAATAATTTATTTGTTATTCTGCATAAGTAGGCTCACTTATGAAGCAATATTATGATCCCCACTTCATGTATATGCTCTTTGAGCCCATCAGATTTGCATTATTGGTCTTTTAAACCTTAAGGGTAGTAGAATATGCCACCCCCAAACATGCCTCTTTGGAATAAGGATTATTTTGAGCTTTATAGTCTGTGAAACAGCAGACACAAGAGAAGCTCTGAAAAACAAGTAGGAGTTCCTCTTTCTTAAGGGACATTATGTTTACAAAGGGAATTCTCATTTATAAAGGTGTCTCCTTTTTGGTACTAGGAAGAGAAGATTCTAAATTACAACAGAATCTTATCAGTGGAGGAGGCACCAACTCAAATTTGCATAATAAACTTAGCCTTGTTTACTGTGTTTTTCCTAGTCACCTCCCATAACTGCCTCCCTGCCTCCCACCCCAATATCTTCTTTTGTCTTTAGCTGGAGATGGTATTTAAGGTGGTGCATTGGGCCATTTTGGGGAGTTACTTCATTTTCCTGGGTGTCTCCCATGTATATAAGAGGCATGAATGTTATTAAACTTCTGTTTGTTCTTCTCCTGTTAATCTGTCTTTTTCATACAGGGGTTGAGGGGTGGAGGTAGGTGCAGCCAAGAACCTAGGAGGGTAAAGGGAAAATTATTTTTCCTCCCCTACAGTTTTGTGCTCGTCAAGGGTGTTGCAGGGAATCAAAATTCATTCAATTCTCTTGGGCTACAAATAAAGGTAGAATATGATAAAGCTAAGGGAAATATTTTGTTCTACTTATAAATTTGTATCCAGTATAAAATTAAATGTACTTCTTCCACTTTTCATTTAATTTCTTTGATGAAATATATTGAACTATCTTATTTTAATACCTTTAGTTTTATTTAAAAACAGCATTTAATGTTCTTTGACCTTTATCTATAACCTGAACATTTTCAGTATTCCAACCAAATAGAAACCACTATAAAAAATACTTCAATAAAAGTGCCTCAGAATTTCAGCAGGCTACTTAAAATTCATTATTTAAATGCTCGAATTTTATTTAAAGATGAATGTCATTTTAAAGAATCTCAGAGGACTTATTCTTGCCCTTACATTCAAAATAAAGGTGTCATCTATTTGCATTAAGTTTTTTCTTTCCCACTTAATAAAATCATAATTTTAAATATCATACTACATCACCTCAGTCATTAGGTATCCAATAATACTTACTGTAACAACTGAGTGATATTGAAATACACAGTGGAGCTAACTTACAAATAAGAGCTAAATGAGTATTTGACTTTATACTCAATAGAATTCTGATGAGTCCACCAAGTGCTCTCTAAAGGGCTTCACAGACTCAAGAAGGGTGTGAAATGCATATGTGGCCTCAGTCTCTCCTCACTTACTTAGGGCTGTCTAAATGTACTTTATCACCATGTGTGTCTACTGTGTCCCAAAACACACCAAAAGTTCTGGGTCAAAAAATTGTGCATCTTGCTACAGTAGATGACCACCTCACATGTTCAATTTTTCTGTTTTGGAAATCAACATAAAAATAGGTTTATCAGTGTGGAGAACAAGGGCTGCACCTCCTAATGTTCATTCAAGGTAGTGTTACCAGAGATAGGTCAGTGAGAAAGAATTCGAGAATGGAAACAGAAGAGCCGTTGAGCGTTAGAATTTATTTGGAGTTTTTAGAGCTGAAAGAAAGGAGAGAGTATGTGCCCAGAGAGTCAGGATGCAGGCAGACCCAGAGCAGGGTGAGTGGAGGGAACAATAGGGAGTCTTTCTAATATGAAGAGAGATGAATATTCACTGAGATTAGGTTGCAAAATCTTTCTGAAGTTTGTGCTTCCTCCACCTTAAAGTTGGGTGGAGGGATTTTTTATTCTATTTGGTCCTCAGGAATTATCATCACATAAGGAGGTGTGATTTTTACTGTGGTAATGGATTTGAGGTGAAGTTTGGGTCAGTTTCTCCTTCATGTTGGAACTAGCCCATTTTGGCCTGTCTGAGCAGCTTACACAGAATGTGTAGAATGTAAGGAAGCATTTAGCCAAATGTAAACAGGGGCTGAAGTTCCCCATCCCCTTCCCTGCTCATGTCTGGTTATCTACCTACTATAACAGTGGGACATACTACCCAACCGTATGGATGGAGTCAAGTGACTGCCTCCATTCGCCAACTCTTATAGCATCTGTCTGAGACACCTGGTTTTAGGTTACATCCCACCAGGCAAGCCTGCAGATTCTGACTGACTGAGTCAGGTTTTAGAGGCCCAGACATTCCAGACTGATGCCAAAATTTTGAAGAGCAATCCAGAGTTCCCTGTCATGTTGACCAAGGCTTTATGGGCTCTATTCTATTTCTTACTCTGTCCAATTCTGCTCCTGCTTCATTCCTTACACAGAAATTGTTCCCTAATAAACTTTTTATATCCCAGACTGTTTATACCAGTAAATGTTAGCTCCATGGTCTTAAAAACATATCCCTTGTAAGTGTGAGAATCAGTCTGCAAATGCATTTTGTGGCCAGCACATAGATGTTTGTAGATATTGGAATCTGACCTTTTTCAGTGCCTTGCTATACATACTGCTTTCCTATTAATACTAGATATGTTTACAGAAAGAAGTATCATGGAAGGAAGTTGAATTCATTTCTTCCCTGCTGAAATGCAAAAGGTAGCTCAGAATTTGACTTCAGTGCTTGGAGTGTCACCTGTCTTTATTCTATTCTAAATGATCTTTATCTCAATCTTCCATAACCTAATGGGATCCTACTGTGCTGTTTTAGACAATATTCAAGCCAAAGAGCAGTAATTCCATGATTTTCAAGCTCTGCAAGTGTTTTTAACCTCAAATCATTTACTAGACCCTCTTCATCAGAATGTGCTCATTTTACTCTCTGTTGTTTGAGACAACATATGACCAAAAGTTATTCTAAATTAATGAACACTTGAAAATAAATTTTTATTTCATTAACTATCAGAGCAGGCACTGATATTTGTAAGATCATGTTTAAAAAGATGTATTTAGCAAATTACTTTTCTGTATGTTGTGCATAAGGACATACAGGGCCTCAACTGCTCCTTATGTTTCTGCTGCCCCTCATGTCTCCACAGCCTGGAGTTAAGAATCTTTTTAAATAGTTGATAAAAAGCTGTCTCTAATTTTACTATTACAAATCTGTTATTGATATTGAGCAGAAATGTTTTGGATGACTTTCACTGACATCTTCTTAGAAATGTACAAAACGTGCAGTACAAAAAGAGTTTGTCTATTTTCTATGCAAGTTGACAATGAAAAGAATTTCAGTTTATTTATCCTGTGTATGGATAAATGGGAGTATTCTGAGAGAGATAATGAAACTTAGAAATACTAAATAAGCTAAGAATGTCTTATGCTGTACTTGGCACATCGGCACATCACAGTTCCTGATTAATTTACTTTGTCTCTTCCGTTCTGAGGCACTCTATTACCAAGGATCCCCAGGTAACACCCTACCCTCTGTAACTATATTCTCTATAAAAGTGATGCCAGTTCATCTTGTGGTTTCCCAGGCCCTGTGGTGATTTCACCAAGGCCTAGTTGTTTCCTTGTTTAGGTGTCAATATTTAGCATTCAAGCTAGCAATTTACAGTCAACCAAAAATTCTTTAGTATTGCTCTAACTAATGTAACCATACATTTCATAGTGAGATTACAGGAATTTGACCAGGTAAGTAAGGAAATACATTTTAACAAGGGATTTCATCAGAGGTAATTCCATCTTAACACAGTGTTGATGGCCTCCTTTAATAACTTGTGTGGCCAGCTTTGACTTTAATCTTTGTTACTATGTGCTTATAAAAATCCCTACATTAGATTAAGTTGATTCCATGTATTTCATAACATAACTATCTCCTCTTTCTTTACACTTATTAAAAACATTCTGCAAAATGGCGGTGTGAGTAGGACAGCAGAAATCTCCTCCCAAAACCATATATATTTTTGAAAATATAACAAATACAACTATTCCTAAAAGAGAGACCAGTACAATAGCCAGGCTACATCTACATCTGCAAGAACTCAGCATCTCATGAAGGGGGTAAGATACAAGCCGCAGCCCGGCAGGACCCGAGTGCTACCCCCACCCCAGCTTCCCGGCGGGAGGAAAGGAGTCGGAGTGGGGAGGGAGTGGAAAGGCAGTACTGATAAATAACCAGCTCTAGTAATCAGCACCGGGAATGCATAAAAACATTGCATGGTGTGCTGGATATTAGAGAAATGGAAAAGTAAACTCTGCGAGTGGGTGTCCACAGCCGGCTCCCCTGGGACAAAAGAAAAGAAAGTGCTTTTTGAAAGTCTTAAAGGGACAGGGACCTCACAGCTAGATGGAAGTGTCCTGGCACACTCAGCCCAGCAGGCTGGGAATCCTGAGGAACTTCAGGCACCCCAGCACGCTGGGTGGCAACGCAGCCCTGAAGCCCCTCACAGCGATAAGCAGCAGGTACAGCCCAACAACAGCTGCCAAGCAGCTGGAGAGCAGCCCCGCTCACAGTGGCCAAGCAGCCAGAGAGTGGCTGGCCCCACAGCAACTGCCCAGTATCTCCTCCCAGCACGCAGAATCCCAGGCCAGACCCAAAGGCCACCGCCAGCACGCAGCTGCCCGAAGCAGGCAGAGGAGGCCTGGGAAAGGCATGAAGGGGCGCCGTTCTTGCAGGAGAGCACACCCGGTGCACCTTCAACTCCCTGCAGGCTCTGGGCTACTCTGACAGCAAACCTGCCCACAGCAGTTCAGGGAATTAATCCGGAGGCTGCTCCAGGTGTGCAGGTAACTGACACAGGCAGCAGAGAAGGACAAGGCAAACAGCAAGCAGGAAAGGACTTTGTTCTCCCAGCTGACACACGCACTACCTGCCTACAACTACCACTATAACCATGAAAAGGCAGGAGAATTTCTTCCAGTACAGAATTACCCAGACAACCCCCAAGAGAGGGCCTGGGGATAGACTTAACCAATCTTCCTGAAAAAGAATTCAAAATAAAGGTCATGACCGTGCTTATGGACCTGCAGAGAAGTATGCGAGAGCTAAGGGATGAAGTCAGGAGGGAGAATACAGAAATGAAACAATCTCTGGAAGGACTTAAGAGCAGACTGGATGAGGTGCATGAGGCTGTTAATGGAATAGAAATCAGAAAACAGGAATACAGAGAAGCTGAGGCAGAGAGAGATAAAAGGATCTCTAGGAATGAAAGAATATTAAGAGAACTGAGTGACCAATCCAAACGGAACAAAATTTGCACTATAGGAGTACCAGAAGGAGAAGAGAGAGAAAAGGGAATAGAAAGTGTATTTGAAGAAATAATTGCTGAAAACTTCCCCAAACTGGGGGTGGAAATAGTCTCTCAGACCATGGAAGCCTACAGATCTACCAACACAAGGGATGCTAAGAGGACAACACCATGACATATAATTATTAAAATGGAAAAGATAAAAGACAAGGACAGAGTATTAAAGGCAGCCAGAGAGAGAAAAAAAGGTCACATACAAAGGAAAACCCATCAGGCTATCATCAGACTTCTCAACAAAAACCTACAGGCCAGAAGAGAATGGCATGATATACTTAATGCAATGAAACAGAAGGGCCTTGAACCAAGAATACTGTATCCATTACAATTATCATTTAAATATGAAGGAGGGTTTAAACAATTCCCAGACAAGCAAAAGTTGAAGGAATTTGCCTCCTACAAACCACCTATACAGGATATTTTAAATGGACTGCACTTGATAGAAGCACTCCTAAAGCTAAATAGATGGTACCAGAGAAAATAAAATTACAACAAAGAAAGCAGACCAACCAAATACTAACTAAATGCAAAAAATAAAATCGACTATTCACAAAAGCAGTCAAAGTAAACACAAAAGAGTATAGAATAAAACACCTAACATATAAAGAATGGAGGATGAGGAATAAGAAGGGAGAGAAATAAAGAATCATCAGACTGTATACATAATAGCTTAATAAGAGAGTTAAGTTAGATGGTTAGATAGTAAAGAAGCTAACCTTGAACCTTTTGTAACCAGGAATCTGAAGCCTGCAATGGCAATAAGTACATATCTTTCAATAATCACCCTAAATGTAAATGGACTCAATGCACCAATCAAAAGACACAGAGTAATAGAATGGATAAAAAAAATCAAGACCCATTTATATACTGCTTACAAGAGACTAACCTGAATCCCAAAGACATACACAGACTAAAAGTCTAGGGATGGAAAAAGATATTTCATGCAAACAATAGGGAGAAAAAAGCAGGTGTTGCACTACCTGTATCAGACACAATAGAGTTCAAAACAAAGAAAGTAACAAGAGATAAAGAAGGACTTTACATAATGATAAAGGGTTCAGTCCAACAAGAGGATATAACCATTATAAATATCTATGCACCCAATACAGGGCACAAACACATGTGAAACAAATACTAACAGAATTAAAGGAGGAAAAAGAATGCAATACATTCATTCTAGGAGACTTCAACACACCACTGACTCCAAAGGACAGATCTGCCAGACTGAAAATAAGTAAGGACACAGAGGCACTGATCAATACAATAGAACAGATGGCCTTAAGAGACATCTACAGAACTCTACACCCAAAAGCAGCAGGATACACATTCTTCTCAAGTGCTCATAGAACATTTTCCAGAATAGACCACATACTTGGCCACAAAAAGAGCCTCAGTAAATTCAAAAAGATTGAAATTCTACCAACCAACTTCTCAGACCACAAAGGGATAAAACTAGAAATAAATTATACAAAGAAAGCAAGAAGGCGCACAAACACATGGAGGCTTAACAACATGCTCCTAAATAATCAGTGGATCAATGACCAAATTAAAATAGAGATCAAACAATATAGGCAGACAAATGACAAAAACAGCACAAAGCCCCAACTTCTGTGGGACACAGCAAAGGCAGTTGTAAGAGGAAAGTACATAGCAATCCAGGCCTATTTAAAGAAGGAAGAACAATCCCGAATGAATAGTCTAAAGACACAATTATTAAAACTGGAAACAGAAGAACAAATGAGGCCCAAAGTCAGCAGAAAGAGGGACATAATAAAGATCAGAGAAGAAATGAATAAAATTGAGAAGAATAAAACAATAGAAAAAAATCAATGAAACAGAGAGCTGGTTCTTTGAGAAAATAAACAAAATAGATAAGCCCCCAGCCAGACTTCATAAGAGAAATAGAGAATCTACACACACCAACAGAATCAGGAATGAGAAAGGAAAAATCACAACAAACCTCACAGAAATACAAAGAATTATTAGAGAATACTATCAGAATCTATATGCTAACAAACTGGAAAACCTAGAAGAAATGGACAACTTCCTAGAAAAATACAACCTTCCAAGACAGACCAAGGAAGAAACAAAAAATCTAAACAGACCAACTACCAGCAACGAAATTGAATCGGTAATCAAAAAATTACCCAAGAACAAATCCCCCAGGCCAGATGGATTCACCACCGAATTTTATCAGACATATAGAGAAGACATAATAATACCCATTCTCCTTAAAGTTTTCTAAAACACAGAAGAGGAGGGAATACTTCCAAACTCATTTTATGAAGCCAGCATCACTCTAATACCAAAACCAGGCAAAGACCTCACCAGAGAAGAAAATTACAGACCAATATCCCTGATGAACATAGATGCAAAAATACTCAACAAAAGATTAGCAAACCGAATTCAAAAATACATCAAGCGGATCGTACACCATGATCAAGTGGGATTCATCTCAGGGATGCAAGGATGTTACAACATTCGAAAATCCATCAACATCATCCACAACATCAATAAAAAGAAGAACAAAAACCACATGATCATCTCCATAGATGCTGAAAAAGCATTCGACAAAATTCAACATTCATTCATGATAAAAACCCTCAACAAAATGGGTATAGAGGTCAAGTACCTCAACATAATAAAATCCATAAATGACAAACCCACAGCCAACATCATACTTAACAGCAATAAGCTGAAAGCTTTTCCCCTAAAGTCGGAAATAAGACAGGGATATCCACTCTCCCCACTGTTATTCAACATAGTACTGTAGGTCATAGCCATGGCAATTAGACAAAACAAAAAAATACAAGGAATGCAGATCAGTAAAGAAGAAGTTAAACTGTCACTATTTGCAGATGGCGTGATATTGTACATAAAAAATCCTAAAGACTCCACTCTAAAACAACTAGAAGTAATATCAGAATTCAGCAAAGTTGCAGTATACAAAATTAATACACAGAAATCTGAGGCTTTCCTATACACTAATAATGAACTAACAGAAAGAGAAATCAGGAAAACAATTCTATTCACAATTGCATCAAAAAGAATAAAATACCTAGAAATAAACGTAATCAAGGAAGTGAAAGACCTCTTCCCTGAAAACTACAAGACACTCTTAAGAGAAATTAAAGACGACACTAACAAATGGAAACTTATCCCATGGTCTTGGCTAGGAAGAATTAATATTGTCAATCTACAGATTCAATGCAATGCCTATGAAAATACCAACAGCATTCTTCAACGAACTGGAACAAATAGTTTAAAAATTCATACGGAACCACAAAAGACTCGGAATAGCCAAAGCAATCCTGAGAAGGAAGAAAAAAGCAGGGGGGATCTTGCTTCCCATCTTCAGGTTCTACTATAAAGCCACAGTAATCAAGACAATTTGGTACTGGCACATGAACAGACCCACAGACCAGTGGAACAGATAGAGACTCCAGACATTAACCCAAACATATATGGTCAATTAATATATGATAAAGGAGCCATGGACATACAATGGGAAAATGGCAGCCTCTTCAATGTCTGGTATTGGCAAAACTGGACAGCTACATATAAGAGAATGAAACTGGATCATTGTCTAACCCCATACACAAAAGTAAATTTGAAATGGATCAAAGACCTGAATGTAAGTCATGAAACCATAAAACTCTTAGAAAAAAACATAGGCAAAAATCTCTCGGACATAAACATGATCAACTTCTTCATGGACATATTTCCCCAGGCAAGGGAAACAAAAGCAAGAATGAACAAGTGGGACTATATCAAGCTGAAAATCTTCTGTACAGCAAAGGGCACCACCAATAGAACAAAAAGGCATCCTACAGTATGGGAGAATATATTCATAAATGGCAGATCCAATAAGGGTTGACATCCAAAATATATAAAGAGCTCACACACCTCAACAAACAAAAAGCAAATAATCCAATTAAAAAGTGGTCAGAGGAGCTGAACAGACATTTCTCCAAAGAAGAAACTCATATGGCCAACAGACACATGAAAAGATGCTCCACATCGCTAGTCATCAGAGAAATGCATATTGAAACCACGATGAGATACCACCTCACACCAGTAAGGATTGCCACCATCCAAAAGATAAACAACAACAAATGTTGGCCAGGTTGTGGAGAAAGGGGAACCCTACTACACTGCTGGTGGCAATGTAAATTGTTCAATCATTGTGGAAAGCAATATGGAGGTTCCTCAAAAAGCTCAAAAAAGAAATACCATTTGACCCAGGAATTCCATTTCTAGGAATTTACCCTAAGAATGCAGGATCCCAGTTTCAAAAAGATGTATGCACCTCTATGTTTATCACAGCACTATTTACAATAGCCAAGAAATCGAAGCAATCTAAGTGTCCATCAGTAGATGAATGGATAAAGAAGAAGTGGTATATATACACAATGGAATATTATTCAGCCATAAGAAGAAAACAAATCCTACCACTTGCAACAACATGGATGGAGCTAGAGGGTTTTATGCTCAGTGAAATAAGCCAGGCAGAGAAAGACAAGTATCAAATGATTTCACTCATCTGTGGAGTATAAGAACAAAGAAAAAACTGAAGAAGCAAAATAGCAGCAGACTCACAGAACCCAAGAATGGACTAACAGTTACCAAAGGAAAAGGGACTGGGGAGGATGGATGGGAAGGGAGGGCTAAGGGTGGGGGGAAAAAGAAAGGGGGCATTATGATTAGTGTGGGGTGGGGGAAATGGGAGGTCTGTGCAACACAGAGAAGACAAGTAGTGATTCTACAACATCTTACTATGCTCATAGACAATGACTGCAATGGGGTATGTGGGGGGAACTTGGTGATGGGGGAAGTCTAGTTAACATAATGTTCCTTATGTAATTGTAGATTAATGATACCAAAGTAAAAATTAAAAAAATAAACGTTCTGTAATCTTTTAAGAGAAAATGAAAATAACCTATAAAAATTACCTAGTCTATGTTTTAGCTAGTTAATGGAAATCTTCTAAAATAGTACATTACATATTTCTAAAGAACGGTTTAATGGAAATGGGCTTGCTGTGCTTATATGGGTTCATGCCATCACAGTGGGAATTTGAGTTTTTGGTTATCACCATGTTGTGAATGTTGATTCACACAATATATTTAATGGCTATTGCCTCTGCTTAGAATTCCTTGGAATTAAACATTAAAGATGTAAACAGCCAAACAGCTAATGGTTCCTGCGATTTACAAATAAATTTTTGACTCAGCTTTATTAGGCAGTATAAGGCTGACTGCATTACCAGAGCAATTCACCATATATAGAAGTTCTATTCTTTGAGAGCTAAGGCAGAGCTGTTTACTATTTTGAAGTAATTTGTATATCTTTCTGAACACTTATGCTTTGCCCTTGTATACTTTTGTAATCATATTTATTTATATATATTCATTAAGCCAAAAACATTTATAAATGTAGAGTATGCATACATATACATACATGCGTGTACAGGATTTTACCCAGACTTACGCATGTTTAGGGAATGGTAATTTTTAAATTTTGTCACAAGTCATTACTAGAAACAATATTTTAATCTTTGTCTAATAAGAGATTATGGAATTTTCCTATAGATATGCTCTCTTGAAAAGAAAATATATATTGATATATATTAATTAAAGGCAATGGCTTAAAATAGTGAAAGTAGGTCCAAGTAGAGATTTTCCAGTTTCTCAAGTGTTTTATAGAAATTGCAGTCTGTTTATTTTACCAGCTCTTTGGGTATCCAGTAAGTGAAATGATTTATATGAAAACAATTTATACAAAGTTATGATTTTGATAAGTGGGTATATATTTCTATGCATGGTGAATATTTGTGGAACTCTAGCATGGTCTAAAGACATAGTCTAAGATTTACTCAGCTATAATGAAATCATTGGGAGCTATTCACTTCAAGGACTTAGGCACATTTAGATTAAACTTAAAAACCATTTTAGGGCACTAAATTAGATCACTAACACTTAGTCTAGAAATGTTCATCTTCATAAACAATAATGACCTTTGGGGCATTAGGTAACATGTCAGGGGTTATTGCAATGCCCAGAAGAGTAGCTGTAATTCTACTTCTGTTCTCCTCTCTCAAGGATATTGAAAGACAAATAAGTCAGAGTGGCATTATGATAGGGAATCTTGTGAGTGTCTTTGATCCTTTAAAAATAAATCAGTCAATCAAAACTCTGGAAGTTTATCACTGACTTAAAAAAAAAAGGCTTGATGTCCTCACTTGTGATATAGACATTCTTATGTGTTGCAACATCATGGCTGAGCTGTGCTGTTATAAATATTAAAACATATACCACCAGCATTAAACTTCACTTGTCCCATTAATTGACATAACCAACAAAAATATATTAGCTATACTAAACATTACATATTTAAAGAAATATAGTAATTAACTCTTTTGCATAAATAAAGTTAGATACAAATACTCTTGTGGCAAATTATTAGATTAAGAAATTTGGATGTGTGTAGATCACACAAGCTGCTCTAGAAAGCTTGCTAAAGGAACTTTGGTTTTTGTAGTAACTTCCTCTGAAGCAAGTACAGTCATTCCAAATCAATCCATTGATTTTAAGTCTTTACTTAAAACTAGGTGGACAGTAGTAAGCATTTGTTTTACGTGGTTATGTTGTTACAGCAGGTTTCACAATGAATAGCATTTTCAAAGGGCTAACAGCTCCTTTTCTTCTTTTTCTCCTGTTTTTCACTTTTTTCAGCCCTATAGAGTTATAGGTCATTAATCCAAAACAGTATTAGGGATAAATTCTTTCTTTAATCCTTCATAGCCCCAGCTAATTCTGCCAACACGTAGTTTTTGGTGTAGAAGCCTTGAGTAGAGAGTTTTAGACAGGTAACCATATTAAGACTAGAGAGACTTGCTTCTCAAAACCACACCATGAATCCCTCCTCCTTTCTCTTACTCTGTCTCTGTTTCTTGAATTAAAGCCATTTTCAATAAAACTGCTGTTTGAACACAAGACCTTTTCTCCGATAATATATGTAGGAGCATAAATTCAGTTAAGATCAGAAAGATATGCATAACAAAACAATATTACAGTACTTAGCATGTTGTTGACAGGATGTCACAGTATTTCCTATGCCACTGGAAATGCCATATATCACAAAAATTTAATACAAATCTTCAAAATTCCATCCCTAAAATAATTTGTGAAGACAAAAATAAGTCTTTTATCTTCACTAACAATGGAGAAAGGCTTAGAGATTTGAGATTAGAGTGCTCATATTCCTCTGGTAATGAGTTAAGTAATGAACAAGGAGACTTTAACACTTTCTATAATGGTTTATACATCGTGTAGAGGAGGAAAAATGATTTTCCTTCTACCCTTCATTGTTCTTGGCTAAGAACCCCCTTGGAATATAAGACATATGAATAAGAGAAAAACAAACAGAAGTTTCATGCACTGTCTACGTCTTGTATACATGGGAGAAGCCCAGGAAAATTGAGTAACTGCCTGAAATGGCTGCAGCCACCACCTTAAGTACCATCTCCAGCTGAAGACAAGAGAAGAGGTTGGTGGGTGGCAGGCAATTATGGGAAGTTATCAGGCAAAGCAGAGTACACAAGGGTAAGGTTTGAAATGTAGATTTAAGGCTGTGCCTTCTCAATTAATAAGCATTTCTGGAGATTTTGAGCCAGAGATTTCTCTTTCTGGTACAGAGAGGGAGACACCTTTGCAAATGGAGATTTCCTCAGCAAGCATAAATGTCCCTTACAAAAGTAAATTCTATTCTGTTTTTGGAGACTCTCCTGTCTGCTTTTTAGCAAAAATAATCAGCTCAATATAATCCTTAGGTCAAAAAGGCGTATGTAGCGGTGGTACGCTCTGCTGTACTTCAGTGGTCATGATGCTGCTCAGTTTTAAAATTACAGTTCTTAAAACTATCACTTGTATTTTATTGGTTATACTCTCTGTGTACTTAGAAGTTCTTGATTGATTTAGCTTATTTTTCTCACTTAGATATTTTCATTCGTTTCCCTTTCAGAGCAGATGACTTCTCTACAATCCAGCATTACGGAGAACTGGAGAGTGCAATTAAGACAGTAAAAGATGTGAAGGGCAGGAATATATTATCACCATTTGGTGAAAGGTTGATAAGGGAAGGTTGTTTACACAGTCTTAGTGTTTCATTAATAGATTTCTTATGAATTACCTGAAACAGTCATTGAAAGACAATGTTAATATCTCTATACTGTCAAAAAACAATATTCATCAATAAGTAAAGATCTTATTGGCTTTATTCAACAATTCATGAATCAGGCAGCATCCAATCCAGCACATAGCAAGGAACTCTGAGGAGCTGTACAAAATGAAAGGCTTTTACAAGCAGAAGGGAGCGGGTATAGGGAAGTTATACTAGGCAAAAAAAAACAAGTTGGTTATTGCAAGGTTAATTTCCTTTTTAGGGAATGGCAGGGGTCTCTCAGGCAGATCACCTAACTAGTGCTGATCAAGCAATTCCTAATTGACTGGCTTAAGATTTCATTTCTGGGAGAGTCAAAATATAATTAAGTCTTGGTTTGGTGATGTGGAGTTTAGCCTAAGTGATAACATTTTGGGCCTATTGTCTTGTTTTTCACAATAAAGAATTTTTGGTTAAGATATACTTAGACACTGATCATCTACATTTGCCCTCTTACAGCACTAAATTATGTTTTCTACCTTTATCTTGCATCTACCTACCACTTCAGCATTTTATTAAAAATAATAACAATAATAATAATAAGGGAGAAATGTGGGATTCACATATAAATCAAGTATAAAATCCAATGAATAATCATATCTGACTTGATTGTTTATAGTTCATGATGCGTGATCAAAACCGAAAGTTTCTGTGATATGACTGCCCTTGCACTGTTCACCATGTAAGAACTTATTCACTATGTAAGAACTTGTTCACCATGTAAGTACTTGTTCGTTATGCTTCAGAAGATTGGAGACTGTTGAGAAGTTGTTTAATGATTGTGCATTGAGTCCCCTATACAGAATTTTATTATTGTTAACAACCATTTGATCAATAAATATGAGAGCTGCCCTCTAAAAAAAAAAAAAAGATATACTTAGACATTAGAACAATATGTTGAAGTGATAAATGCTATAGATACAAATGAAGCAAATCAAAATTTCATAACAGTATAAAATGATTTACTGATGTACATAGCTCTTGAATTTTATTCAGAAACCAGTGTGTTACTGATGTGATTTGGAATATATTTGAATTTTCATGCTTTAATTTCTTCTAACGTTATTTCCGTAAGGAAAAAAAACTAAAGAATGGAGTTCTAAAGGTGGTATCTGTTAATTCTAGCTTTCTGAGCTTCATAGGAGATTGAGAGCATTCATGCTGTGAAAACACAGGCATATAAAAGTACATTTTTGGTATCATGATATTAGAACTACAATCCCAGCTGTGAGTCAATGGCATTTATTATGTACCGATTTATACCAAAAAACCAACAGATTCTTGTCATTAAAGTCTTAGCAGAAGTTAGACAAATGATTTGGTTGGAAGAACTACCTCAAATCCTGTAAAATATGTACCAGAGAAAGAATAATACATGATATTTGGATTTGAAGCTATACAAAGAGGATGTATCATAGTAAAAATGTTAACATAAGAATAATTGATTTGTATAGAAATAGATCAGTTGTCACTATAATTCTTAGCTTTATATGATTCTAAAAGACTGCTGTTATTAGGTATTCCCTTGGAGAAATGTAGAGAAGTTTCAGAGGTGTGCATGCATGGCCTGAAGTTTATAAAAATGTGCAATAATTTCTGTTCTATTTAAAAGAAGGCGAACTGATTCTATAAATTTATAACACATAAAACACATTAGCACATTCAATTCCTCATAATGCTGCAAAAGACATCTGGATTCCCTTTCATCTTGCAGTGCTACTGTTCTGCATTGTGCTTTTCAGTTTTGGAAACTGGCTCAGCAGTTTTTGACCCTAAGAATCAATGACCTAGCTTCCACACACTAAATGCATCCTTTACATGCAGGACCACTGAGGGAAAGGGTGGTAAGGAAATGGATGTCCACATGGTCTCAGTGTCACCTACAGGTTACTTGTTAACTGCCAAGGGGGAAAGGTTGCTTTAACATGAAGACATCTGATGAACACCACCATGACCAGATGACCAAACTTAGCTTCACTAATGACTTGGCACTCAGACTTGCTATGCTTCCCAAAGAGATGCAATGAGAACTATATCACTGTATGAACCTATAAACTTCCCACCTCTAGAAGAATTTATCATTTGCTCCATACAGATATTTGGTCACGTCAGTTTATATGTCAGTAGGTTTACTCTGGGGATCATCTGAAATCAAATGTGCTTCTTTCTGAGAAGTTAGAACAATATTTATAGCTTCCAAAAATGAGGCTTTTAAAGTACTTTCTGATATTAACAAATACAATTGCACATTATTAGAACAGGTAGAAATTGTTAAAAAGTATTTTGTTTAGTGATATATTGAGAAGTTAGTGTAAAAGTTTACAAGTGCTTGAATTCATCATCTATATGGCTTTGCCCAGACTTCGTAAATTTGAGCAGATGAGCAGGAAGACAGATCTGGAAACTAACCTTTCCCATGCAGTGGCTAAGAATAATGCTTTGTTTCACATAAGCTGAACTTGAAGCTTGCTTCTTTATTTTCTAGTTGTGTGCCTTTCATTCTTTTCTTTTTTCTTTCTAATTGTGTGGCTTTGTCAGGATTGTAACCAAAGGCTGAGAAAGATAATAATACATAACTCTTAAGACTGTTGAGAGGATTTATGGAAATGAAATAATGCATGTTAAATACTCACCACAGTACCTGGCAAGAATTTCCAAGCCCATTTCCATCAATTTCACTAACGTCTGTGTCAAATCATCAACCTTCTTGTCACCAGTAACGTCCATTTTGATTTATGCCCAGTGAACCATTCTAAATCATTGATGCCTGAGGTTGCTATTTAAATTCCAGAATGATATTGAAATCCATAGTGTCAGAGTGTCTTCTTCTTTTGCTGTCAGTCTCAATTGAGTTTTTTTTATAGTAAGGACCCTACTGCTAATGATTTGTTTGTTTGGATTGGTATAGGGGATCCATTAATATTACCATTGTTTCCTGAATGAGACATCATGTGTTCCAAGGAAAACTGTTTATAAAATACAGATCATTGATATCACAACTACAGGTGATTTTTCAGTTTTAACATGCTTTCAATACTAATAAGACCAATTACGAAGTGCTCATTTGGCCATGCTGTATAACTTACACAATTTTTGTATCATGTGCTCCAAGGAAGAAGGTGGCCCAGTCAATACAGTATATGTTAATTATTCTTTACTCTGAGAAGCTTATGAAATCAAATATGATACTCTTTAAGAAATTAGTTTTCTGAAAATAACCAAAAGAACATATAAGTATACTTATTGCCATTTGATACTCAGAATAAAATTTTATTTTCACCCTTATTTTCATTAATCTTACACCTTTTTATAAATGATTGAATTGATAGTGCTTCTTTTGTTTGATCATTTTATATTTTCCTTTGGTGAAATGGTCCACAAGCTGACGTTTAGACAAGGATTCAATGATACGTGATTCATCAAGAAAATGCTTCCAGGAAAAACAAGTACGTGTATAGTGGAAACAGAACAGGAAATCCATCATCCCAAATGAGTTTTCAGTCAATGCATTAGCTTCAACCTCATTCCATGGTGTTCTCTGGAGCTGATAAGACATCAGTGTTATTTTGTGTTTATTGTTTTCTGTTTGAGGCAGGTGAACGGGGCTTTCAAACTTCCACCACACATAGCCATTGGCTCTGGACCTGCCCCAGAAGACATCAGCTCCCAGCTGATTCTAGTTTTGAGCAGTCCCAGGAGCCCAACATCACTTCTCTGAAGAAAGTTATGTTCCCCACCGTGGGAGCCCAGCACAAGTAAACTTGGTACCAGGAGAGAAGGGCATAAGATCAGACCATTCAAAGCATTTGCTAAGATGGTTTTCTTTTTATTCTTCCTCCCACCATCTGGAATCACTATTCAAACCAAAATAATATTTTTGATTCTGTGATAGCAATGAGGATGGTGTCCGTGAATAAAACGTTGTATATAATCAAGGTAACTATTAGTCAAACACAGTTGGTCACTTAATAGAACTTTTGATCTATCACTGTCTAGTATAAGTACATAATTTCATTAATAATGATTCCTGCTGTCAAGGAATTTCAAGTTTCATGTGTAAATAGGAAACAACATTAAATAATTATATATATGCATTATTTTCCTTTTGTTTCTGTACCAAATTAGCTCAAATTTAGTGGCCTAAAACAATACCACTTATTATCTCTCAGTTTTGTGCATCAAAAGTCCAGTGTGGCATGGCTGGGTTCTCTGCTCAGGTCCCACAGGCTGAAATCAAGGAATCAACCAGGCTACAACACTCATCTGAAACTTGGATCTTTTTTTCAAACACAGTGGTTGTTTCCTGAATTTGCTTCCTTGTGGTAGGAAGACTAAGGTACCATTTTTTCACTGGCTCTCACACCAGGGGTGACTCAGTTCTTAAAGGCATCATACTCACAAGCCATCCCAGAAAATGGTATGGTACTTTATTCCTTCCTCCTTTAGGCCAACAGGAGCACATCTCTCTGACTTCTGCACATCCAGAGAAACTAAAATGCTTAGTTTCTCACCTGATTGAATCAGGCATAGACAAATAATTTCCTTATTTTAAGGCAAACTGACTTGGGACTCTCTTGTTTATAAATAAATAACCAGGGGGTTGGAATCTTGGGAGACCATCTTTAGAATTCAGCCTACCGGAGCATACAAATGCAAATTAACACTGAAGAAGGAAATCTGACTTACAAGCTTAGGATGCAGTGAATACACAGATGGGTTGGATACAACTTTGAGTAAGTGGATTTAGCAAAGAATTTTGAAGAATTTTAAAGGGTGAAAATAAATGGATAATACATTCTACAAGGAAGAAATATATGCAAAATCAAGGAAGAAATAACAATTCAGTTATATGCAATATATGCAGTTTTATTGTCTTTAAAAACTATTTATATCTGAGTTGAAATATTTTTATTAGTTTTCTGTGTTAATGTAGTAGTAGGAAGTTAGTGAGATTAATTTAGTTTTGAAATTAATTGTTAAATAAGTTTAAATCACTTTCCTTCTATATATGTACAACTCTCCCTCCTCCTCCCATTCTCCCAGACACACAGCAATTGTGTGTACATGTGCACACAAATGTGGACACATATGCATACATCAGAACACACACACATATACTCACTAGAACACAAAAGAAGTTTCTTAGCATATTGATTATACAGCTTTAGCAGGACATGCAGTTGCAAAATCACTCAGTGAATCATTTTAATAACTACATCATTTCTCTGCTCAGTTACAAAACACATCAACCAGTTCCTCATATACTCCAGAACTGGCAAAAATAGGCTATGCTCATATAAGGAAAAAGAGGAAATGGAGGTCTCAAAGGCATGTTCTGGATGAGCAGTGTGAACAGACTTTGAAATGTTTCATGATAGCATCAACATCTCCTAAAATATTTGAAAGTTTAACAATGCTTTATTCCACAAGGAGGAACTTTTATTATCTATCATCCAAAGAATTTGAGGAATGGAATAGAACATGTCTACAAATGAAGGACAAGCAACTAGTAGGGGAAGCCACCATCAGTTAATTAGAGGAGGGTGATAAAGTCACAGTGAATTGTTTCCTTCCAATAATGATGATGCTAAGAAATCCTGCTGAGGCATGTAAGTCCAGGTCCTAATGTAAATCAGTTACTAGAGGAATTCTTATAAGATTCGATGTACTGATAGTAGTTGGAGGAGATTTAAGGACAAGATTGAATCAGGGATACAAGATGAACAATTAGAATTCAGAATTTGATTGTTAAAGGAAGATGTAGCACTACAAAGTAATTTACTATTTTGATCTGTCGTGTTAAATCCCTGTTTCTATGAACTGTTTAGTTATATTTTTCTTACATATTATATTATAAAACAAATTTTTATATTATAAAATATTATATTCTATATAATAAAACATTATAGAAGGTGTATTATTATATTACCTTGTAAAATATTATATAATGAAATATAAATTAAAAGTCTACCATAGATGTAAATTAAAATGCACAGGCATTATGGCTTCCTTAAAAAAAAAACTTTAATGGAAAGGTAAAGCCAGGGTGATTTAATTTAGTTGACACAAAATAGGAAAAAAAATGAAAAAGAGAATAGGGGAAAAGTGGGGAAAAGATGACAGCATGAGAAGTGAGGCAGAAATGTCCTCCCAAAACCACATATAACACAAAAATATAGTAAATACAACAAATCCTGAAAGAGCAGCCTGAAGACTGCAGAACAAAATGCTTACATCCAGGGAAAAGAGAAGACCTTATAGAAAAGGGTAAAGTAGCAAAGCCATGATCTGGCAGGAAACAAGTCCTCCTCCCAACACAAGCTCACAGGTAGGAGGAAGAGAAATGGAGCAGGGAGGGAGTAGAATCCCAGGACTGCTAAATACCAAGCCCTGGAAAACTGCTCTGGGAGCACAAACCCACATTACATGGTGCTCTGGGTGTTGGTGGGGTTGGAAAGCAAAGACAAGAGGAATATTCAGAGAGACTGAGATTCCAGCTGCTTGTAGAGAAGAGTTACCCAGAACTGGCTGCTTAGGGACAAAAGAAAGGCAGGTACTTTGAAAGACTTCCCAGCAACAAGAGGGGTGCTAAAGGGGCAAAGACTCCACTGAGCTTGCTGCTCAGGAGAAAGGGCAGGTGGGCAATATTGTCCCAGCACACTCAGCCCAGGTTGGGAACTTTCAGGAGCTTCAGACACTCCATCCCCTGGCTGGTAATGCAGCCCTGAGGTCATCCATTACAATATGCAGCCTGCTCTCCCTCCTCCTGGAGGGCACCAGTCCACACACCTGCTGCCCCCACGATCACATCAGGACAGCCAGAGGGTGGCCCTACTCACATCAGCTACAGGGGCATAATACAAAGGATCCTCACTGGGAGTTGGGCCCACTGTACCTGGCAGTGGAGGCAGGCACTGCAGCGAGGAAGCAGGAACGAGCTCTTCTCTCTGGCAGGTGCCTGTACCCCTAACTCGCAACCGCCACCATTGCTCTAGGTACTTGGTGGTTCCAGAGAGTAGAGCTCCTGGGTACTAAAGGGTGCCACCTATACAAAGTTATTATTCCATAGTAATCACTAGAAGAATGAAATGGCAAAAAATTTTGTACAAACAAAAGTTTATCAGACACCAGAAAGAAGGCTAAGCGAAACTGAAGTCACCAATCTTCTTGATAAAGATTTCAAAATAAAAATCATAAACATGCTCACAGAGCTACAGAAAAATATTCAAGATCTCAGGGAGGACATCAAGACAGAGATAGAAGCTTTGAAAAGTACAGAATCTGAAATGAAACATACAATGGAGGGACTTAAAAGTAAATTAGAGGAAGTAGAGGAGATGGTAAATGAAATAGAAATTATAGAAAAGGAAAACAAATAAGTGGAGGCACAGGGAGAAAAAAGGATCTCTAGCAGTGAAAGAATAATAAGAGAACTGCACCACTGATCCAAACAATATTCACATCATGGGGGTACCAGAAGATGAAGAGAGAGAAAAAGGGGTAGAAAGTGCTTTGAGGAAATAATTGCTGAAACCTTCCTCAATCTGGGGAAAGAAATACTCTCTTAGGTCATGGAAGTGCAGAGATCTCCCAACACAAGGTACCCTAGGAAGACAACACCAAGATATATAATAATTAAAATGGCAAAGATCAAGGACAAGGAGAGACTATTAAAAGCACCCAGAGAGAGAAAAAAGATCATGTATAAAGAAAAGCCCATGAGGCTACCATCAGACTTCTCGGCAGAAACGTTACAGACCAGAGGGAGTGACTTGATATATTTAATGCAATGAAACAGAAGGGCCTCTAACCAAGAATATTCTACCCAGCAAGATTATCATTTAAATTTGAAGTAGGCATTTAAAAATTTCCAGAGAAGCAAAAGATGAGGGAATTTACCTCACAAGCCATCTCTACAGTGTATCTTAAAGGGACTGCTCTAGATGGAAGTACTTCTAAGACTAAATAGCTGTCACCATAGAAAATAAAACCATGGTAAAGGAAGTAGACCATTTAATTTCTAAGCAAATGCAGTATTAATTCAACTACTCACAAAGTAAGTCAAGAGATACACAAAGAGTACAGAATATGACACCTAACATATAGAGAGCAGAGGAGGAAGAACAAGAGGAAGGGAGAAAAAAAAACCTTTAGATTATATTTGGAATAGCATAGTAAGTGAGTTAAGTTAGACTATTAGATAGTAAAGGAGCTGCCCTTGAACCTTTGGCAACCATGAATCTAAATCCTGCAATGGCAATAAGTACATATCTATTAATAATCACCCTAAATGTAAATGGTCTGAATGCACCAATCAAAAGACATAGAGTTACAGAATGGATAAAAATACAAGACCCATCTATATGCTCCCTTCAAACACAAAGACATAGACAGACTAAAAGTGAAAGGGTGAAAAAGATATTTCATGCAACTAATAGGGAGAGAAAAACTGGAGTTGCAGTACTTGCATCATACAAAATAGACTTCAAAACAAAGAAAGTCACAACAGACAAAGAAGGACATTATATAATGATAAAGGGGTCAGACCAAGAAGAGGATAAGATGCAAAAGAGAAGTGATTTTCTAGTGATTCTAGATATTTATAATGATCTATGCACCCAACACAGGATCACCTACATATGTGAAATAAGTACTAACAGAATTAAAGGGGGAAATAGAATGCAATTCATTCATTTTAGGAGACTTCAACACACCACTCACTTCCAAGGACAGATCAACCAGACAGAAAATAAGTAAGGAGATAGAGGCACTGAACAACTCATTAGAACAGAAAGACCTAACAGACATCTACAGAACACTCCACCGAAAAGCAGCAGGATACACATTCTTCTCAAGTGTACATGAACGTTTTCCAGAACAGGTCACATACTAAGACACACAAAGACCCTCAGTAAGATCAAAAAGACTGAAATTGAGCCAACCAACTACTCAGACCACAAAGATATGTAACAAGAATTAAATTATGCAGAGAAAACAAAAAAGCCCACAAAGACATGGAGGCTTAGCAACATGCTCCTAAATAATCAATGGGTCACTGACCAAATAAAATCAGAGATCAAGCATTATACGGAGACAAATGAAAACAAAAACTGAACACCCCAAAACCTGTGGGATGCAGCAAAGACAGTTCTAAGAGGAAAATACATAGCAATACAGGCTTACCTCAAGAAAGAAGAAAAATCCCAGATGAAAAATCTAAAATCACAATTAATGAAACTAGAAAAAGAAGAACAAATGAGGCCCAAAGTCAGGAGAAGGACATAATAAAGATCAGTGCATAAATAAATAAAATCAAGAAGAATAAAACAATAGAAAGAATCAATGAAAGCAGGAGCTTCTTCTTCAAGAAAATAAACAAAATAGGGAAACCCTAACAAAACTTATCAAGAAAAAAACAGAGTGTACACATAAACAGAATTAGAAATGAGAAAGGAAAAATCAGTACAGACACCACAGAAATACAAATAATTATTAGAGAATACTATGAAAAATTAGAAGAAATGGATAACTTAGAAGAAATGGACAACCTTCTACAAAAATACAACCTTCCAAGACTGACTCAGGAAGAAAAAAAACCTCTGGACGGAGCAATTACAAGCAATGAAATTGAACTGGTTATAAAAAAAAATACCTAAGAACAAAATTCCTGGACCAGATGGCTTCTTGGCTGAATTTTATCAAACATTTAAAGTATTACAAAAAATAGAAGAGGTGGGAATACTTCAAAACTCATTCTATGAGGCCAGCATCACTCTAATACAAAAACCAGAGAAAGACAGCACAAGAAAAGAAAATTACAGACCTATATCCCTGATGAACATAAATGCAAAAATACTCAACAAAATATTAGCAACCTGAATTCAAAAATACATCAAAAAGATCATCCATCATAACCAAGTGGGATTTATTCCAGGGATGCAAGGATGGTACAATATTTGAAAATGAATCAACATCATACACCACATTAACAAAAAGGACAAAAATCATATGATCATCTCAATAGATGCTGAAAAAGCTTTTGACAAAATTCAACATTCATTCATAATAAAAACTCTTAACAAAATGGGAATAGAGTGTAAGTACCTCTACATAATAAAGGCCATAAATGACAATCCCACAGCCAACATCATACTTAACAGCAAAAAGCTGGAAGTTTTCCTCTAAGATAGGGAACAAGACAATGCTGCCCATTCTTACCACTTTTATTCACCATAGTACTGGATGTCCTAGCCATGGCAATCAGACAACACAAAGAAATAAAAGGCATCCAGATTAGTTAGGAAGAAATTAAATGGTCAATGTTTGCAGACAACATGATATTGTACATAAAAAACCCTAAAGAATCCACCCAAAAACTACTACAACTAATAACTGAATTCAACAAAGATGCATGATACAAAATTAATACACAGAAATCTGTTTCATTCCTATATACTAATTATCAACTAGCAGAAAGGGAAATCAGGAAAACAATTCCATTTAAAATTGCATCAAAAAGAATAAAATACCTAGGAATAAACCTAATCAAGGAGGTGAAAGACTTATAACATGAAAACTACAAGACACTCTTGAGTGAAATTAAAGAAGACACCAATGAATGGACATACAGCCGTGATTTTGGCTAGGAAGAATTAATATTGTCAAAATGGCCATCCTGCCTAAAGCAATCTACACATTCAGTGCAATACCTATCAAAATACCAAGAGCATTCTTCAACAAACTAGAACAAACAGTTCTAAAATTCATATGGAACCACAAAAGACCCTGAATAGCCAAAGCCATCCTGAGAAGGAAGAACAAAGCTGGGGGGATTATGCTCCCTGACTTCAAGCTCTACTACAAAGCCACAGTAATCAAGACAATTTGGTACTGAAACAAGAACAGACCCATAGATCAATGGAACAAAATACAGAGCTGAGATTAAAACATACACATATATGGTCGATTAATATACGATAAAGGAGCCATGGATATACAATGGGGAAATGCCAGCCTCTTCAACAGCTGATGTTGGCAAAAGTGGATAGCTACATGTGAGAGAATGAAACTGGATTACTGTCTAACTCCATACACAAAAGTAAACTCGAAATGGATCAAAGACCTGAATGTAACTCATGAAACAATAAAACTCATAGAAGAAAACAGATGAAAATCTTTTTGAATATAAACATGAGCAACTTTCTCTTGAATACATCTCCTCGGAGAAGGAAAACAAAAGCAAAAATGAACAAATGGGACTACATCAAAGTAAAAAGCTCCTCTACAACAAAGGACATCATCAGCAGAACAAAAAGGCATCCTACAGTATGGGAGAATATATTCATAAATGCCGGGGACCAAAAGGACCCCCCACCCACAAAATGGCGAACTCCCCGCTTCTCTTCCGGGTCCTCTGCTCCCGCCGGTGCCAGCCAAAGCCCAATCACCCCTCTACACCTTCCCGCCGGCGCCACCTAAGGTCCAATTATCTTCTGACCCACCCCTTCCTTGCTAACCTGTATAAATTGAGCCTGCAAACAATAAACTGTGCCAGCTTGATCAGACATCCTGTCTTGCTGGTCGTGCTTTGTGTCCCTTGCTTGTTTCATTTCTGCAGGTTTCTCGTTTTGGCCCTCGTTGATAGTCCCGCGGGACGGGACAACTGGCGCCCAACGTGGGGCCCGACGGGACGCGCGCCCTGCTGAAACGTCTACTCGTAGGCCTGGCCAGGCACTCATTTGAGACGTCGCGCAGGTAGGAGCCTGACGCCGACTCTGCATTGACGATCACCGCGGCCCACCCGTCCGTAATACAGATCCGTGAGAGGTGAGTAGACGCATTCGCAAGCAAGCATTTCAAAATACCTCTTGTGAGTTCGATGTAGTAATTTAATTGGTTTTATCACTTCCCTCCAGTCTCCCACCGCGATTTATCCCTTGTTTTGCCCTCTGGTTGTCCCTCTCTGAAAACCTTGTGCTTACTTTGGGCTAACGGCCGTTCACCTCGAAGGCATACCCAGGGGACTCTGACTACGGAGTCCCTGCCCTAGAGGGTCCAAGCAGGCGGATTATACCTGCCGGCTGTCCTACGTAAGCAAGGGCTCGTCTGAGCTGATGAGAGTGGCTTCACTGACTCAGGACATTGGTGTAATCGCGGCTGACTTGGAGAGATTTAAATTTAGGCTGAGCGGAGGTTGTAACCATAGCGATGGGCAATTCTCTGAACTCCCACGAGGTATTTCTTAACGGAGTTAAGGATTCTCTCAGGACACGAGGTGTAAGGGTTAAGAAAAAAGATCTTCGACACTTTTTTCCTTCGTACATGAAAATTCTCCTTGATTCCCCCTAGAGGGCACTATCAGTTGTAAACGCTGGGAAAGAGTTGGTGATGCCCTCCAAGATTTTTATCAGAATTTGGCCCTGAAAAGATCCCTGTCTCAGCATTCTCCTTTTGGAACCTCATTCATGATATCCTTAAAGTTCATTCACAAGACCCTGATATCAAAAATGTTATAGAAACAGGAGAAATAGCCCTTAGAAAAAACTCCCGACCCCCCTCTACTTGTCTTTCAATAACTGTAGATATTCCTGAAGATCCCGCAGTTTCTCTCGAGGAAACTCCCAAGCCCCAATCTGAACAAAATACTCCAGATCCCCAAGATAAACCTGAAAGTAAACCTGGCAAATCTCATTCCCCCAAAATCCCCTCCATTTACCCCACACTCACGTCCTTAAGACGTCAAGACAATCATTTAAGCCCAGAAAATGAGACATTAAGAAACCAAGCTGCTCATTCTCATGGACATGAAAACCCCTGGCGTCTCACAGCGCCAGTCCTTTATGGTGCCATTGATGAGCGCTTTAAGCCTCCCCCATACAAACCTATTCCCCCCCAATGTGCCCCTATGCTTCAAATCCCTGCTCTAGAGCCTCCTTATTACCCCCCCCTTTTATCTGACCCCATCCGGCAAGCGAAAATTTCTCTAACTAAAGAAGTATCTTCCCTTAAAGAACTTTTGTTGCAAAAACGTGAGCATGTTCAGCTCATTAAAGAGATCAAAGCCCTTGAGGCTGAGCTGACATCGTTGAGCCCCGCGCAACCTCCCTCACTCCCCAAAAAACCCATAAAGAATGCAAAACCAAAAGACCCAGTCCTTGCCTTTCCAGTCACCCGCGGCCGACCGCTCACCCATGGTCGCCGCCCAGAAACACCCCCAGAAGCCATAGAAGAGAGCGAGGACGAAAACGTCCCAGACTCCCAAGACCCAGATACCCCAGACCAAGAGCAGGATTCTGAGGGGGAGCCTTCAGACAATGAAGAGCCTAAGAGTAACAAAGAAAACCTCGCTAAAACCCAAAAATACCACCGCCTAAACCTTAAACACTTAAAAGATTTAAAAGCAGCTGTTACCAGTTACGGCCCCACAGCTCCTTTCACACTAGCTTTAATTGAAAGCCTGAGCGATCGGTGGCTGACACCTAATGACTGGCTTTCTTTAGCGCGAGCTGCATTGTTCGGGGGAGAGTATGTCTTGTGGCGTACTGACTTTGTAGAAAATTGCCGTGAGACTGCACAGCGCAATAGTGAAAGTAAAACCTCGCACTCATGGACGAGAGATAAATTACTCGGGCCGAAGCCCTTATGAAACAAATGAGGCCCAAGCAGCCTTTCCCCCTGGTCTTCTGGCTCAGGTCCAAAACGCAGCCTTGAAAGCCTGGCGGCGCCTTCCCCCTAAAGGCTCCACTACTACCTCCCTAGCAAAAATCCGCCAAGGGCCTGACGAGCCTTACAGCGACTTCATTAGTCGTCTAACAGATGCTGCCGAGCAACTAGTTGGGGGAGGAGAAACAGAAAGTGCCTTTGTTAAACACCTGGCTTATGAAAATGCTAATCCGACCTGTCAAGAGACCATAAGACCCCACCGTTGTGGGAGTCTTTCTGATTATATTAAGCTCTGTTCCGGGATAGGAACTTCACATACAATTGGACTGGCCATAGGGATGGCCCTAAAAAATATTAATAAAGATAGCAATAAACAAAAAACTTGCTTTAATTGCAATCAGCCAGGACATTTCGCCCGCCAGTGTCAGGCAGAGATTCAACTTCACCCGCCTCGAGCTCCCCTGCCCCATGTTCCCCCAAAAACTGTTTGCCCTAGATGTCGGCGCGGCTATCATTGGGTTAAAGAGTGCCGCTCTAAGACAACTGTTGAAGGCACACCCCTTCAACCTCAACCATTTCAGGGAAACTCCCAGAGGGGCCAGCCCCTGGCCCCACCATCAAGCGCGAACCAAGGGGCTGTCAGGTTCGTTCCCCCAGCTCAGCAGCAGCAGTTTCTCCCTGCGCAGACATCCACTCCCTCTCCCGTGCCACCCCGGGAAGTGCAGGATTGGACCTCTGTTCCGCCACCAGCACAATATTAATTCCTGACCAAGGGGTCCAGCTGCTTCCCACAGAAACTTATGGACCCTTACCTTCCGGCACCTTTGGTCTAATCTTAGGACGAGGGAGCTCTGCATTAGCTGGCCTCCATATTATACCAGGAGTTATAGACAATGATTATACAGGACAAATTACTCTCCTAGCCTCTGCCCCTATGGGTCCAATATCTATATCAAAAGGGAAACGAATAGCCCAACTCCTACTACTCCCGTTAGATTCAACACATAAAAGTTATAATAAAAATTTCAGATTAAATGCTGCCTTTGGCTCCTCTGATGCTTATTGGGTACAACAAATCACCACCGAAAGGCCATTGCTAACCCCACAACTAGATGGCAAGTCCTTTGAAGGATTAGTTGATACAGGAGCAGATGCTACAGTGATATCAGCCCAACAGTGGCTTCCTAGTTGGCCCTGTAGTACAACTGTAACCCATCTCAAAGGCATTGGCCAATCCACAAACCCCAAACAAAGTTCTAAAATCTTAACCTGGAGAGATAAAGAAGGGAATTCTGGACAAGTCCAACCTTACATAGTAGCTGGATTACCCATTAACTTATGGGGACGTGACATTTTATCCCAATTAAAACTTGTCATGGCCAGCCCAAATGATGTTATTGCCCAACAAATGCTTAACCAAGGCTATCTGCCCGGTCAGGGCTTAGGAAAAAATAGTCAAGGCATAAAAGAACCCCTTATTGTCACACCCAAAACTGATCGTTTAGGATTAGGGAATAAAAATTTTCCATGATGGCCATTGACTTTCCTGTACCCCACGCAGATAAGATAAAGTGGAAATCAGACTCCCCTGTCTGGGTAGATCAATGGCCTTTAAATCAAGAAAAACTCACAGCAGCTACTAAGTTAGTACAGGAACAATTAACTGCTGGACACTTAGAACCCACCATCTCTCCTTGGAACACTCCTATATTTGTAATTAAAAAGAAATCAGGAGAATGGAGGCTCCTTCAGGACCTCAGAGAAATCAACAAAACCATGTTCTCAATGGGGGCCCTTCAACCCGGTCTCCCCTCTCCCATAGCCATCCCAGCTAATTATTTTAAGATCATCATTGATCTTAAAGATTGTTTCTTTACTATCCCTCTCCATCCCCAAGATAGAGAACGCTTTGCGTTTAGTATTCCTGTCACCAATTTCAAAGGGCCAACGCATCGCTACCAGTGGAAAGTCCTCCCTCAAGGTATGGTGAACAGCCTCACACTGTGTCAAAAATTTGTAGCTCAAGCCGTAGATCCCCTCAGGTCCAGATGGCCTTCCATCTATATCATTCATTACATGGATGATATCCTCCTGGCTGGGGCATCCAACTCTGAAGTCCTGAAATGTAGTCAAGAATTGACCTCCCATCTCACCTCTTTCGGTCTCCAAATTGCTCCAAACAAAGTTCAATTAACAGATCCCTATTACTACCTTGGCTTTGAACTAACTCCAAACAAAATCACTACCCAAAAGATTCAATTAAAAACATCACACTTACAAACATTGAATGATTTCCAAAAATTCTTGGGAGATATTAATTGGCTTCTCAAATTAACTACTGGAGAGTTAAAACCCCTTTTTGATATACTGCAAGGAGATTCTGATCCCCTATCCCCTCGGAAATTGTCTATTGAAGCGAAGAAAACCTTAAACATTATTGAAACAGCTATACAACAACAACAAATCACATTCTTATCCTATGACAGGCCCTTCGCTCTCATCATCTGTAATACGCAACACACCCCTACTGGAGTTTTATGGCAAGGTAATCCTTTATTGTGGATCCATTTGCCCTCTTCCCCACCTAAAGTCCTTATCACATACCCTTCATTAGTTGCAAAGATCATAAAAGCAGGCAGAGAAAAAAGCCGCCAACATTTTGGCAGAGATCCTGATCAGCTCATCATTCCTTACACAAAAGAGCAAACAGATTGGCTTTCCCAAAATGTAGATGATTGGCTTATATCCCTTGCTTCCTTTCAAGGTAAAATCGATAATCACTATCCCCCACATAAACTCCTCCAATTCTCACGACTACATCCCTTTATTTTCCCAAAGAGAACCTCATCCACTCCTTTAGAAAATGCCTCTTTAGTTTTCTCAGATGGCTCCTCCTCTGGCATTGCTGCCTATGTTATTGGCTCACAGAGTTACAGTATCCAATCACCCTTTAAATCAGCTCAACTCGTAGAATTATTTGCTATTTTACAAGTTTTCAAAATGCTGAGCCAAATCCCTTTTAATCTGTATACCGACAGTGCCTACATAGCATATTCAATTCCTATTTTAGAAACTGTTCCTTACATTAAACCCTCTACCAACGCCATTTCCCTCTTTCAACAACTCCAAACCTACATATTACTTAGACAAGCCCCTTTCTATATAGGCCACCTGCGAGCCCACACCGACCTCCCCAGTCCCCTCTCCCAAGGTAATGCCCTTGCAGATAAAAACACCCGCTTTATGTATTTTATTATGACCGATGCAGTCACCAAAGCTAGTCAATACCATTCTCTTCATCATGTGAATGCTCACACTCTTCGACTTTTATTTAAACTCACCAGAGAACAAGCTAGGCAAATTGTTAAAAATTGTCCGGGGTGTGTTACCTCACTGCCCCTTCCTCATTTAGGAGTTAATCCGAGAGGCCTACTCCCTAATGAAATCTGGCAGATGGATGTTACTCATATTTCTGAATTCGGTGCTCTTAAATATACTCATGTGACCATTGATACTTACAGTGGTTTTATATTTGCCACTCTCCACAGTGGTGAAGCCGCCAAAAATGTTATAGCCCATGTTCTTCAATGCATTACTGTTATTGGCAAACCTCAAATCATTAAAACAGACAATGGACCAGGATACACCTCACAAGCATTTCAAAATTTTTGCCATCAATTTCAAATTAAAAACATCACAGGTATCCCCTACAATCCCCAAGGACAGGGAATAGTCGAACGAGCTCATCAAACTTTAAAAGGTATGATCAATAAACTCAAAACCAATACTGTGTATCCTGTAAAAGGCTCTCCAAAGAACCTCCTCAATCATACCTTGTTCACACTTAATTTTCTACAATTAGATGATCATGGTAAGTCTGCAGCAGATAAGCTGTGGCACCCTGAAACCAAAACAAAGTTTGCAGAAGTTCTATGGAAGGATCCGCTTACCTCCAAGTGGCACGGTCCCGACGCAGTTCTTATCTGGGGCAGAGGCCATGCCTGTGTATATGATACACTGGGAAATGGACCTCGATGGTTACCTGAACGCCTTGTCAAACCCATCAATACCACTGTGAAATAAAAAATACCTTAACACATTCCAGAGAGGAGAATCCTCCCTGAGAGCTGTCCTTTTGTGTTTTTGACTCTAAAGAAGGAGGAGCCAAATGGCTCCCTGAAAGATTAATAAAACCTGTTGATAAACCAGTAACAGGTAACAAGAACTAAAAACTGCTAAAGTTTTATAAACGCCTCATAACCATCTCCCAGGGTGGCGCCTGAGAAATACTTTGTATTGTGTTTTGTTTTAGATGATCCTGCTGCTGGTTGCCATCCTGACGTGCCCCATCACTATCGGGGGCCAGCGACTGGGACCCAGGGCTGGCTCCACATATCAAATATGGAATTACACATGGACAATAAGTAACCAAGTGGGAGATGTTGTTTCAGCTAAAACAAACTTAGGAGACTCTCCCTCATGGGATCCTTTAGAAGTTGACCTGTGCAAATTAGCCTTGGGAGCCAGCCCAGATTGGGGAACATCGAGTATTCTCTGGCCGCAATTACAAGCGCCTAATACTTTTAATGGGGCGTTAGATTCCCCCGGTTGCTCTGAGGAAAATCGCCGAACAGCCCTTAGGTCATACACCTTTTACGTATGCCCTGGCACCCATCGATCCCGCTCCCTTAATTGGAAGTGTGGGTTTGAAAGTGATTTTTTCTGTGCTTCCTGGGGATGTGAGACCACAGGAGATAGTTACTGGAAGCCCTCCTCTTCCTGGGATTATATTACTGTCAAAGCCCATTATCCCCACCACAGCGCTTTTTGGTCAGACGATGTGATCCCAGGATGCAAAAATTCGAATACTACTACTAAAGGATGGTGCAATCCCCTACAAATTAACTTTACCTCCCATGGAAAAAAGGAGAGCTTGTGGACCTCTCGACCTCTCACCTGGGGTTTACGGCTTTATAAACACCAATATGATCAAGGTCTACTCTTTAAAATAAAACTCCTAAAAGGGGTTCTGGTCCAGAACCAGGCCTCAGTGGGACCCAATAAATAACTACACCAACTCGGGACCCCACCAAAATCAGGGGGTGCTACCGCTTCAACCCACCCAAAAACTACTATATACCAGCCTACTATTCCCCCAGGTCCTGCCTCCTCCGCGTCCCTCATCATGGCAGTTGTTAATGCTTCGGCGCAGGCTCTAGTAGCTGCGACCAACGCTACCACTAATGTCACCTCCTATACAGAGTGCTGGATATGTTACTCCTCAGACCCACCGTTTTATGAAGGTATTGCCATATTTGATAATATTACCTATACCAATGACACCTCCCTACTATCCTGGGGGCCTATTGAATTAACCCTTACTGAAGTTTCAGGACTTGGCACTTGTCTCCTCGGACCAAACATGGTTCCCCCTGTGCAATTATTGAAGATTTGTAACAAAACCCGAGTTGTTACCATAGCTTCTCAATATGCGAAAGCACCTAATAACACCTATTTGGCCTGCTCCATGGGCTTGACTACCTTTATATCTACCAGGACCTTTATTACAAAAAAGGACTACTGTGTGCTGGTTCGCCTATATCCCAAGCTCACCATACATGAAGCTAGTGAATTCTTAAACTTTTGGGAGAAAGGATTACAGGATAGACCTAGACAAAAAAGAGAGCCCCTCACACCAATGACAATAGCTGTCCTTTTAGGGCTTGGAGCCGCTGGAGCCGGGACCGGTATCGGAGCCCTTGTTACTTCTAGCCACAATTATAACCAGCTTAGCTTAGCAATAGATAAAGATTTAGCAGAACTAAGAGATGGGCTTGCGAATTTGAAAGACTCAATTACATCTTTGTCAGAAGTAGTGTTACAAAATAGGTGAGGTTTAGATTTACTCTTCCTCCAACAGGGTGGACTTTGTGCAGCGTTAAAGGAAGAATGTTGCTTTTACGTGGACAAAACTGGCTTAGTAGAAAATAGTCTTAAAAAGGTAACCGATAGTCTAGAGAAGAGAAAAAGGGAACGGGAACAACAAGAATCTTGGTATAAGAATTGGTTCTCTGTCTCTCCGTGGCTATCTACCTTGCTTCCTTCCATATTGGGGCCCTTGGTTGGTCTTATCCTGCTTATATCCTTTGGCCCCGGGCTTTTAAAAAACTTACAACGTTGATCAAACAGGAAATTGACTCTCTTATAGCAAAACCTATTCAAGTCCATTATCATCGCCTTGACTTGGCGGACCAAGGTGAAGATCCTTAACCGGGGCCTCATATTCGAAGAGACCCAACAGTAACCAGGGAGTAATACCGAGACAAGCCATGTCAAGGTTACTTGACAAACATTCCTGGGCAATTAGACGGGTAGTCAATGACGGGTAACTAAGAGGATATGCCTGCAAACAAACATAAGACCTCTAGGGGCCGATCTAATACTGGGGCAAGCTCCTATGCATATAGGCTGATTCAGTATTAGAGCAAGCTCCCCTGAAAACTCCAGGCCGACTCCAGAAGGAGGCAAGCTCCTGGAAACAGAGGCCTGGTATAAAACCTCTGGACCTAAGACAGGCACCGTCTGCCCAGAAGATAAATGGCTTAAAACACTTCAATAAGTGCTCCAATCCCTCCTAAAGGAATAGAAAAGGGGGAGATGCCGGGGACCAAAAGGACCCCCCACCCACAAAATGGCGAACTCCCCGCTTCTCTTCCGGGTCCTCTGCTCCCGCCGGTGCCAGCCAAGGCCCAATCACCCCTCTACACCTTCCCGCCAGCGCCACCTAAGGTCCAATTATCTTCCGACCCACCCCTTCCTTGCTAACCTGTATAAATTGAGCCTGCAAACAATAAACTGTGCCAGCTTGATCAGACATCCTGTCTTGCTGGTCGTGCTTTGTGTCCCTTGCTTGTTTCATTTCTGCAGGTTTCTCGTTTTGGCCCTCGTTGATAGTCCCGCGGGACGGGACACATAAATATCTTATTCCATAAGAGGTTAACATCCAAAATACATAAAGAGCTCACAGACCTCAACACCCAAAAAACAAATAACATGACTTAAAAAATGGGCAGAGGATCTGAACAGACTTCCCCAAAGTAGAAATTCAGATGGCCAATAGGCACATAAAAAGATGCTCTACATCCCTAATTATCAGGTAAATGCAAATTAAAACCACAATGAGATATCACCTCACACCAGTTAGGATGGCCAACATGGAAAAGACAAGGAACAACAAATGTTGTTGAGGATGTGGAGAAAGGGGAACCCTTCTATACTGCTGGTGGGAGTGTAAACTAGTTCAATCATTGTGGAAAGCAATATGCAGGTTCCCCCAAAACACTAAAAATAGAAATACCATTTGACACTGGATTCCCACTCCTAGGAATTTACCCACAGAAAGCAAGATCTCAGATTCAAAAAGACATTTGCCCCCATATATTATTAAAAATAAGCATATGTTTATTGTAGCACTACTTACAGTAACCAATATATGGAGGCAACTTAAGTGTCCATCAGTAGATGAATGGATAAAGAAGAGGTGGTACATATGCACAATGGAATATTATTCAGCCACAAGAAGAAAACAAATCCTACCATTTGCAACAACCAGGATGGAGCTAGAGGGTATTATGCTCAGAGAAATAAGCCAGGTGGAGAAAAACAAGTACCAAATGATTTCACTCATTTGTGGAGTATAACAAAACAAAACTGAAGGAACAGAACAGCAGCAGACTCACAGCTCCAAGAAGGGACTAGTGGTTACCAAAGGGAAGGGGCTGTGGAGGGTGGGTGGGGAGGGTGGGAGAAGGGGATTAAGGGGCATCATAATTAGCACTCACAATATAGGTAGGTCACAGCAAAGGCAGTATAGCATGGAGAAGACAAATAATGTCTCTATAGCATCTTACTACGCTGATGGACAGTGATGGCAATGTCTTGGTGGGGGTGACTTGATAATATGGGTGAATATTGAAACCGCAATGTTGCTCATATGAAAGCTTCATAAGGTTGTATATCAATGATACCTTAATTAAAAAAAAAGAAATCTGAAGAGGATTTTCACGTTCGAAAAACAGAGAGAAAGAACAGGGAATTTGTGATATAATAGCAAAATGCTAGGATACAGATGCTATGATAGTAAAGGTCAGGAATAACAAATTTTCTGTTTCTGGGTTAATTCTATAATAAGCTATAGTCAGTAGCCCTCAACAGTCTGCAGACATGTAATTACAACATCTAGAATGATTTTAAATGAATGGCTTTATGCGAGAGCATCCCCATCTCTACTCTGATGATCATGAAGAATGAAGAATGTCTTTATAAAGCGTCTGAAGTGGACTGGTCATGTTTATTGTCTGAAGGATGGCTTGGCATCTTTAAATCATTCTGGGCTTTGGAAACTAAAATTATACAAATAAAAAGAATAGGTTAACTAAAAACTATAAATAATTTGAGTTATTTTTGTAATTATACATGCTTAATGTGATACATTCCCTGAGTAATTTACAAGCACACATTTTATTTGACTAGCATTTAAAACACATACCCTTATATGCTATATATCAAACTAAGTATTTTAGATTTAGTTAGAACAAAGTTAAAGTAGTGGGTCTTGTCTGTGGTATCACTATGAACACTCATGAATATAAACTTAAAAAAACTGGCATTACTTTTCTAGTTATAAAAGTAGTATATACTTATTGTAAATAATTTGAAAGTTACAGAAAAGAATATAAGAAAAGTTCACCATAATTCTACCTTTCTAAGATATTTACTGTTAATATTTTAGTATTTTGGGTTGTGCTTGCCTATCTGTACACACTCATTTATCTATACAGTGCCTATGGGCACACTCAGATATTGAAATTAAAATATGCAAATGTATGTTAGTCAGCTTGTTCCTCAAAGTTCTATGAAGAGCTTCCACTCCCCACCTCCAGGTCTCCCAGTCTCCTCTACAAAGATAAATGCCACCTTCTGATGAAGTGAGCATGTTGTCTCCTATATCCCAGATATCTTACATAGAGAGAAGAGGGGCTCAGCTTCTTTTATAAACTCCCTTGCTCCTTCCAGACTTTACCACCTCTATTCTTAACTAATTTCTCCTGTTACATTTGGTCTCAGGCCAACTGGCTCTATCGCTCTTTACAAATCTAATTCTGGGATTCAACCAACTCAGTTTCCTCACTCCATTCATTGAGTGACTAGCTCCATATTTACTCTTGTTATCTTCATACCAGCTCCTGCTATACTGCAGAAGACTGAAATTTCCAGGATTCTAAATGCAGTTCCTCAAATTTTTTTTTTGAGAGGGCATCTCTCATATTTATTGATCAAATGGTTGTTAACAACAATAGAATTCTGTATAGGGGACTCAATGCTCAATGCACAATCATTAATCCACCCCAAGCCTAATTCTCGTCAGTCTCCAACCTTCTGAAGCATAACGAACAAGTTCTTACATGGTGAACAAATTCTTACATAGTGAATAAGTTCTTACATGGTGAACAGTACAAGGTCAGTCATCATAGAAACTTTCGGTTTTGATCACGCATTATGAACTATAAACAATCAGGTCAAATATGAATATTCATTTGAATTTTTACTTGATTTATATGTGGATCCCACATTTCTCCCTTTATTATTATTATTATTATTTTTAAATAAAATGCTGAAGTGGTAGGTAGATGTAAGATAAAGGTAGAAAACTTAGTTTAGTGTTGTAAGAGAGCAAATGTAGATGATCAGGTGTGTGCCTGTAGACTATGTGTTAATCCAAGCTAGACAAGGGCAATAAAACATCCACGGATGCAGAAGATTTCTCTCAGAACAGTGGGGGTGAGGTTCTAAGCCTCACCTCTGTTGATCCCCAATTTCTCACCTGATGGCCCCCCTGTGACTGTGCCTGTCTTAGGTTGTTCCTCCCTTGAGGAATCTTACCCATCTCTGGCTAGCCAGTCATCTTCCGGGGCCATACAGGGAAATGTAAAGTTGGTAAGTGATAGAGAAGCCATATTGTTTGAAAAGGTTAGCTTTTTACTTCTTTGCAGATTTATGCCCTGTGGCTTCTATGCCCAGCATTTGTCTTGAGGTATCTTTACCACTTGGAGGAATTATGATACTCGGTAAATTCGATATGAGGCACGAATTCTATTTAAGGGTTGTAATTAGGAAGGAAGAAGAAAAGCTATAGAGGAAGCAGACAGAAGAATACATGGGAAGATTGATTATTTCTTTGACATATCTTCTTGTAGAGTAACTTAAGCATGTATAGGTTTTAAACTACTAATTAAATTGTGCACACACATTAACATAATAGGAATACAGTTACATAACCAAAACAGATCTATAATTACCAGCCATCTCCAGTGAAGCCAAGAAAACCAGTTAGGCACCCTAGGCATTTGTGAAAATTTGTCTATGATATGATGGATATTGTCCAACTGAACTTGAACAGTCTGAGAGAAATCAGACAAATTAAAACAGCCCATTCCTGGGAACTGTTCACATCCTATATGTTCTTTTAACAGTAGATAGTCTGTAGTTGTAAGATTTTGGAGCGCTACAACTTGCACTTCTCCTAATTCTTGGTTGAGTTCCAACAGTGTAGATCCAGTCAAATTTGTTGTTTTACTGTATGCACAGGCCAGCTTAGATATCTCCTTCTTCATTCCAATGGCAAGTTCAGGAACCGGTGGGATGAATGCAGCTACAACTGCAGCATCGCCTGGATCTTTGTTGAGGTTTTTTGATGATCATCTTCTGGTATGACTCTTAGTTCCTCAAATTTTTAACTGTTCATTTCTCTTATTTATGTTCTACTTCACCACCAAATCCCACAGCTGTATTTGTAGACCCTGTCTCTACCTGGAACTGCTCTACTTCTGACGTCAAACATTCATACTTCTGCTCTATGACCCAAACACTTGTCCTCTCACTCTCACATTGGAGAATTCCCCTGCCCTCTGACCTATCGGTCCCTTTTCCTGACTCTAACCCCATTTCCTGCCATGTTAGATTTAATTGTCTCTCTTGACAGTACCTGAGACCCCTTGCTTCACAATCTCTATTCAAAATTGTCTGGCAAAACCCCACCCATGGTTTTTTGCAAATCTAGACTGTCCCCCAGCTGCTGAGAATGGGAATAAACTCCACCCGTTTAGATTGTGAAGGCCTTATTGTTCAGTGTTGATTAGAGGGTCTTTGTATTCTCATCCAGTTTTCTCTGTCTATGCTTGCTTCTTCAGATCTTTACCATTCTTCTGAAATCTATTCCATTCTGCTGCTTCAGGTACAGGGGAGCAAGGACCAGGTTCAGGTCCTTTCCTCAAATTTTAGAACAGAGACCATCAGGCAGGAATACTCCGAACTTCCAACATCCCAATTCGAATCTACTACCTTTCCTCTGACTCCTGTCACAAAGCAAGCAGCTGGAATGTCTGTTGTCTTAGGCTATTCCTTCCCCTAATGAAACGAATCCTTTCACCCAGGAGACTCATTTCAAATAATCTCAGTTACTCTTGACCTTCGACTTTTGCTTCCCTCTAGGCTTCTTTGGGAGAGTATTCAGATTTGGCAGCAGGAAGAAAAGAGGTGATTTTATTCTTTCAGTGGACAGGCTTATTCCCAAAGAGGAAAGGGGGCTGATTCAGGCCATACAAGGCCAATTTTACTGTTTTCAAATTAATCAGTCAGATAGATCACTCTGCTTCCCAGGAACAAAGGAGGAAACTAGGCAGTTAGAGTGTTTTAGCTCCCTCTAATTGGAAGGAAATGTCAGAGGTGAGGAAGACTCTGTTCTCCATTATACTGCTGCAGCTCGACTTCTGAGCAGCATTTGAGACGGTGACTATTCTTTCTTCAAACTCTCTCTTGGCTTCCACATAACACACTGCCTGGGTGCTCCTCTCTTCTCTCTGAATGTTTCTTCTCAGGTTCTCTCATGGGATCCACTTTCTCAACCTGTCCTGTTAAATTGCGCCAGTGTGAAATCTCTCCTAGCTCCTTTTTTCTTCTCCCTTCCATGGTTTCACTTATAATTTGTGGGCTGTAACTCCAAACTAGATCTCTATGCAGAGATTCAGGAATCTATATCCAACTGCCTTCCAGATATCTTTCACTGGATTCCCACAGGTAATTCAACAGCACCATGGTGCAAACTGAAATCATCTTCTCCTTACAAATGTCCCATCTCTGTTTGCACCTACCGTCCATCCTGGTATCCAATCCAGAAACCTGAGTGCCATCCTGACCAACGTTTTCTCCCTTACACTACACTCACTCCACCAATTCCCATCCCTTTTGTTTCCTAAATATGTGTCAAATCCACTCACTTCTCCCCTTTTCCACTGCCAGTACCCTTATTCAGCAGCCCTGAAATCTTCCCAGGATCACTGCAAAGGTTTCTACACTGTTGTGTTATCTACAATGTTCCCTGCCTTTCCCAAACCATTCTTCACACTGTGGCCTCAGTGGTCTTTCTAAACTGAAAATCCAATCTTGCCATTCCCAGGCATAAAATCTATCCATAACATCCCATTAAGAGGATAAAGTCTATATAAGGCCCCAATGATATGGTCCCAGGCAATGGCTTCATTCTCATTTTTGGATGTGTTTCCTTTTTTGTCAAAGCCACATTATATTTCTTTGAACTCTTCATCATCTATGTTTTGCTGATAGTCTTTCTTATAACTAGGACATTTTTCCCCTACCATAATTTACACATACACAGGAGACCCATTCCTCTGCATATAAGGGTTTTAAGTTTCCCTCATGTACCCTCATAGCTCTGATTCTCCAGTCATGGCCCTTAACCACACTGTGACTTAACGTTCCTTCTGCATCCATTCTAAACATTGTTATCTATAAGGTTGGTGAGAACCTTGTATCTCTTTTTGGCCCTCATATCCACAGTGCTTAGCACAGTGCCTGGCATATGAAAGGTATTCAATCAATACTATAGAATAGATAATCTGAAGTTTGGACAGTCAGCAAGATGTATCTTAGCAATGCAGTTTCATAAGGGAGTAGATTTTATGTGGATTAGTATATTCTGAATAATAAGACATTGATTTTAAATTGAATAATCCTCTTGGCAGGATGGGAACTTTATGTGTATCTATGGCTACATATGTCACAATCATTGTCAACAAATCAAAAGGATTTTCTGAGTAATCCTAATATGGTATTCTAATATCTTAGGAAGGAAGATTTCAGATAGCAAAACAGAGTGATATGGGCAGTAGGTGAAGAGTTACAGAATCTGTATAGATATTCTATTTTGTGTACTAATCTCACCAATTTGCCATATGATTTTATCTACATCTCTTAGAGCCTCAAATTTCTCATCTATTATTAAAACAAAATGTGTGCATTGGTAGGGAGGATAGCAGGATACTAATAATGTTTGCTTTATTTATTTGAAGGCTTTTGTGAGGACATGTAGACTGCAAATACCTGGAAGGTGTTATCACTACCATTTTTTTTATTATTGCTGTTATTACTGTTATAACTGTTGTTTTTTTTAATACTGTTTTATTATTTTAACTAAGATCTTTCCACAAAAAAGATAGAGAATTTCTGTATAGTAAATAACATTTCTATATGAATAAAATCATTGTCTTTCTTATATAATTGGGCAAGACGTCTATGAGTTAAAAATAATGCATCCATTTGGGGAAATATTTCTAAAGATGGACATCATGATTCTAAAGCATTTTTAAATATCTTTAGAAATGTGTGTGCTAATCATTGATAATACATATTTAATAGTGTTTCCCTGGTAAATGGTGTCCTGCTATGGGCCTTACATTGTTTCACTTAGTCCTCCCAATGACACTGAATTAGATAACCTTAATGAGTCACTTAACAGATTAAGAAACTGCATTCTAGAAACATTAGAAGCTTACGCTTGCAGCTACTGTGATGTAGGTGGATAAAAGATTGCCTGTCCTGTGAAGAGATGGACATACGTGTGTGTGTGTGTGTGTGTGCATCTATGTTGTGATTAAATCATATTTTGGTCTTCAAAATATTGTTAACTCAGAAATGCTTTGTTTCAACTAATTAGTTTCATTTGGATATTAAGTTATTTTGAATATGAAGCTATTTCTGTCTCCATCATGTCTGCAGCTAAAGTCTTAGACTTATTAGGGATGCTAAGAATTTTCAAGATTTTTAAATGTAGTTGAAAATAAAAGTATTTTGAGGGGTATGTTTCTACATACTATGATGATGATAAGAAAGATTAAACTGCTTATTAAAATTCAGCTGCTTTTTGGGCATTTTCACTGGATCTTTGAAAAGAAATACATTACTTTTAAGGTAGAGTTAACTGACTCAGTTTCTTCTTAGAGACCATGGACTAAGTAGAATGGGATCTATTTGTCTACATACAAGTAGTAATAACTGAGAATATTTTACGATATTCAAGAAATGTTATTTGATAAATATTAGGACTTAAGTGTTGCTTTATTAAAGGAAAATTTGAATTTTGAGGAAAATAAATTATCAAAAGAACATTATGGATTTAGGAAAGAGGTGGAGAAAAAAGACTAAGTGGCCTACAATTCCTTTCAGAAGCTTGTGAGTGCAGTTCAGTCCCATAAGGTACTTCAGTTGGCCCCAAAGCTCCATTTCCTTTCTATCCTAGAGACAGTGAGGTGCTGGATATCACATCTTTCCCCAAAACCCTTGCTTTGTGTCATATAATGAACTATAATGCATTCTTTGGAATAATTTTGAAGATATATTTGATTAAATACTTACTCTAAACCGTAAATTATGAGAGGGCTGTTAAGAAGAGCAAAAATTTGCAAATATAAATTGCTCAGTACACATGTACTTTTCATTTTTTCTAAATGCCTGATGATTTAGGCACACACTGAAAAACTCTGAGCTTTAGTTTCCTCACTTGTGAAATGGGAATGTTGAGCTATAGCTAAGAAGAGTCCACTTGAACATGCAAAATTAAGAAGCTACACATTTCTACATGAATGAAGTATCAACCTTAGATCTAGCATACAGTAGGTAGACACAAAGTGGTATTAGTGAACACGGAGGGCTCACTTTTCTTTGACACTGTCTCCTCTTTGACAATATATTGCCTCCTTTTGTGTGTTATTTCATTATTCAGCATGCCAAAAGTAAATTGCATTGTTTATATCGTCATTGTATATTTGTTGTTCATTTAAACAGGAATTCAAGGCTGTGCATAATTACAACATAGCAGACATGGTACATTGTCAGAGATTATCATTCTTCTCACGACTAGGGTAATTTGCTGGCACAATACAAGTGAATCTTAATCACCGTAAATAGAAGGGCTATATTTAGAATTTCTGGATCTACATTCAAGAGCAAGCTAGATCGAGCTAGTTCTCTATGTGTCCTATACATTTTTCTTCTCAGTTTTTGAATAATAAGACAAACATGGCTCCATAGAATTAATTAGTTATTTCTATACAGAGGAAAACTTAATATAGCAAGTATCTTGAAAATGTAAAGACTTAATCATAAGGCACATGAAAAGATGCTCCACATCGCTAATCATCAGGGAAATGCAAATTAAAACCACAGTGAAATCACCTCACACCAGTTAGGAGGGCCACTATCCAAAGACAAGAAACAAGGACAACAAATGCTGGTGAGGATACAGAGAAAGGGGAACCTTCCTACACTGTTGGTGGGAATGTAAATTGGTTCATCCATTGTGGAAAGCAATATGGAGGTTCCTGAAAAAACTAAAATCAGAAATACCATTTGACCTGGGAATTCCACTCCTAGGAATTTACCCAAAGAATATAATTTCTCAGATTCAAAAAGACATATGCACCCCCATGGTTATTGCAGCACTATTTACAATAGCCAAGAAATGGAAGCAACCTAAGTGTCCATCAGTAGATGAATGGATAAAGAAGTGGTACATATACACAGTGGAATATTATTCAGCCATAAAAAGAAAATAAATCTTACCATTTGCAACAACATGGATGGATCTAGAGAGTATTATGCTCTATGAAATAAGCCAGGCAGAGAAAGACAAATACCAAATGACTTCACTAATTTGTGAAGTATAAAAGCAAAGCAAAACTGAAGGAACAAAACAGCAGTAGACTCAGAGACTCCAAAAAGGGACCAGTGGTTACCAAAGGGGAGGTGTTTGGGAGGCTGGGTGGGTAGGAATAAGGGGATTAAGGGGCACTATAATTTGCAATAACAATATAGATTAAGCATGGGGATGGTAGTACAGCACAGAGAAGACAGTTTATGACTCTATAACATCTTACTATGTGGATAGATAGTGACAGCAATGGAGGGGGTGAGGACTTGATAATATGGGTGAATGTTGAGCCACTGTGTTATGTATTTGAAACCAGCATAAGATTGTATATCAATATTTTAATGAAATAAAAAAAAGCTTAGTGCACTAAAAAAAAGACTTAATCATAAAATTACCTTAATCTGGGGAGTTTTTTTTTTCAGGTATTATTTCTAACTTCAATTCCCTTTTGACTCATTCAAAATTTTACCTACTTTAAATAAATTATAATAATTTACTTTTATTTTGGGTGAATCGTTCATTGGGCATTCAAAATTCACTATCCAACAGTCATGACATACAGTCCATTTTAAAAATAATTGTGTAGTTACATATTTTTTTCCCCTAATAGAGGTGATGAGAGGGAGGAATTAGGGATATTTTATTATTGTAATGTTTTCACTACTTGTGAAGTGGTATTGTGTTATTTGAAAGTGGACTTGTGTTAGTTGTAAATGTGTATTACAAACTCTAGGGCAACCACTAAAAATGGTTTAAGAAAAAAAGAAGTTTAGTTAGTGTGCTAAGAAAGGAGAGATAAAGGAATCATATAAAATGCTCAATTAGAACCATAAGAGCTAACCTCAGTCCTGTTAGAATGGCTACTACCAAAGACAAGAGATGGCAAGTGTTGACAAGGATGTGGAGGAAAGAGAATCCTTCTGTCCTGTTGGTGGGAATGTAAGTTGGTACAGCCACTATGAACACAGTAGGAAGGTTCCTCAAAAAATTAAAAATAGAAACACCACATTATCCATCAATTCCCTCTCTGGGTATTTATCTGAAGGAAACAAAATCAGTAACTTGAAAATATAACTGTATTCCATATTCATTACAGCATTATTTATGATAGCCAAGACATGGAAACAACCTCAGTATCCATTGATGGATGAATGGATAAAGAAAAGGTGGTATATATATTTACACAATGGAATATTATTCAGCTGTAAGAAAGAAGGAAACCCTGATATTTGTACAACATGGATGAACCTTGAGGACAGTATGCTAAGTGAAATAAGCCAGATACAGGACAAATATTATATGAGGAACTTTTATGTGGAATCTAAAATAGTAAACTCATAGAAGCAGAGAGTAGAATGGTGCTTGCTAGAACCTTGGGGGAGAGGAAAATGGAGAGGTATTAGTCAAAGGGTACAAAAGTTATTACACAAGATGAATAAATCCTAAAGAACTTATTCTGAGTTCATCACAGTGTCTAAAGTTAACAATGTTGTATCATACACTTAAAAATTTGCTAGAGGGTAGAACTTACGTTCAGTGTTCCTATATACAAAAATAATAATAAAGAGGGCAGGGGGAAATTTTTGGAGGTTATGGATAAGTTTATGGAACAGATTACAATAATGATATTATGGATGTATATTTGTCTTCAAAATCATTAAGTTGTATACATTAATAATGTCCATCTTTTTTCATATCAATCATACCTCAGTAAAGTGGTTATGAGAAAAAAAATGGACTGTGGTGAGTCTTGTACAAATCTTTTTAGGTTCTAACTGTCTCATTCTTAGAGGTCATGCATGCACTCCAGGACTGCTTTTGTCAGTTCTTCTTGACAGTTGAGATAACAAGACATAGCTTGTCTCATACACTTTGATTTTGTATCATTTAGCTATTTTTGTTTATTGAATTTGCTTGTTAATTACAGCTATTATCTTGCAATATATTCCAAAATTCACCAAAAATATATATTGATCTCTGAAAAATTGTTTGTTTGAACAAAAGAAAGATGAAAAAGATAATAGAAACTCTAACTCAGAATATAAATGTAAACAGAACTACCACATGGATAAAGAGGATAAATCTATACGTGATTAAAGAGCATCTGTGTATATGATGATCTACAGAAGCTGGAAAATAAAAGTGCGATAGGAAATATAGGAATAAATATCTGAAAGGCAGATTTAACTGGATTAATTTAAATTGATTTCTTCCAAGTATTGTCTGTCATAAAGTTTGTCAAATAGCTATTCCGTCATAAAGTTTGACATTTTCAAAGAACAGGGATCCCTCTGGTAAACCAACGAAGTGTCCTCAGAATCAGTATGAAATCATGCTTTATAGAATTAAATTGATGTCTTTGGTTGCTGAAAATAAGGGCATGAGACCAAAGCTACCTTGAAGCATGCCTATTGAAAGGTCTATGAAAATGCCGCAAAAATAAAATGGACCAAAAGAAAATAAAAATTATAATACATGGATTGAAAGAGCTTATAATATAAATTCCAAAATGTGATTGAGGAGAGGACAAAATTGGTGAAAGCATTTCCCACGACACTTCTGACGTGATGAGGAAGAATAGCTACTCATGTATGACAGCAGTCATTTCACTGGAGGAAACTTCTAAAAGGGAATGTATCAACAACTGTTTGTATGTGTGTGGTACATATATGTGAAAGAATTATCTGGTGACATTTTGTTCTGTTTATTACTACAAGCCTATCAGATAGGATGGAGAAACTTGTGTCATTAGGTTAATGTTAATGAAACAGTGAAATTGCAAATACTGTTAAATGATGGTCACTGAGTTACATATTCTCATTTGCTTTGTGATAATATACGCTATAAGTTCCAAATGCTGAATGGACATAACTGTTCTTTATCACTACGTCACTCAGTCACAATTGAGGTTATAAGTGATATCTAACCAACACTCTACTTGCTAAGTCAATAACTGTATCCAATGCTGTGCCTGCCTAGAGGAATAGATGAATTTTTCCTTGTACAAAGACACCATCAGCTAAAACCACGCACATCCAGGACTATGTCCTTTCTGATAGGAAGGGGACATATTTTAAAAATTTATACAAAGGCTCTGTACAGGTTGCTGAAGTTCTGGTAACAGAATCTAAAGAAACTGAGTAACACTGAAATTATTCTTACCTTTGCTACTCTATCCCAAGTTAAGTCATTTTACCTTCTGCTATCGAGTGTAATAAGCTTGTCAGCACTGCTTAGCATCTGATAGAGTTTGGATAGTAGATTTCCATGCGAAACTTCTATAGAACATTTCACTTCATGCTTCATTTTGAATATACAGAACTATCTTACAGAACTACCACTCTTGTTGACTCATAATTATTAAATGGTATTTTCTTATTTAGTAGAAATAGAGTACATAAAAGCAAAAAATTAAATATCTAGAGTGATCTACAAGCTCAGTGTATACACCACCTAGGTAATTGAATATATTCTTTCGAGACTACCATTCCTCTCACTGATATAAAGTCCTTATTATTGTTATCACTGTTTTTATAATAATGTTTTATCCTAGTATTCAAAATTATATCAAATCCAGATTTAATTACCAAAATCAACAATCTTTGTGACTACTGAATGCACATTAAGAGACCTAAGGTGCTAACATTTGGAATAGGAAACCACACTGAAGGCACAGCTGAAAAGTGTAGTGTGTGTAACTCAAGGCATATCTTCCAGTGTCTCATTCATTCCATATTCAAGTCAGAAATGATCATAAGAGTTGGTTCTGAGTGGGCATGGACCATTTCAATTCAGGAAAGACTTCAAGTCTGAGATCCTTTCAGTTTTTATTCTTATATAGTCAAGAAACACCCTCAGGATAACAAGTAATTCAGTGTCCATTACTCAATAAACAATACTGACAATGAGGTCTGGGTGCTTGGTTCAGTATACAATCCTCAACTGGATTCTCAATTAAGTTGGATTTGGCACATTCCTATAAATTCCTTGAGTTAATGGATTAAAGAGACTCCAACCAAATGTCCAGACCTCAGGCATCCCCAAGTCAAAAAGAAAGGTCACAAACTATTCATCATTACCTTCTGTTCAAAATAAGACTATTCAAGATAATACTGCAGAATCAAGCCAACTATCTAAATAGTCTGGGTAAAGGAACAGATTTTTACTGACAATACAGAGATAAAAATAGTCATATTTTTCTTTGATTATTTACTGAATAGATTTTTGAAGTAACTGGAAAAACTTGCCATTGTATAATGTCACCAAATATGGAGGTATAAGGAGATCTACAGATCCATCACTTCACTGAAAAGGCCTATGATTTGAAATAACTGAATATAAATAAATCTAATGCAAGCAAAGAGATTCAATCAGTGTTCAAATAATTTCCAACAAAGAAAGGCCAGGACCAGATAGATGACTTTACTATTCAATTCTGTCAAATACTTGAAGATGAATTAATACCAACCTTTCTCAGATTCCCCCCAAAAATAGTAGAGTGATTATTTCATAAACCTCTGAGGCTATTATTAAATTATCTTGTTACAAAAGCCAGACAAAGACATAATAAAAACACCTACAGACCAATATCTCCTAAGAATATAGATGCAAGCATCTTCAACATAATACTAGTGAAGTCCATCAAGCAGCATATTAAAAGGAGTATACACCATGACCAAGCAGGATTTATCCTTGGAATACAAGGGTGAGTCAACATGTAAATTTAAATTGTAAAGACAATTTAATATACCTTATTAATCAAATGAAGGAAAAAATATCATTTCAATTGATGCAGAAGAAACATTTGACAAAATCTAACATACTTTATTGAGAAGAAAACAATAAAATAAGAATAGAAGGGGACTTTCTCAACCAGATAAAAGGTATCTATGAAAAACCTACAGCTAACAACATACTAAATGGTGAAAGATGGAAAATTTCCCCCCTAATATCAGAATCAAGACAAGGATGCCCATTCTTGCCATTTCTCATTAGCATTGTACTAGAAGTTCTAGGCAGGGAAATGAGGCAAGAAAAAGAAATAAAAGGCATCCAAACTGGAAAGTAAAAAGTGAAACTAACTCTATTTGCAAATGACCTGATCTTATATTAAGAAAATCCTAAACAGTCCACTAAAAAGCTGTCAGAATAATAATAAAATGTTAGCATAATAGATGAATACACATAGTTGCAGTATATAGAACCAACATACAAAAATCAGTCCTATTTCTATACATAAATAATTAACAATCTGAAAATGAAATTAAGAAACCTATTCCATTTAAAATAACACGAAGAACAATAAAATACTTAGGATTAAATTTACAGTGAAGGTGCAAGACTGGTATACAGAAAACCATAAAATATTGTTGAAAGAAATAGAAGAGCTAAATAAATGGAAAGATATCCCATATTCATGGATTATAAGACTTAATGTTGTTTAATACACCCCCAAACTGATCTCCAGATTCAGTGCAATCTCTACCCGAATCCCAACTGCCTTTTTTGCCAGAAATGACCAAGCTGACCCTAAAATTTATATGGAATTACCAGAGATCCCAAATAACCAAAATAATCTTGAAAAGGAAGAACTCTTTTGGAGGACATATAATACTCACTTTTAAAACTTACCACAAAGCTACAGAACCCAAAAAAAGTGTGGTATTGGCATAAGGTAAACATATAAATCAATGGAATGGTATTGGGAGTTCACAGATTAAGTCATACCTCAGTCATCAGTTGATCTTCACAAGTGATAATTCAATGGGGAATCTAACAAATGTTGCTAAGACAACTGATACACACATGGACAAGAATAAAGTTGGACTGTTACCTCGCTCATATATAAAAATTAACTCAAAATAAAGATCTACACTTAATAGCTAAAATTATGAAACTCTTGGAAGAATACAAGTTAACAGTCATGACAGTGGATTTGACAATGGATTCTTAGATATGACACTAAAAGCACAACAAATAAAGAAAAACAGATAAAATGTATTTCATCAAAATCAAACATTTTTGTGTATCAAAGGATGTTATCAGGAGGGTGAAAAGACAGTCCACAGAATGGGAGAAAACATTTGCAAATCATATATTTGGTAAAGATCTAGTATCCAGAATATATAAAGAACACTTTCAACTCAAACATAAAAGGCAGTCACAGAAGGACACTACTGCATGATTCATTTATATGAGGTACCTAAAATATTAGTCAAATTCACAGAAGCAGTGATTACCAGGAGTTGGTGATGGGGGAGGGCGATAGAAAGTTGTTCTTCAATTTGTATAAGGTTTCAGTTATGTATGATAAATTAGTTTTGGAGATGCTATGCAGCGTAGTGCCTATAGTCAGCAATACTGTATTGTGTATTAAAATTTTTATTCAGAGGGTAGATAGATCTCATGTTAAGTATTCTTCTGACATAATACAAAAAAAAAATAACACAAGGGACACAAGGAAACTTTTGAAGGTGATGGATATGTCTACTGCCTGGATCGTAGTGATGGTTTCATTGGGTGTATACACTGTCCAAACTCATCAAGTTGCATACATTAAATATGTGCAATTTTGTGTATATCAGTTATACCTCAATAAAGCTGTTTTTTAAAAAGACAAAAAAAAAAGTTAAAATGGGCAAAAAGGTTGAATAGACATTTCTACATAGAAGATAGACAAATTGCCTAAAAATACATGAAAAGATGTTCAACATTTGTTACTAGGGAAAAGCAAATAATTAAAACCACAATGAGATCCCACTTCACACCCATTAGGGTGGCTATAATAATTTTTTTTTAAATTAAAACAACAACTGTTGGTACGGATGTAGAGAACTTGGAACCCTTATAATTGCTGGTGGGAATCTAAAGTGGCAAACTGCTCTATAAAGTTTAGAATTTTCTCAAAATTAACCATAGAATTACCATATGACTCAGAAATTCCTCTCTGAGGTATATAAACAAGAGAACTGAGCAAAGTAGTTCAAACAAAGGGTTGTACGCAAATGTTCATAATGGCATTATTCATAATAGCCCAAAAGTAGAAAGAGGCCAGCTGATAAATGGATAAACAAAATGTGGTAATATTGATACAGTGGAATATTATCCAACCATAAAAAGGAATGAAGTACTGGTACATACTACAGCATAGATCAACTTGGAAATATCATGCTAAATAAAATAATCTAGAACACCAAAGAACATATAATTCATGATTCCATTTATACTTTTATATGAAATGGCCACAGGAAGGAAATTCAGAGATATAGATTAGTGGTTACAAGGAGCTGAGAGGAAGGGAGGGAAAGAATGAGGAGTGACTGTTTAATTAATATGGGTTGTCTTTTTAAAAGTATTCTTGAATTGGATGGTGACAACGACTGCACATTTTTAATGCACTAAAAACCACTGAATCTTTAAAATGGTTAAAATAGTGAACTGTATGGCAAATGAATTTTACCTCAGTAAAAAACAAAATTATCAAAAAAGTTAAAAAACATTTTACATGTTCTGGGTGCCCCTCATTTAAAAACGTACCGTGAGGATAACAGACATCAAACAAGCTGATATTATTTGGCAAGGTACCGCACCAGCACAGTATCTTTGATGAGGAGAAATGGAGTAAAATTTGACATAACATGCACTGCACTCAGCCACACGACCTTTCAGGGAACTGGACAGGCAAATTTGAAAGGTGGCACCAGGATGCCGATATCATGGTTCATCGTTGTTGAGAATATTGATAAGTGGCAGGAAATACAGAATAATATTACAAAGAAGTTTGGTGATAAAAAGGCTAATGCTTAAAATGTGGATTTACATATAAAAAGAGCTAACAGATGTAAAATTAGGGTGACTATTACCTTTTTGGAACTATTGACAGCATCCCTGTGCTCTTAAAATATGACTGTGCTCAAAAAAATTGACTCATCACACATTTTGCAGAAAAATAAGTACATATAAAAAAAGAAGATAAACCTGTAGTTTCCCATCCAGAGTTAGAAATCAAATAACTCTCTGACCTTTCTTTTACGGTTGGAATGAATTTCAGTCAATCTCTCTCTCTCTCTCATAATAATGCTGTATTATGACAGAGCCCATGTAAACAAATGTTACGTAAAATTTGTTCACAGCCAGAACTGTGGCAGTTCAGTTATATGCTATAACAACAATTTCCATATATGCATCATTAAAATACATTTAACCATGTACTAATCAAGGAGCCCAGGTGCATTGTCAAGATGCCAGTTAGAGACACAATGGATAGCATTATAAAATAAAATGATTAGATAACTCAGAATTTTTGTTCAGTGGACATTTTAACATGTTGTGAAAGGATATTAAAATTGAACATTTATGAACACTTCTCCATGGCCAAAACCAAATATAATTCCAATGACATAAAGTAAAAGGCCTCAAATCAGGTCTGTGGCCAACACCAGGTTTAACTTTTACTCATTTTAGAGTATAACCATATAGAACCTTTGGAAAAGTTACTGATGGTGATTCAGAGTACACAAATGAAGGAACTTTCTAATATGTGGCATCAGTATATTCAGTGGAGTCCAGCTTTAAAAATTAAACCTAAGATGTATCTCCATGAAAATAGAATGGTTTCTGTTATTTAAATATGCCTGTTGGCCTTAGCAGACGCTGACTTGAGAAAGAGTGCAAAGCCCCCACCTGTAGTAATTGAACTCACAGTGTGCACCACAGACTTCAGGCATAGAATCACTTGAGAAGGCTTGTTAAAACACAGTTCTGAGGCTTTACCAGGATGGCCTAAATTTAGAATTTCTGGGTTTACTGTCTGGTAGTGCTCCTTTTTAACAAGATCTCCACGGCTTTAACTGTGTACTCTAAACCTTGGGAAGCACTCTTCCCCCAACAGCTGTGGTAGCATTCTCTCTCTCTCTCTCTCTCTCTCTCTCTCTCTCTCTCTCTCTCTCTCTCTCTCTCTCCCTCTCTCCCAGCATCCCTTCCTTATCCTCACTAATGTTAACCAGCCACTAATATTAACAAGGGATTTTGCTGCTGATAGTCTCCTTTACCATGCATGTCATCATGTTCTTAACTTCATTGCAGGAGAGGAAATTTTTTTTTTCTTATTAGAATAATTGTAGGAGAAAGGGTTTAAATGTTCCTTTGAAATAAAGTGTTCGTTGATACTCTTACTAGATGAACTCAGGCCATGCAGTCCTAAAGGACAGTAGATGCGTGAGGCCACTACTCGAGTTCCCTGAAGGCCGTAGGGGATAAAACATCAGAGACATCCTTCTGAGCTGAACATTTTTAGACTGGAATGTATTTTTGCTTGGAAACACCCAGGATTAGAACTGGAGATCAAGACAGGACTGCTCAGGAGGACCAGTTTTAATGACCGAAAACTCAGGAATTCTTGGTCAACAAGGATGTTCTGAGGAACCAAGCTCTGCCTACATCTAACAGACCTACTGTTGCTCTGTCATTCTCTGTCTCCCACTTGCCATAAACATACACTGGTACAACTGTTGGAGCTGCACTTTTGATTTGGCTGGCCAAGTGATGCCCTCCAACTGTATATTCCTAGGCCTTCTAATTTTCCCCTTTAACTGTTCCTTCTGGCAAAAAGCCTTTCATTTTCCTTTTGAAATACAGGTATTTGTTAGTCATTCTTTTAGTATATTTGTAGTATCTTCCGTTTCAACATAATGAAATCCTCCATATGCAAGAAACTATGCAAGATCCTGTGGTATTTAGAAATATGAGTAAGTTTGTCTCTGTCCCCTGATAGCCCCATTAGAAAAAAATAAAATAAAATAAACCTGGGATAAAATATTTACCTGGTAAATGTAATATATAGAAAATACAATGAATGTTGAAAGCGTAGAAATGAAGAGCTATACGATTAAAGGTGATATGGAAATATCTGAAAGTGCCATGGTGGCACTTGGACATGTAGGGACTACACGGAAATCATTTGAAGTACAGAAATCAGTATAAGCAAAGAGCAGGAGGTGAATAAGCTTGCATCTCATTTAAGTGGCAGCTCAGAAAACAGATTGATTAAGCCCTTTCACAAATATGGAAGGAGTGAGAGATGAGATTTTAAATATTGAAAGATTATGGTGAGCACTAAAGAATTTTTACTTACGACTCATTAGGAAGTCACAAGATCACTCACATTTTAGAGTAACAAGTCCACTGGCTGTCGGAGGGGAATTTGGGTGGGGGTTGGAGTGGTCTCCTTTACTAACTACAGATGATTGCTGGGAGCCATAGTAAAAAAAATTAGTCTGGGTTTGAGTACCCATAACATGTGCTGATTTGTTTTAAATGTGGTGAAAGTTTAAAAAAATCCATTAAATAAATAGACACTGGCTCATGTAAATAAGGAGCCTTTGTAATGCTTGCCGGTGTTTGCTCTTACACGCTCCTCCTTCTGTTCCCACATTGTACTATGTATGCACAAACTCTTTTATCATTACCATTATAGTTAATGTTTTTCACACCTTAGTGACAGTATCTTCTTCGACAGATCTTGACTATGGTAGTGTCTTCTATGAGGTTCCCTTTCCTTCAATTGCTACCTTGGAATCCTAGTGGAAATGTCATCATCTTGTAATTGCCTACTGGTTCTGAGAGCAAAAACAGACCATTTTATAACATTAAGTGGAATTTCTAACAGGGCTAACTCTTTGACTATACTCTTAGCAAAACCCGGCGCTTGGGACATTTTGAACTGTCTGTTCAAAGAACTACTAATCTACAAAACAGAGTATTGCCATTTATCTTATGGTTATTTTGATATTTTGATGAAATAATAACTGTAGTTCTTATGAATGAAAGATGCTGCTGCTTTGCTATTTTCTTTAGAGGAGCAGAGCTTTAAGTATATTGGTAATATTTATGGTTAATCTTATTTACTATCTAACTATGCCCCTGACTTTGAGTGAAATTTAAATTTTCATTTTGTAATAGTTTGTTAAAGTAAAGAATACTCAGTAAATGTTTGTGACATTATGATGTCCTTTTAGTAATTTTATGGGTTCTTGCATCTCATTTAAGTGGCAGCAGAAATTATTGTGGTGGCAAAGTTTTAAATCTGTATGCATTCAGTTCTTTCAATGTGTCTAATTTTCAATTTCACTAAACCAGAAAGTAATCATTATTTACAAACAAATTTTTATTTCTTCCAGTTGCTACAAATTTCTTCAGATTTCAGCATTAAATATTTATCATTGATTGCTGCAAGACTGGGCACATGGACAATAGAAAGCAGGTAATCTGACATTGCTACGTTATGTTTACACTTTTAATTCAGTGGTGTGACCGTCAGTCAATACGTGGATGGTGTGATTAGTGTGACTCTCGGCACTAAGTTCAGATAAGTGCCGAGAAGACAAAATGAATGTGAGAATAGAAAGAGGAACTATCTCCAGTAGACTAGTGACATGGTTTGACAGGCCTTGATTAACAAGGCAATAATCATGTGTCCTGGAAAATGGAGGGTGTAAAAATAGACCAACTGCCAGACTCTATTCTCTCTTATATTCATACCTACCTGGAATCAGCAAGTAGATTGAATTGAGAACTCTATTTGAATTATGACTCCATCTGCCTGAATCATTAATATGGATAAGTAATAACAAGTAACTGCATTAATAAATACTGAAATTTTTAAGTAAATGAGAGGGCAGGAGATATATGGGAAATCTTTGTACATTCCTCTTAATTTTGCTGTGGACCTAAAATAGTAAAGTTTTTAAAATAGATGAAAGCTTCTATTATTATTAAAAAACCATCATCAGCAAGATTTTCTAAGATTAAATGACTAACAGTAAATTTTGCCAATAATTGTTGCTTGCATCTTAACTCTTTCCCCACAGACAGAATGGAGGAAAGGGGTAATAGTGTAATGATAATGTAACCAGTTCTTGAAATAGGATGTTTTCTGACTGAGTTTTGTTTATGGTCCCAAAGGCCAAAAACCAAGCAATTGTACCATATGTTTCAAAGGTACAGCGAGCTTGCAGCTGGTGAGTGGGGAGCCTGTTTTTTGGAGAGAATTATTAATGTGCTACTGTTTGTGCCCATCTCCCACAGGGGAGAGGAGACAGTACATCCATCTCACTGTAAGCCAAGTGAGAGAAGGGGCTTTAAGGGACCACATGAACTTCACAGGTGACATACCGCAGAACCTGGGGATCACAAATACTGATATTAGAAACAATGCCTAGAAGGTGTAAGAGGACAGATATAGTAAAGGGAGAAAAGGATGGCTACTTTGAGAGGCAACAACATTCCACTAACGGTAGGGCCAGGATGCCTGAGCATTTTTCCAATGTGGGAAATGTGGGAGGAAACTAGTCTGACGCTGTTTGGATCTATCCCAAGAGAACTGCCTGACGAAGCAATAGAAGTTTCTAGAATATGCCTGAGGAATCAACAAAACTCCCATAGGAAAGCAAATTTAACACTGGAAAAGCCATTTTGGGTAACCCATCTCTGGACCACTCAAGCAATACATTTTTTTGCCTCCTTTCTCTAGCCTGATTCTGGAAAGCTAGAGTCAGTCACTCTAATAGGGAGTAGGGTTGAGGTCAGGGTGCAGTGAAGGGGGAAATAAAAGAGTAGTGAAAGATAAAGGAGACTTCCTGTGATTGCAGGTTTTAGGGTCCCAAGCAGACCTGAGCTGTGGAGGAGGAGAAATATTTCCAGTGGATAAAATTATGGTTTATGTGTTTATGACACTAGGATGGGCATTTCATCCCTGAGGTGGAATTTTCCAGGACCTGAAAGTACTTGAAGGACATTCTATTATTTAGGAGTCACCAGACAGTTTAATGGGACTTTCTGAGGTTTCACCAAAGGACAGAGAAAGAATCAGTACAGGGGGCAATGAGGGAAAAATTTTTCTGATTTCACCCCAATGAGTATAGCCTATTCAATATAACTCAGGATGATGAAGATGAGGAGGAGGAGGATGTGACCAAGACAATGAAGAAAGAGTAGTGGAGACGTCGATGAAGGCTGACTACCTTATTTTTTTTTGAGATGAGTTCTGACCCTTTCTGCATTTTCTAGTTTTCAAATCTTAAAAACTTATTTGTGAATGATAAAACACTCTGTTTTAAGTGGCAGCACTGGTCATTCTGTCGACAACTAGTAGTCCTTTAGTTAATAATAGGGGAAAAGAGAACCCATTTTTAGGAAATAATAGCAATATAATTCAATTTAATTAATATTCAGGACCTGTAGTGCACCTAATATATTATAGGAAGTTGACATTGACTATATAAGACATACATGGGAATGCATAGGTTTTATGTTTTTCGTTCATTGGTAATTTTAGATAGAATGACCAATTTATGGATGTGGTTATATAAAAAAATCTTCAAAAAACTACACTTTACTACTTTAATATTGAAAACATATTTTAAAATGTTTAGATATTAGAAGTATTTTAAAATTTAAGAACTACAATGCATAAATAATGGTACATATAAGTCAAAATTACAATGTTTTGCAAATTAGATGCTTGCCCACCTGAGAAACCCAGAACTAGTAAGTAAAAACCCACTGGGACTCAGAAAAGAACTTAGAAGAACTTAGTGATGTTGCCAGTTATAAACAAACTGGCAAAAATTAATAGCTCTCCTGTATGCCAGCAAGAATTAGGTAATTTTACAAAAATTGCTGCTTTAATAGCAAAAAGAGGTAAGAATAGCTAGGACAAACTTAATATGATATGGGCAAATACTACATGAAGAAGACAAACAAAATAACTTTCATATGGATATAAAACAAACCTTAAATAAATGGAAATGCATAAAATATTTCATCTTGGGTAACCTCAAATGTATATATGTCAGTTGTTTCCAAGTTAATTTATGACTTGTGAAATTTAATAGGAATTTTAAGGAAGCTGATAAAATAATTTTAAATTTGACAGAAAAACAGACAGGTGGTAAAAAAAAGACAACCTTAAGAACAAACACGTAGTGGGACAGCAAATTATTATTTTTAAAATGTTAAAAAATACATTATCAAATGAAAATGATTTAAAGCTATTGTATAAATAGACAAAAAGCTAGACCATCATATAAAACTCTGAACAACACAAGTACACAACAATAAAACTGTGAGCAACATACAAGTGCTTGTATAGCAGAATTTAAGCATCATTGTGCTTCTTTCCAAAACAATTATGCTTCTAAGAACACTGACATTTTCCTAATGATGACAGAAGTTTCATTACTTATAATATCTATTGTAAACAAGAAAATAGGAATTGAGGCAGATAAATAACCACCACATTCCAGGATGATCAAAGTTATTGTGCAGAAAATGTATCTTTGGTGAATTCTTATATATTTATTTTTGCTTTACTGGCAACAGTACTCTAGTATTATGCTTCAGTCAAGCCCAGCCATTAGATACCCCCACATGCATTCTCACAATCTTTAGCTATTACTCAAAATGCTTTTAAAATAATCAAATATGTTCTTCAGTTCTTGACTGGGGACAGACCCAGTACTATATATTAAAGAACATATAAGGGCTATTCAACAGCCTTATGTAAGGAAAGCATGTCTGGATAAGACAAAATGAAACAGAGTGACTTATATTCTGTTCTTCAATAAAATTCACTCTAATTTTTATTGAATATTTGACAAACCTATGATTAATGACAATAACCAACGTTTGTTGAATATCAGGAAACGACTAAGCATTTTACATATATTTGTTTCATTTAGTCCTCACAACAAATAGCAGGATTAGGTATTATCACTACTATTTTAAACGTGTGGAGAAAGGAGAGCATGGACAGTTTACTTTCCTGGAGAAGTACAATTAAGACAGAATATACCTGGAATTTAAATTCAGGCCATTTGACCAAGAATCCGCGGTTTTTATTGCATCTTTGTAATATTAGTGTTAGACTTATTTAACTTAGATCTCTGAAGTTCTCACCAACTCTCTTCTGGTTGCATCCACAGAAGTGTTTTTCAAACCTGGATGCATATTAAAACCACCTGGAGAAATTACATAATTACAGATGCTCAAGACCTATTCCAAACCAACTGAGATTGGATCTCTAGGCTGTGTCCTTGGCACCGGTACGTTTTAAAAGCTGCCCAGGTGATTCTCAAGCACAGTGAGGGTTGCAAACCACTAACTTGTATAAATCATGAATATATGATGAAGCATTATATCTGCTTACAACTTTTGTTATAGCTATAGATATTGATAAAAGTGGCTGGTCAAAGTGGTCAAGGACGTGGTGATTAGAAATATGATTAAGAAATGGAAAACCTGAGGCATAGCACAACATTCTCATGGATGTTTAAATCTTGCAGAATGTTTGTGAGAATTTGGGTGGAAAGGAATACTGTACTCCATGCACCAGTGCTTTTATAAAAATTAGAGAAAATTACAAATATAATAAATGATAGTGTTGAAGAGAACCAAAGGGAAAATGTCAATGGTTCTAAATTTGGATACCTACAGAATCATTTGTGATATTTATTAAAAGTGCAGGTTCTGTGACTTATATTCAAGACTGGTGCAGGCAGGTACTTGTGATATATTCAACAGTAATCTAGGAAATTCGGATGTAGGTTGTCCTTAGACCGCCTGAAATGAATCTCAAGGAAGAAGGGCAATAGTACTGGGTAGTGAAAAGGATTGTGACTCCACCTTCCAGTTGTTTACTTGATTGATCTGTACTCAGGAAAGGAATGGGGAAATGGTATCTGGTAGAGAGCTGGATTTCACTTAAGTATAGGAGCTAAAATAATGATTCCTGAGTTTCAGCATAATATGTTGAATAGAAACTTGAATTTTAGTAATTCGGAATCTTACCGTCAAAGTTTTTAGTAAGTCCTTGTGTGTTTGTGTTTCTCATACCGGTTTCAAGTGAGAACAGTAACATCCTTGTGGAGGGAAGGGTGAACTGGCCATTGTGAAAATATTACCCCAAGGTCAAAGCACTACATAACTTCCCCCCCCAATTGCGACTTTGTGCTGCAGACTTTTCATGTACCAGTTAGATCCCAGAAATGTTAGATGTAGATCACCTCAATATTTACATGTCTCCTTTTAAGACATACTGTTTTTATCCAAATTTTCATGTCATAGGATTCTTTTATATGTCTGTGTATCCCATAAATACTGATAGCTTTTAATATTATATACTACAAGTATAAGTTGTAGAGAAAATAAGTTTGTGTTTCTATAGAATTAGAGATTCATGAGAAAAATGTTGCTTACATTTGGGATCCTAGCATAAAAGCAAGACTTGGGAACTCCAGAAAGATTTAGCTAAATCCAGAGGTATATATTTGTATTTCAACAGAAAATGAGACCTTGGAGACAACTCTAGATTACAGAGACCTAGGACAGAAGGACTTTTCTGGGCCTTGGAAAGATGTATTTATACTCCAGAAAGTTAGAGTGAGAACTCGAGTGTTTTTCCATCTTATGTCCATAGAACAAAGATTTTTCTCCCTCATTTCAAGAGGGAGAGAGAAGGTAGCTAGTTGCCTCTTGCTCCTGTACATAAACAGAAAAAAAATCCATTTTTCTCCATTCTTCACCGATTACAATGACTTCAACGTTTGTAAATATAGGACAATTGACCTGACTTTCACCACATCACCCCAGGAGTAGGAATCAGGGTGTGACAAACAACATGGCCATTATTTGCATTTGTATTTGTATTTTAAGTGAATTTCTGTTTTAGGTGAATGATAAATCTGTGTCTGATCCAGAACACATCATGTGAGCATTCAGGATGAAAGTAATAAAGAGTTAGTTTAAAACCTTATAGTGAGTTTTATTTGCATTATATATGTGTGAGTGTGTGAGTGTGTGTGTGTGTGTGTGTCTGTGTGTGTGTCCATACATGACTGAACAGTCCGGAACAGTGCTGCACAATTCATTATTATGAAAGTTCTTCATGATATTGTATTTAACATGGCCATACAAGTGAGTGCCTTTATAACATACATTCTATACCCGTTTTATGAGTGTTCTTTTTTACCTTACTTGGTATTATTGCTTTGTCCATATATTTTTAATGTCTGAATTGAAAAGGAATTTCCATGGGATATTATTTCAGAGTGGAAATTGAAATATGACTCCATATAAATCTACCACATTTAAAAAAATATGTGGAAGTATGTACACACCCAAGTGCACATAATTTGAAAGTAGTCTTAGTAAGAGGTCCAGGTTTTATAAGCCAACAGAATAAAGGTTGAATACTTTATTAACATTACCTATGATCTTTGAATAAATTTAAAAAGCAGAAGGACATTCATATGTATGTTGTATTATTGTTTTCTATTTTAATAACAAAAAGAAAGTGTTTCATTTTTGTTGGTTTTATATTAAGTATTGTGGCAATCTCAGTAGTAATAGCATATGTCCTTGTATTTGGGCTTCCTCATTATAACTATATTTGGACATTCACACCAAGTCCACGGAGTAATTATTAGAAGTGTTTCTTTATGCTTGCTCTTTTTCAGCCCTTTGTTCTTTGGGGGAAATCTGGTAATATGAAAATGGTTCCTGCCTTTGAAGTATATACAAACTAATTGGGAGAAATGCAGAATACAAGAGAAGAACTCAGATAAGGAAAGAGATTGATATAATCTAAACTTATCAACCAAAGACTTTTTGATGAGGCAGGAATATTTGTGTTAGGAGGAAATGGCATGAACAGAATATAGTATGTGAACAAATGATGCACATTTAGCAAATTGTGTGAATAGGTTGTCATAGTTGAAGTTTGATTAGAAAATTAGATGGAGTCGTTGAGTTGAGATACTGGGTGTTAGCATAAAAAGTTAGGAGTTGGCTATGCGGTATTGTGGGAATAAAGATATTCACTACTACAACAATAGAACGGATTAAAAGGAGAGGTACTGCAGACAGAAAGCACAGACCAGTCAGAATATTCTTTCAAATGCTGAGGGAGGAAAAGAGTAACATCCCCACTCAGATCATTGTGATGGAGACTGACAGCAATGTGCTCATACTGAGAAGATCATGAGGTTTGCCAGACCTAGAGACGAGCCATAAGAGGAGGGCCCGGAGGAGGGACCATTACAATTGCTCCTGGGTTTTCCAGTTTGTGATCTGGAGAGACTGACATTGAGAGTCACAAAACACGGCTTTGTATAAACAGTGCCATGTACCTACTGGAGAAAAGAGGGTTTATACACCTTTATTTTTCTCCTTGTAAGGAAGGCCTGTTAAAGTCACTTTGTACCAGAACTCTTATTTACCTCCTTTCATATCGGCATATTTATAAAGATCAACTGTATCAACTATTATGTGTGGCAACTTCCCAACTACTAAGTATGTGTGGCAATCTCAGTAGTGACAGCATATGTCCTTGTATTTGGGCGTCCTCATTATACTTGGGAAGAGTAACAGTGCTGCGATTCCCTTCAGTGCAACAAACTATTCTCTGTGAATGGGTAAACTCTGAAAGGCGTACAGATTAGTTCCACCACACTCACGCCTTTGATAGATCTTACAGACAAATAGTGATAAGTCCGTTGAAAAGGGCTGATGCAAGGCAGCCAGTGAGTGTGACCACTGACAACGAAACAAAAACATTGTGTTATGGGACTCAAGGAGCTTAAAGGTCACTATCATAACAGCAGTTGGTGCTTAGGGTGGCCCTTGAAAGTTTGGTAAGTGTTCACAAGAGACTTAAAATACCTTTGTTTAAAAGCATAATTCGTTGTACAATGTAATTTCTCTCCTTTGTTTTTTAATTTCCTCATTTATGTTCATGCATATGTTTATTTTATCGTGTGGTCCAGAAATAGTGAATTATACTAGGTACAAGGTAGCGGAGATGTCTATAATTTGATAAACGGGGGAATTGACAGTTACCCTAGCGGATAATTACCAAGCTTCTGCCAGCCAGTTCCAATGCCCTAACTTTTAATTAGCCCAAATTTCCCAATCGTGTTGAACGGTACAATAAGTTCTAAATTGTCACTTCTTAATTTTTTTTCTCTAAAAGAAACCTACTGCAGGTGAGTGGATGGCTCAACAGCGAGCTGAGAGCGGAGAAAGAGATTGATGAAGAAAACCAGAACCCCATTGTGCAGAGCCTCGAGGATTTACCCTGTGAGGGACCGGAGACCACGGGAGGGTTTTGAGTAGAGTTAGCATTCTTCAAGGACACATTTCACGGAGTATGAGGGATATTTGGAGGAGCAAGAGTAGATTCAGGGGGACCAATTAGAAGCTGATCTAACTGATACAAGCAAAAGATGAAGATGCTACCCACTAGGACAGTGACAGATGGCGATAGAGAGAAGTTGTAAGATCTGAGCGGTGCTCAAATGCAGAAAAACTCCATTTTTATGCTTAAAAAGGGAAAAGGATTGGAGTTTTTCAATTTTGGAACTTAACTATGGGAAGAATAAAAGTTTTCAAAAGTTTCTACGTACCCTATCTATAATTCGTGTAGGAACTCCACAAAAAAATGTTTTTTACTATTAGTAATTTTCTTTAGGTAAGTAATCCTAATTAAGAGTATTTCAAGACAGTCTATTGTGTATTATATAATTATAGAATTTTCTCCTTCATGTAGGTAAAAATATAAGATCCTTTCATCAGTGAGATCAGAATTCAAGCTCCATCTGGCACTTACTAGCAAGGTAACCTTGGGTAAGTCACTGAATATTTCCAGGCCTTTTAGAAAATAAGTAAATAAATCAGGAGATGGAGCTAACATCACCTGTATCTTGTGTCTGGCGGTTGTTATGTTTTTCAAGAATGCAGTAATATAATAGAATGAAATATAAATACAGTACCTGGCACCAATAGATACTTGAAAACTACTATATATTATTTGTAGTATCTACAAATCACTAATCAGGAACCCCTCTCAAACTTTGCCTAAATCACCATTTTAAAATAATCCACTCTTCAAAACTATGGTTTAATATTTTCTCTTGCATTTTTCGTCTCTTGTTTCTAAATGGCTCACCTGTTCTAATCTCATGCATCACCGGGCCTTGACAATTCCAAATCAGGTTCTCCATTCCCCTCCCTAGACTGTCACTCATAAATTAACTTTCCCATTGAGAATTAATACTGACATTTAAGACTGACCCACATCTGTATAATGTGCAATTCAGCAGTGCACTTGTTTATTAATGTTCTTCCTCCTTATGTCCCTTTTCCCCCGGGTTTACTGAGACATAATTGACAAATAAAAATTGTACATATTTACGATCTACAAGTTGATGTTGTGATATACATATAGATTGCAAAATAATCACCACAATCAACTTAATTAACATATCCACTACTTCACAAAGTTACCATTTCCTTTTCCTTGATTTTTCGTTGTTTTTGTTGTGGTGGTGAAAACATTTAAGATTTACCCTCTTAGCAAATGTTGAGTTGCAGTATAGTATTGTTAGCTATAATCACTTGGCTGTACATTAGATTTCCGACCTTATTAATTTTTATTTGTCAATGATACCCATCATCTAGTGTGCCACAAATTCAGGAAACATGAGAAATTTCAGAGAGAAATTTACAGTCTGTGTTGGGGACACCATGTGGATTATTTTAGGAGACATGTCCAAACCTAGATCTTCATCTGAAGAGCAGCTGAGGAAATTGGTGTTAGGGTACACTACTTCAAATCTCCTCCTCCTTGCAGTTGCGTGCCACCGTCCTTTGCTCATTGGTGCTTCTGGCCTGTCTCAACTGTCTGCCATCACTCACTAACATTCGTGCAGTCCCCACCTCAGTGGACAGGGCCCACTGTGCACAGAGGATGAGATACCCATTGCCAGCAGGTATCAAGACACATCCCTGCCCTAATACATTGGCAAAGTGGACCCCCAGAGTAGCCAAGACATGTCGTTTCCCTAGAATCCACCAGGGACAATACTGGCTGATGCAGCAGAGGCAGCTACACTTGCTTTAACAGTAGATGGAGGAATTCTGTGGGGTGATGGATGTTTCTGGCCCTTTTATCCAGTAGACGTCCCTACTCGGGTAACCATACAATTTCTATCTGTTAGTAGTGATTTGGAGATTTCCCACGCCTATTCACTGAGGTGTCCTGGACTCTCCATCCAGATTGCTCACTTTTTCCTCCTGCTGGTCTCTTTTCCATCCTACACTGACTTCTGGATTCAGAACTTCCAACTACCAGCCTGCTCTGGACACTCTGGACTTGGATTTACATGTGGTCTCTCCCATGGACCCTGGATATTGCATCGCCATCCCTCACCAGTGTAAGTGCCCTGTGTGGCCATATTCCCTGTCAGCTGATCCTTTTGACCAAATCTTTGCTTCTCAAATTAAGCACTTTTGATGTATGAAATAATATATGTGTCAGTCTTTATGGTATTTACATTCATTACTTTCTGAGAATATGAACTGGTATTTGGGGGATGAAATTTGGGCAATATTTATAAAAATTTGCAGTCTGTACACATTCTCCACTTTAAACCAGTTTCCACCTTGCTATCAGAACAATGGACTTCAGCCTAACAAATCATGTTCAAAATATTTTAGTTCTACAATTGATAGCCACAAATTATGTGTCTGTCAGAAAGAGGGCTAAATTAATTCCGGACCATACAGGCTATAGGAACTGTTATAAAAGTGAAGTAGGACTCTATGTGCTGTCTTGGAAAGATCCTTTTTTCATGTTAAGTGTGGAGGACATATGGCAGAATAATATGCATACCATTTACTACTCTTTCTGTTTTGAAATAATATATTTTTATAACACATCATTGTATGAGAAAGCCTATAATTAGCTTTAAAATAACATACTAGATCCTTTATTGTAGCTATTGCTGAGAACATGGCTGCATTATGAAGGAATATTCTAAAGGCAGAGATTATGATTTGTAAGTTTAGAATTCTTGCAATAAGAATATATACATTATTAGCTTTGTCATTAAATACTTAAATAAGCCTAGCAACAGAATTAGTAGCTGTGTATGATTCAGATAAGGTTTGTGCTAGCTGATGGAACAGCCAACACCTGAAATCTGAATGGCTTAACATAATAAAACTTTATTTTTTGTGCATATAAAATCTGATTGATTGGGCAGGTAATCTTTGCTACCAGGTAACCCAGAGGTCTAGGCTGCCTCCGTCTCGTACTTCCACATTTCAACATACACTGTCCTTGTTTGCTGCTGATTAGAAGAGAAAATAGTATGGTGGCATACTGTCTCTCAAAAGCCTTGGTGTGTGACTGATAAAGATCGTTTCCACCCATGTTTCAGCAGCAAGGGCTACTTGCATGATCCTTGCCAACTACAAGTGAACTGGGCAATACAGTCTTCTCACATACCCAAGATGGAGTGGCAGACAAGCTGTGGATAAGCACTTGTGGTGTCGTCCATGAACTGTCATATAGTCAGTGCCCCATAGAGAGCAACCACTAGAATTTGTACAACAACCCTTATCATTTTTTGGTGGAGTCTCTGAGAAGGCAAAGTGTTTCTTGCAATTCTCCAACTTTCTGAGATCTTATATAACAGGTGCTTCCAATACAGGGTCACGTATACTTTTCAAGAGGATCTTGTAAATCTCTGCAGGGAGTGTTTGCCATACACTTCACTCAGAAGCACCATCTGCACTGTCGTTTGTAATAAGCAGTATGATAACAGTATACTGAGAATTTTTCTTTTACTTTTGCTGCATTGACAAAAGTTTAACTTAGGATTCTCTGCTATCTACCACCTGACTGATAATGCCTGGTCATCTGCACAAATGCAAGTATGCATATTGAAACCAAGATTCTTTCTCTTTCTCTTTCTTTCTTTCTTTCTTTCATCTGTATGTCTGTCCACCCACCCAACCCACGCATCTGTCCATACGTCCATCCATCCATCCGTCCATCCAGCTATCTATCTACCAATCTGTCTGTCATCTATCTATCTAATCTATTATCCAAAGGCAATACCGAAGAACCACATTCCCTTGGAACTCCAGAGTCTACAAGAACTGGGACATTGTATGCTGGGTTTCTTTTCAGTTAACTTTTTCCCAGTAACTCCAGTCTCAATTATCAGCTTAGCAGAAGTAGTTCTAGTAGTTATGTTTGCTTACTTAGTTTTCCAACGGTCTTTCCTCATCAATTACTTACAGGAGAGGCTTTGATTTTTAACCACCAAGGTAAGCTCACCCAGAGGTTTATGTGCCCAGTAGGTCCCTCAGCCCCCTGGTACAGGGAGGACACCATTCACATGAGAGATTTATCTCCTGCTTTCAGGAGGATACAGCTCCCTCACCCCCTCAGCCTCTGCTTGTCCTACATCCAGATTTAACTTAAAATCACCTCTCATTAAAGAAATTAGAGGTTTTCTTTATTCTCAAATAAGAAATCCCATTAAAATTCAATGCCAAATATCATAAAATAAGCCCATCTTTTAGGAATAGTGCTCCCAAACTAGCAGATTCTTTACTAAATCAGACTATACTCACCAGATCATTTGGAAATCGCCTTGAGAATGTAATACAATGCTTAGTGGTGAAGACCAGGTCTAAATTTTACTACCAAAATGACCTTTCGCGTGGAACAGGACACTGCTATCAGAGAGGTTCCACGGTGAGGATGGGGCTGCCAGGTACTTGGAACACACTAAGTCAGGGAAAGGGCAGGTGATGCTCGGCAGTTCTTGGGGGTGCAGAAAGAAGGCCTCAGAAGAGGATGCAATGCAGTGCTGGTCAGCAGGTTCACAGTCCAGTTTGGACAAGAAGGCACACTGGAGAATATCCAGGGGAAGGGTGTTGTAATGCACACATAGAGGATGAAATGTAATTTCCCCCCTACCCTTCTAGGTTATTGAGGAAGACAACCCACTCCCCACCCCCTAGTGAAAGGACAGATTAACAGAAGAAAACACAAATTTAATTACATACAACTGTACATATGGGAGCCCCACAAAAATATGAGACTCAAAGAAGTGACCAAAGCAGGAAGCTTTTATTATAACTTTTAGACAAACTAAAAATGAATCTACGAAGAATTGACATGGCAGAGTGGTGTGGGTTAAGGGTAGCAAGTAGTAAATAATAAGGTATATACAGCCATCTTGGCCCTAACTTCTCTGTCTCTAGTGATAAGAATGCCCTGTACCCTCCTGGTACAGGTAGGACACCATTCCCATGAGAGATTTATCTCCTGCTTTCAGGGGGATTAAGAAGGGTCAGAGTGTCCCTCCTGCATCGGCTACTGCTCAAGTATCTTTAATTCAAAATAAATATGCCAAACAGCATATTCTGAGCTGACATTCTGAACCCTTACAGACAAAAAAGCTGGAACTGGACAAAAATGCATTTGCTTCAACTTCATAAACCAAACTATCTTAAAGCTGATTTCATCCATTTTTCCAATAAATGCATACAGAACTTCTGTGCGATCGATCTGATTCCAGGTGACAATATGAGATGGTTGCAATCAGTTTTGCAAAACAGCAGAGGTTTTACCACTTAACCTCATGATAGCCTTCCATGTGAGACTGATACCGCACCTAAAGTTGGAGATTTTGAAGCTAATTGAATCTGTACTAAAAGAAACAACATTTGAATAATAAACACGTGACAAACAAAAGAACACATTTCCAAGTTACACATACACATACATCCTGTGCTCCTTTCAGCCCTACCTCAGGCCTCAATTCTTTGAACTCTAAATGGCCTTTGAACAACAAAGTGAGGAATCAGCCTCGGGGGTCACTAGGGACAGTAGGCATGACTAGACTTGCCACTAGAACCAGCAGGGGCCCCAGAAGGGAGGCAGCCGTGTCTGACATGGTGTCTTGGGCCCTCTTTTCCTCATCTTGCAGAGCATCCTCATACTGAGATCGGAAAGCACTCGGCTCAACCCCATTAACCCTGGCCAGGGACTGCAGGACTTTCATCTTGGTGGTTTCAGCATAGGCTCTCGGGCCCCACAGGAACTCAAATTGGGCAGGATCACTGTTGGCCACCTGCCGGTACTCCAGGTATTTTTCCTTCACGAGATCGTTGGTGATGAGCTTCCGGGGCTCCCCGAAAAAGGGGTTCACTCTCCCGGCATGCATGCCCATCGCATTCAGAATTCGCCAGACTTCCCTTTCGGTAGCACGATTGCCCTTCATGAGGATCACACCCAGGACGACGATCAGGACGCCGGTCTTGGGCACGCGCTCTTGGCCAGACAGCATCCCATCATATGTGAGGCCCATGCTGATGACGACCTCAAAGCGGTAGTTGAGGGGATCCACTACCTTCATATCCAGGCCAAAGACCACCTGCAGGCGCTGGCAGGCATTCGCTAAGATCACAGGGAAGTGCTCATTGCATACTGGGGAGACAACCTTGAAAATATCTTCCATTGTTACAGTCTCCTTGATGTGATACTTGTGCAGCAGGTAACACACCAAAAGAGACACTAACCTATCTATAGGATCTAAGGGCAATTCTGCGGGCTGTGGGGCAGCCTGCGCAGTGCTCTCCACCTCCCTGTGGCCACTGGAGCGCACACCCGATCTGCTTGATGAGGTGGCCGTGATGGCAACAGGAGATGACAGGAAACCCTGAGCACCCTCACGAGTGCTGGCAACACCAGCAGCAGAAGCCCCCTTCGAACTGCCAGGCATTAGAGGAGGCGAAGACACACGGGTCTTCACCAGTGCCTCGGACGTCTGTGCAGCTTGCAGGCCCTGGGTCTCGCTGCGGGTCTGAAGGCTTTGACGCCGTGAGCGTTGTGGATTCTTCTGATGCAGAGACATGACGGCTCTTGCGGGTGGCAGCAGGTAGGACTGTGGACAGGAAGGAGGGCAATGAGGAATCACTGCTGAAGAGAGGGAAGGCAGAGGTGAATGGCCTCAGCTGGCAAACGCAACTGTGGCCGGTGGCTCTGCTTAAGCCGCCACCCAACGGACCTCTGACAATACAGCCACAGGGCCCCCCAGGTCTCCTCACCTCCCGGTTGCCATATCCCCCAAGAGCATGGAGGGGAGGCCTGAATGCTTCCGAGTGTGCAGCCAGGCAAACCACGCTGGGAATTCTCCACAATCTCCAGCCAGGCAGGTGGGTTGGGGCTCTGGAGAGCCATCGCAGCCCTGAGGAACGAGGTCCCGTCAGGCCTCACTCAGGTTCATTTCCTGGGCAATTCTTAGGGCCTGGTCCACTCTCCCCACACCAACAGGAGGCTGTCCCCCTAAGACCAATGTCACATCTCCTGAAGTCAACTGAGGAGGAAGTGTGGAGGTACCTCCCCCAGAAACACTACCGGGGCTTTCCCAGGACTGACAGCAGGAGCTAGATGCCCCGCCCACCATCTGCACTGGTGTCCGAGGTCACCCCCTCCCCTGCTCCAACCCAGTTCTCACTCAAGCTGCCTTACTTGAAGTCCAGGCAAGTCCTGGGGTCTCTTCTCTGGCGGACCTAACACGGCCCAAGCACAGATCAAAGCCTCTGCCTCCTGAGTTCTGGACGCGTCACATCTACCTGACAGCCTTGCCCAGAGCCTCTCAGCATGGACAGCAGTTCAAGGCTGCATTCCCCGGGATTCCCACTCCACTGGGGCTTCCCTGGTCTACGAGTAGGAGCGAGACACTGTGCGCAGCTCACTCTCTCTGGTCCGGTGAGCCTCAACCCAGCACCACACAGGTCCAAGCCGAACACTACCAAGTTAGAAGTGTGCGTTAGGTCAGCCTCCCAGCCCTGACCCGGGGGAGGCGCGGGGCTCTTATCTAGTGGGCCTCACTTTTCTGTGGTGGATGGTCTCCTCAGAAATTATTTCGATCCCCACTTGATGCCTGGCAGCACTGCAGACTCCTCTCTACTGATGCATCCCCACGCCCGGGACCCAGGCGCTCACTGCCTCCATGGTCTGGAAGAGGAAGTCAGGGACATCACATCCAGTCAGCGTCTACAGCATGGACGGAGCTCAGCCAATGACAGCTTCTCAGCAGAGGTCACTGCCAGCCCCAACTGACAGTTCTCGCTTTGACTTGTGCCGGTCAGAGGTCGGAATCCCGGCCCGCCTCCCTCTGGTGATTCCAGGTCATGCGTGTTACGCCAAGCTCCTCATGTCCCTGAGAACCCAGTCAGACTTGCACTTTTTTGCTCAGTAGGTTTGCTCTTTGCAAGACCGCTCCAGAGGCAATGCTCGCTACTTCCTTTAGGAGACACGGACTGTCAGTGTTTCTTCCTTTTTGCTAATCGTGGTACTGTGATAATTATGATCGTCCTTCATTAAGGGCTGTAGAATGGTAATTCTTTCATTTCTTTTTGATGCATCACCTGAAAATCTTCTATAGGAGAAACTCTTCCCTTGTCTGCCATTCGTTTTTCCCGAGGCATTGTTACAATGTATTTTGGTGTTCTCTTACACTGTTTAAATCTCTACTGCACCTATTTTATATAGTAGTATTTAACTCATACCACTTATTTTTATTCTGTTCTTTGCTACTTGTTAATACTTATATAAATTATTTGCCTAAAGGTCTTTTTGAGAAACTGGCTCTTTTGAACAGTCTCTACTGTTTTCTAACTCTTAAATTTTACTTTTATCTCCATTATATGTTACCTTATTTGTTCTTGTACTTACATTTGTTTCTAGGGTTTGACATGTTGGATATTTCATAAATGTCATATTTTTATAAATATGTTTATGTATATACCCTAAATCCACCTGCTCCATTTCACAGAATTTGTGCTATAGAGCATATTATTCACACCATTGAAATTTGGGCCATATATATATAAATATTACTGAGTGGAGAAAAGTTTCTTAAGAATGGTATATGAAAGTTCTCAAAAATTTCTTGAGAAAGTTTTATTTTGATGAGGTTCCCAGGTCTACTTTTTTTTTTTTAACTTTTTCTAGTTTTGGATATTAACTAGAGTGGAGATGTTATCTAGTGAAATTGAATGGTAGTGACAGTTGAGTTTTCTTTGTTATTCAAGGACAGAGTCGTAATAAGAACTCAGTTAATATAATCTGCCAACTCGAACAACTAACGATTATTTGGTGGGTCTAAATATGTCAGTCAGAGAAGGCTTTCAGGTCAGGAAAGTGGTTGTACAAGCGATACAGAAGCCAATCAGGAATGTCAGGAAGACCAATGCTTAACAATTTATGAAGTCAGGTTCACATCCAGCCTAGAAGGACAAATAGAGGGAACAGTGTTACTGGAGAATAGATTTCTGTGCTGACAGAATCTGATACTATTGTGGGCTAATCTGGTTGGGCTGGAATCAAGAGAAGATGGAGCAATTAAAGCAGAAGCCGCTTGAACCAAATAGGAAGGAGAAAACCAGGGAGAATTCCCATCCTCCTGGGGTCTAATCTCCTCTGGTTTCTTCTGTTGGCTGAACTGAGTTGGTGTCTTCATATTGGAGAGACTAGGAATTGGAGGTCAGACCCTGTATAGAAGAGCACAAGGCAGAGTAAGGGTGAAGAACGGATCGATCTGAGGACAAACAGGTCAAGGACTCCCATAGCACTTCAACAGACCAAGTGAGAAAAATCCTACCTAACTTGATAGAGAAAAGTGTTTCATAAAAGTACTCATCTTTCATTCATGATCAAAAAGTAGATTCATGTTCGAAAAGTAGATTAGAGGACATCTCTAATAAAACCTAGAGTAAAAATCAGCTTATGTGGAAACCTTGAATCCTTTTCATATTGAGAAATAGACAAAAATGCTTGCTACCACCATTTTATTGTACATTCTAATAAAGATATTACATAGAAAAGTAATGGGAAACAGAAGTAATGAAAAAGGTAGGAATTGGGAAACAAGGAACAGTGCTAGTATAATTAAACATGAATAAAATGTATATGAGGAAAACCTGAAGAATAACTATTAAATCAATAAAAATGTTATTAAATAAAATTGGGTATAGTGTCAATATACAAAAATGCACTTTTTTCTGCATCGACATACATGCGAAGATGAAATTAAATAAGGCATACCTTGCAAATTACCATAATAAATACCTGTTTCCTAATAATAAGTATAATAAAAAGCATAAGAACTCTGTAAAGAAAATTATACAGCTATTTATTGAAATTCAAGTAACTAAATGGAGAAGTACTGTATGTTTCAGATTGAAGATTTGATAGAATAAACATGTTAATTCTCTCCAAATTTAATGTACAAAGAAACACAATCCATCCTCTTCAATAAAGCCATGATTTTTGTGTGTGAACGTTTATGTACATGTGCATGTGTGTGAATCTTGATGAGGTAGTTCAAATTTTAGATTGACTTGCAAATGGCTATGAATAACTAATATAGTCTTGAGAAAGAAAGAGAAGATATGACATTAAGAATCACAAAAACACTACAGTAATACGAGTTTGTGGTATAGATGTATACGTAGACAAACAGACCAAAAGAACTGAATAGCATGTTCCAAAACAGACTATCATCTTCTGATTTATTAACTTGGCTACTGCAGAGAACTGGGGGAAATAATGGAGGATTTTGATATCCACATTTAAGAAAATGTGACTAAAACCATCTCACACACTTAACACATTCTAATGCCATGGATTGGAAGCCTACTTTTAAAATTTTTACTCTGAAAATTTTCATACTTACATAAGGGAAGGGAATATCACATTAACAGATTAAATGATGAAATCATACCTAAATTCTTAAATTGGCTTACCAAAATCAGCACTCATTCATAAAAAAAAGATCACACTAGATAAATGGTATCTACACAACCCTACAGTAAATAGTATATTTAATAATTGAATCACTGACAGCTTTTACTTTAAAACTGGGAAGGAGATGAGGATGCCTATCACCATATTTTTCAGTGTTTTAATGAAGATAATACATAGGAAGTAACGGAAAGAGAAGAAATCAAAGTGATTAGGATTGGAAAATAAAGCTAGCACCATTAAGAGATTATTAGAATGTATGTGAAGAAAATCTACATATTAATGAAAAATTATCAGGTCAATAAAAGTGTTTATAAAGGTTGATGGGTATAGTATTAATATGCAAAAATACTAATTGGTGGCAACAAAAAGTGGGAAAGTGAAATTAAACAAAATATAACTTGTAAATGACATAACAGTACCTGATACCTATAAGTAAATAAAACTCTACAAATGTATCAACTCAAGGGAAAAAAATAAACTGGTATTATTTAGAGACACTAATGAGGGCCTAGCTAAATAAAGAAATGTATGTATGTAGATAGAAGATTCAATATTATGACCATGTTAATTGCCCCCAATATACAGATACTTGTAATTCTCCTATAAATGAAGTCCCAAAGGTTTGTGTGTGGATATCTGTGTATAGGTGTATGTGTGTTTGAAACTTGAAAACTGGTTATAAAATTTAAATTGACTTGCAAATGGCCAAACATATCTAATATCCCCTTGAAAAAATATAGCTTATTCCACTAGATATTAAGAATTACAAAAAATCCATAGTAATCAAGAGCTTGTGGCATAAACAGACCAAAATAACCAAATAGAGTTTCCCCAAACAGACCCACTTATATATGATTGCAGAGAAGTAGGCAAAGAGCAGTATTTTTATGAAGAAATGATGTGAAACAGTTGACTCTAGGAGAATTCAGACCAGGGATCTAGTCCCAACTGCGTCACACCCCTAGCCCTGTGAACTCTGCTCCATTACCAAACTTTATAAGCCTCAGGCTCTTCATCTGGTAAATAGGTTGGATAAGCCCTGTCTTCTAGGACAGTTGGAATGTATGTAATACATGTAAAGCACTTATCACAGTGCCTGACATGTATTAGATCATTCATGAATAGTTTATGAATGGTTGTCTCAGAGATCATGAAGTATTATAGAACATGCAATAGCAAATCAACCAAACTGTTGCTTCGCAAATAAAACTCCATCAATTTTCCCCATGTGAAAACATACTATTTAAGTGTTAGAGAGTCTCTTTCCATTTTGATGCAACTCAGAACTCCCAAAATTCGTGTGAAGATTCATCTCATCCACTCCCTCCTAGCTACCTTTCCATCCAAACCACCCTTCTTTGCATTCACCCCTATTTTCATTCATTCTACTACAAGCAGAAATCTAGCCCTCATAGATTTATGAAAGAATATTCAAGATAACCTAAGGCAAATGCCCCTTGGAAAGGAGCAGGCTCTGGCTCTCAGCCCACGACAGAGTCCCAGCTGAGTGTCTTCACATCTTACCTGAACAGAGTATCAAACTTATTTCTCAGAAACTCTCTGGACAAGATACACATAAAACAGCTAGTCTGTGTACTGGGTTCACCTGCACTGGGCAAGAGTACAGGCCTCCTAACATTACTGCCACAGGTGGAGATCCTCTCTGCTTTCCCTAAAATACCAAACAGTTATCATCAGTTTTTCATTCCAGTCTTAGTCTCTCAACTCTAAGATAAAACAACTGAGGGTCTGGCCGCTGTTAACCACTCAGACAGTGTCTGGCCAACTTCTGAGGTCAGCTTCTTTAACATTAATGCCAAAGATCAGCCCCATGTACTTAGAGGTTCTCCTGAGGATCTCAGGGAAGTTGTGCTTGTACTTGGGTTGACAATCTTCAGCATGTCTACTTTTGTAATGGGGGTTTCATTTTCTACTTGTGCAACAGGAGTGGCGTTCTTCCTCATTAGAAGGCCTCTGTGTGAGCTCTTAATTGAGAGTGGAGCCTCAGAGGTCTTGCCTTTTCCTGGTCTTGGCTCTTGGCACCTTCATCTGATCTCATGCGCGGCATGCCTGCAAAGCAGTGGTAGTGCTTATGGTGCTCTGAGGTCTCTGGGCAATGTCAGCAACAGGGGAGCTCTGGGGAAGTAGCCCCCAAAATAGGATGGGTGGGGGTGTCTCATCTTGGGCCTTGTGGTGTATTTCACAAGCACTCTTCTTATTCCTCTGACCCCAAGGCATGGTCAGGGATGTTAGGCAGAAGTGCGAGCAGGGAAATAGCTAATGCTGGCCCACTGGAAGAGACAGGATGAGAGGTTATGCTTGTCTGCAACAGGGAGACACCTCCTCACCTATAATAAAGACCACCTCTCTGGGTTTCTTTAAGGGCACTGTTCTAGGAACCCACAGGGCTCTTGTTCTCCTGAGTAGTCTGACCCCTAAGAACTCTAGTGTAGTGCATTGAATCGCACGCCCCTAAAAGATATGTGCAAGCTCATTCCCCGGTGCCTGTGATGAAATTGAATCAATAATGAAAATAGTACCCAAGAACAAAATCCCTGAACCAGATGTATTCACCACTGAATTTTATCAGACATTTAGAGAAGACATAATACCCATTCTCCTTAAAGTTTTCCAAGAAATAGAAGAGGAGGGAATAATTCCAAACTCATTCAATGAAGCCAGCACCACTCTAATACCAAAACTAGGCAAAGACACCACAAGAAAAGAAAACTACAAACCAATATCACTGATAAACATAGACACAAAAACACTCAACAAAATAATAGAAAACCGAATTCAAAGATATATCAAAAGGATCACACAACGTGATCAAGTGGGATTCATCCCAGGGATGCAAGGATAGTACAACATTCGAAAATCCATCAACATCATCCACCACATCAATAAAAAGAAGGACAAAAATCACATGATCATCTCCATAGATGCTGAAAAAGCATTGGACAAAATTCAACACCCATTCATGATAAAATCTCTCAACAAAATGGGTATAGAGGGCAAGTACCTCAATATGATAAAGTCCATATATGACAAACCCGCAGCAAACATCTTACTTAACAGTGAAAATGTGAAAGCTTTTCCTCTAAGATCAGGGACAAGACAAGGATGCCCATTCTCCCCACTTTCATTCAACATAGTACTGGAGGTCCTAGTCACTGCAATCAGACAACACAAAGAGAAAAAAGCCATCCAGATTGCTAAGGAAGAAGTCAAACTTTCACTGTTTGCAAATGGCATGATATTGTACATAAAAAAAACCCCTAAAGAATTCATTCCAAAATTACTAGAACTAATATCTGAATTCAATTAATATACGATAAAGGAGCCATGGATATACAATGGGGAAATGACAGCCTCTTCAGCAACTGGTGCTGGCAAAACTGGACAGCTACATGCAAGAGAATGAAACTGGATTATTGTTTAACCCCATACACAAAAGTAAGACAAGTATCAAATGATTTCACTCATCTGCGGAGTATAACAACAAAGCAAAAACTGAAGGAACTCAACAGCAGCAGACTCACGGAACCCGAGAATGGACTAACAGTTACCAAAGGGAAAGGGACTTGGGAGGATGGGTGGGAAGGGAGGGATAAGGGGGAAAAAGGGGCATTACGATTAGCACACTTAATGTAGCTGGGGGGGACACGGCAAAGGCAGTATATAGAGAAGACAAGTAATGATTCTATAGCAGCTTACTATGCTGATGGACAGTGACTGTAATGGGGTATGTGTGGGGGACTTGATAATAGGGGGAGTCTAGTAACCATAATGTTGTTCAAGTAATTGTACATTAATGATATCAAAATAAAAAAAAATATTAAAAAAAAAAGGACTTCACCTGCACTTGATTATAAATTCACAGAAACAGGGACAGAGCAAGAGGAGGGGCAAAGCTCCAGGTAGTGGTTTTTAGGAGTAAGTCTCTAGTCTTAATGTCACTGTGTGTTTAAACTTTCTCCACAAGGTAACTAAACCAAAAATTTCATGTTGACAAAACTGGAAGTGGTTATGAACAGCTAAGGAAGAGTTCACTACTAACACTGCTTTGGATTGATACATCACAAGTCTTCTTTACAGGGCTAAATAGACCCAGAAGCAGGAGAGGTAAAAGAACACAAGTTGTGTCAACCCTTTTAAATCGTTTTATATTACAAAATCCATGACCACCAAAATCAAAATCTAAAAAAATACTTATTACTGTCCATATACTATTTAAAAGTAAAAACATAAAACCAATGAAATGATTTTGAATTACTGCGCTTGTCTCAGAGAGTTAAACCTCATTCAGTAGGCTTTCTAAAGCACATTGTACTCTCCATACCTGTTTAAATTATTTCTTAATTTAATCATTGCTAGCAAAAATATACATATTTAAATTTACTTACACACAAAAGGATTAATTAACATTTAATTAAATATGTAATGCTTACTATATAGATGGTATATTTGTGTTAGGATAGTTGATGGGACAAGTGTTAATTCTGGTGCAGTAACGTATATTTATTTATATATTTTAAATTTTTTATCATTGATATAACCTCTTATGAAGGTTTCACTTGAAAAAACAATGTGGTGACTACATTAGCCCATATTATCAAGCCCCCCCCCCCATATCCCATTGCAGTCACTGTCCATCAGCTTAGTAAGATGTCACAGATTCACTATTTGCTTTCTCTGCGCTGCACTGTTTTCCCCGTGATGCCTCACACCAGGTGTACTAAACATAATACCCCTCAATCCCCTTCTCCCTCCCTCCCCACCCGCCCGCCCTCACCCCTCCCCTTTGCTAACCGCTAGTCTCATCTTGGAGTATGTGAGTCTGCTGCTGTTTGGTTCCTTCAGTTTTGCTTCATTGTTATACTCCAAAAATGAGGGAAATCATTTGGCACTTGTCTTTCTCCACCTGGATTATTTCACTGAGCGTAATGTCCTCCAGCTCCATCCATGTTGTTGCAAATGGTAGGATTTGTTTCTTTCTTATGGCTGAATAGTATTCCATTGTGAATATGTACCACATCTTCCTCATCCATTCTTCTATGGATGGACACTTAGTTTGCTTCCATATCCTGGCTATTGTAAGTAGAGCTGCGATAAACATAGGGGTGCATATGTCTTTTTGAATCTGAGAACTTGTATTCTTTGGGCAAATTCCAAGGAGTGGGATTCCCGGGTCAAATGGTATTTCTATTTTTAGTTTTCTGAGGAACTGCCATATTGCTTTTCACAATGGTTGAACTAGCTTATATTCCCACCAGCAGTGTAGGAGGGTTCCCCTTTCTCCGCATCCTTGCCAGCACTTGAAGTTCTTAGTCTTCTCGATGCTGGATATCCTTACTGGTGTGAGGTGATATCTCATTGTGGTTTTAATTTGCATTTCCCTGATGATTAGTGATGTGGAGCCTCTTTTCATGTGTCTGTCTGTTGGCCATCTGAATTTCTTCTTTGGAGAACTGTCTCTTCATATCCTCCGCCCATTTTTTAATTGGGTTATTTGCTTTTTGGGTGTTGAGGTGCCTGAGTTCTCTATATATTTTGGATGTTAACCCCTTGTAGGATATGTCATTTACAAATATATTCTCCCATACTGTAGTATGCCTTTTTGTTCTGTTGATGGTGTCCTTTGCTGTACAGAAGATTTTAGTTTGATGTAGTCCCATGTGTTCATTTTTGCTTTTGTTTTCCTTGCTCGAGGAGATGCATTCAGGGAGACCTTGCTCATGTTTATATTCAGGAGATTTTTGCCTATGCTGTCTTCTAAGAGTTTTATGGTTTCATGACTTACATTCAGGTCTTTGATCCATTTTGAGTTTACTTTTGTGTATGGGGTTAAACAATAATCCAGTTTCATTTTCTTGCATGTAGCTGTCTAGTTTTGCCAGCACCAGTTGATGAAGAGGCTGTCATTTCCCCGTTGTATGGCCATGGCTCCTTTATCGTATATTAATTGGCCATATATGGTTGGGTTTATATCTGGGCTCTCTAGTCTGTTCCATTAGTCTATGGGTCTGTTCCTGTGCCAGTACCAAATTGTTTTGATTGCTGTGGCTTTATAGTAGAGCTTGAAGTCAGGGAGCATAATCCCCCAAGCTTTATTGTTCCATCTCAGGATTGCTTTGGCTATTCTGGGTCTTTTGTGGTTCTATATGAATTTCAGAATGATTTGCTCTAGTTCATTGAAGAATGTTGTTGGTATTATGACAGGAATTACATTGAATCTGTAATTGCTTTAGGCAGGATGGCCATTTAAAAAATATTAATTCTTCCTATCCGTGAGCACAGGATGTGATTCCATTTATTGATGTCTTCTTTAACTTCTCTCATGAGTGTCTCATAGTGTTCAGAGTATAGTTCTTTCACTTCCTTGGTTAGGTTTATTCCTAGGTCTTTTATTCTTTTTGATGCACTTGTGAATGGAATCGTTTTCCTGATTTCTCTTTCTGCTAGTTCATCATTAGTGTATAGGAAGGCAACAGATTTCTGAGTATTAATTTTGTATCCTACCTTTGCTGAATTCAGATATTAGATCTAGGAGTTTTGGAGTGGATTCTTTTGGGTTTTTTATGTACAATATCATGTCATCTGCAAACAGGGACAGTTTAACTTCTTCCTTGCCAATCTGGATGCCTTTTATTTCTTTGTGTTGTCTGATTGCCATGGCTAGGACCCCCAGAACTATGTTGAATAAAAGCGGGGAGACTGGGCATCCTTGTCTTGTTTATCATCTTAAAGGAAAAGCTTTCAGCTTCTTGCTGTTGCATATAATGTTGGTTGTGGGTTTATCATATGCGGCCTTTATTAAGTTGAGATACTATCCCTCTATACCCATTTTGTTGAGAGTTTTTATCATGAATGGATGTTGAATTTTGTCAAATGCTTTTTCAGCATCTATAGAGATGATCATGTGGTTTTGGTCCTTCTTTTTGTTGATGTGGTGGATGATATTGATGGATTTTTGAGTGTTGTACCATCCTGGCATCCCTGCAATAAATCCTACTTGATCATGATGGATGATCTTTTTGATGTATTTTTGAATTCAGTTTGCTAATATTTTGTTGAGTATTTTTGCATCTACGTTCATCAGGGATATTGGTCTGTAATTTTCTTTTTTGGTGGGGTCTTTGCCTGGTTTTGGTATTAGGGTGATGTGGGGTTCATAGAATGAGTTTGGGAGTATTCCCTCCTCTTCTATTTTTTGGAATACTTTAAGGAGAATGGTTATTATGTCTTCTCTGTATGTCTGATAAAACTCCAAGGTAAATCCATCTGGCCCAGGGGTATTTTTTCTTGGGTAGTTTTTTGATTGCCACTTCAATTTCTTTGCTGGTAATTGGTTTGTCTAGATTTTGTGTTTCTTCTTTGGTCAGTCTTGGAAGGTTGTATTTTTCTAAGAAGTTGTCCATTTCTTCTAGGTTTTCCAGGTTGTTAGCATATAGGTTTTCATAGTATTCTCCAATAATTCTCTGTATTTCTATGGAGCCCATCGTGATTTTTCCTTTCTCGTTTTTGATTCTGTTGATGTGTGTTGATTCTCTTTTTCTCCTAATAAGTCTGGTTAGAGGCTTATCTATTTTGTTTATTTTCTCAAAGAACCAGCTCTTGGTTTCAGTGATTTTTTTCTATTGTCTTATTCTTCTCAATTTTATTTATTTCTTCTCTGATCTTTTTTATGTCCCTCCTTATGCTGACCTCAGGCCTCATTCGTTCTTCTTTTAACAATTTTGATAATTGTGACGTTAGACTATTCATTTGGGATTGTTCTTCTTTCTTTAAATATGCCTGGATTGCTAGATACTTTCCTCTTAAGACTGCATTAGCTACTTCCCACAGAAGTTGGGGCTTTGTGTTGTTGTTGTCATTTGTTTCCATATATTGCTGGATCTCCATTTTAATTTGGTCGTTGATCCATTCATTATTTAGGAGCATGTTGTTAAACCTCCATGTGTTTGTGAGCCTTTTTGCTTTCTTTGTACAATTTATTTCTAGTTTTATGCCTCTGTGGTCTGAAAACTTGGTGGTAGGATTTCAATTTTTTTGAATTTACTGAGGCTCTTTTTGTGGCCTAGTATGTCGTCTATTCTGGAAAATGTTCCATGTGCACTTGAGAAGAATGTGTATCCTGTTGCTTTTGGATGTAGAGTTCTATAGATGTCTGTTAGGTCCATCTGTTCTAGTGTGTTGTTCAGTGCCTCTGCATCCTTACTTATTTTCTGTCTGGTGGATCTATCCTTTGGAGTGAGTGGTGTGTTGAAGTCTCCTAAAAAGAATGCATTGCATTCGGTTTCCTCCTTTAGTTCTGTTAGTATTTGTTTCACATATGCTGGTGCTCCTGTGTTGGGTGCATATATATTTATAATGGTTATATCCTCTTGTTGGACTGAGCCTTTTATCATTGTGTAATGTCCTTCTTTATCTCTTGTTACTTCTTTGTTTTGAAGTCTATTTTGTCTTATACTAGTACTGCAACACCTGCTTTTTTCTCCCTGTTGTTTGCATGGAACATCTTTTTCCATCCCTTGACTTTTAGTCTGTGCATGTCTCTGGGTTTGAGGTGTGTCTTTTGTAAGCAGCATATAGATGTGTCTTGCTTTTTTATCCATTCTATTACTCTTTGTCTTTTGATAGGTGCATTCAGTCCATTTACATTTAGGGTGATTATTGAAAGATATGTACTTATTGCCATTGGAGGCTTTAGATTCGTGGTTACCAAAGGTTCATGGTTAGCTTCTTTAGTATCTTACTGCGTAACTTAACTTGCTTATGGAGCTACTATGAACACTGTCTGGTGATTCTTATTTCTCTCCCGTCTTATTCCTCCTCCTCCATTCTTTATATGTTGGGTGTTTTATTCTGTGCTCTTTTGTGTTTCCTTTAACTGCTTTTGTGGGTAGTTGATTTTATTTTTTGCCTTTAGTTAGTATTTGGTTGGTCTGCTTTCTTCGCTGTGATTTTATTTTCTCTGGTGACATCTGTTTAGCCTTAGGAGTGGCCCCCCCATCTAGAGCAGTCCCTCTAAAATACCCTGTAGAGATGGTTTGTGAGAGACACAAACTTCCTCAACTTTTGCTTGTCTGGGAATTATTTAATCCCTCCTTCATATTTAAATGATAATAGTGCTGGATACAGTAGTCTTGGTTCAAGGCCCTTCTGTTTCACTGCATTAAATATATCATGCCATTCTCTTCTGGTCTGTAAGGTTTCTGTTGAGAAGGCTGATGATAGCCTGATGGGTTTTCCTTTATAGGTTACCATTTTCCTCTCTCTAGCTGTCTTTAAAACTCTGTCCTTGTCCTTGATCTTTGACATTTTAATTATTATGTGTCTTGGTGTTGTCCTCCTAGGGTCCCTTCTGTTGGGAGTTCTGTGTACTAGCGTGGTCTGAACGATTATTTCCTCCCCCAATTTGGGGAAGTTTCCAGCAATTATTTCTTCAAAAACACTCTCTATCCCTTTTTCTCTCTCTTCTTCTTCTCATACCCCTATAATGCTAATATTGTTCCGTTTGGATTGGTCACACAGTTCCCTTAATATTGATTCTTTCCTGGAGATCCTTTTATATCTCTCTCTGTGTCAGCTTCTATGCATTCCTGTTCTCTGGTTTCTATTCCATCAGTGGCCTCTTGCATCTTATCCATTCTGCTCATAAATCCTTCCAGAGATTGTTTCATTTCTGTAATCTCCTTCCAGACGTCATTCCTTAGCTCTTGCATATTTCTCTGCAGCTCCATCAGCATGGTTATGACCTTTATTTTGAATTCCTTTTCAGGGAGATTGGTTAGGTCTATCTCTCCAGATTCCTTGTTAGGGGAGGATGTCTGGGTTAGTCTGGTCTGTATCAAATTCATTTTCCTTTCCATGGCGATAGAGGTATTTGTGCGGAGCTGGCGCATGTGTTGGCTGGGAGAACATCTCTTCTTGCTGGTTTGTGGCCTTCCTCTCCTGGGAGAACAGCAACCCCTAGTGGCTTGTGCTGGGCAGCTGCACGCAGATGGAGTTTCTAATTCTTGCCTGGCTGCTGTGAAAGAAGCTCTGCCCTACTGCCTCAGGCTGCTTCTCCACTATGGTGGAGCCGTGTTGGAGGGGAAACGAGCATGAGACTGTTTATCTCTGTGAGGGACCTCTGAGCTGTGAGGCCGCCCAGGGGGTTAGGGCGCCCGGAGCTCCCTGGGATTCCCAGCTGCTAGGCTAAGTGTCCAGGAGAGTTTCCATCCAGCTGTGGGGTACCTGTCCCTTAAAGACTTTCAAAAAGCACTCGCTTTTCTTTGTCCCAAGGGTGCCGGCCCTGGGGACCCACTCACAGATCGTACTGTCCTGTTTCCCTAGTTTCCAGCACCCAACGCACACACTGTGTGCCCGCGCTCCGGTGCCAATGGCTAAGGCTGGGTGTTTAGCAGTCCTGGGCTCCGTCTCCCTCCCCACTCCAACTCCTCTCCTCCCGCTGGGAGCTGGGGTGAGGGGCACTCGGGTCCCACCTGGCCGGGGCTTGTATCTTACCCTCTTCACGAGGTGCTGGGTTCTCGCAGGTGTAGATGTAGTCTGGCTGTTGTCCTGGGTCTTCTGGTCTCTCTTTTAGGAATAGTTGCATTTGTTGTATTTTCAAAAATATATATGGTTTTGGGAGGAGATTTCTGCCTGCCTACTCATGCCGCCATCTTAGCTCCACCTGATACTCAAAATGCTTTTAAAATAATCCCATATGTTCTTCAGTTCTTGACTGGGGACAGACCCAATACTATTTATTAAAGAACATATAAAGGCTATTCAACAGCCTTATGTAAGGAAAGCATGTCTGGATAAGACAAAATGAAACAGAGTGACTTATATTCTGTTCTTCAATAAAATTCACTCTAATTTTTATTGAATATTCGACAAACCTATGATTAATGACAATAACCAACGTTTGTTGAATATCAGGAAATGACTAAGGATTTTACATATATTTGTTTCATTTAGTCCTCACAACAAATAGCAGGATTAGGTATTATCACTACTATTTTAAACATATGGAGAAAGGAGAGCATGGACAGTTTACTTTCCTGGAGAAGTACAATTAAGACAGAATATACCTGGAATTTAAATTCAGGCCATTTGGCCCAAGAATCCATGCTTTTTATTGCATCTTTGTAACATTAATGTTAGACTTATTTAACTTAGATCTCTGAAGTTCTCACCAACTCTCTTCTGGTTGCATCCACAGAAGTGTTTTTCAAACCTGGATGCATATTAAAACCACCTGGAGAAATTACATAATTACAGATGCTCAAGACCTATTCCAAACCAACTGAGATTGGATCTCTAGGCTGTGTCCTTGGCACCGGTACGTTTTAAAAGCTGCCCAGGTGATTCTCAAGCACAGTGAGGGTTGCAAACCACTAACTTGTATAAATCATGAATATATGATGAAGCATTATATCTGCTTACAACTTTTGTTATAGCTATAGATATTGATAAAAGTGGCTGGTCAAAGTGGTCAAGGACGTGGTGATTAGAAATATGATTAAGAAATGGAAAACCTGAGGCATAGCACAACATTCTCATGGATGTTTAAATCTTGCAGAATGTTTGTGAGAATTTGGGTGGAAAGGAATACTGTACTCCATGCACCAGTGCTTTTTTAAAAATTAGAGAAAATTACAAATATAATAAATGATAGTGTTGAAGAAAACCAAAGGGAAAATGTCAAAGGTTCTAAATTTGGATAGCTACAGAATCATTTGTGATATTTATTAAAAGTGCAGGTTCTGTGACTTATATTCAAGACTGGTGCAGGCAGGTGCTTGTAATATATTCAACAGTAATCTAGGAAATTCGGATGTAGGTTGTCCTTAGACCGCCTGAAATGAATCTCAAGGAAGAAGGGCAATAGTACTGGGTAGTGAAAAGGATTGTGACTCCACCTTCCAGTTGTTTACTTGATTGATTTGTACTCAGGAAAGGAATGGGGAAATGGTATCTGGTAGAGAGCTGGATTTCAGTTAAGTATAGTAGCTAAAATAATGATTCCTGAGTTTCAGCATAATATGTTGAATAGAAACTTGAATTTTAGTAATTCGGAATCTTACCTTCAAAGTTTTTAGTAACTCCTTTGTGTGTTTGTGTTTCTCACACCGGTTTCAAGTGAGAACAGTAACATCCTTGTGGAGGGAAGGGTGAACTGGCCATTGTGAAAATATTACCCCAAGGTCAAAGTACTACATAACTTCCCACCCCAACTGCCACTTTGTGCTGCAGACTTTTCATGTACCAGTTAGATCCCAGAAATGTTAGATGTAGATCACCTCAATATTTACATGTCTCCTTTTGAGACATACTGTTTTTATCCAAATTTCCATGTCATAGGGTTCTTTTATATGTCTGTGTATCCCATAAATACTGATAGCTTTTAATATTATATACTACAAGTATAAGGTGTAGAGAAAATAAGTTTGTGTTTCTATAGAATTAGAGATTCATGAGAAAAATGTTGCTTACATTTGGGATCCTAACATAAAAGCAAGACATGGGAACTCCAGAAAGATTTAGCTAAATCCAGAGGTATATATTTGTATTTCAACAGAAAATGAGACCTTGGAGACAACTCTAGATTACAGAGACCTAGGACAGAAGGACTTTTCTGGGCCTTGGAAAGATGTATTTATACTCCAGAAAGTTAGAGTGAGAACTCGAGTGTTTTTCCATCTTATGTCCATAGAACAAAGATTTTTCTCCCTCATTTCAAGAGGGAGAGAGAAGGTAGCTAGTTGCCTCTTGCTCCTGTACATAAACAGAAAAAAAATCCATTTTTCTCCATTCTTCACCGATTACAATGACTTCAAAGTTTGTAAATATAGGACAATTGACCTGACTTTCACCACATCACCCCAGGAGTAGGAATCAGGGTGTGACAAACAACATGGCCATTATTTGCATTTGTATTTGTATTTTAAGTGAATTTCTATTTTAGGTGAATGATAAATCTGTGTCTGATCCAGAACACATCATGTGAGCATTCAGGATGAAAGTAATAAAGAGTTAGTTTAAAACCTTATAGTGAGTTTTATTTGCATTATATATGTGTGAGTGTGTGTGTGTGTGTGTGTGTGTGTGTGTGTGTGTGTGTGTGTCTGTGTGTGTGTCCATACATGACTGAACAGTCCGGAACAGTGCTGCACAATTCATTATTATGAAAGTTCTTCATGATATTGTATTTAACATGGCCATACAAGTGAGTGCCTTTATAACATACATTCTATACCCATTTTATGAGTGTTCTTTTTTACCTTACTTGGTATTATTGCTTTGTCCATATATTTTTAATGTCTGAATTGAAAAGGAATTTCCATGGGATATTATTTCAGAGTGGAAATTGAAATATGACTCCATATAAATCTACCACATTTAAAAAAATATGTAGAATTATGTACACACCCAAGTGCACATAATTTGAAAGTAGTCTTAGTAAGAGGTCCAGGTTTTATAAGCCAACAGAATAAAGGTTGAATACTTTATTAACATTACCTATGATCTTTGAATAAATTTAAAAAGCAGAAGGACATTCATATGTATGTTGTATTATTGTTTTCTATTTTAATAACAAAAAGAAAGTGTTTCATTTTTGTTGGTTTTATATTAAGTATTGTGGCAATCTCAGTAGTAATAGCATATGTCCTTGTCTTTGGGCTTCCTCGTTATAACTATATTTGGACATTCACACCAAGTCCACGGAGTAATTATTAGAGGTGTTTCTTTATGCTTGCTCTTTTTTAGCCCTTTGTTCTTTGGGGGAAATCTGGTAATATGAAAATGGTTCCTGCCTTTGAAGTATATACAAACTAATTGGGAGAAATGCAGAATACAAGAGAAGAACTCAGATAAGGAAAGAGATTGATATAATCTAAACTTATCAACCAAAGACTTTTTGATGAGGCAGGAATATTTGTGTTAGGAGGAAATGGCATGAACAGAATATAGTATGTGAACAAATGATGCACATTTAGCAAATTGTGTGAATAGGTTGTCATAGTTGAAGTTTGATTAGAAAATTAGATGGAGTCGTTGAGTTGAGATACTGGGTGTTAGCATAAAAAGTTAGGAGTTGGCTATGCGGTATTGTGGGAATAAAGATATTCACTACTACAACAATAGAACGGATTAAAAGGAGAGGTACTGCAGACAGAAAGCACAGACCAGTCAGAATATTCTTTCAAATGCTGAGGGAGGAAAAGAGTAACATCCCCACTCAGATCATTGTGATGGAGACTGACAGCAATGTGCTCATACTGAGAAGATCATGAGGTTTGCCAGACCTAGAGACGAGCCATAAGAGGAGGGCCCGGAGGAGGGACCATTACAATTGCTCCTGGGTTTTCCAGTTTGTGATCTGGAGAGACTGACATTGAGAGTCACAAAACACGGCTTTGTATAAACAGTGCCATGTACCTACTGGAGAAAAGAGGGTTTATACACCTTTATTTTTCTCCTTGTAATGTAGGCCTGTTAAAGTCACTTTGTACCAGAACTCTTATTTACCTCCTTTCATATCGGCATATTTATAAAGATCAACTGTATCAACTATTATGTGTGGCAACTTCCCAACTACTAAGTATGTGTGGCAATCTCAGTAGTGACAGCATATGTCCTTGTATTTGGGCGTCCTCATTATACTTGGGAAGAGTTAACAGTGCTGCGATTCCCTTCAGTGCAACAAACTATTCTCTGTGAATGGGTAAACTCTGAAAGGCGTACAGATTAGTTCCACCACACTCACGCCTTTGATAGATCTTACAGACAAATAGTGATAAGTCCGTTGAAAAGGGCTGATGCAAGGCAGCCAGTGAGTGTGACCACTGACAACGAAACAAAAACATTGTGTTATGGGACTCAAGGAGCTTAAAGGTCACTATCATAACAGCAGTTGGTGCTTAGGGTGGCCCTTGAAAGTTTGGTAAGTGTTCACAAGAGACTTAAAATACCTTTGTTTAAAAGCATAATTCGTTGTACAATGTAATTTCTCTCCTTTGTTTTTTAATTTCCTCATTTATGTTCATGCATATGTTTATTTTATCGTGTGGTCCAGAAATAGTGAATTATACTAGGTACAAGGTAGCGGAGATGTCTATAATTTGATAAACGGGGGAATTGACAGTTACCCTAGCGGATAATTACCAAGCTTCTGCCAGCCAGTTCCAATGCCCTAACTTTTAATTAGCCCAAATTTCCCAATCGTGTTGAACGGTACAATAAGTTCTAAATTGTCACTTCTTAATTTTTTTTCTCTAAAAGAAACCTACTGCAGGTGAGTGGATGGCTCAACAGCGAGCTGAGAGCGGAGAAAGAGATTGATGAAGAAAACCAGAACCCCATTGTGCAGAGCCTCGAGGATTTACCCTGTGAGGGACCGGAGACCACGGGAGGGTTTTGAGTAGAGTTAGCATTCTTCAAGGACACATTTCACGGAGTATGAGGGATATTTGGAGGAGCAAGAGTAGATTCAGGGGGACCAATTAGAAGCTGATCTAACTGATACAAGCAAAAGATGAAGATGCTACCCACTAGGACAGTGACAGATGGCGATAGAGAGAAGTTGTAAGATCTGAGCGGTGCTCAAATGCAGAAAAACTCCATTTTTATGCTTAAAAAGGGAAAAGGATTGGAGTTTTTCAATTTTGGAACTTAACTATGGGAAGAATAAAAGTTTTCAAAAGTTTCTACGTACCCTATCTATAATTCGTGTAGGAACTCCACAAAAAAATGTTTTTTACTATTAGTAATTTTCTTTAGGTAAGTAATCCTAATTAAGAGTATTTCAAGACAGTCTATTGTGTATTATATAATTATAGAATTTTCTCCTTCATGTAGGTAAAAATATAAGATCCTTTCATCAGTGAGATCAGAATTCAAGCTCCATCTGGCACTTACTAGCAAGGTAACCTTGGGTAAGTCACTGAATATTTCCAGGCCTTTTAGAAAATAAGTAAATAAATCAGGAGATGGAGCTAACATCACCTGTATCTTGTGTCTGGCGGTTGTTATGTTTTTCAAGAATGCAGTAATATAATAGAATGAAATATAAATACAGTACCTGGCACCAATAGATACTTGAAAACTACTATATATTATTTGTAGTATCTACAAATCACTAATCAGGAACCCCTCTCAAACTTTGCCTAAATCACCATTTTAAAATAATCCACTCTTCAAAACTATGGTTTAATATTTTCTCTTGCATTTTTCGTCTCTTGTTTCTAAATGGCTCACCTGTTCTAATCTCATGCATCACCGGGCCTTGACAATTCCAAATCAGGTTCTCCATTCCCCTCCCTAGACTGTCACTCATAAATTAACTTTCCCATTGAGAATTAATACTGACATTTAAGACTGACCCACATCCGTATAATGTGCAATTCAGCAGTGCACTTGTTTATTAATGTTCTTCCTCCTTATGTCCCTTTTCCCCCGGGTTTACTGAGACATAATTGACAAATAAAAATTGTACATATTTACGATCTACAAGTTGATGTTGTGATATACATATAGATTGCAAAATAATCACCACAATCAACTTAATTAACATATCCACTACTTCACAAAGTTACCATTTCCTTTTCCTTGATTTTTTGTTGTTTTTGTTGTGGTGGTGAAAACATTTAAGATTTACCCTCTTAGCAAATGTTGAGTTGCAGTATAGTATTGTTAGCTATAATCACTTGGCTGTACATTAGATTTCCGACCTTATTAATTTTTATTTGTCAATGATACCCATCATCTAGTGTGCCACAAATTCAGGAAACATGAGAAATTTCAGAGAGAAATTTACAGTCTGTGTTGGGGACACCATGTGGATTATTTTAGGAGACGTGTCCAAACCTAGATCTTCATCTGAAGAGCAGCTGAGGAAATTGGTGTTAGGGTACACTACTTCAAATCTCCTCCTCCTTGCAGTTGCGTGCCACCGTCCTTTGCTCATTGGTGCTTCTGGCCTGTCTCAACTGTCTGCCATCACTCACTAACATTCGTGCAGTCCCCACCTCAGTGGACAGGGCCCACTGTGCACAGAGGATGAGATACCCATTGCCAGCAGGTATCAAGACACATCCCTGCCCTAATACATTGGCAAAGTGGACCCCCAGAGTAGCCAAGACATGTCGTTTCCCTAGAATCCACCAGGGACAATACTGGCTGATGCAGCAGAGGCAGCTACACTTGCTTTAACAGTAGATGGAGGAATTCTGTGGGGTGATGGATGTTTCTGGCCCTTTTATCCAGTAGACGTCCCTACTCGGGTAACCATACAATTTCTATCTGTTAGTAGTGATTTGGAGATTTCCCACGCCTATTCACTGAGGTGTCCTGGACTCTCCATCCAGATTGCTCACTTTTTCCTCCTGCTGGTCTCTTTTCCATCCTACACTGACTTCTGGATTCAGAACTTCCAACTACCAGCCTGCTCTGGACACTCTGGACTTGGATTTACATGTGGTCTCTCCCATGGACCCTGGATATTGCATCGCCATCCCTCACCAGTGTAAGTGCCCTGTGTGGCCATATTCCCTGTCAGCTGATCCTTTTGACCAAATCTTTGCTTCTCAAATTAAGCACTTTTGATGTATGAAATAATATATGTGTCAGTCTTTATGGCATTTACATTCATTACTTTCTGAGAATATGAACTGGTATTTGGGGGATGAAATTTGGGCAATATTTATAAAAATTTGCAGTCTGTACACATTCTCCACTTTAAACCAGTTTCCACCTTGCTATCAGAACAATGGACTTCAGCCTAACAAATCATGTTCAAAATATTTTAGTTCTACAATTGATAGCCACAAATTATGTGTCTGTCAGAAAGAGGGCTAAATTAATTCCGGACCATACAGGCTATAGGAACTGTTATAAAAGTGAAGTAGGACTCTATGTGCTGTCTTGGAAAGATCCTTTTTTCATGTTAAGTGTGGAGGACATATGGCAGAATAATATGCATACCATTTACTACTCTTTCTGTTTTGAAATAATATATTTTTATAACACATCATTGTATGAGAAAGCCTATAATTAGCTTTAAAATAACATACTAGATCCTTTATTGTAGCTATTGCTGAGAACATGGCTGCATTATGAAGGAATATTCTAAAGGCAGAGATTATGATTTGTAAGTTTAGAATTCTTGCAATAAGAATATATACATTATTAGCTTTGTCATTAAATACTTAAATAAGCTTAGCAACAGAATTAGTAGCTGTGTATGATTCAGATAAGGTTTGTGCTAGCTGATGGAACAGCCAACACCTGAAATCTGAATGGCTTAACATAATAAAACTTTATTTTTTGTGCATATAAAATCTGATTGATTGGGCAGGTAATCTTTGCTACCAGGTAACCCAGAGGTCTAGGCTGCCTCCGTCTCGTACTTCCACATTTGAACATACACTGTCCTTGTTTGCTGCTGATTAGAAGAGAAAATAGTATGGTGGCATACTGTCTCTCAAAAGCCTTGGTGTGTGACTGATAAAGATCGTTTCCACCCATGTTTCAGCAGCAAGGGCTACTTGCATGATCCTTTCCAACTACAAGTGAACTGGGCAATACAGTCTTCTCACATACCCAAGATGGAGTGGCAGACAAGCTGTGGATAAGCACTTGTGGTGTCGTCCATGAACTGTCATATAGTCAGTGCCCCATAGAGAGCAACCACTAGAATTTGTACAACAACCCTTATCATTTTTTGGTGGAGTCTCTGAAAAGGCAAAGTGTTTCTTGCAATTCTCCAACTTTCTGAGATCTTATATAACAGGTGCTTCCAATACAGGGTCACGTATACTTTTCAAGAGGATCTTGTAAATCTCTGCAGGGAGTGTTTGCCATACACTTCACTCAGAAGCACCATCTGCACTGTCGTTTGTAATAAGCAGTATGATAACAGTATACTGAGAATTTTTCTTTTACTTTTGCTGCATTGACAAAAGTTTAACTTAGGATTCTCTGCTATCTACCACCTGACTGATAATGCCTGGTCATCTGCACAAATGCAAGTATGCATATTGAAACCAAGATTCTTTCTCTTTCTCTTTCTTTCTTTCTTTCTTTCATCTGTATGTCTGTCCACCCACCCAACCCACGCATCTGTCCATACGTCCATCCATCCATCCGTCCATCCAGCTATCTATCTACCAATCTGTCTGTCATCTATCTATCTAATCTATTATCCAAAGGCAATACCGAAGAACCACATTCCCTTGGAACTCCAGAGTCTACAAGAACTGGGACATTGTATGCTGGGTTTCTTTTCAGTTAACTTTTTCCCAGTAACTCCAGTCTCAATTATCAGCTTAGCAGAAGTAGTTCTAGTAGTTATGTTTGCTTACTTAGTTTTCCAACGGTCTTTCCTCATCAATTACTTACAGGAGAGGCTTTGATTTTTAACCACCAAGGTAAGCTCACCCAGAGGTTTATGTGCCCAGTAGGTCCCTCAGCCCCCTGGTACAGGGAGGACACCATTCACATGAGAGATTTATCTCCTGCTTTCAGGAGGATACAGCTCCCTCACCCCCTCAGCCTCTGCTTGTCCTACATCCAGATTTAACTTAAAATCACCTCTCATTAAAGAAATTAGAGGTTTTCTTTATTCTCAAATAAGAAATCCCATTAAAATTCAATGCCAAATATCATAAAATAAGCCCATCTTTTAGGAATAGTGCTCCCAAACTAGCAGATTCTTTACTAAATCAGACTATACTCACCAGATCATTTGGAAATCGCCTTGAGAATGTAATACAATGCTTAGTGGTGAAGACCAGGTCTAAATTTTACTACCAAAATGACCTTTCGCGTGGAACAGGACACTGCTATCAGAGAGGTTCCACGGTGAGGATGGGGCTGCCAGGTACTTGGAACACACTAAGTCAGGGAAAGGGCAGGTGATGCTCGGCAGTTCTTGGGGGTGCAGAAAGAAGGCCTCAGAAGAGGATGCAATGCAGTGCTGGTCAGCAGGTTCACAGTCCAGTTTGGACAAGAAGGCACACTGGAGAATATCCAGGGGAAGGGTGTTGTAATGCACACATAGAGGATGAAATGTAATTTCCCCCCTACCCTTCTAGGTTATTGAGGAAGACAACCCACTCCCCACCCCCTAGTGAAAGGACAGATTAACAGAAGAAAACACAAATTTAATTACATACAACTGTACATATGGGAGCCCCACAAAAATATGAGACTCAAAGAAGTGACCAAAGCAGGAAGCTTTTATTATAACTTTTAGACAAACTAAAAATGAATCTACGAAGAATTGACATGGCAGAGTGGTGTGGGTTAAGGGTAGCAAGTAGTAAATAATAAGGTTCATACAGCCATTTGGCTCTAACTTTTCTCTCTAGTGATAAGAATGCCCTGTACCCTCCTGGTACAGGTAGGACACCATTCCCATGAGAGATTTATCTCCTGCTTTCAGGGGGATTAAGAAGGGTCAGAGTGTCCCTCCTTCATCGGCTACTGCTCAAATATCTTTAATTCAAAATAAATATGCCAAACAGCATATTCTGAGCTGACATTCTGAACCCTTACAGACAAAAAAGCTGGAACTGGACAAAAATGCATTTGCTTCAACTTCATAAACCAAACTATCTTAAAGCTGATTTCATCCATTTTTCGAATAAATGCGTACAGAACTTCTGTGCGATCTGATTCCAGGTGACAATATGAGATGGTTGCAATCAGTTTTGCAAAACAGCAGAGGTTTTACCACTTAACCTCATGATAGCCTTCCATGTGAGACTGATACCGCACCTAAAGTTGGAGATTTTGAAGCTAATTGAATCTGTACTAAAAGAAACAACATTTGAATAATAAACACGTGACAAACAAAAGAACACATTTCCAAGTTACACATACACATACATCCTGTGCTCCTTTCAGCCCTACCTCAGGCCTCAATTCTTTGAACTCTAAATGGCCTTTGAACAACAAAGTGAGGAATCAGCCTCGGGGGTCACTAGGGACAGTAGGCATGACTAGACTTGCCACTAGAACCAGCAGGGGCCCCAGAAGGGAGGCAGCCGTGTCTGACATGGTGTCTTGGGCCCTCTTTTCCTCATCTTGCAGAGCATCCTCATACTGAGATCGGAAAGCACTCGGCTCAACCCCATTAACCCTGGCCAGGGACTGCAGGACTTTCATCTTGGTGGTTTCAGCATATGCTCTCGGGCCCCACAGGAACTCAAATTGGGCAGGATCACTGTTGGCCACCTGCCGGTACTCCAGGTATTTTTCCTTCACGAGATCGTTGGTGATGAGCTTCCGGGGCTCCCCGAAAAAGGGGTTCACTCTCCCGGCATGCATGCCCATCGCATTCAGAATTCGCCAGACTTCCCTTTCGGTAGCACGATTGCCCTTCATGAGGATCACACCCAGGACGACGATCAGGACGCCGGTCTTGGGCACGCGCTCTTGGCCAGACAGCATCCCATCATATGTGAGGCCCAGGCTGATGACGACCTCAAAGCGGTAGTTGAGGGGATCCACTACCTTCATATCCAGGCCAAAGACCACCTGCAGGCGCTGGCAGGCATTCGCTAAGATCACAGGGAAGTGCTCATTGCATACTGGGGAGACAACCTTGAAAATATCTTCCATTGTTACAGTCTCCTTGATGTGATACTTGTGCAGCAGGTAACACACCAAAAGAGACACTAACCTATCTATAGGATCTAAGGGCAATTCTGCGGGCTCTGGGGCAGCCTGCGCAGTGCTCTCCACCTCCCTGTGGCCACTGGAGCGCACACCCGATCTGCTTGATGAGGTGGCCGTGATGGCAACAGGAGATGACAGGAAACCCTGAGCACCCTCACGAGTGCTGGCAACACCAGCAGCAGAAGCCCCCTTCGAACTGCCAGGCATTAGAGGAGGCGAAGACACACGGGTCTTCACCAGTGCCTCGGACGTCTGTGCAGCTTGCAGGCCCTGGGTCTCGCTGCGGGTCTGAAGGCTTTGACGCCGTGAGCGTTGTGGATTCTTCTGATGCAGAGACATGACGGCTCTTGCGGGTGGCAGCAGGTAGGACTGTGGACAGGAAGGAGGGCAATGAGGAATCACTGCTGAAGAGAGGGAAGGCAGAGGTGAATGGCCTTAGCTGGCAAACGCAACTGTGGCCGGTGGCTCTGCTTAAGCCGCCACCCAACGGACCTCTGACAATACAGCCACAGGGCCCCCCAGGTCTCCTCACCTCCCGGTTGCCATATCCCCCAAGAGCATGGAGGGGAGGCCTGAATGCTTCCGAGTGTGCAGCCAGGCAAACCACGCTGGGAATTCTCCACAATCTCCAGCCAGGCAGGTGGGTTGGGGCTCTGGAGAGCCATCGCAGCCCTGAGGAACGAGGTCCCGTCAGGCCTCACTCAGGTTCATTTCCTGGGCAATTCTTAGGGCCTGGTCCACTCTCCCCACACCAACAGGAGGCTGTCCCCCTAAGACCAATGTCACATCTCCTGAAGTCAACTGAGGAGGAAGTGTGGAGGTACCTCCCCCAGAAACACTACCGGGGCTTTCCCAGGACTGACAGCAGGAGCTAGATGCCCCGCCCACCATCTGCACTGGTGTCCGAGGTCACCCCCTCCCCTGCTCCAACCCAGTTCTCACTCAAGCTGCCTTACTTGAAGTCCAGGCAAGTCCTGGGGTCTCTTCTCTGGCGGACCTAACACGGCCCAAGCACAGATCAAAGCCTCTGCCTCCTGAGTTCTGGACGCGTCACATCTACCTGACAGCCTTGCCCAGAGCCTCTCAGCATGGACAGCAGTTCAAGGCTGCATTCCCCGGGATTCCCACTCCACTGGGGCTTCCCTGGTCTACGAGTAGGAGCGAGACACTGTGCGCAGCTCACTCTCTCTGGTCCGGTGAGCCTCAACCCAGCACCACACAGGTCCAAGCCGAACACTACCAAGTTAGAAGTGTGCGTTAGGTCAGCCTCCCAGCCCTGACCCGGGGGAGGCGCGGGGCTCTTATCTAGTGGGCCTCACTTTTCTGTGGTGGATGGTCTCCTCAGAAATTATTTCGATCCCCACTTGATGCCTGGCAGCACTGCAGACTCCTCTCTACTGATGCATCCCCACGCCCGGGACCCAGGCGCTCACTGCCTCCATGGTCTGGAAGAGGAAGTCAGGGACATCACATCCGGTCAGCGTCTACAGCATGGACGGAGCTCAGCCAATGACAGCTTCTCAGCAGAGGTCACTGCCAGCCCCAACTGACAGTTCTCGCTTTGACTTGTGCCGGTCAGAGGTCGGAATCCCGGCCCGCCTCCCTCTGGTGATTCCAGGTCATGCGTGTTACGCCAAGCTCCTCATGTCCCTGAGAACCCAGTCAGACTTGCACTTTTTTGCTCAGTAGGTTTGCTCTTTGCAAGACCGCTCCAGAGGCAATGCTCGCTACTTCCTTTAGGAGACACGGACTGTCAGTGTTTCTTCCTTTTTGCTAATCGTGGTACTGTGATAATTATGATCGTCCTTCATTAAGGGCTGTAGAATGGTAATTCTTTCATTTCTTTTTGATGCATCACCTGAAAATCTTCTATAGGAGAAACTCTTCCCTTGTCTGCCATTCGTTTTTCCCGAGGCATTGTTACAATGTATTTTGGTGTTCTCTTACACTGTTTAAATCTCTACTGCACCTATTTTATATAGTAGTATTTAACTCATACCACTTATTTTTATTCTGTTCTTTGCTACTTGTTAATACTTATATAAATTATTTGCCTAAAGGTCTTTTTGAGAAACTGGCTCTTTTGAACAGTCTCTACTGTTTTCTAACTCTTAAATTTTACTTTTATCTCCATTATATGTTACCTTATTTGTTCTTGTACTTACATTTGTTTCTAGGGTTTGACATGTTGGATATTTCATAAATGTCATATTTTTATAAATATGTTTATGTATATACCCTAAATCCACCTGCTCCATTTCACAGAATTTGTGCTATAGAGCATATTATTCACACCATTGAAATTTGGGCCATATATATATAAATATTACTGAGTGGAGAAAAGTTTCTTAAGAATGGTATATGAAAGTTCTCAAAAATTTCTTGAGAAAGTTTTATTTTGATGAGGTTCCCAGGTCTACTTTTTTTTTTTAACTTTTTCTAGTTTTGGATATTAACTAGAGTGGAGATGTTATCTAGTGAAATTGAATGGTAGTGACAGTTGAGTTTTCTTTGTTATTCAAGGACAGAGTCGTAATAAGAACTCAGTTAATATAATCTGCCAACTCGAACAACTAACGATTATTTGGTGGGTCTAAATATGTCAGTCAGAGAAGGCTTTCAGGTCAGGAAAGTGGTTGTACAAGCGATACAGAAGCCAATCAGGAATGTCAGGAAGACCAATGCTTAACAATTTATGAAGTCAGGTTCACATCCAGCCTAGAAGGACAAATAGAGGGAACAGTGTTACTGGAGAATAGATTTCTGTGCTGACAGAATCTGATACTATTGTGGGCTAATCTGGTTGGGCTGGAATCAAGAGAAGATGGAGCAATTAAAGCAGAAGCCGCTTGAACCAAATAGGAAGGAGAAAACCAGGGAGAATTCCCATCCTCCTGGGGTCTAATCTCCTCTGGTTTCTTCTGTTGGCTGAACTGAGTTGGTGTCTTCATATTGGAGAGACTAGGAATTGGAGGTCAGACCCTGTATAGAAGAGCACAAGGCAGAGTAAGGGTGAAGAACGGATCGATCTGAGGACAAACAGGTCAAGGACTCCCATAGCACTTCAACAGACCAAGTGAGAAAAATCCTACCTAACTTGATAGAGAAAAGTGTTTCATAAAAGTACTCATCTTTCATTCATGATCAAAAAGTAGATTCATGTTCGAAAAGTAGATTAGAGGACATCTCTAATAAAACCTAGAGTAAAAATCAGCTTATGTGGAAACCTTGAATCCTTTTCATATTGAGAAATAGACAAAAATGCTTGCTACCACCATTTTATTGTACATTCTAATAAAGATATTACATAGAAAAGTAATGGGAAACAGAAGTAATGAAAAAGGTAGGAATTGGGAAACAAGGAACAGTGCTAGTATAATTAAACATGAATAAAATGTATATGAGGAAAACCTGAAGAATAACTATTAAATCAATAAAAATGTTATTAAATAAAATTGGGTATAGTGTCAATATACAAAAATGCACTTTTTTCTGCATCGACATACATGCGAAGATGAAATTAAATAAGGCATACCTTGCAAATTACCATAATAAATACCTGTTTCCTAATAATAAGTATAATAAAAAGCATAAGAACTCTGTAAAGAAAATTATACAGCTATTTATTGAAATTCAAGTAACTAAATGGAGAAGTACTGTATGTTTCAGATTGAAGATTTGATAGAATAAACATGTTAATTCTCTCCAAATTTAATGTACAAAGAAACACAATCCATCCTCTTCAATAAAGCCATGATTTTTGTGTGTGAACGTTTATGTACATGTGCATGTGTGTGAATCTTGATGAGGTAGTTCAAATTTTAGATTGACTTGCAAATGGCTATGAATAACTAATATAGTCTTGAGAAAGAAAGAGAAGATATGACATTAAGAATCACAAAAACACTACAGTAATACGAGTTTGTGGTATAGATGTATACGTAGACAAACAGACCAAAAGAACTGAATAGCATGTTCCAAAACAGACTATCATCTTCTGATTTATTAACTTGGCTACTGCAGAGAACTGGGGGAAATAATGGAGGATTTTGATATCCACATTTAAGAAAATGTGACTAAAACCATCTCACACACTTAACACATTCTAATGCCATGGATTGGAAGCCTACTTTTAAAATTTTTACTCTGAAAATTTTCATACTTACATAAGGGAAGGGAATATCACATTAACAGATTAAATGATGAAATCATACCTAAATTCTTAAATTGGCTTACCAAAATCAGCACTCATTCATAAAAAAAAGATCACACTAGATAAATGGTATCTACACAACCCTACAGTAAATAGTATATTTAATAATTGAATCACTGACAGCTTTTACTTTAAAACTGGGAAGGAGATGAGGATGCCTATCACCATATTTTTCAGTGTTTTAATGAAGATAATACATAGGAAGTAACGGAAAGAGAAGAAATCAAAGTGATTAGGATTGGAAAATAAAGCTAGCACCATTAAGAGATTATTAGAATGTATGTGAAGAAAATCTACATATTAATGAAAAATTATCAGGTCAATAAAAGTGTTTATAAAGGTTGATGGGTATAGTATTAATATGCAAAAATACTAATTGGTGGCAACAAAAAGTGGGAAAGTGAAATTAAACAAAATATAACTTGTAAATGACATAACAGTACCTGATACCTATAAGTAAATAAAACTCTACAAATGTATCAACTCAAGGGAAAAAAATAAACTGGTATTATTTAGAGACACTAATGAGGGCCTAGCTAAATAAAGAAATGTATGTATGTAGATAGAAGATTCAATATTATGACCATGTTAATTGCCCCCAATATACAGATACTTGTAATTCTTCTCCTATAAATGAAGTCCCAAAGGTTTGTGTGTGGATATCTGTGTATAGGTGTATGTGTGTTTGAAACTTGAAAACTGGTTATAAAATTTAAATTGACTTGCAAATGGCCAAACATATCTAATATCCCCTTGAAAAAATATAGCTTATTCCACTAGATATTAAGAATTACAAAAAATCCATAGTAATCAAGAGCTTGTGGCATAAACAGACCAAAATAACCAAATAGAGTTTCCCCAAACAGACCCACTTATATATGATTGCAGAGAAGTAGGCAAAGAGCAGTATTTTTATGAAGAAATGATGTGAAACAGTTGACTCTAGGAGAATTCAGACCAGGGATCTAGTCCCAACTGCGTCACACCCCTAGCCCTGTGAACTCTGCTCCATTACCAAACTTTATAAGCCTCAGGCTCTTCATCTGGTAAATAGGTTGGATAAGCCCTGTCTTCTAGGACAGTTGGAATGTATGTAATACATGTAAAGCACTTATCACAGTGCCTCACATGTATTAGATCATTCATGAATAGTTTATGAATGGTTGTCTCAGAGATCATGAAGTATTATAGAACATGCAATAGCAAATCAACCAAACTGTTGCTTCGCAAATAAAACTCCATCAATTTTCCCCATGTGAAAACATACTATTTAAGTGTTAGAGAGTCTCTTTCCATTTTGATGCAACTCAGAACTCCCAAAATTCGTGTGAAGATTCATCTCATCCACTCCCTCCTAGCTACCTTTCCATCCAAACCACCCTTCTTTGCATTCACCCCTATTTTCATTCATTCTACTACAAGCAGAAATCTAGCCCTCATAGATTTATGAAAGAATATTCAAGATAACCTAAGGCAAATGCCCCTTGGAAAGGAGCAGGCTCTGGCTCTCAGCCCACGACAGAGTCCCAGCTGAGTGTCTTCACATCTTACCTGAACAGAGTATCAAACTTATTTCTCAGAAACTCTCTGGACAAGATACACATAAAACAGCTAGTCTGTGTACTGGGTTCACCTGCACTGGGCAAGAGTACAGGCCTCCTAACATTACTGCCACAGGTGGAGATCCTCTCTGCTTTCCCTAAAATACCAAACAGTTATCATCAGTTTTTCATTCCAGTCTTAGTCTCTCAACTCTAAGATAAAACAACTGAGGGTCTGGCCGCTGTTAACCACTCAGACAGTGTCTGGCCAACTTCTGAGGTCAGCTTCTTTAACATTAATGCCAAAGATCAGCCCCATGTACTTAGAGGTTCTCCTGAGGATCTCAGGGAAGTTGTGCTTGTACTTGGGTTGACAATCTTCAGCATGTCTACTTTTGTAATGGGGGTTTCATTTTCTACTTGTGCAACAGGAGTGGCGTTCTTCCTCATTAGAAGGCCTCTGTGTGAGCTCTTAATTGAGAGTGGAGCCTCAGAGGTCTTGCCTTTTCCTGGTCTTGGCTCTTGGCACCTTCATCTGATCTCATGCGCGGCATGCCTGCAAAGCAGTGGTAGTGCTTATGGTGCTCTGAGGTCTCTGGGCAATGTCAGCAACAGGGGAGCTCTGGGGAAGTAGCCCCCAAAATAGGATGGGTGGGGGTGTCTCATCTTGGGCCTTGTGGTGTATTTCACAAGCACTCTTCTTATTCCTCTGACCCCAAGGCATGGTCAGGGATGTTAGGCAGAAGTGCGAGCAGGGAAATAGCTAATGCTGGCCCACTGGAAGAGACAGGATGAGAGGTTATGCTTGTCTGCAACAGGGAGACACCTCCTCACCTATAATAAAGACCACCTCTCTGGGTTTCTTTAAGGGCACTGTTCTAGGAACCCACAGGGCTCTTGTTCTCCTGAGTAGTCTGACCCCTAAGAACTCTAGTGTAGTGCATTGAATCGCACGCCCCTAAAAGATATGTGCAAGCTCATTCCCCGGTGCCTGTGATGAAATTGAATCAATAATGAAAATAGTACCCAAGAACAAAATCCCTGAACCAGATGTATTCACCACTGAATTTTATCAGACATTTAGAGAAGACATAATACCCATTCTCCTTAAAGTTTTCCAAGAAATAGAAGAGGAGGGAATAATTCCAAACTCATTCAATGAAGCCAGCACCACTCTAATACCAAAACTAGGCAAAGACACCACAAGAAAAGAAAACTACAAACCAATATCACTGATAAACATAGACACAAAAACACTCAACAAAATAATAGAAAACCGAATTCAAAGATATATCAAAAGGATCACACAACGTGATCAAGTGGGATTCATCCCAGGGATGCAAGGATAGTACAACATTCGAAAATCCATCAACATCATCCACCACATCAATAAAAAGAAGGACAAAAATCACATGATCATCTCCATAGATGCTGAAAAAGCATTGGACAAAATTCAACACCCATTCATGATAAAATCTCTCAACAAAATGGGTATAGAGGGCAAGTACCTCAATATGATAAAGTCCATATATGACAAACCCGCAGCAAACATCTTACTTAACAGTGAAAATGTGAAAGCTTTTCCTCTAAGATCAGGGACAAGACAAGGATGCCCATTCTCCCCACTTTCATTCAACATAGTACTGGAGGTCCTAGTCACTGCAATCAGACAACACAAAGAGAAAAAAGCCATCCAGATTGCTAAGGAAGAAGTCAAACTTTCACTGTTTGCAAATGGCATGATATTGTACATAAAAAAAACCCCTAAAGAATTCATTCCAAAATTACTAGAACTAATATCTGAATTCAATTAATATACGATAAAGGAGCCATGGATATACAATGGGGAAATGACAGCCTCTTCAGCAACTGGTGCTGGCAAAACTGGACAGCTACATGCAAGAGAATGAAACTGGATTATTGTTTAACCCCATACACAAAAGTAAGACAAGTATCAAATGATTTCACTCATCTGCGGAGTATAACAACAAAGCAAAAACTGAAGGAACTCAACAGCAGCAGACTCACGGAACCCGAGAATGGACTAACAGTTACCAAAGGGAAAGGGACTTGGGAGGATGGGTGGGAAGGGAGGGATAAGGGGGAAAAAGGGGCATTACGATTAGCACACTTAATGTAGCTGGGGGGGACACGGCAAAGGCAGTATATAGAGAAGACAAGTAATGATTCTATAGCAGCTTACTATGCTGATGGACAGTGACTGTAATGGGGTATGTGTGGGGGACTTGATAATAGGGGGAGTCTAGTAACCATAATGTTGTTCAAGTAATTGTACATTAATGATATCAAAATTAAAAAAATATATTAAATAAAAAAGGACTTCACCTGCACTTGATTATAAATTCACAGAAACAGGGACAGAGCAAGAGGAGGGGCAAAGCTCCAGGTAGTGGTTTTTAGGAGTAAGTCTCTAGTCTTAATGTCACTGTGTGTTTAAACTTTCTCCACAAGGTAACTAAACCAAAAATTTCATGTTGACAAAACTGGAAGTGGTTATGAACAGCTAAGGAAGAGTTCACTACTAACACTGCTTTGGATTGATACATCACAAGTCTTCTTTACAGGGCTAAATAGACCCAGAAGCAGGAGAGGTAAAAGAACACAAGTTGTGTCAACCCTTTTAAATCGTTTTATATTACAAAATCCATGACCACCAAAATCAAAATCTAAAAAAATACTTATTACTGTCCATATACTATTTAAAAGTAAAAACATAAAACCAATGAAATGATTTTGAATTACTGCGCTTGTCTCAGAGAGTTAAACCTCATTCAGTAGGCTTTCTAAAGCACATTGTACTCTCCATACCTGTTTAAATTATTTCTTAATTTAATCATTGCTAGCAAAAATATACATATTTAAATTTACTTACACACAAAAGGATTAATTAACATTTAATTAAATATGTAATGCTTACTATATAGATGGTATATTTGTGTTAGGATAGTTGATGGGACAAGTGTTAATTCTGGTGCAGTAACGTATATTTATTTATATATTTTAAATTTTTTATCATTGATATAACCTCTTATGAAGGTTTCACTTGAAAAAACAATGTGGTGACTACATTAGCCCATATTATCAAGCCCCCCCCCCATATCCCATTGCAGTCACTGTCCATCAGCTTAGTAAGATGTCACAGATTCACTATTTGCTTTCTCTGCGCTGCACTGTTTTCCCCGTGATGCCTCACACCAGGTGTACTAAACATAATACCCCTCAATCCCCTTCTCCCTCCCTCCCCACCCGCCCGCCCTCACCCCTCCCCTTTGCTAACCGCTAGTCTCATCTTGGAGTATGTGAGTCTGCTGCTGTTTGGTTCCTTCAGTTTTGCTTCATTGTTATACTCCAAAAATGAGGGAAATCATTTGGCACTTGTCTTTCTCCACCTGGATTATTTCACTGAGCGTAATGTCCTCCAGCTCCATCCATGTTGTTGCAAATGGTAGGATTTGTTTCTTTCTTATGGCTGAATAGTATTCCATTGTGAATATGTACCACATCTTCCTCATCCATTCTTCTATGGATGGACACTTAGTTTGCTTCCATATCCTGGCTATTGTAAGTAGAGCTGCGATAAACATAGGGGTGCATATGTCTTTTTGAATCTGAGAACTTGTATTCTTTGGGCAAATTCCAAGGAGTGGGATTCCCGGGTCAAATGGTATTTCTATTTTTAGTTTTCTGAGGAACTGCCATATTGCTTTTCACAATGGTTGAACTAGCTTATATTCCCACCAGCAGTGTAGGAGGGTTCCCCTTTCTCCGCATCCTTGCCAGCACTTGAAGTTCTTAGTCTTCTCGATGCTGGACATCCTTACTGGTGTGAGGTGATATCTCATTGTGGTTTTAATTTGCATTTCCCTGATGATTAGTGATGTGGAGCCTCTTTTCATGTGTCTGTCTGTTGGCCATCTGAATTTCTTCTTTGGAGAACTGTCTCTTCATATCCTCCGCCCATTTTTTAATTGGGTTATTTGCTTTTTGGGTGTTGAGGTGCCTGAGTTCTCTATATATTTTGGATGTTAACCCCTTGTAGGATATGTCATTTACAAATATATTCTCCCATACTGTAGTATGCCTTTTTGTTCTGTTGATGGTGTCCTTTGCTGTACAGAAGATTTTAGTTTGATGTAGTCCCATGTGTTCATTTTTGCTTTTGTTTTCCTTGCTCGAGGAGATGCATTCAGGGAGACCTTGCTCATGTTTATATTCAGGAGATTTTTGCCTATGCTGTCTTCTAAGAGTTTTATGGTTTCATGACTTACATTCAGGTCTTTGATCCATTTTGAGTTTACTTTTGTGTATGGGGTTAAACAATAATCCAGTTTCATTTTCTTGCATGTAGCTGTCTAGTTTTGCCAGCACCAGTTGATGAAGAGGCTGTCATTTCCCCGTTGTATGGCCATGGCTCCTTTATCGTATATTAATTGGCCATATATGGTTGGGTTTATATCTGGGCTCTCTAGTCTGTTCCATTAGTCTATGGGTCTGTTCCTGTGCCAGTACCAAATTGTTTTGATTGCTGTGGCTTTATAGTAGAGCTTGAAGTCAGGGAGCATAATCCCCCAAGCTTTATTGTTCCATCTCAGGATTGCTTTGGCTATTCTGGGTCTTTTGTGGTTCTATATGAATTTCAGAATGATTTGCTCTAGTTCATTGAAGAATGTTGTTGGTATTATGACAGGAATTACATTGAATCTGTAATTGCTTTAGGCAGGATGGCCATTTAAAAAATATTAATTCTTCCTATCCGTGAGCACAGGATGTGATTCCATTTATTGATGTCTTCTTTAACTTCTCTCATGAGTGTCTCATAGTGTTCAGAGTATAGTTCTTTCACTTCCTTGGTTAGGTTTATTCCTAGGTCTTTTATTCTTTTTGATGCACTTGTGAATGGAATCGTTTTCCTGATTTCTCTTTCTGCTAGTTCATCATTAGTGTATAGGAAGGCAACAGATTTCTGAGTATTAATTTTGTATCCTACCTTTGCTGAATTCAGATATTAGATCTAGGAGTTTTGGAGTGGATTCTTTTGGGTTTTTTATGTACAATATCATGTCATCTGCAAACAGGGACAGTTTAACTTCTTCCTTGCCAATCTGGATGCCTTTTATTTCTTTGTGTTGTCTGATTGCCATGGCTAGGACCCCCAGAACTATGTTGAATAAAAGCGGGGAGACTGGGCATCCTTGTCTTGTTTATCATCTTAAAGGAAAAGCTTTCAGCTTCTTGCTGTTGCATATAATGTTGGTTGTGGGTTTATCATATGCGGCCTTTATTAAGTTGAGATACTATCCCTCTATACCCATTTTGTTGAGAGTTTTTATCATGAATGGATGTTGAATTTTGTCAAATGCTTTTTCAGCATCTATAGAGATGATCATGTGGTTTTGGTCCTTCTTTTTGTTGATGTGGTGGATGATATTGATGGATTTTTGAGTGTTGTACCATCCTGGCATCCCTGCAATAAATCCTACTTGATCATGATGGATGATCTTTTTGATGTATTTTTGAATTCAGTTTGCTAATATTTTGTTGAGTATTTTTGCATCTACGTTCATCAGGGATATTGGTCTGTAATTTTCTTTTTTGGTGGGGTCTTTGCCTGGTTTTGGTATTAGGGTGATGTGGGGTTCATAGAATGAGTTTGGGAGTATTCCCTCCTCTTCTATTTTTTGGAATACTTTAAGGAGAATGGTTATTATGTCTTCTCTGTATGTCTGATAAAACTCCAAGGTAAATCCATCTGGCCCAGGGGTATTTTTTCTTGGGTAGTTTTTTGATTGCCACTTCAATTTCTTTGCTGGTAATTGGTTTGTCTAGATTTTGTGTTTCTTCTTTGGTCAGTCTTGGAAGGTTGTATTTTTCTAAGAAGTTGTCCATTTCTTCTAGGTTTTCCAGGTTGTTAGCATATAGGTTTTCATAGTATTCTCCAATAATTCTCTGTATTTCTATGGAGCCCATCGTGATTTTTCCTTTCTCGTTTTTGATTCTGTTGATGTGTGTTGATTCTCTTTTTCTCCTAATAAGTCTGGTTAGAGGCTTATCTATTTTGTTTATTTTCTCAAAGAACCAGCTCTTGGTTTCAGTGATTTTTTTCTATTGTCTTATTCTTCTCAATTTTATTTATTTCTTCTCTGATCTTTTTTATGTCCCTCCTTATGCTGACCTCAGGCCTCATTCGTTCTTCTTTTAACAATTTTGATAATTGTGACGTTAGACTATTCATTTGGGATTGTTCTTCTTTCTTTAAATATGCCTGGATTGCTAGATACTTTCCTCTTAAGACTGCATTAGCTACTTCCCACAGAAGTTGGGGCTTTGTGTTGTTGTTGTCATTTGTTTCCATATATTGCTGGATCTCCATTTTAATTTGGTCGTTGATCCATTCATTATTTAGGAGCATGTTGTTAAACCTCCATGTGTTTGTGAGCCTTTTTGCTTTCTTTGTACAATTTATTTCTAGTTTTATGCCTCTGTGGTCTGAAAACTTGGTGGTAGGATTTCAATTTTTTTGAATTTACTGAGGCTCTTTTTGTGGCCTAGTATGTCGTCTATTCTGGAAAATGTTCCATGTGCACTTGAGAAGAATGTGTATCCTGTTGCTTTTGGATGTAGAGTTCTATAGATGTCTGTTAGGTCCATCTGTTCTAGTGTGTTGTTCAGTGCCTCTGCATCCTTACTTATTTTCTGTCTGGTGGATCTATCCTTTGGAGTGAGTGGTGTGTTGAAGTCTCCTAAAAAGAATGCATTGCATTCGGTTTCCTCCTTTAGTTCTGTTAGTATTTGTTTCACATATGCTGGTGCTCCTGTGTTGGGTGCATATATATTTATAATGGTTATATCCTCTTGTTGGACTGAGCCTTTTATCATTGTGTAATGTCCTTCTTTATCTCTTGTTACTTCTTTGTTTTGAAGTCTATTTTGTCTTATACTAGTACTGCAACACCTGCTTTTTTCTCCCTGTTGTTTGCATGGAACATCTTTTTCCATCCCTTGACTTTTAGTCTGTGCATGTCTCTGGGTTTGAGGTGTGTCTTTTGTAAGCAGCATATAGATGTGTCTTGCTTTTTTATCCATTCTATTACTCTTTGTCTTTTGATAGGTGCATTCAGTCCATTTACATTTAGGGTGATTATTGAAAGATATGTACTTATTGCCATTGGAGGCTTTAGATTCGTGGTTACCAAAGGTTCATGGTTAGCTTCTTTAGTATCTTACTGCGTAACTTAACTTGCTTATGGAGCTACTATGAACACTGTCTGGTGATTCTTATTTCTCTCCCGTCTTATTCCTCCTCCTCCATTCTTTATATGTTGGGTGTTTTATTCTGTGCTCTTTTGTGTTTCCTTTAACTGCTTTTGTGGGTAGTTGATTTTATTTTTTGCCTTTAGTTAGTATTTGGTTGGTCTGCTTTCTTCGCTGTGATTTTATTTTCTCTGGTGACATCTGTTTAGCCTTAGGAGTGGCCCCCCCATCTAGAGCAGTCCCTCTAAAATACCCTGTAGAGATGGTTTGTGAGAGACACAAACTTCCTCAACTTTTGCTTGTCTGGGAATTATTTAATCCCTCCTTCATATTTAAATGATAATAGTGCTGGATACAGTAGTCTTGGTTCAAGGCCCTTCTGTTTCACTGCATTAAATATATCATGCCATTCTCTTCTGGTCTGTAAGGTTTCTGTTGAGAAGGCTGATGATAGCCTGATGGGTTTTCCTTTATAGGTTACCATTTTCCTCTCTCTAGCTGTCTTTAAAACTCTGTCCTTGTCCTTGATCTTTGACATTTTAATTATTATGTGTCTTGGTGTTGTCCTCCTAGGGTCCCTTCTGTTGGGAGTTCTGTGTACTAGCGTGGTCTGAACGATTATTTCCTCCCCCAATTTGGGGAAGTTTCCAGCAATTATTTCTTCAAAAACACTCTCTATTCCTTTTTCTCTCTCTTCTTCTTCTCATACCCCTATAATGCTAATATTGTTCCGTTTGGATTGGTCACACAGTTCCCTTAATATTGATTCTTTCCTGGAGATCCTTTTATATCTCTCTCTGTGTCAGCTTCTATGCATTCCTGTTCTCTGGTTTCTATTCCATCAGTGGCCTCTTGCATCTTATCCATTCTGCTCATAAATCCTTCCAGAGATTGTTTCATTTCTGTAATCTCCTTCCAGACGTCATTCCTTAGCTCTTGCATATTTCTCTGCAGCTCCATCAGCATGGTTATGACCTTTATTTTGAATTCCTTTTCAGGGAGATTGGTTAGGTCTATCTCTCCAGATTCCTTGTTAGGGGAGGATGTCTGGGTTAGTCTGGTCTGTATCAAATTCATTTTCCTTTCCATGGCGATAGAGGTATTTGTGCGGAGCTGGCGCATGTGTTGGCTGGGAGAACATCTCTTCTTGCTGGTTTGTGGCCTTCCTCTCCTGGGAGAACAGCAACCCCTAGTGGCTTGTGCTGGGCAGCTGCACGCAGATGGAGTTTCTAATTCTTGCCTGGCTGCTGTGAAAGAAGCTCTGCCCTACTGCCTCAGGCTGCTTCTCCACTATGGTGGAGCCGTGTTGGAGGGGAAACGAGCATGAGACTGTTTATCTCTGTGAGGGACCTCTGAGCTGTGAGGCCGCCCAGGGGGTTAGGGCGCCCGGAGCTCCCTGGGATTCCCAGCTGCTAGGCTAAGTGTCCAGGAGAGTTTCCATCCAGCTGTGGGGTACCTGTCCCTTAAAGACTTTCAAAAAGCACTCGCTTTTCTTTGTCCCAAGGGTGCCGGCCCTGGGGACCCACTCACAGATCGTACTGTCCTGTTTCCCTAGTTTCCAGCACCCAACGCACACACTGTGTGCCCGCGCTCCGGTGCCAATGGCTAAGGCTGGGTGTTTAGCAGTCCTGGGCTCCGTCTCCCTCCCCACTCCAACTCCTCTCCTCCCGCTGGGAGCTGGGGTGAGGGGCACTCGGGTCCCACCTGGCCGGGGCTTGTATCTTACCCTCTTCACGAGGTGCTGGGTTCTCGCAGGTGTAGATGTAGTCTGGCTGTTGTCCTGGGTCTTCTGGTCTCTCTTTTAGGAATAGTTGCATTTGTTGTATTTTCAAAAATATATATGGTTTTGGGAGGAGATTTCTGCCTGCCTACTCATGCCGCCATCTTAGCTCCACCTGATACTCAAAATGCTTTTAAAATAATCCCATATGTTCTTCAGTTCTTGACTGGGGACAGACCCAATACTATTTATTAAAGAACATATAAAGGCTATTCAACAGCCTTATGTAAGGAAAGCATGTCTGGATAAGACAAAATGAAACAGAGTGACTTATATTCTGTTCTTCAATAAAATTCACTCTAATTTTTATTGAATATTCGACAAACCTATGATTAATGACAATAACCAACGTTTGTTGAATATCAGGAAATGACTAAGGATTTTACATATATTTGTTTCATTTAGTCCTCACAACAAATAGCAGGATTAGGTATTATCACTACTATTTTAAACATATGGAGAAAGGAGAGCATGGACAGTTTACTTTCCTGGAGAAGTACAATTAAGACAGAATATACCTGGAATTTAAATTCAGGCCATTTGGCCCAAGAATCCATGCTTTTTATTGCATCTTTGTAACATTAATGTTAGACTTATTTAACTTAGATCTCTGAAGTTCTCACCAACTCTCTTCTGGTTGCATCCACAGAAGTGTTTTTCAAACCTGGATGCATATTAAAACCACCTGGAGAAATTACATAATTACAGATGCTCAAGACCTATTCCAAACCAACTGAGATTGGATCTCTAGGCTGTGTCCTTGGCACCGGTACGTTTTAAAAGCTGCCCAGGTGATTCTCAAGCACAGTGAGGGTTGCAAACCACTAACTTGTATAAATCATGAATATATGATGAAGCATTATATCTGCTTACAACTTTTGTTATAGCTATAGATATTGATAAAAGTGGCTGGTCAAAGTGGTCAAGGACGTGGTGATTAGAAATATGATTAAGAAATGGAAAACCTGAGGCATAGCACAACATTCTCATGGATGTTTAAATCTTGCAGAATGTTTGTGAGAATTTGGGTGGAAAGGAATACTGTACTCCATGCACCAGTGCTTTTTTAAAAATTAGAGAAAATTACAAATATAATAAATGATAGTGTTGAAGAAAACCAAAGGGAAAATGTCAAAGGTTCTAAATTTGGATAGCTACAGAATCATTTGTGATATTTATTAAAAGTGCAGGTTCTGTGACTTATATTCAAGACTGGTGCAGGCAGGTGCTTGTAATATATTCAACAGTAATCTAGGAAATTCGGATGTAGGTTGTCCTTAGACCGCCTGAAATGAATCTCAAGGAAGAAGGGCAATAGTACTGGGTAGTGAAAAGGATTGTGACTCCACCTTCCAGTTGTTTACTTGATTGATTTGTACTCAGGAAAGGAATGGGGAAATGGTATCTGGTAGAGAGCTGGATTTCAGTTAAGTATAGTAGCTAAAATAATGATTCCTGAGTTTCAGCATAATATGTTGAATAGAAACTTGAATTTTAGTAATTCGGAATCTTACCTTCAAAGTTTTTAGTAACTCCTTTGTGTGTTTGTGTTTCTCACACCGGTTTCAAGTGAGAACAGTAACATCCTTGTGGAGGGAAGGGTGAACTGGCCATTGTGAAAATATTACCCCAAGGTCAAAGTACTACATAACTTCCCACCCCAACTGCCACTTTGTGCTGCAGACTTTTCATGTACCAGTTAGATCCCAGAAATGTTAGATGTAGATCACCTCAATATTTACATGTCTCCTTTTGAGACATACTGTTTTTATCCAAATTTCCATGTCATAGGGTTCTTTTATATGTCTGTGTATCCCATAAATACTGATAGCTTTTAATATTATATACTACAAGTATAAGGTGTAGAGAAAATAAGTTTGTGTTTCTATAGAATTAGAGATTCATGAGAAAAATGTTGCTTACATTTGGGATCCTAACATAAAAGCAAGACATGGGAACTCCAGAAAGATTTAGCTAAATCCAGAGGTATATATTTGTATTTCAACAGAAAATGAGACCTTGGAGACAACTCTAGATTACAGAGACCTAGGACAGAAGGACTTTTCTGGGCCTTGGAAAGATGTATTTATACTCCAGAAAGTTAGAGTGAGAACTCGAGTGTTTTTCCATCTTATGTCCATAGAACAAAGATTTTTCTCCCTCATTTCAAGAGGGAGAGAGAAGGTAGCTAGTTGCCTCTTGCTCCTGTACATAAACAGAAAAAAAATCCATTTTTCTCCATTCTTCACCGATTACAATGACTTCAAAGTTTGTAAATATAGGACAATTGACCTGACTTTCACCACATCACCCCAGGAGTAGGAATCAGGGTGTGACAAACAACATGGCCATTATTTGCATTTGTATTTGTATTTTAAGTGAATTTCTATTTTAGGTGAATGATAAATCTGTGTCTGATCCAGAACACATCATGTGAGCATTCAGGATGAAAGTAATAAAGAGTTAGTTTAAAACCTTATAGTGAGTTTTATTTGCATTATATATGTGTGAGTGTGTGTGTGTGTGTGTGTGTGTGTGTGTGTGTGTGTGTGTGTCTGTGTGTGTGTCCATACATGACTGAACAGTCCGGAACAGTGCTGCACAATTCATTATTATGAAAGTTCTTCATGATATTGTATTTAACATGGCCATACAAGTGAGTGCCTTTATAACATACATTCTATACCCATTTTATGAGTGTTCTTTTTTACCTTACTTGGTATTATTGCTTTGTCCATATATTTTTAATGTCTGAATTGAAAAGGAATTTCCATGGGATATTATTTCAGAGTGGAAATTGAAATATGACTCCATATAAATCTACCACATTTAAAAAAATATGTAGAATTATGTACATACCCAAGTGCACATAATTTGAAAGTAGTCTTAGTAAGAGGTCCAGGTTTTATAAGCCAACAGAATAAAGGTTGAATACTTTATTAACATTACCTATGATCTTTGAATAAATTTAAAAAGCAGAAGGACATTCATATGTATGTTGTATTATTGTTTTCTATTTTAATAACAAAAAGAAAGTGTTTCATTTTTGTTGGTTTTATATTAAGTATTGTGGCAATCTCAGTAGTAATAGCATATGTCCTTGTCTTTGGGCTTCCTCGTTATAACTATATTTGGACATTCACACCAAGTCCACGGAGTAATTATTAGAGGTGTTTCTTTATGCTTGCTCTTTTTTAGCCCTTTGTTCTTTGGGGGAAATCTGGTAATATGAAAATGGTTCCTGCCTTTGAAGTATATACAAACTAATTGGGAGAAATGCAGAATACAAGAGAAGAACTCAGATAAGGAAAGAGATTGATATAATCTAAACTTATCAACCAAAGACTTTTTGATGAGGCAGGAATATTTGTGTTAGGAGGAAATGGCATGAACAGAATATAGTATGTGAACAAATGATGCACATTTAGCAAATTGTGTGAATGGGTTGTCATAGTTGAAGTTTGATTAGAAAATTAGATGGAGTCGTTGAGTTGAGATACTGGGTGTTAGCATAAAAAGTTAGGAGTTGGCTATGCGGTATTGTGGGAATAAAGATATTCACTACTACAACAATAGAACGGATTAAAAGGAGAGGTACTGCAGACAGAAAGCACAGACCAGTCAGAATATTCTTTCAAATGCTGAGGGAGGAAAAGAGTAACATCCCCACTCAGATCATTGTGATGGAGACTGACAGCAATGTGCTCATACTGAGAAGATCATGAGGTTTGCCAGACCTAGAGACGAGCCATAAGAGGAGGGCCCGGAGGAGGGACCATTACAATTGCTCCTGGGTTTTCCAGTTTGTGATCTGGAGAGACTGACATTGAGAGTCACAAAACACGGCTTTGTATAAACAGTGCCATGTACCTACTGGAGAAAAGAGGGTTTATACACCTTTATTTTTCTCCTTGTAATGTAGGCCTGTTAAAGTCACTTTGTACCAGAACTCTTATTTACCTCCTTTCATATCGGCATATTTATAAAGATCAACTGTATCAACTATTATGTGTGGCAACTTCCCAACTACTAAGTATGTGTGGCAATCTCAGTAGTGACAGCATATGTCCTTGTATTTGGGCGTCCTCATTATACTTGGGAAGAGTTAACAGTGCTGCGATTCCCTTCAGTGCAACAAACTATTCTCTGTGAATGGGTAAACTCTGAAAGGCGTACAGATTAGTTCCACCACACTCACGCCTTTGATAGATCTTACAGACAAATAGTGATAAGTCCGTTGAAAAGGGCTGATGCAAGGCAGCCAGTGAGTGTGACCACTGACAACGAAACAAAAACATTGTGTTATGGGACTCAAGGAGCTTAAAGGTCACTATCATAACAGCAGTTGGTGCTTAGGGTGGCCCTTGAAAGTTTGGTAAGTGTTCACAAGAGACTTAAAATACCTTTGTTTAAAAGCATAATTCGTTGTACAATGTAATTTCTCTCCTTTGTTTTTTAATTTCCTCATTTATGTTCATGCATATGTTTATTTTATCGTGTGGTCCAGAAATAGTGAATTATACTAGGTACAAGGTAGCGGAGATGTCTATAATTTGATAAACGGGGGAATTGACAGTTACCCTAGCGGATAATTACCAAGCTTCTGCCAGCCAGTTCCAATGCCCTAACTTTTAATTAGCCCAAATTTCCCAATCGTGTTGAACGGTACAATAAGTTCTAAATTGTCACTTCTTAATTTTTTTTCTCTAAAAGAAACCTACTGCAGGTGAGTGGATGGCTCAACAGCGAGCTGAGAGCGGAGAAAGAGATTGATGAAGAAAACCAGAACCCCATTGTGCAGAGCCTCGAGGATTTACCCTGTGAGGGACCGGAGACCACGGGAGGGTTTTGAGTAGAGTTAGCATTCTTCAAGGACACATTTCACGGAGTATGAGGGATATTTGGAGGAGCAAGAGTAGATTCAGGGGGACCAATTAGAAGCTGATCTAACTGATACAAGCAAAAGATGAAGATGCTACCCACTAGGACAGTGACAGATGGCGATAGAGAGAAGTTGTAAGATCTGAGCGGTGCTCAAATGCAGAAAAACTCCATTTTTATGCTTAAAAAGGGAAAAGGATTGGAGTTTTTCAATTTTGGAACTTAACTATGGGAAGAATAAAAGTTTTCAAAAGTTTCTACGTACCCTATCTATAATTCGTGTAGGAACTCCACAAAAAAATGTTTTTTACTATTAGTAATTTTCTTTAGGTAAGTAATCCTAATTAAGAGTATTTCAAGACAGTCTATTGTGTATTATATAATTATAGAATTTTCTCCTTCATGTAGGTAAAAATATAAGATCCTTTCATCAGTGAGATCAGAATTCAAGCTCCATCTGGCACTTACTAGCAAGGTAACCTTGGGTAAGTCACTGAATATTTCCAGGCCTTTTAGAAAATAAGTAAATAAATCAGGAGATGGAGCTAACATCACCTGTATCTTGTGTCTGGCGGTTGTTATGTTTTTCAAGAATGCAGTAATATAATAGAATGAAATATAAATACAGTACCTGGCACCAATAGATACTTGAAAACTACTATATATTATTTGTAGTATCTACAAATCACTAATCAGGAACCCCTCTCAAACTTTGCCTAAATCACCATTTTAAAATAATCCACTCTTCAAAACTATGGTTTAATATTTTCTCTTGCATTTTTCGTCTCTTGTTTCTAAATGGCTCACCTGTTCTAATCTCATGCATCACCGGGCCTTGACAATTCCAAATCAGGTTCTCCATTCCCCTCCCTAGACTGTCACTCATAAATTAACTTTCCCATTGAGAATTAATACTGACATTTAAGACTGACCCACATCCGTATAATGTGCAATTCAGCAGTGCACTTGTTTATTAATGTTCTTCCTCCTTATGTCCCTTTTCCCCCGGGTTTACTGAGACATAATTGACAAATAAAAATTGTACATATTTACGATCTACAAGTTGATGTTGTGATATACATATAGATTGCAAAATAATCACCACAATCAACTTAATTAACATATCCACTACTTCACAAAGTTACCATTTCCTTTTCCTTGATTTTTTGTTGTTTTTGTTGTGGTGGTGAAAACATTTAAGATTTACCCTCTTAGCAAATGTTGAGTTGCAGTATAGTATTGTTAGCTATAATCACTTGGCTGTACATTAGATTTCCGACCTTATTAATTTTTATTTGTCAATGATACCCATCATCTAGTGTGCCACAAATTCAGGAAACATGAGAAATTTCAGAGAGAAATTTACAGTCTGTGTTGGGGACACCATGTGGATTATTTTAGGAGACGTGTCCAAACCTAGATCTTCATCTGAAGAGCAGCTGAGGAAATTGGTGTTAGGGTACACTACTTCAAATCTCCTCCTCCTTGCAGTTGCGTGCCACCGTCCTTTGCTCATTGGTGCTTCTGGCCTGTCTCAACTGTCTGCCATCACTCACTAACATTCGTGCAGTCCCCACCTCAGTGGAGAGGGCCCACTGTGCACAGAGGATGAGATACCCATTGCCAGCAGGTATCAAGACACATCCCTGCCCTAATACATTGGCAAAGTGGACCCCCAGAGTAGCCAAGACATGTCGTTTCCCTAGAATCCACCAGGGACAATACTGGCTGATGCAGCAGAGGCAGCTACACTTGCTTTAACAGTAGATGGAGGAATTCTGTGGGGTGATGGATGTTTCTGGCCCTTTTATCCAGTAGACGTCCCTACTCAGGTAACCATACAATTTCTATCTGTTAGTAGTGATTTGGAGATTTCCCACGCCTATTCACTGAGGTGTCCTGGACTCTCCATCCAGATTGCTCACTTTTTCCTCCTGCTGGTCTCTTTTCCATCCTACACTGACTTCTGGATTCAGAACTTCCAACTACCAGCCTGCTCTGGACACTCTGGACTTGGATTTACATGTGGTCTCTCCCATGGACCCTGGATATTGCATCGCCATCCCTCACCAGTGTAAGTGCCCTGTGTGGCCATATTCCCTGTCAGCTGATCCTTTTGACCAAATCTTTGCTTCTCAAATTAAGCACTTTTGATGTATGAAATAATATATGTGTCAGTCTTTATGGTATTTACATTCATTACTTTCTGAGAATATGAACTGGTATTTGGGGGATGAAATTTGGGCAATATTTATAAAAATTTGCAGTCTGTACACATTCTCCACTTTAAACCAGTTTCCACCTTGCTATCAGAACAATGGACTTCAGCCTAACAAATCATGTTCAAAATATTTTAGTTCTACAATTGATAGCCACAAATTATGTGTCTGTCAGAAAGAGGGCTAAATTAATTCCGGACCATACAGGCTATAGGAACTGTTATAAAAGTGAAGTAGGACTCTATGTGCTGTCTTGGAAAGATCCTTTTTTCATGTTAAGTGTGGAGGACATATGGCAGAATAATATGCATACCATTTACTACTCTTTCTGTTTTGAAATAATATATTTTTATAACACATCATTGTATGAGAAAGCCTATAATTAGCTTTAAAATAACATACTAGATCCTTTATTGTAGCTATTGCTGAGAACATGGCTGCATTATGAAGGAATATTCTAAAGGCAGAGATTATGATTTGTAAGTTTAGAATTCTTGCAATAAGAATATATACATTATTAGCTTTGTCATTAAATACTTAAATAAGCTTAGCAACAGAATTAGTAGCTGTGTATGATTCAGATAAGGTTTGTGCTAGCTGATGGAACAGCCAACACCTGAAATCTGAATGGCTTAACATAATAAAACTTTATTTTTTGTGCATATAAAATCTGATTGATTGGGCAGGTAATCTTTGCTACCAGGTAACCCAGAGGTCTAGGCTGCCTCCGTCTCGTACTTCCACATTTCAACATACACTGTCCTTGTTTGCTGCTGATTAGAAGAGAAAATAGTATGGTGGCATACTGTCTCTCAAAAGCCTTGGTGTGTGACTGATAAAGATCGTTTCCACCCATGTTTCAGCAGCAAGGGCTACTTGCATGATCCTTGCCAACTACAAGTGAACTGGGCAATACAGTCTTCTCACATACCCAAGATGGAGTGGCAGACAAGCTGTGGATAAGCACTTGTGGTGTCGTCCATGAACTGTCATATAGTCAGTGCCCCATAGAGAGCAACCACTAGAATTTGTACAACAACCCTTATCATTTTTTGGTGGAGTCTCTGAGAAGGCAAAGTGTTTCTTGCAATTCTCCAACTTTCTGAGATCTTATATAACAGGTGCTTCCAATACAGGGTCACGTATACTTTTCAAGAGGATCTTGTAAATCTCTGCAGGGAGTGTTTGCCATACACTTCACTCAGAAGCACCATCTGCACTGTCGTTTGTAATAAGCAGTATGATAACAGTATACTGAGAATTTTTCTTTTACTTTTGCTGCATTGACAAAAGTTTAACTTAGGATTCTCTGCTATCTACCACCTGACTGATAATGCCTGGTCATCTGCACAAATGCAAGTATGCATATTGAAACCAAGATTCTTTCTCTTTCTCTTTCTTTCTTTCTTTCTTTCATCTGTATGTCTGTCCACCCACCCAACCCACGCATCTGTCCATACGTCCATCCATCCATCCGTCCATCCAGCTATCTATCTACCAATCTGTCTGTCATCTATCTATCTAATCTATTATCCAAAGGCAATACCGAAGAACCACATTCCCTTGGAACTCCAGAGTCTACAAGAACTGGGACATTGTATGCTGGGTTTCTTTTCAGTTAACTTTTTCCCAGTAACTCCAGTCTCAATTATCAGCTTAGCAGAAGTAGTTCTAGTAGTTATGTTTGCTTACTTAGTTTTCCAACGGTCTTTCCTCATCAATTACTTACAGGAGAGGCTTTGATTTTTAACCACCAAGGTAAGCTCACCCAGAGGTTTATGTGCCCAGTAGGTCCCTCAGCCCCCTGGTACAGGGAGGACACCATTCACATGAGAGATTTATCTCCTGCTTTCAGGAGGATACAGCTCCCTCACCCCCTCAGCCTCTGCTTGTCCTACATCCAGATTTAACTTAAAATCACCTCTCATTAAAGAAATTAGAGGTTTTCTTTATTCTCAAATAAGAAATCCCATTAAAATTCAATGCCAAATATCATAAAATAAGCCCATCTTTTAGGAATAGTGCTCCCAAACTAGCAGATTCTTTACTAAATCAGACTATACTCACCAGATCATTTGGAAATCGCCTTGAGAATGTAATACAATGCTTAGTGGTGAAGACCAGGTCTAAATTTTACTACCAAAATGACCTTTCGCGTGGAACAGGACACTGCTATCAGAGAGGTTCCACGGTGAGGATGGGGCTGCCAGGTACTTGGAACACACTAAGTCAGGGAAAGGGCAGGTGATGCTCGGCAGTTCTTGGGGGTGCAGAAAGAAGGCCTCAGAAGAGGATGCAATGCAGTGCTGGTCAGCAGGTTCACAGTCCAGTTTGGACAAGAAGGCACACTGGAGAATATCCAGGGGAAGGGTGTTGTAATGCACACATAGAGGATGAAATGTAATTTCCCCCCTACCCTTCTAGGTTATTGAGGAAGACAACCCACTCCCCACCCCCTAGTGAAAGGACAGATTAACAGAAGAAAACACAAATTTAATTACATACAACTGTACATATGGGAGCCCCACAAAAATATGAGACTCAAAGAAGTGACCAAAGCAGGAAGCTTTTATTATAACTTTTAGACAAACTAAAAATGAATCTACGAAGAATTGACATGGCAGAGTGGTGTGGGTTAAGGGTAGCAAGTAGTAAATAATAAGGTATATACAGCCATCTTGGCCCTAACTTCTCTGTCTCTAGTGATAAGAATGCCCTGTACCCTCCTGGTACAGGTAGGACACCATTCCCATGAGAGATTTATCTCCTGCTTTCAGGGGGATTAAGAAGGGTCAGAGTGTCCCTCCTGCATCGGCTACTGCTCAAGTATCTTTAATTCAAAATAAATATGCCAAACAGCATATTCTGAGCTGACATTCTGAACCCTTACAGACAAAAAAGCTGGAACTGGACAAAAATGCATTTGCTTCAACTTCATAAACCAAACTATCTTAAAGCTGATTTCATCCATTTTTCCAATAAATGCATACAGAACTTCTGTGCGATCGATCTGATTCCAGGTGACAATATGAGATGGTTGCAATCAGTTTTGCAAAACAGCAGAGGTTTTACCACTTAACCTCATGATAGCCTTCCATGTGAGACTGATACCGCACCTAAAGTTGGAGATTTTGAAGCTAATTGAATCTGTACTAAAAGAAACAACATTTGAATAATAAACACGTGACAAACAAAAGAACACATTTCCAAGTTACACATACACATACATCCTGTGCTCCTTTCAGCCCTACCTCAGGCCTCAATTCTTTGAACTCTAAATGGCCTTTGAACAACAAAGTGAGGAATCAGCCTCGGGGGTCACTAGGGACAGTAGGCATGACTAGACTTGCCACTAGAACCAGCAGGGGCCCCAGAAGGGAGGCAGCCGTGTCTGACATGGTGTCTTGGGCCCTCTTTTCCTCATCTTGCAGAGCATCCTCATACTGAGATCGGAAAGCACTCGGCTCAACCCCATTAACCCTGGCCAGGGACTGCAGGACTTTCATCTTGGTGGTTTCAGCATAGGCTCTCGGGCCCCACAGGAACTCAAATTGGGCAGGATCACTGTTGGCCACCTGCCGGTACTCCAGGTATTTTTCCTTCACGAGATCGTTGGTGATGAGCTTCCGGGGCTCCCCGAAAAAGGGGTTCACTCTCCCGGCATGCATGCCCATCGCATTCAGAATTCGCCAGACTTCCCTTTCGGTAGCACGATTGCCCTTCATGAGGATCACACCCAGGACGACGATCAGGACGCCGGTCTTGGGCACGCGCTCTTGGCCAGACAGCATCCCATCATATGTGAGGCCCATGCTGATGACGACCTCAAAGCGGTAGTTGAGGGGATCCACTACCTTCATATCCAGGCCAAAGACCACCTGCAGGCGCTGGCAGGCATTCGCTAAGATCACAGGGAAGTGCTCATTGCATACTGGGGAGACAACCTTGAAAATATCTTCCATTGTTACAGTCTCCTTGATGTGATACTTGTGCAGCAGGTAACACACCAAAAGAGACACTAACCTATCTATAGGATCTAAGGGCAATTCTGCGGGCTGTGGGGCAGCCTGCGCAGTGCTCTCCACCTCCCTGTGGCCACTGGAGCGCACACCCGATCTGCTTGATGAGGTGGCCGTGATGGCAACAGGAGATGACAGGAAACCCTGAGCACCCTCACGAGTGCTGGCAACACCAGCAGCAGAAGCCCCCTTCGAACTGCCAGGCATTAGAGGAGGCGAAGACACACGGGTCTTCACCAGTGCCTCGGACGTCTGTGCAGCTTGCAGGCCCTGGGTCTCGCTGCGGGTCTGAAGGCTTTGACGCCGTGAGCGTTGTGGATTCTTCTGATGCAGAGACATGACGGCTCTTGCGGGTGGCAGCAGGTAGGACTGTGGACAGGAAGGAGGGCAATGAGGAATCACTGCTGAAGAGAGGGAAGGCAGAGGTGAATGGCCTTAGCTGGCAAACGCAACTGTGGCCGGTGGCTCTGCTTAAGCCGCCACCCAACGGACCTCTGACAATACAGCCACAGGGCCCCCCAGGTCTCCTCACCTCCCGGTTGCCATATCCCCCAAGAGCATGGAGGGGAGGCCTGAATGCTTCCGAGTGTGCAGCCAGGCAAACCACGCTGGGAATTCTCCACAATCTCCAGCCAGGCAGGTGGGTTGGGGCTCTGGAGAGCCATCGCAGCCCTGAGGAGCGAGGTCCCATCAGGCCTCACTCAGGTTCATTTCCTGGGCAATTCTTAGGGCCTGGTCCACTCTCCCCACACCAACAGGAGGCTGTCCCCCTAAGACCAATGTCACATCTCCTGAAGTCAACTGAGGAGGAAGTGTGGAGGTACCTCCCCCAGAAACACTACCGGGGCTTTCCCAGGACTGACAGCAGGAGCTAGATGCCCCGCCCACCATCTGCACTGGTGTCCGAGGTCACCCCCTCCCCTGCTCCAACCCAGTTCTCACTCAAGCTGCCTTACTTGAAGTCCAGGCAAGTCCTGGGGTCTCTTCTCTGGCGGACCTAACACGGCCCAAGCACAGATCAAAGCCTCTGCCTCCTGAGTTCTGGACGCGTCACATCTACCTGACAGCCTTGCCCAGAGCCTCTCAGCATGGACAGCAGTTCAAGGCTGCATTCCCCGGGATTCCCACTCCACTGGGGCTTCCCTGGTCTACGAGTAGGAGCGAGACACTGTGCGCAGCTCACTCTCTCTGGTCCGGTGAGCCTCAACCCAGCACCACACAGGTCCAAGCCGAACACTACCAAGTTAGAAGTGTGCGTTAGGTCAGCCTCCCAGCCCTGACCCGGGGGAGGCGCGGGGCTCTTATCTAGTGGGCCTCACTTTTCTGTGGTGGATGGTCTCCTCAGAAATTATTTCGATCCCCACTTGATGCCTGGCAGCACTGCAGACTCCTCTCTACTGATGCATCCCCACGCCCGGGACCCAAGCGCTCACTGCCTCCATGGTCTGGAAGAGGAAGTCAGGGACATCACATCCGGTCAGCGTCTACAGCATGGACGGAGCTCAGCCAATGACAGCTTCTCAGCAGAGGTCACTGCCAGCCCCAACTGACAGTTCTCGCTTTGACTTGTGCCGGTCAGAGGTCGGAATCCCGGCCCGCCTCCCTCTGGTGATTCCAGGTGGAGGTCACTGCCAGCCCCAACTGACAGTTCTCACTTTGACTTGTGCCGGTCAGAGGTCGGAATCCCGGCCCGCCTCCCTCTGGTGATTCCAGGTCATGCGTGTTACGCCAACCTCCTCATGTCCCTGAGAACCCAGTCAGACTTGCACTTTTTTGCTCAGTAGGTTTGCTCTTTGCAAGACCGCTCCAGAGGCAATGCTCGCTACTTCCATTAGGAGACACGGACTGTCAGTGTTTCTTCCTTTTTGCTAATCGTGGTACTGTGATAATTATGATCGTCCTTCATTAAGGGCTGTAGAATGGTAATTCTCTCATTTCTTTTTGATGCATCACCTGAAAATCTTGTATAGGAGAAACTCTTCCCTTGTCTGCCATTCGTTTATCCCGAGGCATTGTTACAATGTATTTTGGTGTTCTCTTACACTGTTTAAATCTCTACTGCACCTATTTTATATAGTAGTATTTAACTCATACCACTTATTTTTATTCTGTTCTTTGCTACTTGTTAATACTTATATAAATTATTTGCCTAAAGGTCTTTTTGAGAAACTGGCTCTTTTGAACAGTCTCTACTGTTTTCTAACTCTTAAATTTTACTTTTATCTCCATTATATGTTACCTTATTTGTTCTTGTACTTACATTTGTTTCTAGGGTTTGACATGTTGGATATTTCATAAATGTCATATTTTTATAAATATGTTTATGTATATACCCTAAATCCACCTGCTCCATTTCACAGAATTTGTGCTATAGAGCATATTATTCACACCATTGAAATTTGGGCCATATATATATAAATATTACTGAGTGGAGAAAAGTTTCTTAAGAATGGTATATGAAAGTTCTCAAAAATTTCTTGAGAAAGTTTTATTTTGATGAGGTTCCCAGGTCTACTTTTTTTTTTTAACTTTTTCTAGTTTTGGATATTAACTAGAGTGGAGATGTTATCTAGTGAAATTGAATGGTAGTGACAGTTGAGTTTTCTTTGTTATTCAAGGACAGAGTCGTAATAAGAACTCAGTTAATATAATCTGCCAACTCGAACAACTAACGATTATTTGGTGGGTCTAAATATGTCAGTCAGAGAAGGCTTTCAGGTCAGGAAAGTGGTTGTACAAGCGATACAGAAGCCAATCAGGAATGTCAGGAAGACCAATGCTTAACAATTTATGAAGTCAGGTTCACATCCAGCCTAGAAGGACAAATAGAGGGAACAGTGTTACTGGAGAATAGATTTCTGTGCTGACAGAATCTGATACTATTGTGGGCTAATCTGGTTGGGCTGGAATCAAGAGAAGATGGAGCAATTAAAGCAGAAGCCGCTTGAACCAAATAGGAAGGAGAAAACCAGGGAGAATTCCCATCCTCCTGGGGTCTAATCTCCTCTGGTTTCTTCTGTTGGCTGAACTGAGTTGGTGTCTTCATATTGGAGAGACTAGGAATTGGAGGTCAGACCCTGTATAGAAGAGCACAAGGCAGAGTAAGGGTGAAGAACGGATCGATCTGAGGACAAACAGGTCAAGGACTCCCATAGCACTTCAACAGACCAAGTGAGAAAAATCCTACCTAACTTGATAGAGAAAAGTGTTTCATAAAAGTACTCATCTTTCATTCATGATCAAAAAGTAGATTCATGTTCGAAAAGTAGATTAGAGGACATCTCTAATAAAACCTAGAGTAAAAATCAGCTTATGTGGAAACCTTGAATCCTTTTCATATTGAGAAATAGACAAAAATGCTTGCTACCACCATTTTATTGTACATTCTAATAAAGATATTACATAGAAAAGTAATGGGAAACAGAAGTAATGAAAAAGGTAGGAATTGGGAAACAAGGAACAGTGCTAGTATAATTAAACATGAATAAAATGTATATGAGGAAAACCTGAAGAATAACTATTAAATCAATAAAAATGTTATTAAATAAAATTGGGTATAGTGTCAATATACAAAAATGCACTTTTTTCTGCATCGACATACATGCGAAGATGAAATTAAATAAGGCATACCTTGCAAATTACCATAATAAATACCTGTTTCCTAATAATAAGTATAATAAAAAGCATAAGAACTCTGTAAAGAAAATTATACAGCTATTTATTGAAATTCAAGTAACTAAATGGAGAAGTACTGTATGTTTCAGATTGAAGATTTGATAGAATAAACATGTTAATTCTCTCCAAATTTAATGTACAAAGAAACACAATCCATCCTCTTCAATAAAGCCATGATTTTTGTGTGTGAACGTTTATGTACATGTGCATGTGTGTGAATCTTGATGAGGTAGTTCAAATTTTAGATTGACTTGCAAATGGCTATGAATAACTAATATAGTCTTGAGAAAGAAAGAGAAGATATGACATTAAGAATCACAAAAACACTACAGTAATACGAGTTTGTGGTATAGATGTATACGTAGACAAACAGACCAAAAGAACTGAATAGCATGTTCCAAAACAGACTATCATCTTCTGATTTATTAACTTGGCTACTGCAGAGAACTGGGGGAAATAATGGAGGATTTTGATATCCACATTTAAGAAAATGTGACTAAAACCATCTCACACACTTAACACATTCTAATGCCATGGATTGGAAGCCTACTTTTAAAATTTTTACTCTGAAAATTTTCATACTTACATAAGGGAAGGGAATATCACATTAACAGATTAAATGATGAAATCATACCTAAATTCTTAAATTGGCTTACCAAAATCAGCACTCATTCATAAAAAAAAGATCACACTAGATAAATGGTATCTACACAACCCTACAGTAAATAGTATATTTAATAATTGAATCACTGACAGCTTTTACTTTAAAACTGGGAAGGAGATGAGGATGCCTATCACCATATTTTTCAGTGTTTTAATGAAGATAATACATAGGAAGTAACGGAAAGAGAAGAAATCAAAGTGATTAGGATTGGAAAATAAAGCTAGCACCATTAAGAGATTATTAGAATGTATGTGAAGAAAATCTACATATTAATGAAAAATTATCAGGTCAATAAAAGTGTTTATAAAGGTTGATGGGTATAGTATTAATATGCAAAAATACTAATTGGTGGCAACAAAAAGTGGGAAAGTGAAATTAAACAAAATATAACTTGTAAATGACATAACAGTACCTGATACCTATAAGTAAATAAAACTCTACAAATGTATCAACTCAAGGGAAAAAAATAAACTGGTATTATTTAGAGACACTAATGAGGGCCTAGCTAAATAAAGAAATGTATGTATGTAGATAGAAGATTCAATATTATGACCATGTTAATTGCCCCCAATATACAGATACTTGTAATTCTTCTCCTATAAATGAAGTCCCAAAGGTTTGTGTGTGGATATCTGTGTATAGGTGTATGTGTGTTTGAAACTTGAAAACTGGTTATAAAATTTAAATTGACTTGCAAATGGCCAAACATATCTAATATCCCCTTGAAAAAATATAGCTTATTCCACTAGATATTAAGAATTACAAAAAATCCATAGTAATCAAGAGCTTGTGGCATAAACAGACCAAAATAACCAAATAGAGTTTCCCCAAACAGACCCACTTATATATGATTGCAGAGAAGTAGGCAAAGAGCAGTATTTTTATGAAGAAATGATGTGAAACAGTTGACTCTAGGAGAATTCAGACCAGGGATCTAGTCCCAACTGCGTCACACCCCTAGCCCTGTGAACTCTGCTCCATTACCAAACTTTATAAGCCTCAGGCTCTTCATCTGGTAAATAGGTTGGATAAGCCCTGTCTTCTAGGACAGTTGGAATGTATGTAATACATGTAAAGCACTTATCACAGTGCCTCACATGTATTAGATCATTCATGAATAGTTTATGAATGGTTGTCTCAGAGATCATGAAGTATTATAGAACATGCAATAGCAAATCAACCAAACTGTTGCTTCGCAAATAAAACTCCATCAATTTTCCCCATGTGAAAACATACTATTTAAGTGTTAGAGAGTCTCTTTCCATTTTGATGCAACTCAGAACTCCCAAAATTCGTGTGAAGATTCATCTCATCCACTCCCTCCTAGCTACCTTTCCATCCAAACCACCCTTCTTTGCATTCACCCCTATTTTCATTCATTCTACTACAAGCAGAAATCTAGCCCTCATAGATTTATGAAAGAATATTCAAGATAACCTAAGGCAAATGCCCCTTGGAAAGGAGCAGGCTCTGGCTCTCAGCCCACGACAGAGTCCCAGCTGAGTGTCTTCACATCTTACCTGAACAGAGTATCAAACTTATTTCTCAGAAACTCTCTGGACAAGATACACATAAAACAGCTAGTCTGTGTACTGGGTTCACCTGCACTGGGCAAGAGTACAGGCCTCCTAACATTACTGCCACAGGTGGAGATCCTCTCTGCTTTCCCTAAAATACCAAACAGTTATCATCAGTTTTTCATTCCAGTCTTAGTCTCTCAACTCTAAGATAAAACAACTGAGGGTCTGGCCGCTGTTAACCACTCAGACAGTGTCTGGCCAACTTCTGAGGTCAGCTTCTTTAACATTAATGCCAAAGATCAGCCCCATGTACTTAGAGGTTCTCCTGAGGATCTCAGGGAAGTTGTGCTTGTACTTGGGTTGACAATCTTCAGCATGTCTACTTTTGTAATGGGGGTTTCATTTTCTACTTGTGCAACAGGAGTGGCGTTCTTCCTCATTAGAAGGCCTCTGTGTGAGCTCTTAATTGAGAGTGGAGCCTCAGAGGTCTTGCCTTTTCCTGGTCTTGGCTCTTGGCACCTTCATCTGATCTCATGCGCGGCATGCCTGCAAAGCAGTGGTAGTGCTTATGGTGCTCTGAGGTCTCTGGGCAATGTCAGCAACAGGGGAGCTCTGGGGAAGTAGCCCCCAAAATAGGATGGGTGGGGGTGTCTCATCTTGGGCCTTGTGGTGTATTTCACAAGCACTCTTCTTATTCCTCTGACCCCAAGGCATGGTCAGGGATGTTAGGCAGAAGTGCGAGCAGGGAAATAGCTAATGCTGGCCCACTGGAAGAGACAGGATGAGAGGTTATGCTTGTCTGCAACAGGGAGACACCTCCTCACCTATAATAAAGACCACCTCTCTGGGTTTCTTTAAGGGCACTGTTCTAGGAACCCACAGGGCTCTTGTTCTCCTGAGTAGTCTGACCCCTAAGAACTCTAGTGTAGTGCATTGAATCGCACGCCCCTAAAAGATATGTGCAAGCTCATTCCCCGGTGCCTGTGATGAAATTGAATCAATAATGAAAATAGTACCCAAGAACAAAATCCCTGAACCAGATGTATTCACCACTGAATTTTATCAGACATTTAGAGAAGACATAATACCCATTCTCCTTAAAGTTTTCCAAGAAATAGAAGAGGAGGGAATAATTCCAAACTCATTCAATGAAGCCAGCACCACTCTAATACCAAAACTAGGCAAAGACACCACAAGAAAAGAAAACTACAAACCAATATCACTGATAAACATAGACACAAAAACACTCAACAAAATAATAGAAAACCGAATTCAAAGATATATCAAAAGGATCACACAACGTGATCAAGTGGGATTCATCCCAGGGATGCAAGGATAGTACAACATTCGAAAATCCATCAACATCATCCACCACATCAATAAAAAGAAGGACAAAAATCACATGATCATCTCCATAGATGCTGAAAAAGCATTGGACAAAATTCAACACCCATTCATGATAAAATCTCTCAACAAAATGGGTATAGAGGGCAAGTACCTCAATATGATAAAGTCCATATATGACAAACCCGCAGCAAACATCTTACTTAACAGTGAAAATGTGAAAGCTTTTCCTCTAAGATCAGGGACAAGACAAGGATGCCCATTCTCCCCACTTTCATTCAACATAGTACTGGAGGTCCTAGTCACTGCAATCAGACAACACAAAGAGAAAAAAGCCATCCAGATTGCTAAGGAAGAAGTCAAACTTTCACTGTTTGCAAATGGCATGATATTGTACATAAAAAAAACCCCTAAAGAATTCATTCCAAAATTACTAGAACTAATATCTGAATTCAATTAATATACGATAAAGGAGCCATGGATATACAATGGGGAAATGACAGCCTCTTCAGCAACTGGTGCTGGCAAAACTGGACAGCTACATGCAAGAGAATGAAACTGGATTATTGTTTAACCCCATACACAAAAGTAAGACAAGTATCAAATGATTTCACTCATCTGCGGAGTATAACAACAAAGCAAAAACTGAAGGAACTCAACAGCAGCAGACTCACGGAACCCGAGAATGGACTAACAGTTACCAAAGGGAAAGGGACTTGGGAGGATGGGTGGGAAGGGAGGGATAAGGGGGAAAAAGGGGCATTACGATTAGCACACTTAATGTAGCTGGGGGGGACACGGCAAAGGCAGTATATAGAGAAGACAAGTAATGATTCTATAGCAGCTTACTATGCTGATGGACAGTGACTGTAATGGGGTATGTGTGGGGGACTTGATAATAGGGGGAGTCTAGTAACCATAATGTTGTTCAAGTAATTGTACATTAATGATATCAAAATTAAAAAAATATATTAAATAAAAAAGGACTTCACCTGCACTTGATTATAAATTCACAGAAACAGGGACAGAGCAAGAGGAGGGGCAAAGCTCCAGGTAGTGGTTTTTAGGAGTAAGTCTCTAGTCTTAATGTCACTGTGTGTTTAAACTTTCTCCACAAGGTAACTAAACCAAAAATTTCATGTTGACAAAACTGGAAGTGGTTATGAACAGCTAAGGAAGAGTTCACTACTAACACTGCTTTGGATTGATACATCACAAGTCTTCTTTACAGGGCTAAATAGACCCAGAAGCAGGAGAGGTAAAAGAACACAAGTTGTGTCAACCCTTTTAAATCGTTTTATATTACAAAATCCATGACCACCAAAATCAAAATCTAAAAAAATACTTATTACTGTCCATATACTATTTAAAAGTAAAAACATAAAACCAATGAAATGATTTTGAATTACTGCGCTTGTCTCAGAGAGTTAAACCTCATTCAGTAGGCTTTCTAAAGCACATTGTACTCTCCATACCTGTTTAAATTATTTCTTAATTTAATCATTGCTAGCAAAAATATACATATTTAAATTTACTTACACACAAAAGGATTAATTAACATTTAATTAAATATGTAATGCTTACTATATAGATGGTATATTTGTGTTAGGATAGTTGATGGGACAAGTGTTAATTCTGGTGCAGTAACGTATATTTATTTATATATTTTAAATTTTTTATCATTGATATAACCTCTTATGAAGGTTTCACTTGAAAAAACAATGTGGTGACTACATTAGCCCATATTATCAAGCCCCCCCCCCATATCCCATTGCAGTCACTGTCCATCAGCTTAGTAAGATGTCACAGATTCACTATTTGCTTTCTCTGCGCTGCACTGTTTTCCCCGTGATGCCTCACACCAGGTGTACTAAACATAATACCCCTCAATCCCCTTCTCCCTCCCTCCCCACCCGCCCGCCCTCACCCCTCCCCTTTGCTAACCGCTAGTCTCATCTTGGAGTATGTGAGTCTGCTGCTGTTTGGTTCCTTCAGTTTTGCTTCATTGTTATACTCCAAAAATGAGGGAAATCATTTGGCACTTGTCTTTCTCCACCTGGATTATTTCACTGAGCGTAATGTCCTCCAGCTCCATCCATGTTGTTGCAAATGGTAGGATTTGTTTCTTTCTTATGGCTGAATAGTATTCCATTGTGAATATGTACCACATCTTCCTCATCCATTCTTCTATGGATGGACACTTAGTTTGCTTCCATATCCTGGCTATTGTAAGTAGAGCTGCGATAAACATAGGGGTGCATATGTCTTTTTGAATCTGAGAACTTGTATTCTTTGGGCAAATTCCAAGGAGTGGGATTCCCGGGTCAAATGGTATTTCTATTTTTAGTTTTCTGAGGAACTGCCATATTGCTTTTCACAATGGTTGAACTAGCTTATATTCCCACCAGCAGTGTAGGAGGGTTCCCCTTTCTCCGCATCCTTGCCAGCACTTGAAGTTCTTAGTCTTCTCGATGCTGGACATCCTTACTGGTGTGAGGTGATATCTCATTGTGGTTTTAATTTGCATTTCCCTGATGATTAGTGATGTGGAGCCTCTTTTCATGTGTCTGTCTGTTGGCCATCTGAATTTCTTCTTTGGAGAACTGTCTCTTCATATCCTCCGCCCATTTTTTAATTGGGTTATTTGCTTTTTGGGTGTTGAGGTGCCTGAGTTCTCTATATATTTTGGATGTTAACCCCTTGTAGGATATGTCATTTACAAATATATTCTCCCATACTGTAGTATGCCTTTTTGTTCTGTTGATGGTGTCCTTTGCTGTACAGAAGATTTTAGTTTGATGTAGTCCCATGTGTTCATTTTTGCTTTTGTTTTCCTTGCTCGAGGAGATGCATTCAGGGAGACCTTGCTCATGTTTATATTCAGGAGATTTTTGCCTATGCTGTCTTCTAAGAGTTTTATGGTTTCATGACTTACATTCAGGTCTTTGATCCATTTTGAGTTTACTTTTGTGTATGGGGTTAAACAATAATCCAGTTTCATTTTCTTGCATGTAGCTGTCTAGTTTTGCCAGCACCAGTTGATGAAGAGGCTGTCATTTCCCCGTTGTATGGCCATGGCTCCTTTATCGTATATTAATTGGCCATATATGGTTGGGTTTATATCTGGGCTCTCTAGTCTGTTCCATTAGTCTATGGGTCTGTTCCTGTGCCAGTACCAAATTGTTTTGATTGCTGTGGCTTTATAGTAGAGCTTGAAGTCAGGGAGCATAATCCCCCAAGCTTTATTGTTCCATCTCAGGATTGCTTTGGCTATTCTGGGTCTTTTGTGGTTCTATATGAATTTCAGAATGATTTGCTCTAGTTCATTGAAGAATGTTGTTGGTATTATGACAGGAATTACATTGAATCTGTAATTGCTTTAGGCAGGATGGCCATTTAAAAAATATTAATTCTTCCTATCCGTGAGCACAGGATGTGATTCCATTTATTGATGTCTTCTTTAACTTCTCTCATGAGTGTCTCATAGTGTTCAGAGTATAGTTCTTTCACTTCCTTGGTTAGGTTTATTCCTAGGTCTTTTATTCTTTTTGATGCACTTGTGAATGGAATCGTTTTCCTGATTTCTCTTTCTGCTAGTTCATCATTAGTGTATAGGAAGGCAACAGATTTCTGAGTATTAATTTTGTATCCTACCTTTGCTGAATTCAGATATTAGATCTAGGAGTTTTGGAGTGGATTCTTTTGGGTTTTTTATGTACAATATCATGTCATCTGCAAACAGGGACAGTTTAACTTCTTCCTTGCCAATCTGGATGCCTTTTATTTCTTTGTGTTGTCTGATTGCCATGGCTAGGACCCCCAGAACTATGTTGAATAAAAGCGGGGAGACTGGGCATCCTTGTCTTGTTTATCATCTTAAAGGAAAAGCTTTCAGCTTCTTGCTGTTGCATATAATGTTGGTTGTGGGTTTATCATATGCGGCCTTTATTAAGTTGAGATACTATCCCTCTATACCCATTTTGTTGAGAGTTTTTATCATGAATGGATGTTGAATTTTGTCAAATGCTTTTTCAGCATCTATAGAGATGATCATGTGGTTTTGGTCCTTCTTTTTGTTGATGTGGTGGATGATATTGATGGATTTTTGAGTGTTGTACCATCCTGGCATCCCTGCAATAAATCCTACTTGATCATGATGGATGATCTTTTTGATGTATTTTTGAATTCAGTTTGCTAATATTTTGTTGAGTATTTTTGCATCTACGTTCATCAGGGATATTGGTCTGTAATTTTCTTTTTTGGTGGGGTCTTTGCCTGGTTTTGGTATTAGGGTGATGTGGGGTTCATAGAATGAGTTTGGGAGTATTCCCTCCTCTTCTATTTTTTGGAATACTTTAAGGAGAATGGTTATTATGTCTTCTCTGTATGTCTGATAAAACTCCAAGGTAAATCCATCTGGCCCAGGGGTATTTTTTCTTGGGTAGTTTTTTGATTGCCACTTCAATTTCTTTGCTGGTAATTGGTTTGTCTAGATTTTGTGTTTCTTCTTTGGTCAGTCTTGGAAGGTTGTATTTTTCTAAGAAGTTGTCCATTTCTTCTAGGTTTTCCAGGTTGTTAGCATATAGGTTTTCATAGTATTCTCCAATAATTCTCTGTATTTCTATGGAGCCCATCGTGATTTTTCCTTTCTCGTTTTTGATTCTGTTGATGTGTGTTGATTCTCTTTTTCTCCTAATAAGTCTGGTTAGAGGCTTATCTATTTTGTTTATTTTCTCAAAGAACCAGCTCTTGGTTTCAGTGATTTTTTTCTATTGTCTTATTCTTCTCAATTTTATTTATTTCTTCTCTGATCTTTTTTATGTCCCTCCTTATGCTGACCTCAGGCCTCATTCGTTCTTCTTTTAACAATTTTGATAATTGTGACGTTAGACTATTCATTTGGGATTGTTCTTCTTTCTTTAAATATGCCTGGATTGCTAGATACTTTCCTCTTAAGACTGCATTAGCTACTTCCCACAGAAGTTGGGGCTTTGTGTTGTTGTTGTCATTTGTTTCCATATATTGCTGGATCTCCATTTTAATTTGGTCGTTGATCCATTCATTATTTAGGAGCATGTTGTTAAACCTCCATGTGTTTGTGAGCCTTTTTGCTTTCTTTGTACAATTTATTTCTAGTTTTATGCCTCTGTGGTCTGAAAACTTGGTGGTAGGATTTCAATTTTTTTGAATTTACTGAGGCTCTTTTTGTGGCCTAGTATGTCGTCTATTCTGGAAAATGTTCCATGTGCACTTGAGAAGAATGTGTATCCTGTTGCTTTTGGATGTAGAGTTCTATAGATGTCTGTTAGGTCCATCTGTTCTAGTGTGTTGTTCAGTGCCTCTGCATCCTTACTTATTTTCTGTCTGGTGGATCTATCCTTTGGAGTGAGTGGTGTGTTGAAGTCTCCTAAAAAGAATGCATTGCATTCGGTTTCCTCCTTTAGTTCTGTTAGTATTTGTTTCACATATGCTGGTGCTCCTGTGTTGGGTGCATATATATTTATAATGGTTATATCCTCTTGTTGGACTGAGCCTTTTATCATTGTGTAATGTCCTTCTTTATCTCTTGTTACTTCTTTGTTTTGAAGTCTATTTTGTCTTATACTAGTACTGCAACACCTGCTTTTTTCTCCCTGTTGTTTGCATGGAACATCTTTTTCCATCCCTTGACTTTTAGTCTGTGCATGTCTCTGGGTTTGAGGTGTGTCTTTTGTAAGCAGCATATAGATGTGTCTTGCTTTTTTATCCATTCTATTACTCTTTGTCTTTTGATAGGTGCATTCAGTCCATTTACATTTAGGGTGATTATTGAAAGATATGTACTTATTGCCATTGGAGGCTTTAGATTCGTGGTTACCAAAGGTTCATGGTTAGCTTCTTTAGTATCTTACTGCGTAACTTAACTTGCTTATGGAGCTACTATGAACACTGTCTGGTGATTCTTATTTCTCTCCCGTCTTATTCCTCCTCCTCCATTCTTTATATGTTGGGTGTTTTATTCTGTGCTCTTTTGTGTTTCCTTTAACTGCTTTTGTGGGTAGTTGATTTTATTTTTTGCCTTTAGTTAGTATTTGGTTGGTCTGCTTTCTTCGCTGTGATTTTATTTTCTCTGGTGACATCTGTTTAGCCTTAGGAGTGGCCCCCCCATCTAGAGCAGTCCCTCTAAAATACCCTGTAGAGATGGTTTGTGAGAGACACAAACTTCCTCAACTTTTGCTTGTCTGGGAATTATTTAATCCCTCCTTCATATTTAAATGATAATAGTGCTGGATACAGTAGTCTTGGTTCAAGGCCCTTCTGTTTCACTGCATTAAATATATCATGCCATTCTCTTCTGGTCTGTAAGGTTTCTGTTGAGAAGGCTGATGATAGCCTGATGGGTTTTCCTTTATAGGTTACCATTTTCCTCTCTCTAGCTGTCTTTAAAACTCTGTCCTTGTCCTTGATCTTTGACATTTTAATTATTATGTGTCTTGGTGTTGTCCTCCTAGGGTCCCTTCTGTTGGGAGTTCTGTGTACTAGCGTGGTCTGAACGATTATTTCCTCCCCCAATTTGGGGAAGTTTCCAGCAATTATTTCTTCAAAAACACTCTCTATTCCTTTTTCTCTCTCTTCTTCTTCTCATACCCCTATAATGCTAATATTGTTCCGTTTGGATTGGTCACACAGTTCCCTTAATATTGATTCTTTCCTGGAGATCCTTTTATATCTCTCTCTGTGTCAGCTTCTATGCATTCCTGTTCTCTGGTTTCTATTCCATCAGTGGCCTCTTGCATCTTATCCATTCTGCTCATAAATCCTTCCAGAGATTGTTTCATTTCTGTAATCTCCTTCCAGACGTCATTCCTTAGCTCTTGCATATTTCTCTGCAGCTCCATCAGCATGGTTATGACCTTTATTTTGAATTCCTTTTCAGGGAGATTGGTTAGGTCTATCTCTCCAGATTCCTTGTTAGGGGAGGATGTCTGGGTTAGTCTGGTCTGTATCAAATTCATTTTCCTTTCCATGGCGATAGAGGTATTTGTGCGGAGCTGGCGCATGTGTTGGCTGGGAGAACATCTCTTCTTGCTGGTTTGTGGCCTTCCTCTCCTGGGAGAACAGCAACCCCTAGTGGCTTGTGCTGGGCAGCTGCACGCAGATGGAGTTTCTAATTCTTGCCTGGCTGCTGTGAAAGAAGCTCTGCCCTACTGCCTCAGGCTGCTTCTCCACTATGGTGGAGCCGTGTTGGAGGGGAAACGAGCATGAGACTGTTTATCTCTGTGAGGGACCTCTGAGCTGTGAGGCCGCCCAGGGGGTTAGGGCGCCCGGAGCTCCCTGGGATTCCCAGCTGCTAGGCTAAGTGTCCAGGAGAGTTTCCATCCAGCTGTGGGGTACCTGTCCCTTAAAGACTTTCAAAAAGCACTCGCTTTTCTTTGTCCCAAGGGTGCCGGCCCTGGGGACCCACTCACAGATCGTACTGTCCTGTTTCCCTAGTTTCCAGCACCCAACGCACACACTGTGTGCCCGCGCTCCGGTGCCAATGGCTAAGGCTGGGTGTTTAGCAGTCCTGGGCTCCGTCTCCCTCCCCACTCCAACTCCTCTCCTCCCGCTGGGAGCTGGGGTGAGGGGCACTCGGGTCCCACCTGGCCGGGGCTTGTATCTTACCCTCTTCACGAGGTGCTGGGTTCTCGCAGGTGTAGATGTAGTCTGGCTGTTGTCCTGGGTCTTCTGGTCTCTCTTTTAGGAATAGTTGCATTTGTTGTATTTTCAAAAATATATATGGTTTTGGGAGGAGATTTCTGCCTGCCTACTCATGCCGCCATCTTAGCTCCACCTGATACTCAAAATGCTTTTAAAATAATCCCATATGTTCTTCAGTTCTTGACTGGGGACAGACCCAATACTATTTATTAAAGAACATATAAAGGCTATTCAACAGCCTTATGTAAGGAAAGCATGTCTGGATAAGACAAAATGAAACAGAGTGACTTATATTCTGTTCTTCAATAAAATTCACTCTAATTTTTATTGAATATTCGACAAACCTATGATTAATGACAATAACCAACGTTTGTTGAATATCAGGAAATGACTAAGGATTTTACATATATTTGTTTCATTTAGTCCTCACAACAAATAGCAGGATTAGGTATTATCACTACTATTTTAAACATATGGAGAAAGGAGAGCATGGACAGTTTACTTTCCTGGAGAAGTACAATTAAGACAGAATATACCTGGAATTTAAATTCAGGCCATTTGGCCCAAGAATCCATGCTTTTTATTGCATCTTTGTAACATTAATGTTAGACTTATTTAACTTAGATCTCTGAAGTTCTCACCAACTCTCTTCTGGTTGCATCCACAGAAGTGTTTTTCAAACCTGGATGCATATTAAAACCACCTGGAGAAATTACATAATTACAGATGCTCAAGACCTATTCCAAACCAACTGAGATTGGATCTCTAGGCTGTGTCCTTGGCACCGGTACGTTTTAAAAGCTGCCCAGGTGATTCTCAAGCACAGTGAGGGTTGCAAACCACTAACTTGTATAAATCATGAATATATGATGAAGCATTATATCTGCTTACAACTTTTGTTATAGCTATAGATATTGATAAAAGTGGCTGGTCAAAGTGGTCAAGGACGTGGTGATTAGAAATATGATTAAGAAATGGAAAACCTGAGGCATAGCACAACATTCTCATGGATGTTTAAATCTTGCAGAATGTTTGTGAGAATTTGGGTGGAAAGGAATACTGTACTCCATGCACCAGTGCTTTTTTAAAAATTAGAGAAAATTACAAATATAATAAATGATAGTGTTGAAGAAAACCAAAGGGAAAATGTCAAAGGTTCTAAATTTGGATAGCTACAGAATCATTTGTGATATTTATTAAAAGTGCAGGTTCTGTGACTTATATTCAAGACTGGTGCAGGCAGGTGCTTGTAATATATTCAACAGTAATCTAGGAAATTCGGATGTAGGTTGTCCTTAGACCGCCTGAAATGAATCTCAAGGAAGAAGGGCAATAGTACTGGGTAGTGAAAAGGATTGTGACTCCACCTTCCAGTTGTTTACTTGATTGATTTGTACTCAGGAAAGGAATGGGGAAATGGTATCTGGTAGAGAGCTGGATTTCAGTTAAGTATAGTAGCTAAAATAATGATTCCTGAGTTTCAGCATAATATGTTGAATAGAAACTTGAATTTTAGTAATTCGGAATCTTACCTTCAAAGTTTTTAGTAACTCCTTTGTGTGTTTGTGTTTCTCACACCGGTTTCAAGTGAGAACAGTAACATCCTTGTGGAGGGAAGGGTGAACTGGCCATTGTGAAAATATTACCCCAAGGTCAAAGTACTACATAACTTCCCACCCCAACTGCCACTTTGTGCTGCAGACTTTTCATGTACCAGTTAGATCCCAGAAATGTTAGATGTAGATCACCTCAATATTTACATGTCTCCTTTTGAGACATACTGTTTTTATCCAAATTTCCATGTCATAGGGTTCTTTTATATGTCTGTGTATCCCATAAATACTGATAGCTTTTAATATTATATACTACAAGTATAAGGTGTAGAGAAAATAAGTTTGTGTTTCTATAGAATTAGAGATTCATGAGAAAAATGTTGCTTACATTTGGGATCCTAACATAAAAGCAAGACATGGGAACTCCAGAAAGATTTAGCTAAATCCAGAGGTATATATTTGTATTTCAACAGAAAATGAGACCTTGGAGACAACTCTAGATTACAGAGACCTAGGACAGAAGGACTTTTCTGGGCCTTGGAAAGATGTATTTATACTCCAGAAAGTTAGAGTGAGAACTCGAGTGTTTTTCCATCTTATGTCCATAGAACAAAGATTTTTCTCCCTCATTTCAAGAGGGAGAGAGAAGGTAGCTAGTTGCCTCTTGCTCCTGTACATAAACAGAAAAAAAATCCATTTTTCTCCATTCTTCACCGATTACAATGACTTCAAAGTTTGTAAATATAGGACAATTGACCTGACTTTCACCACATCACCCCAGGAGTAGGAATCAGGGTGTGACAAACAACATGGCCATTATTTGCATTTGTATTTGTATTTTAAGTGAATTTCTATTTTAGGTGAATGATAAATCTGTGTCTGATCCAGAACACATCATGTGAGCATTCAGGATGAAAGTAATAAAGAGTTAGTTTAAAACCTTATAGTGAGTTTTATTTGCATTATATATGTGTGAGTGTGTGTGTGTGTGTGTGTGTGTGTGTGTGTGTGTGTGTGTGTCTGTGTGTGTGTCCATACATGACTGAACAGTCCGGAACAGTGCTGCACAATTCATTATTATGAAAGTTCTTCATGATATTGTATTTAACATGGCCATACAAGTGAGTGCCTTTATAACATACATTCTATACCCATTTTATGAGTGTTCTTTTTTACCTTACTTGGTATTATTGCTTTGTCCATATATTTTTAATGTCTGAATTGAAAAGGAATTTCCATGGGATATTATTTCAGAGTGGAAATTGAAATATGACTCCATATAAATCTACCACATTTAAAAAAATATGTAGAATTATGTACATACCCAAGTGCACATAATTTGAAAGTAGTCTTAGTAAGAGGTCCAGGTTTTATAAGCCAACAGAATAAAGGTTGAATACTTTATTAACATTACCTATGATCTTTGAATAAATTTAAAAAGCAGAAGGACATTCATATGTATGTTGTATTATTGTTTTCTATTTTAATAACAAAAAGAAAGTGTTTCATTTTTGTTGGTTTTATATTAAGTATTGTGGCAATCTCAGTAGTAATAGCATATGTCCTTGTCTTTGGGCTTCCTCGTTATAACTATATTTGGACATTCACACCAAGTCCACGGAGTAATTATTAGAGGTGTTTCTTTATGCTTGCTCTTTTTTAGCCCTTTGTTCTTTGGGGGAAATCTGGTAATATGAAAATGGTTCCTGCCTTTGAAGTATATACAAACTAATTGGGAGAAATGCAGAATACAAGAGAAGAACTCAGATAAGGAAAGAGATTGATATAATCTAAACTTATCAACCAAAGACTTTTTGATGAGGCAGGAATATTTGTGTTAGGAGGAAATGGCATGAACAGAATATAGTATGTGAACAAATGATGCACATTTAGCAAATTGTGTGAATGGGTTGTCATAGTTGAAGTTTGATTAGAAAATTAGATGGAGTCGTTGAGTTGAGATACTGGGTGTTAGCATAAAAAGTTAGGAGTTGGCTATGCGGTATTGTGGGAATAAAGATATTCACTACTACAACAATAGAACGGATTAAAAGGAGAGGTACTGCAGACAGAAAGCACAGACCAGTCAGAATATTCTTTCAAATGCTGAGGGAGGAAAAGAGTAACATCCCCACTCAGATCATTGTGATGGAGACTGACAGCAATGTGCTCATACTGAGAAGATCATGAGGTTTGCCAGACCTAGAGACGAGCCATAAGAGGAGGGCCCGGAGGAGGGACCATTACAATTGCTCCTGGGTTTTCCAGTTTGTGATCTGGAGAGACTGACATTGAGAGTCACAAAACACGGCTTTGTATAAACAGTGCCATGTACCTACTGGAGAAAAGAGGGTTTATACACCTTTATTTTTCTCCTTGTAATGTAGGCCTGTTAAAGTCACTTTGTACCAGAACTCTTATTTACCTCCTTTCATATCGGCATATTTATAAAGATCAACTGTATCAACTATTATGTGTGGCAACTTCCCAACTACTAAGTATGTGTGGCAATCTCAGTAGTGACAGCATATGTCCTTGTATTTGGGCGTCCTCATTATACTTGGGAAGAGTTAACAGTGCTGCGATTCCCTTCAGTGCAACAAACTATTCTCTGTGAATGGGTAAACTCTGAAAGGCGTACAGATTAGTTCCACCACACTCACGCCTTTGATAGATCTTACAGACAAATAGTGATAAGTCCGTTGAAAAGGGCTGATGCAAGGCAGCCAGTGAGTGTGACCACTGACAACGAAACAAAAACATTGTGTTATGGGACTCAAGGAGCTTAAAGGTCACTATCATAACAGCAGTTGGTGCTTAGGGTGGCCCTTGAAAGTTTGGTAAGTGTTCACAAGAGACTTAAAATACCTTTGTTTAAAAGCATAATTCGTTGTACAATGTAATTTCTCTCCTTTGTTTTTTAATTTCCTCATTTATGTTCATGCATATGTTTATTTTATCGTGTGGTCCAGAAATAGTGAATTATACTAGGTACAAGGTAGCGGAGATGTCTATAATTTGATAAACGGGGGAATTGACAGTTACCCTAGCGGATAATTACCAAGCTTCTGCCAGCCAGTTCCAATGCCCTAACTTTTAATTAGCCCAAATTTCCCAATCGTGTTGAACGGTACAATAAGTTCTAAATTGTCACTTCTTAATTTTTTTTCTCTAAAAGAAACCTACTGCAGGTGAGTGGATGGCTCAACAGCGAGCTGAGAGCGGAGAAAGAGATTGATGAAGAAAACCAGAACCCCATTGTGCAGAGCCTCGAGGATTTACCCTGTGAGGGACCGGAGACCACGGGAGGGTTTTGAGTAGAGTTAGCATTCTTCAAGGACACATTTCACGGAGTATGAGGGATATTTGGAGGAGCAAGAGTAGATTCAGGGGGACCAATTAGAAGCTGATCTAACTGATACAAGCAAAAGATGAAGATGCTACCCACTAGGACAGTGACAGATGGCGATAGAGAGAAGTTGTAAGATCTGAGCGGTGCTCAAATGCAGAAAAACTCCATTTTTATGCTTAAAAAGGGAAAAGGATTGGAGTTTTTCAATTTTGGAACTTAACTATGGGAAGAATAAAAGTTTTCAAAAGTTTCTATGTACCCTATCTATAATTCGTGTAGGAACTCCACAAAAAAATGTTTTTTACTATTAGTAATTTTCTTTAGGTAAGTAATCCTAATTAAGAGTATTTCAAGACAGTCTATTGTGTATTATATAATTATAGAATTTTCTCCTTCATGTAGGTAAAAATATAAGATCCTTTCATCAGTGAGATCAGAATTCAAGCTCCATCTGGCACTTACTAGCAAGGTAACCTTGGGTAAGTCACTGAATATTTCCAGGCCTTTTAGAAAATAAGTAAATAAATCAGGAGATGGAGCTAACATCACCTGTATCTTGTGTCTGGCGGTTGTTATGTTTTTCAAGAATGCAGTAATATAATAGAATGAAATATAAATACAGTACCTGGCACCAATAGATACTTGAAAACTACTATATATTATTTGTAGTATCTACAAATCACTAATCAGGAACCCCTCTCAAACTTTGCCTAAATCACCATTTTAAAATAATCCACTCTTCAAAACTATGGTTTAATATTTTCTCTTGCATTTTTCGTCTCTTGTTTCTAAATGGCTCACCTGTTGTAATCTCATGCATCACCGGGCCTTGACAATTCCAAATCAGGTTCTCCATTCCCCTCCCTAGACTGTCACTCATAAATTAACTTTCCCATTGAGAATTAATACTGACATTTAAGACTGACCCACATCCGTATAATGTGCAATTCAGCAGTGCACTTGTTTATTAATGTTCTTCCTCCTTATGTCCCTTTTCCCCCGGGTTTACTGAGACATAATTGACAAATAAAAATTGTACATATTTACGATCTACAAGTTGATGTTGTGATATACATATAGATTGCAAAATAATCACCACAATCAACTTAATTAACATATCCACTACTTCACAAAGTTACCATTTCCTTTTCCTTGATTTTTTGTTGTTTTTGTTGTGGTGGTGAAAACATTTAAGATTTACCCTCTTAGCAAATGTTGAGTTGCAGTATAGTATTGTTAGCTATAATCACTTGGCTGTACATTAGATTTCCGACCTTATTAATTTTTATTTGTCAATGATACCCATCATCTAGTGCGCCACAAATTCAGGAAACATGAGAAATTTCAGAGAGAAATTTACAGTCTGTGTTGGGGACACCATGTGGATTATTTTAGGAGACATGTCCAAACCTAGATCTTCATCTGAAGAGCAGCTGAGGAAATTGGTGTTAGGGTACACTACTTCAAATCTCCTCCTCCTTGCAGTTGCGTGCCACCGTCCTTTGCTCATTGGTGCTTCTGGCCTGTCTCAACTGTCTGCCATCACTCACTAACATTCGTGCAGTCCCCACCTCAGTGGACAGGGCCCACTGTGCACAGAGGATGAGATACCCATTGCCAGCAGGTATCAAGACACATCCCTGCCCTAATACATTGGCAAAGTGGACCCCCAGAGTAGCCAAGACATGTCGTTTCCCTAGAATCCACCAGGGACAATACTGGCTGATGCAGCAGAGGCAGCTACACTTGCTTTAACAGTAGATGGAGGAATTCTGTGGGGTGATGGATGTTTCTGGCCCTTTTATCCAGTAGACGTCCCTACTCAGGTAACCATACAATTTCTATCTGTTAGTAGTGATTTGGAGATTTCCCACGCCTATTCACTGAGGTGTCCTGGACTCTCCATCCAGATTGCTCACTTTTTCCTCCTGCTGGTCTCTTTTCCATCCTACACTGACTTCTGGATTCAGAACTTCCAACTACCAGCCTGCTCTGGACACTCTGGACTTGGATTTACATGTGGTCTCTCCCATGGACCCTGGATATTGCATCGCCATCCCTCACCAGTGTAAGTGCCCTGTGTGGCCATATTCCCTGTCAGCTGATCCTTTTGACCAAATCTTTGCTTCTCAAATTAAGCACTTTTGATGTATGAAATAATATATGTGTCAGTCTTTATGGTATTTACATTCATTACTTTCTGAGAATATGAACTGGTATTTGGGGGATGAAATTTGGGCAATATTTATAAAAATTTGCAGTCTGTACACATTCTCCACTTTAAACCAGTTTCCACCTTGCTATCAGAACAATGGACTTCAGCCTAACAAATCATGTTCAAAATATTTTAGTTCTACAATTGATAGCCACAAATTATGTGTCTGTCAGAAAGAGGGCTAAATTAATTCCGGACCATACAGGCTATAGGAACTGTTATAAAAGTGAAGTAGGACTCTATGTGCTGTCTTGGAAAGATCCTTTTTTCATGTTAAGTGTGGAGGACATATGGCAGAATAATATGCATACCATTTACTACTCTTTCTGTTTTGAAATAATATATTTTTATAACACATCATTGTATGAGAAAGCCTATAATTAGCTTTAAAATAACATACTAGATCCTTTATTGTAGCTATTGCTGAGAACATGGCTGCATTATGAAGGAATATTCTAAAGGCAGAGATTATGATTTGTAAGTTTAGAATTCTTGCAATAAGAATATATACATTATTAGCTTTGTCATTAAATACTTAAATAAGCTTAGCAACAGAATTAGTAGCTGTGTATGATTCAGATAAGGTTTGTGCTAGCTGATGGAACAGCCAACACCTGAAATCTGAATGGCTTAACATAATAAAACTTTATTTTTTGTGCATATAAAATCTGATTGATTGGGCAGGTAATCTTTGCTACCAGGTAACCCAGAGGTCTAGGCTGCCTCCGTCTCGTACTTCCACATTTCAACATACACTGTCCTTGTTTGCTGCTGATTAGAAGAGAAAATAGTATGGTGGCATACTGTCTCTCAAAAGCCTTGGTGTGTGACTGATAAAGATCGTTTCCACCCATGTTTCAGCAGCAAGGGCTACTTGCATGATCCTTGCCAACTACAAGTGAACTGGGCAATACAGTCTTCTCACATACCCAAGATGGAGTGGCAGACAAGCTGTGGATAAGCACTTGTGGTGTCGTCCATGAACTGTCATATAGTCAGTGCCCCATAGAGAGCAACCACTAGAATTTGTACAACAACCCTTATCATTTTTTGGTGGAGTCTCTGAGAAGGCAAAGTGTTTCTTGCAATTCTCCAACTTTCTGAGATCTTATATAACAGGTGCTTCCAATACAGGGTCACGTATACTTTTCAAGAGGATCTTGTAAATCTCTGCAGGGAGTGTTTGCCATACACTTCACTCAGAAGCACCATCTGCACTGTCGTTTGTAATAAGCAGTATGATAACAGTATACTGAGAATTTTTCTTTTACTTTTGCTGCATTGACAAAAGTTTAACTTAGGATTCTCTGCTATCTACCACCTGACTGATAATGCCTGGTCATCTGCACAAATGCAAGTATGCATATTGAAACCAAGATTCTTTCTCTTTCTCTTTCTTTCTTTCTTTCTTTCATCTGTATGTCTGTCCACCCACCCAACCCACGCATCTGTCCATACGTCCATCCATCCATCCGTCCATCCAGCTATCTATCTACCAATCTGTCTGTCATCTATCTATCTAATCTATTATCCAAAGGCAATACCGAAGAACCACATTCCCTTGGAACTCCAGAGTCTACAAGAACTGGGACATTGTATGCTGGGTTTCTTTTCAGTTAACTTTTTCCCAGTAACTCCAGTCTCAATTATCAGCTTAGCAGAAGTAGTTCTAGTAGTTATGTTTGCTTACTTAGTTTTCCAACGGTCTTTCCTCATCAATTACTTACAGGAGAGGCTTTGATTTTTAACCACCAAGGTAAGCTCACCCAGAGGTTTATGTGCCCAGTAGGTCCCTCAGCCCCCTGGTACAGGGAGGACACCATTCACATGAGAGATTTATCTCCTGCTTTCAGGAGGATACAGCTCCCTCACCCCCTCAGCCTCTGCTTGTCCTACATCCAGATTTAACTTAAAATCACCTCTCATTAAAGAAATTAGAGGTTTTCTTTATTCTCAAATAAGAAATCCCATTAAAATTCAATGCCAAATATCATAAAATAAGCCCATCTTTTAGGAATAGTGCTCCCAAACTAGCAGATTCTTTACTAAATCAGACTATACTCACCAGATCATTTGGAAATCGCCTTGAGAATGTAATACAATGCTTAGTGGTGAAGACCAGGTCTAAATTTTACTACCAAAATGACCTTTCGCGTGGAACAGGACACTGCTATCAGAGAGGTTCCACGGTGAGGATGGGGCTGCCAGGTACTTGGAACACACTAAGTCAGGGAAAGGGCAGGTGATGCTCGGCAGTTCTTGGGGGTGCAGAAAGAAGGCCTCAGAAGAGGATGCAATGCAGTGCTGGTCAGCAGGTTCACAGTCCAGTTTGGACAAGAAGGCACACTGGAGAATATCCAGGGGAAGGGTGTTGTAATGCACACATAGAGGATGAAATGTAATTTCCCCCCTACCCTTCTAGGTTATTGAGGAAGACAACCCACTCCCCACCCCCTAGTGAAAGGACAGATTAACAGAAGAAAACACAAATTTAATTACATACAACTGTACATATGGGAGCCCCACAAAAATATGAGACTCAAAGAAGTGACCAAAGCAGGAAGCTTTTATTATAACTTTTAGACAAACTAAAAATGAATCTACGAAGAATTGACATGGCAGAGTGGTGTGGGTTAAGGGTAGCAAGTAGTAAATAATAAGGTATATACAGCCATCTTGGCCCTAACTTCTCTGTCTCTAGTGATAAGAATGCCCTGTACCCTCCTGGTACAGGTAGGACACCATTCCCATGAGAGATTTATCTCCTGCTTTCAGGGGGATTAAGAAGGGTCAGAGTGTCCCTCCTGCATCGGCTACTGCTCAAGTATCTTTAATTCAAAATAAATATGCCAAACAGCATATTCTGAGCTGACATTCTGAACCCTTACAGACAAAAAAGCTGGAACTGGACAAAAATGCATTTGCTTCAACTTCATAAACCAAACTATCTTAAAGCTGATTTCATCCATTTTTCCAATAAATGCATACAGAACTTCTGTGCGATCGATCTGATTCCAGGTGACAATATGAGATGGTTGCAATCAGTTTTGCAAAACAGCAGAGGTTTTACCACTTAACCTCATGATAGCCTTCCATGTGAGACTGATACCGCACCTAAAGTTGGAGATTTTGAAGCTAATTGAATCTGTACTAAAAGAAACAACATTTGAATAATAAACACGTGACAAACAAAAGAACACATTTCCAAGTTACACATACACATACATCCTGTGCTCCTTTCAGCCCTACCTCAGGCCTCAATTCTTTGAACTCTAAATGGCCTTTGAACAACAAAGTGAGGAATCAGCCTCGGGGGTCACTAGGGACAGTAGGCATGACTAGACTTGCCACTAGAACCAGCAGGGGCCCCAGAAGGGAGGCAGCCGTGTCTGACATGGTGTCTTGGGCCCTCTTTTCCTCATCTTGCAGAGCATCCTCATACTGAGATCGGAAAGCACTCGGCTCAACCCCATTAACCCTGGCCAGGGACTGCAGGACTTTCATCTTGGTGGTTTCAGCATAGGCTCTCGGGCCCCACAGGAACTCAAATTGGGCAGGATCACTGTTGGCCACCTGCCGGTGCTCCAGGTATTTTTCCTTCACGAGATCGTTGGTGATGAGCTTCCGGGGCTCCCCGAAAAAGGGGTTCACTCTCCCGGCATGCATGCCCATCGCATTCAGAATTCGCCAGACTTCCCTTTCGGTAGCACGATTGCCCTTCATGAGGATCACACCCAGGACGACGATCAGGACGCCGGTCTTGGGCACGCGCTCTTGGCCAGACAGCATCCCATCATATGTGAGGCCCATGCTGATGACGACCTCAAAGCGGTAGTTGAGGGGATCCACTACCTTCATATCCAGGCCAAAGACCACCTGCAGGCGCTGGCAGGCATTCGCTAAGATCACAGGGAAGTGCTCATTGCATACTGGGGAGACAACCTTGAAAATATCTTCCATTGTTACAGTCTCCTTGATGTGATACTTGTGCAGCAGGTAACACACCAAAAGAGACACTAACCTATCTATAGGATCTAAGGGCAATTCTGCGGGCTGTGGGGCAGCCTGCGCAGTGCTCTCCACCTCCCTGTGGCCACTGGAGCGCACACCCGATCTGCTTGATGAGGTGGCCGTGATGGCAACAGGAGATGACAGGAAACCCTGAGCACCCTCACGAGTGCTGGCAACACCAGCAGCAGAAGCCCCCTTCGAACTGCCAGGCATTAGAGGAGGCGAAGACACACGGGTCTTCACCAGTGCCTCGGACGTCTGTGCAGCTTGCAGGCCCTGGGTCTCGCTGCGGGTCTGAAGGCTTTGACGCCGTGAGCGTTGTGGATTCTTCTGATGCAGAGACATGACGGCTCTTGCGGGTGGCAGCAGGTAGGACTGTGGACAGGAAGGAGGGCAATGAGGAATCACTGCTGAAGAGAGGGAAGGCAGAGGTGAATGGCCTTAGCTGGCAAACGCAACTGTGGCCGGTGGCTCTGCTTAAGCCGCCACCCAACGGACCTCTGACAATACAGCCACAGGGCCCCCCAGGTCTCCTCACCTCCCGGTTGCCATATCCCCCAAGAGCATGGAGGGGAGGCCTGAATGCTTCCGAGTGTGCAGCCAGGCAAACCACGCTGGGAATTCTCCACAATCTCCAGCCAGGCAGGTGGGTTGGGGCTCTGGAGAGCCATCGCAGCCCTGAGGAGCGAGGTCCCATCAGGCCTCACTCAGGTTCATTTCCTGGGCAATTCTTAGGGCCTGGTCCACTCTCCCCACACCAACAGGAGGCTGTCCCCCTAAGACCAATGTCACATCTCCTGAAGTCAACTGAGGAGGAAGTGTGGAGGTACCTCCCCCAGAAACACTACCGGGGCTTTCCCAGGACTGACAGCAGGAGCTAGATGCCCCGCCCACCATCTGCACTGGTGTCCGAGGTCACCCCCTCCCCTGCTCCAACCCAGTTCTCACTCAAGCTGCCTTACTTGAAGTCCAGGCAAGTCCTGGGGTCTCTTCTCTGGCGGACCTAACACGGCCCAAGCACAGATCAAAGCCTCTGCCTCCTGAGTTCTGGACGCGTCACATCTACCTGACAGCCTTGCCCAGAGCCTCTCAGCATGGACAGCAGTTCAAGGCTGCATTCCCCGGGATTCCCACTCCACTGGGGCTTCCCTGGTCTACGAGTAGGAGCGAGACACTGTGCGCAGCTCACTCTCTCTGGTCCGGTGAGCCTCAACCCAGCACCACACAGGTCCAAGCTGAACACTACCAAGTTAGAAGTGTGCGTTAGGTCAGCCTCCCAGCCCTGACCCGGGGGAGGCGCGGGGCTCTTATCTAGTGGGCCTCACTTTTCTGTGGTGGATGGTCTCCTCAGAAATTATTTCGATCCCCACTTGATGCCTGGCAGCACTGCAGACTCCTCTCTACTGATGCATCCCCACGCCCGGGACCCAGGCGCTCACTGCCTCCATGGTCTGGAAGAGGAAGTCAGGGACATCACATCCGGTCAGCGTCTACAGCATGGACGGAGCTCAGCCAATGACAGCTTCTCAGCAGAGGTCACTGCCAGCCCCAACTGACAGTTCTCGCTTTGACTTGTGCCGGTCAGAGGTCGGAATCCCGGCCCGCCTCCCTCTGGTGATTCCAGGTGGAGGTCACTGCCAGCCCCAACTGACAGTTCTCACTTTGACTTGTGCCGGTCAGAGGTCGGAATCCCGGCCCGCCTCCCTCTGGTGATTCCAGGTCATGCGTGTTACGCCAACCTCCTCATGTCCCTGAGAACCCAGTCAGACTTGCACTTTTTTGCTCAGTAGGTTTGCTCTTTGCAAGACCGCTCCAGAGGCAATGCTCGCTACTTCCATTAGGAGACACGGACTGTCAGTGTTTCTTCCTTTTTGCTAATCGTGGTACTGTGATAATTATGATCGTCCTTCATTAAGGGCTGTAGAATGGTAATTCTCTCATTTCTTTTTGATGCATCACCTGAAAATCTTGTATAGGAGAAACTCTTCCCTTGTCTGCCATTCGTTTATCCCGAGGCATTGTTACAATGTATTTTGGTGTTCTCTTACACTGTTTAAATCTCTACTGCACCTATTTTATATAGTAGTATTTAACTCATACCACTTATTTTTATTCTGTTCTTTGCTACTTGTTAATACTTATATAAATTATTTGCCTAAAGGTCTTTTTGAGAAACTGGCTCTTTTGAACAGTCTCTACTGTTTTCTAACTCTTAAATTTTACTTTTATCTCCATTATATGTTACCTTATTTGTTCTTGTACTTACATTTGTTTCTAGGGTTTGACATGTTGGATATTTCATAAATGTCATATTTTTATAAATATGTTTATGTATATACCCTAAATCCACCTGCTCCATTTCACAGAATTTGTGCTATAGAGCATATTATTCACACCATTGAAATTTGGGCCATATATATATAAATATTACTGAGTGGAGAAAAGTTTCTTAAGAATGGTATATGAAAGTTCTCAAAAATTTCTTGAGAAAGTTTTATTTTGATGAGGTTTCCAGGTCTACTTTTTTTTTTTAACTTTTTCTAGTTTTGGATATTAACTAGAGTGGAGATGTTATCTAGTGAAATTGAATGGTAGTGACAGTTGAGTTTTCTTTGTTATTCAAGGACAGAGTCGTAATAACAACTCAGTTAATATAATCTGCCAACTCGAACAACTAACGATTATTTGGTGGGTCTAAATATGTCAGTCAGAGAAGGCTTTCAGGTCAGGAAAGTGGTTGTACAAGCGATACAGAAGCCAATCAGGAATGTCAGGAAGACCAATGCTTAACAATTTATGAAGTCAGGTTCACATCCAGCCTAGAAGGACAAATAGAGGGAACAGTGTTACTGGAGAATAGATTTCTGTGCTGACAGAATCTGATACTATTGTGGGCTAATCTGGTTGGGCTGGAATCAAGAGAAGATGGAGCAATTAAAGCAGAAGCCGCTTGAACCAAATAGGAAGGAGAAAACCAGGGAGAATTCCCATCCTGCTGGGGTCTAATCTCCTCTGGTTTCTTCTGTTGGCTGAACTGAGTTGGTGTCTTCATATTGGAGAGACTAGGAATTGGAGGTCAGACCCTGTATAGAAGAGCACAAGGCAGAGTAAGGGTGAAGAACGGATCGATCTGAGGACAAACAGGTCAAGGACTCCCATAGCACTTCAACAGACCAAGTGAGAAAAATCCTACCTAACTTGATAGAGAAAAGTGTTTCATAAAAGTACTCATCTTTCATTCATGATCAAAAAGTAGATTCATGTTCGAAAAGTAGATTAGAGGACATCTCTAATAAAACCTAGAGTAAAAATCAGCTTATGTGGAAACCTTGAATCCTTTTCATATTGAGAAATAGACAAAAATGCTTGCTACCACCATTTTATTGTACATTCTAATAAAGATATTACATAGAAAAGTAATGGGAAACAGAAGTAATGAAAAAGGTAGGAATTGGGAAACAAGGAACAGTGCTAGTATAATTAAACATGAATAAAATGTATATGAGGAAAACCTGAAGAATAACTATTAAATCAATAAAAATGTTATTAAATAAAATTGGGTATAGTGTCAATATACAAAAATGCACTTTTTTCTGCATCGACATACATGCAAAGATGAAATTAAATAAGGCATACCTTGCAAATTACCGTAATAAATACCTGTTTCCTAATAATAAGTATAATAAAAAGCATAAGAACTCTGTAAAGAAAATTATACAGCTATTTATTGAAATTCAAGTAACTAAATGGAGAAGTACTGTATGTTTCAGATTGAAGATTTGATAGAATAAACATGTTAATTCTCTCCAAATTTAATGTACAAAGAAACACAATCCATCCTCTTCAATAAAGCCATGATTTTTGTGTGTGAACGTTTATGTACATGTGCATGTGTGTGAATCTTGATGAGGTAGTTCAAATTTTAGATTGACTTGCAAATGGCTATGAATAACTAATATAGTCTTGAGAAAGAAAGAGAAGATATGACATTAAGAATCACAAAAACACTACAGTAATACGAGTTTGTGGTATAGATGTATACGTAGACAAACAGACCAAAAGAACTGAATAGCATGTTCCAAAACAGACTATCATCTTCTGATTTATTAACTTGGCTACTGCAGAGAACTGGGGGAAATAATGGAGGATTTTGATATCCACATTTAAGAAAATGTGACTAAAACCATCTCACACACTTAACACATTCTAATGCCATGGATTGGAAGCCTACTTTTAAAATTTTTACTCTGAAAATTTTCATACTTACATAAGGGAAGGGAATATCACATTAACAGATTAAATGATGAAATCATACCTAAATTCTTAAATTGGCTTACCAAAATCAGCACTCATTCATAAAAAAAAGATCACACTAGATAAATGGTATCTACACAACCCTACAGTAAATAGTATATTTAATAATTGAATCACTGACAGCTTTTACTTTAAAACTGGGAAGGAGATGAGGATGCCTATCACCATATTTTTCAGTGTTTTAATGAAGATAATACATAGGAAGTAACGGAAAGAGAAGAAATCAAAGTGATTAGGATTGGAAAATAAAGCTAGCACCATTAAGAGATTATTAGAATGTATGTGAAGAAAATCTACATATTAATGAAAAATTATCAGGTCAATAAAAGTGTTTATAAAGGTTGATGGGTATAGTATTAATATGCAAAAATACTAATTGGTGGCAACAAAAAGTGGGAAAGTGAAATTAAACAAAATATAACTTGTAAATGACATAACAGTACCTGATACCTATAAGTAAATAAAACTCTACAAATGTATCAACTCAAGGGAAAAAAATAAACTGGTATTATTTAGAGACACTAATGAGGGCCTAGCTAAATAAAGAAATGTATGTATGTAGACAGAAGATTCAATATTATGACCATGTTAATTGCCCCCAATATACAGATACTTGTAATTCTTCTCCTATAAATGAAGTCCCAAAGGTTTGTGTGTGGATATCTGTGTATAGGTGTATGTGTGTTTGAAACTTGAAAACTGGTTATAAAATTTAAATTGACTTGCAAATGGCCAAACATATCTAATATCCCCTTGAAAAAATATAGCTTATTCCACTAGATATTAAGAATTACAAAAAATCCATAGTAATCAAGAGCTTGTGGCATAAACAGACCAAAATAACCAAATAGAGTTTCCCCAAACAGACCCACTTATATATGATTGCAGAGAAGTAGGCAAAGAGCAGTATTTTTATGAAGAAATGATGTGAAACAGTTGACTCTAGGAGAATTCAGACCAGGGATCTAGTCCCAACTGCGTCACACCCCTAGCCCTGTGAACTCTGCTCCATTACCAAACTTTATAAGCCTCAGGCTCTTCATCTGGTAAATAGGTTGGATAAGCCCTGTCTTCTAGGACAGTTGGAATGTATGTAATACATGTAAAGCACTTATCACAGTGCCTCACATGTATTAGATCATTCATGAATAGTTTATGAATGGTTGTCTCAGAGATCATGAAGTATTATAGAACATGCAATAGCAAATCAACCAAACTGTTGCTTCGCAAATAAAACTCCATCAATTTTCCCCATGTGAAAACATACTATTTAAGTGTTAGAGAGTCTCTTTCCATTTTGATGCAACTCAGAACTCCCAAAATTCGTGTGAAGATTCATCTCATCCACTCCCTCCTAGCTACCTTTCCATCCAAACCACCCTTCTTTGCATTCACCCCTATTTTCATTCATTCTACTACAAGCAGAAATCTAGCCCTCATAGATTTATGAAAGAATATTCAAGATAACCTAAGGCAAATGCCCCTTGGAAAGGAGCAGGCTCTGGCTCTCAGCCCACGACAGAGTCCCAGCTGAGTGTCTTCACATCTTACCTGAACAGAGTATCAAACTTATTTCTCAGAAACTCTCTGGACAAGATACACATAAAACAGCTAGTCTGTGTACTGGGTTCACCTGCACTGGGCAAGAGTACAGGCCTCCTAACATTACTGCCACAGGTGGAGATCCTCTCTGCTTTCCCTAAAATACCAAACAGTTATCATCAGTTTTTCATTCCAGTCTTAGTCTCTCAACTCTAAGATAAAACAACTGAGGGCCTGGCCGCTGTTAACCACTCAGACAGTGTCTGGCCAACTTCTGAGGTCAGCTTCTTTAACATTAATGCCAAAGATCAGCCCCATGTACTTAGAGGTTCTCCTGAGGATCTCAGGGAAGTTGTGCTTGTACTTGGGTTGACAATCTTCAGCATGTCTGCTTTTGTAATGGGGGTTTCATTTTCTACTTGTGCAACAGGAGTGGCGTTCTTCCTCATTAGAAGGCCTCTGTGTGAGCTCTTAATTGAGAGTGGAGTCTCAGAGGTCTTGCCTTTTCCTGGTCTTGGCTCTTGGCACCTTCATCTGATCTCATGCGCGGCATGCCTGCAAAGCAGTGGTAGTGCTTATGGTGCTCTGAGGTCTCTGGGCAATGTCAGCAACAGGGGAGCTCTGGGGAAGTAGCCCCCAAAATAGGATGGGTGGGGGTGTCTCATCTTGGGCCTTGTGGTGTATTTCACAAGCACTCTTCTTATTCCTCTGACCCCAAGGCATGGTCAGGGATGTTAGGCAGAAGTGCGAGCAGGGAAATAGCTAATGCTGGCCCACTGGAAGAGACAGGATGAGAGGTTATGCTTGTCTGCAACAGGGAGACACCTCCTCACCTATAATAAAGACCACCTCTCTGGGTTTCTTTAAGGGCACTGTTCTAGGAACCCACAGGGCTCTTGTTCTCCTGAGTAGTCTGACCCCTAAGAACTCTAGTGTAGTGCATTGATATGTGCAAAAGCCCTAAAAGATATGTGCAAGCTCATTCCCCGGTGCCTGTGATGAAATTGAATCAATAATGAAAATAGTACCCAAGAACAAAATCCCTGAACCAGATGTATTCACCACTGAATTTTATCAGACATTTAGAGAAGACATAATACCCATTCTCCTTAATGTTTTCCAAGAAATAGAAGAGGAGGGAATAATTCCAAACTCATTCAATGAAGCCAGCACCACTCTAATACCAAAACTAGGCAAAGACACCACAAGAAAAGAAAACTACAAACCAATATCACTGATAAACATAGACACAAAAACACTCAACAAAATAATAGAAAACCGAATTCAAAGATATATCAAAAGGATCACACAACGTGATCAAGTGGGATTCATCCCAGGGATGCAAGGATAGTACAACATTCGAAAATCCATCAACATCATCCACCACATCAATAAAAAGAAGGACAAAAATCACATGATCATCTCCATAGATGCTGAAAAAGCATTGGACAAAATTCAACACCCATTCATGATAAAATCTCTCAACAAAATGGGTATAGAGGGCAAGTACCTCAATATGATAAAGTCCATATATGACAAACCCGCAGCAAACATCTTACTTAACAGTGAAAATGTGAAAGCTTTTCCTCTAAGATCAGGGACAAGACAAGGATGCCCATTCTCCCCACTTTCATTCAACATAGTACTGGAGGTCCTAGTCACTGCAATCAGACAACACAAAGAGAAAAAAGCCATCCAGATTGCTAAGGAAGAAGTCAAACTTTCACTGTTTGCAAATGGCATGATATTGTACATAAAAAAAAACCCTAAAGAATTCATTCCAAAATTACTAGAACTAATATCTGAATTCAATTAATATACGATAAAGGAGCCATGGATATACAATGGGGAAATGACAGCCTCTTCAGCAACTGGTGCTGGCAAAACTGGACAGCTACATGCAAGAGAATGAAACTGGATTATTGTTTAACCCCATACACAAAAGTAAGACAAGTATCAAATGATTTCACTCATCTGCGGAGTATAACAACAAAGCAAAAACTGAAGGAACTCAACAGCAGCAGACTCACGGAACCCGAGAATGGACTAACAGTTACCAAAGGGAAAGGGACTTGGGAGGATGGGTGGGAAGGGAGGGATAAGGGGGAAAAAGGGGCATTACGATTAGCACACTTAATGTAGCTGGGGGGGACACGGCAAAGGCAGTATATAGAGAAGACAAGTAATGATTCTATAGCAGCTTACTATGCTGATGGACAGTGACTGTAATGGGGTATGTGTGGGGGACTTGATAATAGGGGGAGTCTAGTAACCATAATGTTGTTCAAGTAATTGTACATTAATGATATCAAAATTAAAAAAATATATTAAATAAAAAAGGACTTCACCTGCACTTGATTATAAATTCACAGAAACAGGGACAGAGCAAGAGGAGGGGCAAAGCTCCAGGTAGTGGTTTTTAGGAGTAAGTCTCTAGTCTTAATGTCACTGTGTGTTTAAACTTTCTCCACAAGGTAACTAAACCAAAAATTTCATGTTGACAAAACTGGAAGTGGTTATGAACAGCTAAGGAAGAGTTCACTACTAACACTGCTTTGGATTGATACATCACAAGTCTTCTTTACAGGGCTAAATAAACCCAGAAGCAGGAGAGGTAAAAGAACACAAGTTGTGTCAACCCTTTTAAATCGTTTTATATTACAAAATCCATGACCACCAAAATCAAAATCTAAAAAAATACTTATTACTGTCCATATACTATTTAAAAGTAAAAACATAAAACCAATGAAATGATTTTGAATTACTGCGCTTGTCTCAGAGAGTTAAACCTCATTCAGTAGGCTTTCTAAAGCACATTGTACTCTCCATACCTGTTTAAATTATTTCTTAATTTAATCATTGCTAGCAAAAATATACATATTTAAATTTACTTACACACAAAAGGATTAATTAACATTTAATTAAATATGTAATGCTTACTATATAGATGGTATATTTGTGTTAGGATAGTTGATGGGACAAGTGTTAATTCTGGTGCAGTAACGTATATTTATTTATATATTTTAAATTTTTTATCATTGATATAACCTCTTATGAAGGTTTCACTTGAAAAAACAATGTGGTGACTACATTAGCCCATATTATCAAGTCCCACCCCCATATCCCATTGCAGTCACTGTCCATCAGCTTAGTAAGATGTCACAGATTCACTAGTTGCTTTCTCTGTGCTGCACTGTTTTCCCCGTGATGCCTCACACCAGGTGTACTAAACATAATACCCCTCAATCCCCTTCTCCCTCCCTCCCCACCCGCCTGCCCTCACCCCTCCCCTTTGCTAACCGCTAGTCTCATCTTGGAGTATGTGAGTCTGCTGCTGTTTGGTTCCTTCAGTTTTGCTTCATTGTTATACTCCAAAAATGAGGGAAATCATTTGGCACTTGTCTTTCTCCACCTGGATTATTTCACTGAGCGTAATGTCCTCCAGCTCCATCCATGTTGTTGCAAATGGTAGGATTTGTTTCTTTCTTATGGCTGAATAGTATTCCATTGTGAATATGTACCACATCTTCCTCATCCATTCTTCTATGGATGGACACTTAGTTTGCTTCCATATCCTGGCTATTGTAAGTAGAGCTGCGATAAACATAGGGGTGCATATGTCTTTTTGAATCTGAGAACTTGTATTCTTTGGGCAAATTCCAAGGAGTGGGATTCCCGGGTCAAATGGTATTTCTATTTTTAGTTTTCTGAGGAACTGCCATATTGCTTTTCACAATGGTTGAACTAGCTTATATTCCCACCAGCAGTGTAGGAGGGTTCCCCTTTCTCCGCATCCTTGCCAGCACTTGTAGTTCTTAGTCTTCTCGATGCTGGACATCCTTACTGGTGTGAGGTGATATCTCATTGTGGTTTTAATTTGCATTTCCCTGATGATTAGTGATGTGGAGCCTCTTTTCATGTGTCTGTCTGTTGGCCATCTGAATTTCTTCTTTGGAGAACTGTCTCTTCATATCCTCCGCCCATTTTTTAATTGGGTTATTTGCTTTTTGGGTGTTGAGGTGCCTGAGTTCTCTATATATTTTGGATGTTAACCCCTTGTAGGATATGTCATTTACAAATATATTCTCCCATACTGTAGTATGCCTTTTTGTTCTGTTGATGGTGTCCTTTGCTGTACAGAAGATTTTAGTTTGATGTAGTCCCATGTGTTCATTTTTGCTTTTGTTTTCCTTGCTCGAGGAGATGCATTCAGGGAGACCTTGCTCATGTTTATATTCAGGAGATTTTTGCCTATGCTGTCTTCTAAGAGTTTTATGGTTTCATGACTTACATTCAGGTCTTTGATCCATTTTGAGTTTACTTTTGTGTATGGGGTTAAACAATAATCCAGTTTCATTTTCTTGCATGTAGCTGTCTAGTTTTGCCAGCACCAGTTGATGAAGAGGCTGTCATTTCCCCGTTGTATGGCCATGGCTCCTTTATCGTATATTAATTGGCCATATATGGTTGGGTTTATATCTGGGCTCTCTAGTCTGTTCCATTAGTCTATGGGTCTGTTCCTGTGCCAGTACCAAATTGTTTTGATTGCTGTGGCTTTATAGTAGAGCTTGAAGTCAGGGAGCATAATCCCCCAAGCTTTATTGTTCCATCTCAGGATTGCTTTGGCTATTCTGGGTCTTTTGTGGTTCTATATGAATTTCAGAATGATTTGCTCTAGTTCATTGAAGAATGTTGTTGGTATTATGACAGGAATTACATTGAATCTGTAATTGCTTTAGGCAGGATGGCCATTTAAAAAATATTAATTCTTCCTATCCGTGAGCACAGGATGTGATTCCATTTATTGATGTCTTCTTTAACTTCTCTCATGAGTGTCTCATAGTGTTCAGAGTATAGTTCTTTCACTTCCTTGGTTAGGTTTATTCCTAGGTCTTTTATTCTTTTTGATGCACTTGTGAATGGAATCGTTTTCCTGATTTCTCTTTCTGCTAGTTCATCATTAGTGTATAGGAAGGCAACAGATTTCTGAGTATTAATTTTGTATCCTACCTTTGCTGAATTCAGATATTAGATCTAGGAGTTTTGGAGTGGATTCTTTTGGGTTTTTTATGTACAATATCATGTCATCTGCAAACAGGGACAGGTTAACTTCTTCCTTGCCAATCTGGATGCCTTTTATTTCTTTGTGTTGTCTGATTGCCATGGCTAGGACCCCCAGAACTATGTTGAATAAAAGCGGGGAGACTGGGCATCCTTGTCTTGTTTATCATCTTAAAGGAAAAGCTTTCAGCTTCTTGCTGTTGCATATAATGTTGGTTGTGGGTTTATCATATGCGGCCTTTATTAAGTTGAGATACTATCCCTCTATACCCATTTTGTTGAGAGTTTTTATCATGAATGGATGTTGAATTTTGTCAAATGCTTTTTCAGCATCTATAGAGATGATCATGTGGTTTTGGTCCTTCTTTTTGTTGATGTGGTGGATGATATTGATGGATTTTTGAGTGTTGTACCATCCTGGCATCCCTGCAATAAATCCTACTTGATCATGATGGATGATCTTTTTGATGTATTTTTGAATTCAGTTTGCTAATATTTTGTTGAGTATTTTTGCATCTACGTTCATCAGGGATATTGGTCTGTAATTTTCTTTTTTGGTGGGGTCTTTGCCTGGTTTTGGTATTAGGGTGATGTGGGGTTCATAGAATGAGTTTGGGAGTATTCCCTCCTCTTCTATTTTTTGGAATACTTTAAGGAGAATGGTTATTATGTCTTCTCTGTATGTCTGATAAAACTCCAAGGTAAATCCATCTGGCCCAGGGGTATTTTTTCTTGGGTAGTTTTTTGATTGCCACTTCAATTTCTTTGCTGGTAATTGGTTTGTCTAGATTTTGTGTTTCTTCTTTGGTCAGTCTTGGAAGGTTGTATTTTTCTAAGAAGTTGTCCATTTCTTCTAGGTTTTCCAGGTTGTTAGCATATAGGTTTTCATAGTATTCTCCAATAATTCTCTGTATTTCTATGGAGCCCATCGTGATTTTTCCTTTCTCGTTTTTGATTCTGTTGATGTGTGTTGATTCTCTTTTTCTCCTAATAAGTCTGGTTAGAGGCTTATCTATTTTGTTTATTTTCTCAAAGAACCAGCTCTTGGTTTCAGTGATTTTTTTCTATTGTCTTATTCTTCTCAATTTTATTTATTTCTTCTCTGATCTTTTTTATGTCCCTCCTTATGCTGACCTCAGGCCTCATTCGTTCTTCTTTTAACAATTTTGATAATTGTGACGTTAGACTATTCATTTGGGATTGTTCTTCTTTCTTTAAATATGCCTGGATTGCTAGATACTTTCCTCTTAAGACTGCATTAGCTACTTCCCACAGAAGTTGGGGCTTTGTGTTGTTGTTGTCATTTGTTTCCATATATTGCTGGATCTCCATTTTAATTTGGTCGTTGATCCATTCATTATTTAGGAGCATGTTGTTAAACCTCCATGTGTTTGTGAGCCTTTTTGCTTTCTTTGTACAATTTATTTCTAGTTTTATGCCTCTGTGGTCTGAAAACTTGGTGGTAGGATTTCAATTTTTTTGAATTTACTGAGGCTCTTTTTGTGGCCTAGTATGTGGTCTATTCTGGAGAATGTTCCATGTGCACTTGAGAAGAATGTGTATCCTGTTGCTTTTGGATGTAGAGTTCTATAGATGTCTATTAGGTCCATCTGTTCTAGTGTGTTGTTCAGTGCCTCTGCATCCTTACTTATTTTCTGTCTGGTGGATCTATCCTTTGGAGTGAGTGGTGTGTTGAAGTCTCCTAAAAAGAATGCATTGCATTCGGTTTCCTCCTTTAGTTCTGTTAGTATTTGTTTCACATATGCTGGTGCTCCTGTGTTGGGTGCATATATATTTATAATGGTTATATCCTCTTGTTGGACTGAGCCTTTTATCATTGTGTAATGTCCTTCTTTATCTCTTGTTACTTCTTTGTTTTGAAGTCTATTTTGTCTTATACTAGTACTGCAACACCTGCTTTTTTCTCCCTGTTGTTTGCATGGAACATCTTTTTCCATCCCTTGACTTTTAGTCTGTGCATGTCTCTGGGTTTGAGGTGTGTCTTTTGTAAGCAGCATATAGATGTGTCTTGCTTTTTTATCCATTCTATTACTCTTTGTCTTTTGATAGGTGCATTCAGTCCATCTACATTTAGGGTGATTATTGAAAGATATGTACTTATTGCCATTGGAGGCTTTAGATTCGTGGTTACCAAAGGTTCATGGTTAGCTTCTTTAGTATCTTACTGCGTAACTTAACTTGCTTATGGAGCTACTATGAACACTGTCTGGTGATTCTTATTTCTCTCCTGTCTTATTCCTCCTCCTCCATTCTTTATATGTTGGGTGTTTTATTCTGTGCTCTTTTGTGTTTCCTTTAACTGCTTTTGTGGGTAGTTGATTTTATTTTTTGCCTTTAGTTAGTATTTGGTTGGTCTGCTTTCTTCGCTGTGATTTTATTTTCTCTGGTGACATCTGTTTAGCCTTAGGAGTGGCCCCCCCATCTAGAGCAGTCCCTCTAAAATACCCTGTAGAGATGGTTTGTGAGAGACACAAACTTCCTCAACTTTTGCTTGTCTGGGAATTATTTAATCCCTCCTTCATATTTAAATGATAATAGTGCTGGATACAGTAGTCTTGGTTCAAGGCCCTTCTGTTTCACTGCATTAAATATATCATGCCATTCTCTTCTGGTCTGTAAGGTTTCTGTTGAGAAGGCTGATGATAGCCTGATGGGTTTTCCTTTATAGGTTACCATTTTCCTCTCTCTAGCCATCTTTAAAACTCTGTCCTTGTCCTTGATCTTTGACATTTTAATTATTATGTGTCTTGGTGTTGTCCTCCTAGGGTCCCTTCTGTTGGGAGTTCTGTGTACTAGCGTGGTCTGAACGATTATTTCCTCCCCCAATTTGGGGAAGTTTCCAGCAATTATTTCTTCAAAAACACTCTCTATCCCTTTTTCTCTCTCTTCTTCTTCTCATACCCCTATAATGCTAATATTGTTCCGTTTGGATTGGTCACACAGTTCCCTTAATATTGATTCTTTCCTGGAGATCCTTTTATATCTCTCTCTGTGTCAGCTTCTATGCATTCCTGTTCTCTGGTTTCTATTCCATCAGTGGCCTCTTGCATCTTATCCATTCTGCTCATAAATCCTTCCAGAGATTGTTTCATTTCTGTAATCTCCTTCCAGACGTCATTCCTTAGCTCTTGCATATTTCTCTGCAGCTCCATCAGCATGGTTATGACCTTTATTTTGAATTCCTTTTCAGGGAGATTGGTTAGGTCTATCTCTCCAGATTCCTTGTTAGGGGAGGATGTCTGGGTTAGTCTGGTCTGTATCAAATTCATTTTCCTTTCCATGGCGATAGAGGTATTTGTGCGGAGCTGGCGCATGTGTTGGCTGGGAGAACATCTCTTCTTGCTGGTTTGTGGCCTTCCTCTCCTGGGAGAACAGCAACCCCTAGTGGCTTGTGCTGGGCAGCTGCACGCAGATGGAGTTTCTAATTCTTGCCTGGCTGCTGTGAAAGAAGCTCTGCCCTACTGCCTCAGGCTGCTTCTCCACTATGGTGGAGCCGTGTTGGAGGGGAAACGAGCATGAGACTGTTTATCTCTGTGAGGGACCTCTGAGCTGTGAGGCCACCCAGGGGGTTAGGGCGCCCGGAGCTCCCTGGGATTCCCAGCTGCTAGGCTAAGTGTCCAGGAGAGTTTCCATCCAGCTGTGGGGTACCTGTCCCTTAAAGACTTTCAAAAAGCACTCGCTTTTCTTTGTCCCAAGGGTGCCGGCCCTGGGGACCCACTCACAGATCGTACTGTCCTGTTTCCCTAGTTTCCAGCACCCAACGCACACACTGTGTGCCCGCGCTCCGGTGCCAATGGCTAAGGCTGGGTGTTTAGCAGTCCTGGGCTCCGTCTCCCTCCCCACTCCAACTCCTCTCCTCCCGCTGGGAGCTGGGGTGAGGGGCACTCGGGTCCCACCTGGCCGGGGCTTGTATCTTACCCTCTTCACGAGGTGCTGGGTTCTCGCAGGTGTAGATGTAGTCTGGCTGTTGTCCTGGGTCTTCTGGTCTCTCTTTTAGGAATAGTTGCATTTGTTGTATTTTCAAAAATATATATGGTTTTGGGAGGAGATTTCTGCCTGCCTACTCATGCCGCCATCTTAGCTCCACCTGATACTCAAAATGCTTTTAAAATAATCCCATATGTTCTTCAGTTCTTGACTGGGGACAGACCCAATACTATTTATTAAAGAACATATAAAGGCTATTCAACAGCCTTATGTAAGGAAAGCATGTCTGGATAAGACAAAATGAAACAGAGTGACTTATATTCTGTTCTTCAATAAAATTCACTCTAATTTTTATTGAATATTCGACAAACCTATGATTAATGACAATAACCAACGTTTGTTGAATATCAGGAAATGACTAAGGATTTTACATATATTTGTTTCATTTAGTCCTCACAACAAATAGCAGGATTAGGTATTATCACTACTATTTTAAACATATGGAGAAAGGAGAGCATGGACAGTTTACTTTCCTGGAGAAGTACAATTAAGACAGAATATACCTGGAATTTAAATTCAGGCCATTTGGCCCAAGAATCCATGCTTTTTATTGCATCTTTGTAACATTAATGTTAGACTTATTTAACTTAGATCTCTGAAGTTCTCACCAACTCTCTTCTGGTTGCATCCACAGAAGTGTTTTTCAAACCTGGATGCATATTAAAACCACCTGGAGAAATTACCTAATTACAGATGCTCAAGACCTATTCCAAACCAACTGAGATTGGATCTCTAGGCTGTGTCCTTGGCACCGGTACGTTTCAAAAGCTGCCCAGGTGATTCTCAAGCACAGTGAGGGTTGCAAACCACTAACTTGTATAAATCATGAATATATGATGAAGCATTATATCTGCTTACAACTTTTGTGATAGCTATAGATATTGATAAAAGTGGCTGGTCGAAGTGGTCAAGGACGTGGTGATTAGAAATATGATTAAGAAATGGAAAACCTGAGGCATAGCACAACATTCTCATGGATGTTTAAATCTTGCAGAATGTTTGTGAGACTTTGGGTGGAAAGGAATACTGTACTCCATGCACCAGTGCTTTTTTAAAAATTAGAGAAAATTACAAATATAATAAATGATAGTGTTGAAGAAAACCAAAGGGAAAATGTCAAAGGTTCTAAATTTGGATAGCTACAGAATCATTTGTGATATTTATTAAAAGTGCAGGTTCTGTGACTTATATTCAAGACTGGTGCAGGCAGGTGCTTGTAATATATTCAACAGTAATCTAGGAAATTCGGATGTAGGTTGTCCTTAGACCGCCTGAAATGAATCTCAAGGAAGAAGGGCAATAGTACTGGGTAGTGAAAAGGATTGTGACTCCACCTTCCAGTTGTTTACTTGATTGATTTGTACTCAGGAAAGGAATGGGGAAATGGTATCTGGTAGAGAGCTGGATTTCAGTTAAGTATAGGAGCTAAAATAATGATTCCTGAGTTTCAGCATAATATGTTGAATAGAAACTTGAATTTTAGTAATTCGGAATCTTACCTTCAAAGTTTTTAGTAACTCCTTTGTGTGTTTGTGTTTCTCACACCGGTTTCAAGTGAGAACAGTAACATCCTTGTGGAGGGAAGGGTGAACTGGCCATTGTGAAAATATTACCCCAAGGTCAAAGTACTACATAACTTCCCACCCCAACTGCCACTTTGTGCTGCAGACTTTTCATGTACCAGTTAGATCCCAGAAATGTTAGATGTAGATCACCTCAATATTTACATGTCTCCTTTTGAGACATACTGTTTTTATCCAAATTTCCATGTCATAGGGTTCTTTTATATGTCTGTGTATCCCATAAATACTGATAGCTTTTAATATTATATACTACAAGTATAAGGTGTAGAGAAAATAAGTTTGTGTTTCTATAGAATTAGAGATTCATGAGAAAAATGTTGCTTACATTTGGGATCCTAACATAAAAGCAAGACATGGGAACTCCAGAAAGATTTAGCTAAATCCAGAGGTATATCTTTGTATTTCAACAGAAAATGAGACCTTGGAGACAACTCTAGATTACAGAGACCTAGGACAGAAGGACTTTTCTGGGCCTTGGAAAGATGTATTTATACTCCAGAAAGTTAGAGTGAGAACTCGAGTGTTTTTCCATCTTATGTCCATAGAACAAAGATTTTTCTCCCTCATTTCAAGAGGGAGAGAGAAGGTAGCTAGTTGCCTCTTGCTCCTGTACATAAACAGAAAAAAAATCCATTTTTCTCCATTCTTCACCGATTACAATGACTTCAAAGTTTGTAAATATAGGACAATTGACCTGACTTTCACCACATACCCCAGGAGTAGGAATCAGGGTGTGACAAACAACATGGCCATTATTTGCATTTGTATTTGTATTTTAAGTGAATTTCTATTTTAGGTGAATGATAAATCTGTGTCTGATCCAGAACACATCATGTGAGCATTCAGGATGAAAGTAATAAAGAGTTAGTTTAAAACCTTATAGTGAGTTTTATTTGCATTATATATGTGTGAGTGTGTGTGTGTGTGTGTGTGTGTCTGTGTGTGTGTCCATACATGACTGAACAGTCCGGAACAGTGCTGCACAATTCATTATTATGAAAGTTCTTCATGATATTGTATTTAACATGGCCATACAAGTGAGTGCCTTTATAACATACATTCTATACCCGTTTTATGAGTGTTCTTTTTTACCTTACTTGGTATTATTGCTTTGTCCATATATTTTTAATGTCTGAATTGAAAAGGAATTTCCATGGGATATTATTTCAGAGTGGAAATTGAAATATGACTCCATATAAATCTACCACATTTAAAAAAATATGTAGAATTATGTACACACCCAAGTGCACATAATTTGAAAGTAGTCTTAGTAAGAGGTCCAGGTTTTATAAGCCAACAGAATAAAGGTTGAATACTTTATTAACATTACCTATGATCTTTGAATAAATTTAAAAAGCAGAAGGACATTCATATGTATGTTGTATTATTGTTTTCTATTTTAATAACAAAAAGAAAGTGTTTCATTTTTGTTGGTTTTATATTAAGTATTGTGGCAATCTCAGTAGTAATAGCATATGTCCTTGTCTTTGGGCTTCCTCGTTATAACTATATTTGGACATTCACACCAAGTCCACGGAGTAATTATTAGAGGTGTTTCTTTATGCTTGCTCTTTTTTAGCCCTTTGTTCTTTGGGGGAAATCTGGTAATATGAAAATGGTTCCTGCCTTTGAAGTATATACAAACTAATTGGGAGAAATGCAGAATACAAGAGAAGAACTCAGATAAGGAAAGAGATTGATATAATCTAAACTTATCAACCAAAGACTTTTTGATGAGGCAGGAATATTTGTGTTAGGAGGAAATGGCATGAACAGAATATAGTATGTGAACAAATGATGCACATTTAGCAAATTGTGTGAATAGGTTGTCATAGTTGAAGTTTGATTAGAAAATTAGATGGAGTCGTTGAGTTGAGATACTGGGTGTTAGCATAAAAAGTTAGGAGTTGGCTATGCGGTATTGTGGGAATAAAGATATTCACTACTACAACAATAGAACGGATTAAAAGGAGAGGTACTGCAGACAGAAAGCACAGACCAGTCAGAATATTCTTTCAAATGCTGAGGGAGGAAAAGAGTAACATCCCCACTCAGATCATTGTGATGGAGACTGACAGCAATGTGCTCATACTGAGAAGATCATGAGGTTTGCCAGACCTAGAGACGAGCCATAAGAGGAGGGCCCGGAGGAGGGACCATTACAATTGCTCCTGGGTTTTCCAGTTTGTGATCTGGAGAGACTGACATTGAGAGTCACAAAACACGGCTTTGTATAAACAGTGCCATGTACCTACTGGAGAAAAGAGGGTTTATACACCTTTATTTTTCTCCTTGTAATGTAGGCCTGTTAAAGTCACTTTGTACCAGAACTCTTATTTACCTCCTTTCATATCGGCATATTTATAAAGATCAACTGTATCAACTATTATGTGTGGCAACTTCCCAACTACTAAGTATGTGTGGCAATCTCAGTAGTGACAGCATATGTCCTTGTATTTGGGCGTCCTCATTATACTTGGGAAGAGTTAACAGTGCTGCGATTCCCTTCAGTGCAACAAACTATTCTCTGTGAATGGGTAAACTCTGAAAGGCGTACAGATTAGTTCCACCACACTCACGCCTTTGATAGATCTTACAGACAAATAGTGATAAGTCCGTTGAAAAGGGCTGATGCAAGGCAGCCAGTGAGTGTGACCACTGACAACGAAACAAAAACATTGTGTTATGGGACTCAAGGAGCTTAAAGGTCACTATCATAACAGCAGTTGGTGCTTAGGGTGGCCCTTGAAAGTTTGGTAAGTGTTCACAAGAGACTTAAAATACCTTTGTTTAAAAGCATAATTCGTTGTACAATGTAATTTCTCTCCTTTGTTTTTTAATTTCCTCATTTATGTTCATGCATATGTTTATTTTATCGTGTGGTCCAGAAATAGTGAATTATACTAGGTACAAGGTAGCGGAGATGTCTATAATTTGATAAACGGGGGAATTGACAGTTACCCTAGCGGATAATTACCAAGCTTCTGCCAGCCAGTTCCAATGCCCTAACTTTTAATTAGCCCAAATTTCCCAATCGTGTTGAACGGTACAATAAGTTCTAAATTGTCACTTCTTAATTTTTTTTCTCTAAAAGAAACCTACTGCAGGTGAGTGGATGGCTCAACAGCGAGCTGAGAGCGGAGAAAGAGATTGATGAAGAAAACCAGAACCCCATTGTGCAGAGCCTCGAGGATTTACCCTGTGAGGGACCGGAGACCACGGGAGGGTTTTGAGTAGAGTTAGCATTCTTCAAGGACACATTTCACGGAGTATGAGGGATATTTGGAGGAGCAAGAGTAGATTCAGGGGGACCAATTAGAAGCTGATCTAACTGATACAAGCAAAAGATGAAGATGCTACCCACTAGGACAGTGACAGATGGCGATAGAGAGAAGTTGTAAGATCTGAGCGGTGCTCAAATGCAGAAAAACTCCATTTTTATGCTTAAAAAGGGAAAAGGATTGGAGTTTTTCAATTTTGGAACTTAACTATGGGAAGAATAAAAGTTTTCAAAAGTTTCTACGTACCCTATCTATAATTCGTGTAGGAACTCCACAAAAAAATGTTTTTTACTATTAGTAATTTTCTTTAGGTAAGTAATCCTAATTAAGAGTATTTCAAGACAGTCTATTGTGTATTATATAATTATAGAATTTTCTCCTTCATGTAGGTAAAAATATAAGATCCTTTCATCAGTGAGATCAGAATTCAAGCTCCATCTGGCACTTACTAGCAAGGTAACCTTGGGTAAGTCACTGAATATTTCCAGGCCTTTTAGAAAATAAGTAAATAAATCAGGAGATGGAGCTAACATCACCTGTATCTTGTGTCTGGCGGTTGTTATGTTTTTCAAGAATGCAGTAATATAATAGAATGAAATATAAATACAGTACCTGGCACCAATAGATACTTGAAAACTACTATATATTATTTGTAGTATCTACAAATCACTAATCAGGAACCCCTCTCAAACTTTGCCTAAATCACCATTTTAAAATAATCCACTCTTCAAAACTATGGTTTAATATTTTCTCTTGCATTTTTCGTCTCTTGTTTCTAAATGGCTCACCTGTTGTAATCTCATGCATCACCGGGCCTTGACAATTCCAAATCAGGTTCTCCATTCCCCTCCCTAGACTGTCACTCATAAATTAACTTTCCCATTGAGAATTAATACTGACATTTAAGACTGACCCACATCCGTATAATGTGCAATTCAGCAGTGCACTTGTTTATTAATGTTCTTCCTCCTTATGTCCCTTTTCCCCCGGGTTTACTGAGACATAATTGACAAATAAAAATTGTACATATTTACGATCTACAAGTTGATGTTGTGATATACATATAGATTGCAAAATAATCACCACAATCAACTTAATTAACATATCCACTACTTCACAAAGTTACCATTTCCTTTTCCTTGATTTTTTGTTGTTTTTGTTGTGGTGGTGAAAACATTTAAGATTTACCCTCTTAGCAAATGTTGAGTTGCAGTATAGTATTGTTAGCTATAATCACTTGGCTGTACATTAGATTTCCGACCTTATTAATTTTTATTTGTCAATGATACCCATCATCTAGTGTGCCACAAATTCAGGAAACATGAGAAATTTCAGAGAGAAATTTACAGTCTGTGTTGGGGACACCATGTGGATTATTTTAGGAGACGTGTCCAAACCTAGATCTTCATCTGAAGAGCAGCTGAGGAAATTGGTGTTAGGGTACACTACTTCAAATCTCCTCCTCCTTGCAGTTGCGTGCCACCGTCCTTTGCTCATTGGTGCTTCTGGCCTGTCTCAACTGTCTGCCATCACTCACTAACATTCGTGCAGTCCCCACCTCAGTGGACAGGGCCCACTGTGCACAGAGGATGAGATACCCATTGCCAGCAGGTATCAAGACACATCCCTGCCCTAATACATTGGCAAAGTGGACCCCCAGAGTAGCCAAGACATGTCGTTTCCCTAGAATCCACCAGGGACAATACTGGCTGATGCAGCAGAGGCAGCTACACTTGCTTTAACAGTAGATGGAGGAATTCTGTGGGGTGATGGATGTTTCTGGCCCTTTTATCCAGTAGACGTCCCTACTCGGGTAACCATACAATTTCTATCTGTTAGTAGTGATTTGGAGATTTCCCACGCCTATTCACTGAGGTGTCCTGGACTCTCCATCCAGATTGCTCACTTTTTCCTCCTGCTGGTCTCTTTTCCATCCTACACTGACTTCTGGATTCAGAACTTCCAACTACCAGCCTGCTCTGGACACTCTGGACTTGGATTTACATGTGGTCTCTCCCATGGACCCTGGATATTGCATCGCCATCCCTCACCAGTGTAAGTGCCCTGTGTGGCCATATTCCCTGTCAGCTGATCCTTTTGACCAAATCTTTGCTTCTCAAATTAAGCACTTTTGATGTATGAAATAATATATGTGTCAGTCTTTATGGCATTTACATTCATTACTTTCTGAGAATATGAACTGGTATTTGGGGGATGAAATTTGGGCAATATTTATAAAAATTTGCAGTCTGTACACATTCTCCACTTTAAACCAGTTTCCACCTTGCTATCAGAACAATGGACTTCAGCCTAACAAATCATGTTCAAAATATTTTAGTTCTACAATTGATAGCCACAAATTATGTGTCTGTCAGAAAGAGGGCTAAATTAATTCCGGACCATACAGGCTATAGGAACTGTTATAAAAGTGAAGTAGGACTCTATGTGCTGTCTTGGAAAGATCCTTTTTTCATGTTAAGTGTGGAGGACATATGGCAGAATAATATGCATACCATTTACTACTCTTTCTGTTTTGAAATAATATATTTTTATAACACATCATTGTATGAGAAAGCCTATAATTAGCTTTAAAATAACATACTAGATCCTTTATTGTAGCTATTGCTGAGAACATGGCTGCATTATGAAGGAATATTCTAAAGGCAGAGATTATGATTTGTAAGTTTAGAATTCTTGCAATAAGAATATATACATTATTAGCTTTGTCATTAAATACTTAAATAAGCTTAGCAACAGAATTAGTAGCTGTGTATGATTCAGATAAGGTTTGTGCTAGCTGATGGAACAGCCAACACCTGAAATCTGAATGGCTTAACATAATAAAACTTTATTTTTTGTGCATATAAAATCTGATTGATTGGGCAGGTAATCTTTGCTACCAGGTAACCCAGAGGTCTAGGCTGCCTCCGTCTCGTACTTCCACATTTCAACATACACTGTCCTTGTTTGCTGCTGATTAGAAGAGAAAATAGTATGGTGGCATACTGTCTCTCAAAAGCCTTGGTGTGTGACTGATAAAGATCGTTTCCACCCATGTTTCAGCAGCAAGGGCTACTTGCATGATCCTTGCCAACTACAAGTGAACTGGGCAATACAGTCTTCTCACATACCCAAGATGGAGTGGCAGACAAGCTGTGGATAAGCACTTGTGGTGTCGTCCATGAACTGTCATATAGTCAGTGCCCCATAGAGAGCAACCACTAGAATTTGTACAACAACCCTTATCATTTTTTGGTGGAGTCTCTGAGAAGGCAAAGTGTTTCTTGCAATTCTCCAACTTTCTGAGATCTTATATAACAGGTGCTTCCAATACAGGGTCACGTATACTTTTCAAGAGGATCTTGTAAATCTCTGCAGGGAGTGTTTGCCATACACTTCACTCAGAAGCACCATCTGCACTGTCGTTTGTAATAAGCAGTATGATAACAGTATACTGAGAATTTTTCTTTTACTTTTGCTGCATTGACAAAAGTTTAACTTAGGATTCTCTGCTATCTACCACCTGACTGATAATGCCTGGTCATCTGCACAAATGCAAGTATGCATATTGAAACCAAGATTCTTTCTCTTTCTCTTTCTTTCTTTCTTTCTTTCATCTGTATGTCTGTCCACCCACCCAACCCACGCATCTGTCCATACGTCCATCCATCCATCCGTCCATCCAGCTATCTATCTACCAATCTGTCTGTCATCTATCTATCTAATCTATTATCCAAAGGCAATACCGAAGAACCACATTCCCTTGGAACTCCAGAGTCTACAAGAACTGGGACATTGTATGCTGGGTTTCTTTTCAGTTAACTTTTTCCCAGTAACTCCAGTCTCAATTATCAGCTTAGCAGAAGTAGTTCTAGTAGTTATGTTTGCTTACTTAGTTTTCCAACGGTCTTTCCTCATCAATTACTTACAGGAGAGGCTTTGATTTTTAACCACCAAGGTAAGCTCACCCAGAGGTTTATGTGCCCAGTAGGTCCCTCAGCCCCCTGGTACAGGGAGGACACCATTCACATGAGAGATTTATCTCCTGCTTTCAGGAGGATACAGCTCCCTCACCCCCTCAGCCTCTGCTTGTCCTACATCCAGATTTAACTTAAAATCACCTCTCATTAAAGAAATTAGAGGTTTTCTTTATTCTCAAATAAGAAATCCCATTAAAATTCAATGCCAAATATCATAAAATAAGCCCATCTTTTAGGAATAGTGCTCCCAAACTAGCAGATTCTTTACTAAATCAGACTATACTCACCAGATCATTTGGAAATCGCCTTGAGAATGTAATACAATGCTTAGTGGTGAAGACCAGGTCTAAATTTTACTACCAAAATGACCTTTCGCGTGGAACAGGACACTGCTATCAGAGAGGTTCCACGGTGAGGATGGGGCTGCCAGGTACTTGGAACACACTAAGTCAGGGAAAGGGCAGGTGATGCTCGGCAGTTCTTGGGGGTGCAGAAAGAAGGCCTCAGAAGAGGATGCAATGCAGTGCTGGTCAGCAGGTTCACAGTCCAGTTTGGACAAGAAGGCACACTGGAGAATATCCAGGGGAAGGGTGTTGTAATGCACACATAGAGGATGAAATGTAATTTCCCCCCTACCCTTCTAGGTTATTGAGGAAGACAACCCACTCCCCACCCCCTAGTGAAAGGACAGATTAACAGAAGAAAACACAAATTTAATTACATACAACTGTACATATGGGAGCCCCACAAAAATATGAGACTCAAAGAAGTGACCAAAGCAGGAAGCTTTTATTATAACTTTTAGACAAACTAAAAATGAATCTACGAAGAATTGACATGGCAGAGTGGTGTGGGTTAAGGGTAGCAAGTAGTAAATAATAAGGTATATACAGCCATCTTGGCCCTAACTTCTCTGTCTCTATTGATAAGAATGCCCTGTACCCTCCTGGTACAGGTAGGACACCATTCCCATGAGAGATTTATCTCCTGCTTTCAGGGAGATTAAGAAGGGTCAGAGTGTCCCTCCTGCATCGGCTACTGCTCAAGTATCTTTAATTCAAAATAAATATGCCAAACAGCATATTCTGAGCTGACATTCTGAACCCTTACAGACAAAAAAGCTGGAACTGGACAAAAATGCATTTGCTTCAACTTCATAAACCAAACTATCTTAAAGCTGATTTCATCCATTTTTCCAATAAATGCTTAGAGAACTTTTGTGCGATCTGATTCCAGGTGACAATATAAGATGGTTGCAATTAGTTTTGCAAAACAGCAGAGGTTTTACCACTTAACCTCATGATAGCCTTCCATGTGAGACTGATACCGCACCTAAAGTTGGAGATTTTGAAGCTAATTGAATCTGTACTAAAAGAAACAACATTTGAATAATAAACACGTGACAAACAAAAGAACACATTTCCAAGTTACACATACACATACATCCTGTGCTCCTTTCAGCCCTACCTCAGACCTCAATTCTTTGAACTCTAAATGGCCTTTGAAAAACAAAGTGAGGAATCGGCCTCGGGGGTCACTAGGGACAAGAGGAATGACTAGACTTGCCACTAGAACCAGCAGGGGCCCTGGAAGGGGAGGCAGCCGAGGCTGACGTGGTGGCTCGGGCCCTCTTTTCCTCATCTTGCAGAGCATCCTCATACTGAGATTGGAAAGCACTTGGCTCAACCCCATTAACCCTGGCCAGGGACCGCAGGACTTTCATCTTGGTGGTTTCAGCATAGGCTCTCGGGCCCCACAGGAACTCAAATTGGGCAGGAACACTGTTGGCCACCTGCCGGTACTCCAGGTATTTTTCCTTCACGAGATCGTTGGTGATAAGCTTCCGGGGCTCCCCGAAAAAGGGGTTCACTCTCCCGGCATGCATGCCCATCGCATTCAGAATTCGCCAGACTTCCCTTTCGGTAGCACGATTGCCCTTCATTAGGATCACACCCAGAACGACGATCAGGACGCCAGTCTTGGGCACGCGCTCTTGGCCAGACAGCATCCCATCATATGTGAGGCCCAGGCTAATGACGAGCTCAAAGCGGTAGTTGGGGGAATCCATTGCCTTCATATCCAGGCCAAAGACCACCTGCAGGCGCTGGCAGGCTTTCATGAAGACCACACAGAAGTGTATACTGTGTACTGGAGAGACAACATTGAAAATACCTGCCATTGTTACAGTCTCTTTCATGCGATACTTTTGCAGCATGTAACCCACCAAAATAGTCACTAACCTATCTATAGGATCTAAGGGCAATTCTGCAGGCTGTGGGGCAGCCTGTGCAGTGCTCTCCTCCTCTTTGTGGCCACTGGAACGGACACCCGATCTGCTTGATGAGGTGGCCGTGATGGCAACAGGAGATGACAGGAAACCCTGAGCACCCTCACGAGTGCTGGGAACACCAGCAGCAGAAGCCCCCTTCGAACTGCCAGGCATTAGAGGAGGCGAAGACACACGAGTCTTCACCAGTGCCTCGGACGTCTGTGCAGCTTGCAGGCCCTGGGTCTCGCTGCAGGTCTGAAGGCTTTGACGCCATGAGCGTTGTGGATTCTTCTGATGCAGGGACATGACGGCTCTTGCGGGTGGCAGCAGGTAGGACTGTGGACAGGAAGGAGGGCAATGAGGAATCACTGCTGAAGAGAGGGAAGGCAGAGGTGAATGGCCTCAGCTGGCCAATGCAACTGTGGCCAGTGGCTCTGCTTAAGCCGCCACCCAACGGACCTCTGACAATAGAGCCACATGGCCTCCCAGGTCTCCTCACCTCCCGGTTGCCATATCCCCCAAGAGCATGGAGGGGAGGCCTGAATGCTTCTGAGTGTGCAGCCAGGCAAACCAGGCTGGGAATTCTCCACAATCTCCAGCCAGCCAGGTGGGTTGGGGCTCTGGAGAGCCATCGCTGTCCTGAGGAGCGAGGTCCCATCAGGCCTCACTCAGGTTCATTTCCTGGGCAATTCTTAGGGCCTGGTCCACTCTCCCCACACCAACAGGAGGCTGTCCCCCTAAGACCAATGTCACATCTCCTGAAGTCAACTGAGGAGGAAGTGTGGAGGTACCTCCCCCAGAAACACTACCGGGGCTTTCCCAGGACTGACAGCAGGAGCTAGATGCCCCGCCCACCATCTGCACTGGTGTCCGTGGTCACCCCCTCCCCTGCCCCAACCCAGTTCTCACTCAAGCTGCCTTACTTGAAGTCCAGGCAAGTCCTGGGGTCTCTTCTCTGGCAGACCTAACATGGCCCAGGCACAGATAATGCCTCTGCCTCCTGAGATCTGGATGGGTCCCATCCACCTGACAGCCTTGCCCAGAGCCTCTCAGCATGGACAACAGGTCAAGGCTGGATTCCCTGGGATCCCCACTCCACTGGGGCTTCCCTGGTCTACGAGTAGGAGGGAGACACTGTGCAGCTCACTCTCTGGTGGGGTGGGTGGACCCTTGGGACCTCACTCAGGGTCTTTACCCTGACTACTGACAAGCTCTGGACTCCTTCCTTCCTTGACCTCAGGTGACAGAGGCACCTGTCTGAAACCCCAACAAGGAAGAGAGTGGTCTTGTCCTGTGGCCTGTGTCCAGAGTTCCCTGCACTGATCAAGGTACTGCAGCTCCCTGAGGGCCCTGTGCTCTGGCGTGGATCCCTTTCAGTCCCTACCCTGTGTCTTCACATACACCCAGCACTGCCCGGTCACCATCCATCGCTCATCTGAACCTGCCCCTTCACACCAAGACTGCCACCTCCCTAGGACCCCAGAGCAAAAAGAGAACTGTTAGGACTTCTGGCCATCCTTGTCTGGGATGTCCCAGGGAATGACTACAGGGCCAGGGCAGGTATCACAGGGTCCCCCCTCTACTCAGAGGGATGGTCAAATCCCCGCTCGATCAAGGTCTGTGCCTTGGGACTTGATCAAGTGCGAGACTCGTCACCTCTGCTGACCCACAGTTGCTCCCTCACATGAAAAGAGCCATGTCCCTCCGTCATAGGATGGCTGAGGACCTCAGTTCTAATTCTGTGTCTTTACCTAGCCTCTGGAACCCCCTGTGCACTTTCTCCTAAGTGAACCTGAGGCAGCCACTGAGACAAACACATTCTTTCCCTGAGCCCCCTGAAGATGAAGGGAGAGTGTGAGAATTACGACCACTCCTGCCTCAGGCTCTCAAGGGCTCAACGCACAGGCAGAGCAGAGCATGCTAGTTCCCACCTGTATGGGAGTGGGAGTCCCCTCAGTCCTCCCACAACGTCTGCATGTCGGTTCCCGGCCCTCCTCTTCTGACCTGTGGTTCACTCCTTACAGCCAGCACTCACGTCCCCGTGACCACTGCGGAGGAAGTGAGGGGTCCTTTCTCCTGGATAACCAGTCAGGCCATGGCCTCCCAGGAGTGACAACATGGGTGGACCCTGTGGGGCCACCTGTGTTCTGGGAGGGTGATCCCTTCAGCCCCAACTCTGGGTCCTTATCTGGAATGTTTTGAACTCCCAGGGATCCTCCTTTTGATGATGCAACTTCACCCCCTAAAACCAAGGCTCACACCTCCCTGAAACCACAAAGGATGACATGAAGTTGTCAGAAACATGGTCACCTCTCTCAACAACCTGCCAGGGTCTACCCAGGAGACAAGAAGAACTTCATGGTGACCCTCTGTTGTGGAGTGTGGGGTATGGATGGTCTTACTTTGGGGCCCTCAACTCAAATCCTACCCTGGCCTGGGACTTCGCTGTCTCACCCGAGTTCACCCACTCACAAGAAGTCCTCACTTCCCTGTGAACACCACGGAAGACTAACTGGGTATCGCACCTGGCTATCACTGCTCAGTTTCTCCCAGGGGTTCACTGTGACCAGTGAGACGGCACTTTGATGTGCTGAGTCTGCCCTTCAGACACAACACAATGACACTTGCCATCGCCCGAGTCTTCTGCTGACTTGACTAGTCTATTCCATTGCATTAAGTGGACCTTTTCCTTGGTTAGTTACAATATTGGTAATGCACACCACTGCGATCTCTTACCAGAGGCCCTCCCTTCCAGGCAAGACACCGTATCTCCGAAAAAACCCCAAAGCCAGTGAGGAGACGCCTCATGCACAGGACATGGGGAGATATACACGCTGTGCCCAAACCTCCATCCTGCAGTTGGTGAAACGCTAAGAAGTTACTGAGGGTCTCACCGGGACTCCTGCAGGGCCCAAGCCCTCTTCCTTTGCTCACACGACAACGCCCATCTCACACTAAGGCCTCATCACTCTCACACTCGACAGGCGCAAGTGAGTCAGCAGCGCTCCCGGCCACCCAGACACAACGACCCAGAGTCGACCCACAGCCGAGGCCCACTGGGTCTGCCACTGCCGGGCATGGGTGGGCCCCTCAGGACTCACTGAGGCCTTTTCTCAGCCCCTGGCCCGGTGGGCGACCCTCAGCCCTGCACCACACAGGTCCAAGCCGAACACTACCAAGTTGGAAATGTGCGTTAGGTCAGCCTCCCAGCCCTGACCCAGGGGAAGCGCGGGGCTCTTATCTAGTGGGCCTCACTTTTCTGTGGTGGATGGTCTCCTCAGAAATTATTTCAAGTCCCACCTGATGCGAGCAGCACTGCAGACTCCTCTCTAGTGACGCATCGCCAGGACGGAGACCAAGACCCTCACTGCCTCAACGGTCTGGAAGAGGAAGTCAGAACGTCACATCCGGTTAGCGCCACCAGCATGGACGGAGCTCAGCCAATGACAGCTTACTGGTGGAGGTCGCTGCCGGCCCCAACTCACAGTTCTCGCGTTGACTTGTGCCCGTCAGAGGTCAGAAGCCAGAAGCCCGGCACGCCTCCCTCTGGTGATTCCAGATCATGCGCTGAGTTAGATACAGTGCCTTGCCAGGTTGTCCACTCCAAGCTCCTCAGGTCCCTGAGAACCCGATCAGACTTGCACTTTTTTGCTCAGTAGGTTTGCTCTTTGCAAGACCGCTCCAGAGGCAATGCTCGCTACTTCATTAGGAGACACGGACTGTCAGTGTTTCTTCCTTTTTGCTAATCGTGGTACTGTGATAATTATGATCGTCCTTCATTAAGGGCTGTAGAATGGAAAATTCTCTCATTTCTTTTTGATGCATCACCTGAAAATCTTGTATAGGAGAAACTCTTCCCTTGTCTGCCATTCGTTTATCCTGAGGCATTGTTACAATGTATTTTGGTGTTCTCTTATACTGTTTAAATCTCTACTGCACCTATTTTATATAATAGTATTTAACTCATACCACTTATTTTTATTCCGTTCTTTTGTACTTGATAACACCTATAAAATTATCTGTCACATAGTGAAAGGTATGTGCTGCAGGGCTAGTGTGAACAAGCACACCCTGAATTCCCCAGTTAATCAGTATCCTGAGAATATACAGCTCCCATCCTGCCTCTGCACTCCCATCAAGCAAGATGTAGCAACCCACATTGTTCAATGTGCCACGTTCAGAGATTTCTGGGGGTGGCCAAACCCTGGGCATGTCCTTGGTAACAATGTCCACATGGCAGGCCTTGATCTCCTCGTGATGCTGGTTGTGCCAGGAGGGGCAGGGCCCCAGGTAGTTGCTAGGCAAGTTGCCACACCATACAGGCTTGCCACATGTAGATTCCAGGAGCAGAAGCTTTGTCCATTCAGCTGCTCCTGTACTTCCTGTACATTCCCCCAATAAACCTATGTCTGGATCACTGTCTCTGGGTCTTTTGTTCAGCCTCTGTGCACCATCCTCTGTCCCGGGCTTAGAGTCAGCCAGGGCTTGGCTACACATACGGATTTTACGTTAGAGAAGAAAGAGCATATAGAACCTTCACATATTCTATCAGCTCAAGAGCCTGCGGCATTGATCATTAGAGGCATCAGTAAATCTGGAGGAGAAGACTGAAAGAGCCTAGGGTCATCCATCACGTCAGTAACGGAAGGCACTGAGATGATAGGAGCAGGCGAGAAGAAGAAATGGCAAGTCTTTCCCCCCATTTTCCACACAGAGTTTTCCTCCTTGGTCTTGCCTTCCAAAAAGTGAGAACTGGGGCTTGGTGCTGGCTGGGGAGAATGCTCTTTGAGCCAAGGAAACGTTCGTTTCACTTGCCACTTCATCCTCCCCCACGCTGTCCTCCTATGCTGCTCTGCACCTCCAGGAATCATAACCTGGGCTGTACTCTTCCAATAAGAAGCACCAGGGAATACTGGGCTGGTTGCAGACATAACGAGGACCAGGTGGACATGACTGAGTTAGATACAGTGCCTTGCCAGGTTGTCCACATGTGATGGCTAGAGTCCTACCTGTTCTCCCAGCAGGATGGGTGTGCCTTCTGGGAGTGAGGAAATTGGGGGACCGTGCCTCTCTCCTTCTTTGCCCAAGTGAAAGTGCCCCGCAGACTCTGCTCTTTAGCACAGAGAAGCCTCTCATCGAGGCCACTGACTAGGGCTGGGAGTATTTAATGGGAAACGGGCAGGTCTCTCCACTTGCTTAGCTTAAGGAGCATCTGAGTGGAGAGAGGCAGGAATCAGGAACCCTGAGTCATTCCACAGTGACGGGCAACTTTTAGTGAACCCGGAGGAAGGGCCTCCTCATCCAAAAGGTAAATGATCACCATACTGGGCAAGGTGTGTCCTGCAAGTGCCCAAATGAGGACCTTCCACCATCTAAGTGGTATTTTGGGCTCTTGGTTTGAAAGACCTTAGGCGACAGTCAGTGCTTAACAATCAAAGGGGAGTCTAGGAAATAGGCCCACAGGGTCATAAGTGGAAGGGCAACTTGAGCAGGATGGATACCAGTCTGGCCATCTTGCCTGTAGGTATCAGTCTACAGTTACATTGAAGTGTCAAAGGGGAGTCTAGGGAATAGGCCCACAGGGTTATAAGCTGAAGGGAAACTTGAACAGGTTGGGCACCCATCCCAGCCATGGGTGCTTACTGGCCTGGAGCAAAGCACACACCGGCTCTGCTCCACATACTTCATTCCAGCTGCCCTCATCCTTGGCAGTCAGGGAATTATTCCTATCTTTTCAAACATTCCATGAACCCATTTCTCTTTCTCACAAAGTAACCACTTTGGGTTCAGAACATGAAATACAGAAATGAAGAAAGAGCAAACGGGAAGAGTTAATATCTAGGGAAATAACCATAAACTACTTCTCAAGCACTGTTTTCCTATTGCTGTGTCACTAATTACCACCGGCTTAGCACTTTAACAAATGCATGTAATGATATCCATTAGTTTTCATGGGTCAGGAGTCTGAGCATAGCTCAGCTGCCTTCACTGCTTCATGGGCTCTCCTGGTTGTACTTAAGCTGTTTACTGAGCTGCGTTCTAATCAGAAGGCTTGCCTGGAGAAAAGACCCCTGCCAGACTCACTCTGTCAGCAAGACCCATTTTTTCATGCCTGCAGAACTAAGAGCTTAATTTTCTTCTACTCTTACAAAATCAGTTTTAGTGCCTCCTAGCAGGAGCCTGCAGTTCCAGACTGTGTGGTCCTCCCCACAGGACACCCTCAACATTGCAGGTGTCTTCTTCAATGCCAGCAGGATTGAGGGCAAATCTTCTAGCAAAACGGAGTCATGTGTCGTGGCTATGGTCAAATGAACGACGCCCCGTCTGCTTTGACACATTACGAAATGTTATGCGTGTGACACAGCATCGATTTTGCTATAGGCTGCTGGATAGAAGCAAGTCACAGGTGCCGCACTCACTCAAGAGGAGTAGCATACAGAGGTGTGAGCACCAAAAGCTCAGGATCACAGTGTCTACTTTAGACTCTGGCTACCAAAATTTATGCTCTGAACCCAATGACCCAAGTCTCTTCCTCATGCAAAACACATTTACCCTCTCCCAAGATGCCCCAGAGTCTGAATCCACTATAAGAGCAGTTCAAAATCTAAATGTCGTCATCTAAATAAGGCTCATGTGCACATGAGGCTCTTAGAGATTATATGCTGCAGTTGAGTATGCCAACTGGGGCATAATGCTACTCTGTTTGAGGACCTGTGACATTTAAAACAAAAAAAACAGAAATGAAAACCCAATTATGTGGCCCCAACACACCCAATATGTAATAGTAGACTCAGGTATAGGACACCGATTACAGATACTCCTGTTTCAATACCAGGAAAGATGGAAGGTATAAAACAGTCCCTGGCCCACAGGGTTGTGAAATCCCTCTGGGCGAATGTGGCAAAATCCTTGATTAGGTTTTAATGCCTTCAGATGATTTTCCAAAGGCCAGCCTCTGTGTTCTCAGCTCCTCCTTTGGAGCCATGTTTCCTTGATTTTGGAAGGCAGCAGCTGTTTACACCTGAGTATGCAAAACAATTACTTTGCAAACCGTGATCCAATGCATTGAGGCAAAGGCCCAAAATGCGTCCTTTACTCCTGCCAGTCCAAAGCTTCTCCCTAGTTTATCCAGGATCCAAGAGTGAATGCTGAGACCCATTTGGCATTTGAGGCTTCAACCTCCAACTGTGAGACACCATCTGAGGCACCCATTCTCCTTTGAACACTCCAACACCTTTGATTTGCCTACACCACAGCTAAATTGAATGTTCATTCTCACCGAGGAACATGCAGCTCAGTGCACGTACAAACGACCATGCCTTGGGACACCGACAGATGACCGTTCTCACCTGGGCTCGTGCTTCCTCACTCTTTTTTTATTGTCCCTCTGGTTTCCATCTCACTCACTTCCAACTTCGAGACACAAAAATCTGACCATCCCGAAGAACAACATTGTCTCCCAAAGATCAGAGGCTCAATGTTTTGTAAGCAAAGGAGCTTGCTATCTAATTTACTGAGAGTTCAATTTTCCTACATCCCTTAAAAGCTAAGCCAATACAAGGGGATATCTTATTTCATACAAAGACATAATAAAAAGCTTTAGGAAAGCCAAGAATTGACCATCATTTCATGTACGTCTACCAGTTTCTTGAGCCGAACAACATTACTACAGAGTCCTTTCAGATTTCCAGGGAAACATGTATTACAATACCACCTTGTCTTGGTTTAGATGGCAAATATTATTTTATAGAATAGCAAAGCTCCTACTCTCAAACTTGATAGAAAGCAGTAAACGTGTAACCAAAATCCTTCATAAACATAGATTCTAAAGCTATTCAAAGCTTCTGGTCAAAGAAGCAGCATTTAGAAAATAAAGAAAGGGGAAAGAAGAGAGAGAGAGGAAAGAAGGGAGGGAGGGAGGAAGGGATGCAGGGAGGGAGAAAGGCCTGAAAGAGGGAGGGAGGGAGGAAGAACTTCAAGCTACCATGCAAACCAGGAAGACAGAGATGATAGACAGTTTTTGCCTCCAACCCTATCCTGGACCTCAACTACTTAGCACATTGATCGCCATGTTCAAACATAAACTGAAAAATCTTCCTCTGGAGAAGCTGTTGAACTTGGCCCTATAACGGGCACTGGCTATGGCAAGAGAGCCACCCCTGGCTGCAATTCTGGTTTGGGATTTCTCCCTCATCTCTTACAGCCCCTTCATACCAGGAAGAGAGGGCAGTGGGGACTGTAGCATGGACCCTGGTAAAAAAAAAATGCCAAAACTTTCACATCTTGCTGGTTTCAGTATGAGCTGTCGGACTGCACGTGCACTCATAACACACAGGATCACTGTTGAGAACCCACCAGGACATAAGATATTTCCTCCCATCATATTTCTGTTGGCGAGCTTCCTGGACTCTCAGCAGGTAAAGTGGTTCTTCTCAAGATATGTCCTCCGCACTTTCAGCACATCCCAGATTTCTTCCTCAGTGGCTCTGTTGCTCTTCCTGAAGATCGGGACCATGAGAGCCATCAAGTGGCCAGCCTTGTCCTCGTTACTCAGCTTCCCATCAAAGGTGAAGTCCACGTTGCTGACAAGGGCATAGAAATGCGTGGCGGAGTCAGCCTCCTTCGAGTCAATGACAAAACCCAGCCCCACCTACTCAGAAGCTCTCCTGATTTCAGGGAAGTGGCCCTGGTCATTTTGCATGATATTCTTCAGCATGTGTGCCTTGCTGATGGGCTCTTGCATTTTATACTTGAGCAACAGAAATGACACCAAAAAAGTCACGCTCTCAGTTACAGGGTGTCCGCACGAGCATTCGCTGTGAGGCGGGGCCCGAGGAGGTGCTTGAATTTCCCCTTCCTTGGCTCTGCTGCCATCTTCACTACTTCTTGTGCATGACCCAGCCACAGCCATGGGGATGGGGGATGGCGCTCTCTGATGGTGCACTGGGCCCTGGAGAGTCATGGGTCACTTGCCTAAAATAGGCAAGACTGGGGAATACCCGTGCAAAGGGGACAGGTAAAGGAGTAGGACTCTTCTACAGCTACAATGGTACCTGAAAGCCCCCAGCCCCTGCATCTCACCTCAGCTATGCTATGTCCAGCCACAGTGGCCTTTTGCCTCTCCAGGCTGACAGCAGGGGCGATGTCTATTCCCCCTGACCCAAGTCCTGGGGCGTGGGGTCCTTTCAGATCTCTGTCACAGTGGTCTGTATTTGTGTTTGGAATTCTGGCTCCTTGGTCATGAGCTCTCTGGATAATTACCTCCCTGCCTGCTCCGAGACTTTTGCCCACCCATTACGCAGAGTGGGTCAGCGTCTCAGACACAGTGGAGAAGCTGCATCATTAGCAAGAGCCCTCAGATGAGGTGGGCCGCCGGAGAGAAACACACACTGGTCTGTTACTCCCTGTTACCCTCTAGAATTGATCTCTCAAGGACCATTTCTTCTTAGAGATACGCTTACGACAATGGAACAGTCTGACGTACAAGACTGAGTGAGTCTCTCAGTTTTTGACCTTATCGAACATTGCATTGGGTAGACCAGTAATTCTTTAAACCACACTCATGACAGGAATATATATACATAAATAAAATGGGTCATATAATGTATTAAGAAATACCTACCACGAGTTAGTTTGTGCATATACATTGACAAAACTTAATATGTGTGATTCACTCTGATATTCTCTCTTCTGGTCTTTATCATCTATTAAGACAATAATAATAATAATAATAACAATAATACTAAAAGGCCAGTGCTCACACAACAGAGAGGCTTCAGGTGGTTATTATAGCCTCGGCAATCATACTGCCTCAAGCTACTAGAACTTTTATGCTTTCCTGAACAAACCCCATTGATACTTGACGTCTGCTGCAGCTCGAGGCGCACACAGAGCCCTCAGATTCCTGCAGCAAAGCAGAGGCTATCCACGTATAGAGGTACGCTTGGAATAACTAAGGGGGAACTTTAAAATGTTGCCTCCAACCTGTCGTGTCATCTGCCTTCTGTTGTCGATCACAGACCAACCCTCACTTCACAGCATGCCCGACCCCTGACCTCGAATAAGTCCTTGTACCCGACTCTACATCCATAAAATCAAACATCTCTCTCTGTATTAGGTGCAATCAAATTTAAAACCTCTTTGCTCTGTGGAAAGCATCGATAGGGAAAGGAAATTACACAGAAATGGAGAGATATTTGAAAATCATGTATCTGAAAAAGGGTGTGTTTCCCAAATAAGAAAGATTTCTCTAAACTTTGTGTGCAAATTCTACATTACAGGCAGAGTCCAGTTAGAATACTGGTCTGAGACTTGACCATACATTTTACCAAAGAGGATGTATGGCTAAGCATATGAAAATACACAAAAAAATCATTTCCTTTGGAGGAAATGTAAACATAAGCTACTAGCACATACCAGTATATATCTACTGGAATGTCAAAACACAAAAATACAAACAACAACAATGACAGAAGTCAAAATACCAAGTCCTGGTGAGGATGTGGAGCAGCCAGATCTCTCATAGATTGACTCTGCAAATACAAGATGGTCCAGGCTCTCTGGAAAGCCATTCGGAAGCTTCTAAGACAGTGAAGCTTATGCCCTTACGTGTGACCAGGCCCCTGCTGCATATTTCTGTAGAGAGATGAAAACTCACTGTGCTCACACACAAAACACTGCATGTGAATGTTTTAGAAGTGTGATTTGGAAGAGCCAAAAGCTGGAAGCAAACCAAATGTCCTTCAGTGAGGAATGGATCAAAGACTGTCATCTATACAGTGGAATCCTTCACCACAATAAGAAGGAATGGGCACGTGGTACACATCATAACGTCGATAAGTCGCCAGGTCCTAATGCTGAGTGGAGATGAGGCAATCTTAAAGGTCAACCTTTCCTACTATATAGTTCAATTTATATAAAATTCCCAAAAGGACAACATAATACAGGTATATGTGTTTGTGTTTGCCACAGTCTTTCAATCCTAATTTTAATTTTCATGCATGTGAAATGTTGATTTGTTCCTCTGAGACATTTGCATGCTGCCATAATTTAGATTTTATTGATGACTTACACAAGTTCTGCTTCTGGTGAGGATGGAGTTAGAGGGACTGGACTGAGCCACTTGCCTGAAACCAGTGGCAAAAAAAAAAAAAAAAGATAGAATGGATGACGACAATACTCACCAACCTGGGTGTCAGACCATGAAAGACAGTGATTGCTGAGGGATGGAAAACCGAGGGCAGAGCCTGCTGTGGCCCCAGCTTGCTGCCTGGAGCCCAGGTGGAGCCTGGGGTCTCCGAGTTGCTGTGATGAAGCTGAGAGTCTAGGGGCGACTAGGCAGCTAGAGTCCATCAGGGAGAGTACTGGAGAGGAGAGAGCCACACAGAGAAAGAACTGTGGAGCCCACACAGGGCTGGGAGGACTTCCCGTCAGAATGATGAAGCGTTTGGTTCACTGGGCACTGGGAGATTACTCAGAAGTATTTTGTCTCAGCAGTGAGGTGAGGAAACGCCCGCACATGCTCATCTGGACCACAAAACAAAGCTTGAAAGCAAGAAGCGAAAGGATTACTGTTTCTAGGTCACTTCAGAGCATTACAGAACAGACTTTCTGGACAAATGTGAACAAAGTAAAACCACAATTTCACTATGTCTAGCACCCAGGGAAACACTGCCAGGCATGCAAAGAAGCAGGAGTACATAATCGATGATTAGGAGAAAGTTTAATCAACCAAAACTGGCCTGGGAACGATACAGGTAAGAGAATGAGTAGATAGGGACATCAACACAGTTATTATAAGTATATTTCATATGTTTAAGAAACCAGAAGGTTAAACTGGCTAGAGATATTAGAAAATATAGAAAGATCTGAAATGTTCCTGAAGAGGTGAAAACAACAATGTCTGAGAGAAGAATACACACGTGTTTGGCATGTTGAAAAGCACAGAAAGATTAGTGAACCTATGTTTATGGAAAATATCACATTTTTATAGCCCATCTATGGACGCCAGAAAAACAAAACAAAAACCCACACTAGAATCAGCTTAAAAATACTATGCACCAGATATCAAGCATGCTAGCCATTGCGGAAAGGGCAGAATTTTCAAGTTGTAAAGGGGAATGATTGTGATTTCTCGGTATTGTTAGAATTTCTGACAACACAGATAAATACATACACTGATATCTTAGTGATTAAACAATTCCAATTAGCCTAACACCAGGCGTAGCTGTGCTGAAGCCAGGAGAAGTTACTGCTGAAAGCAAGAATGGACAAAATCTGATGTCCGAGGAGCTTCATACAGTCCGAGTTTCTTTCTCTGTGTGGCTTGGTAGACATTCTGTGCTAACAGGGGACACGGGGGTCTAGGCTGCTTGCTTCTTGTGGGTCCACCCTATAAACAAACGATTTCTATATTTACTAATGGATGCAAGGAAAAAAACATGGGAGGTCGGAAACCGTGTATCAAATGCTTTGGCCTGTAAGTAACAAACATTGCCTCTTACCCACAGATGAACGGCAAGGGTAGTCACACGATCCTTCCTGGCTGCAATGCACTTGGTAATGGAACCTCCCCTTGAGCCCACAAAGGACAGACGGGCGGTGTACGTAGAGGAGCACTTGCTGTCTCCTCCATAAACTGTTACACACTATGTGCTCCATAGAATGCAACTGCCGGAACTTTTATTTTTATGCCAACCATCCTATTTCTTTGTAGACTTTCTGAGAGGGCCAAATTTCCTTGCCATCCTCCAATTCTTTGGCGATCTGAACACGGGCTCATATCACATTTTCAAAAGGATCCTGTACATTACCAGGGAGATTTCGCCTTCTTCACTGAGAAGTACCCTTCTGCACTGACCTATGCAATAACCTAAAGTCTTAATAGGATGAGAATGTCCTTCTTCCTGTGGGTGCCTGGTCAAAAGCTGTGAGTTTCTGGCACCTTCAAGATGACTGGACATGGCTGAACATTTGGACAGGTGTTATTAGGCACAAGGGATAACCAGGATTTTATCCTGGGTCAAGAAGCTGGGTGGCAGGCGGTAGGAAGACATTTAATTGTTTTTACCTTTGCTAACCGAACACAGCATGTCTGTCAATAAACCATTTTTTCACCTCCCGGAAGGACTCCAGAGATTTTAGGAAGTTAATCCTCAGTAGTTACTTGCTTGCTAGGCAGTGATTTCCATGGTCTCTGACCTCTCCTCAGCTTTCATTTATGAGGGAGGCTTTGGTTATTCACCTCTCATGGGTAGGCTCATAGGTGTATCCATTCAGTGGCCAGTCACACACACAAGAAAGAAAAATCTCGTTAAAATTCTATTGCTAATACCAGGGTGGCTTCAAGCCCCCCTCCCCTCCAACTTGAGGGTTATATGCTCCAAATTGGTAGGTTCTACAACAAATCAGACTATATTCAGGCACATTTTGAGAAAACACTTTGGGAATGTCAAGGCACCTAAGTGGGTGGCCAGGTCTAACTTTCAATGTCAACGTTACCTTCTTTGTGGAACAGGATGCTGCTGTCACCAGGGTACAAGTGAGGAATGGGATCACCAGGGAGTTAGAATGCTCTGAGGCAGGGGGAGGGCAGGTGATTTTTGCCCCATTGGTTCCTAGGAGCAAGGTGCCCCTTTCAGAGCAGCAGAGAACAGCAGGCCCGCAGGTCAGACTCCAGTTTGGATGAGAGGGCGCTCTGGAGGAGACCCAGGGGAAGGGCGCCATATTGCAGAGACAGCTGGGGTTGGCAAAAATGCCAGCCCCTAGGCAGAGGCTGCCCTCAAGGAACCCTGGGGCTAGGGATACAAGACCCTAGGTAAATGGAGCCCACAGACAGTCCCCCAATTGTGTGTCTCATGTCTGCCTTCCTCCTTTAGCCCTGCTTTAAGTTCCTGGCTGTAACACCCTGCATTCTGTGTCCTGAGAGGCATTAAGGAGTAGTGAGAATAGAAATACACTAAGAGGCAGAAGGTCTGGTTCAGGCTGGGAAGAGGGGCACAGAGTGGGTTCCAGATGAGTTCACAGGTCTGATGCCAGCTCTGTCACATGTTAGACATGTGAAATCAGGTACACAAGCACTTTGAGCCTGAGGATCTTCACGCATGGATTCGGTTTCAAAAGTCCTGCCTTCTGGGACTGCCAGAGGCAGAGGAAGTACATATGGCCCAGGGCCTGGCGGATCTTAGGACTTTAACGAAGGAGAGTTATTGTGACGGTTATGTTCATCCCAAATCCTACCATTCTCGCCGGTGTGTGTATGTCGTGTGTGTGTTTGTGTGTGTGTGTGTGTGTGTGTGTGTGTGTGTGTTTGCTAAATCTAAGCTTTGTCAGAAAGCATAAAGTGTTACAGGAAATACAGGGTATTTTAAATCAAACTAAACTGTTCCTAGGCAAATAAAACTTTGTGAAGTGATCCCCTCAGAGTTTGTTATTCAGTTTGGGTGTGGGAAAGTCTTCCCCAGGTGAATGTAATTCAAATTTGCTAGAATTTGCATCTGGGACCAACTCCTCACCTCCCTCCCAACTGCTCTTTGCAGGGGTTCAGAATGCCACCCTGAAATACGACACATTGGCATACTAGTTATTTTGAATTAAAGGTACTTGAGAAATAGCTGGTGCGGGGACACCTTAATACTCCTTTGTCCCACTGAAAGGGGGAGGTAAGTCTTCCATGTGAAAGGTGCCCTCCCTGTACCAGGAGGGTAAAACCATCCTAATCACCAGAGACACGGAAGTTAGGGCCAAGAAGGCTGTATAAACAAACCTCCTTCCTTCGTCACCAGTCACTGCTCCTAGTCCAAACCCCTTTGTCTTGTCACTTTGTCATCAATTTAGTGTTTCTCTGTCAAAAAGGGATGAAAGCTTCCTGTTCCGGGTACTGCTCTGAGTCTCCTCTTTGTGGGGCTCCGGTACATATGAACATGTTCTTCTTCTGCTAATCTTTCTTTGTACAAGGGGGATTCAGCCACGAATCCAGAAGGGTAGAGGGAAAATTACCTTGCCTCCCCTATTCCTTCGATGCAACCCTCCCCCAACCCATCTCATTCACTTCACCCCACCAAAAATTCCTTCACCCTCGCTTATTATCTGCCAAGTTGTGCTGAGGACAGCTTAAATTCCCTTTGACTGCAGTGGGCCCTGGCTGTCCCAGGCCAAGGCCGAGGGCCAGCCCGGTGGCTTCCTGGGCTCTGCTCTCCAGGGAGTATCACCAACTTCATCATCACCTTCTCACCAACTCCCTGGAGATGAGGTATCTAAAACACCCAGTTCATGCACTGTGTTCACCTGCACTTGGACAAGAATGCAGGATCCCTTCCATTCGTGTGCCATGGGAGAATTTCTCTCTGGTTTACTCACAATTGCAATGGCAGTTTACCCCTGCGGACTTGAGATTTTCAACTCGGAGACACACCATCTGAGGGTCTGGGGCCTGCTCCTGATATGCTCTCAGCCTTGTCTGGCCCACCATCCACTTTAATGTAAAATTGACTCCCACCAAAGGACTTGAAGTTTCCCAAAGGCCAGACTGTGACGACTGACTGCGTTAAACGCTGGCATTTACATATGGCCTGCCCATCTCTACCTACTCACACATCTTCACCGCACTTGTCCCTCCGTTATTACAAGATCCCACCATCGTCCTTAAAGGCTTATTGCCCTTATATGTTCAAATTGACGGGCAAGTCCTGAGTCTTTAGTCCTACTGGCATTCCCAGTACGAGCACATTACTTTTGAAAGAGCACGTTGGTAAAGCAGACAGGAATGCATGACTCAGTAAACAAGAGGTCTCATTTATTGAGATTGATTTCTTACACATTCTTGAGGTACATTTATTTCTTACACATTCTCAGCAAAACTATGTAGGTATCTTTTAATTTTATGCAACAAGAACTTAAAAAGCTGAGAAAGCTGAGATTTGAACCTCTCTCCAGTATTTTTCTCTCTCTTTTCATAATAGTAGCCTTAAATGTGTGACCAATACCATGGCTAAAGTTGGAGGTTTTGAAATTAACTGAATCTGTACTGAAGAAATGGTATTTGAATAATACAGATGTCACAAATAAAAGAACACATTTGCACGTTACACATATAAAGGAGGAACACAAAGGCATACATCCTGTGCTCCTTTCAGCCCTACCTCAGACCTCAATTCTTTGAACTCTAAATGGCCTTTGAAAAACAAACTGAGGAACCTGCCTCAGGCATAATTAGGGACAGTAGGCATGACTAGACGTGACACTAGAGCCATCAGGGGCCCCAGAAGGGAGGCAGCCGAGGCTGACATGGTGGCTCGGGCCCTCTTTTCCTCATCTTGCAGAGCATCCTCATACTGAGATTGGAAAGCACTCGGCTCAACCCCATTAACCCTGGCCAGGAACTTCAGGACTTTCATCTTGGTGGTTTCAGCATAGGCTCTCGGGCCCCACAGGAACTCAAATTGGGCAGGATCACTGTTGGCCACCTGCCGGTACTCCAGGTATTTTTCCTTCACAAGATCGTTGGTGATGAGCTTCCGGGGCTCCCCGAAAAAGGGGTTCACTCTCCCGGCATGCATGCCCATCGCATTCAGAATTCGCCAGACTTCCCTTTCGGTAGCACGATTGCCCTTCATGAGGATCACACCCAGGACGACGATCAGGACGCCGGTCTTGGGCACGCGCTCTTGCCCAGACAGCATCCCATCATATGTGAGGCCCAGGCTGATGACGAGCTCATAGCGGTGGTTGGGGGGATCCACTGCCTTCATATCCAGGCCAAAGACCACGTGCAGGCGCTGGCAGGCATTTGCAAAGATCACACGGAAGTGTTCATTGCATACTGGAGAGACAACCTTGAAAATATCTTCCATTGTTACAGTCTCTTTCATGCGATACTTCTTCAGCATATAACCCACCAAAATAGTCACTAACATATCTATAGTATCTAAGGGCAATTCTGCGGGCTCTGGGGCAGCCTGGGCAGTGTTCTCCACCTCCCTGTAGCCACTGGAGCGCACACCCAGTCTGCTTGATGAGGTGGCCGTGATGGCAACAGGAGATGACAGGAAACCCTGAGCACCCTCACGAGTGCTGGGAACACCAGCAGCAGAAGCCCCCTTCGAACTGCCAGGCATTAGAGGAGACGAGGACACACGGGTCTTCACCAGTGCCTCGGATGTCTGTGCAGCTTGCAGGCCCTGGGTCTCACTGTGGGTCTGAAGGCATTGACGCCGTGAGCATTGTGGATTCTTCTGATGCAGAGACATGACGGCTCTTGCGGGTGGTAGCAGGTAGGACTGTGGACAGGAAGGAGGGCAATGAGGAATCACTGCTGAAGAGAGGGAAGGCAGAGGTGAATGGCCTCAGCTGGCAAACGCAACTATGGTCAGTGGCTCTGCTTAAGCCGCTACCCAACGGACCTCTGACAATACAGCCACAGGGCCCCCCAGGTCTCCTCACCTCCCGGTTGTGATATCCCCCAAGAGCATGGAGGGGAGGCCTGAATGCTTCCGAGTGTGCAGCCAGGCAAACCACGCTGGGAATTCTCCACAATCTCCAGCCAGGCAGGTGGGTTGGGGCTCTGGAGAGCCATCGCAGCCCTGAGGAACGAGGTCCCGTCAGGCCTCACTCAGGTACATTTCCTGGGCAATTCTTAGGGCCTGGTCCACTCTCCCCACACCAACAGGAGGCTGTCCCCCTAAGACCAATGTCACATCTCCTGAAGTCAACTGAGGAGGAAGTGTGGAGGTACCTCCCCCAGAAACACTACCGGGGCTTTCCCAGGACTGACAGCAGGAGCTAGATGCCCCGCCCACCATCTGCACTGGTGTCCGTGGTCACCCCCTCCCCTGCCCCAACCCAGTTCTCACTCAAGCTGCCTTACTTGAAGTCCAGGCAAGTCCTGGGGTCTCTTCTCTGGCAGACCTAACATGGCCCAGGCACAGATAATGCCTCTGCCTCCTGAGATCTGGATGGGTCCCATCCACCTGACAGCCTTGCCCAGAGCCTCTCAGCATGGACAACAGGTCAAGGCTGGATTCCCTGGGATCCCCACTCCACTGGGGCTTCCCTGGTCTACGAGTAGGAGGGAGACACTGTGCAGCTCACTCTCTGGTGGGGTGGGTGGGCCCTTGGGACCTCACTCAGGGTCTTTACCCTGACTACTGACAGGCTCTGGACTCCTTCCTTCCTTGACCTCAGGTGACAGAGGCACCTGTCTGAAACCCCAACAAGGAAGAGAGTGGTCTTGTCCTGTGGCCTGTGTCCAGAGTTCCCTGCACTGATCAAGGTACTGCAGCTCCCTGAGGGCCCTGTGCTCTGGCGTGGATCCCTTTCAGTCCCTACCCTGTGTCTTCACATACACCCAGCACTGCCCGGTCACCATCCATCGCTCATCTGAACCTGCCCCTTCACACCAAGACTGCCACCTCCCTAGGACCCCAGAGCAAAAAGAGAACTGTTAGGACTTCTGGCCATCCTTGTCTGGGATGTCCCAGGGAATGACTACAGGGCCAGGGCAGGTATCACAGGGTCCCCCCTCTACTCAGAGGGATGGTCAAATCCCCGCTCGATCAAGGTCTGTGCCTTGGGACTTGATCAAGTGCGAGACTCGTCACCTCTGCTGACCCACAGTTGCTCCCTCACATGAAAAGAGCCATGTCCCTCCGTCATAGGATGGCTGAGGACCTCAGTTCTAATTCTGTGTCTTTACCTAGCCTCTGGAACCCCCTGTGCACTTTCTCCTAAGTGAACCTGAGGCAGCCACTGAGACAAACACATTTCTTCCCTGAGCCCCCTGAAGATGAAGGGAGAGTGTGAGAATTACGACCACTCCCGCCTCAGGCTCTCAAGGGCTCAACGCACAGGCAGAGCAGAGCATGCTAGTTCCCACCTGTATGGGAGTGGGAGTCCCCTCAGTCCTCCCACAACGTCTGCATGTCGGTTCCCGGCCCTCCTCTTCTGACCTGTGGTTCACTCCATACAGCCAGCACTCACGTCCCCGTGACCACTGCGGAGGAAGTGAGGGGTCCTTTCTCCTGGATAACCAGTCAGGCCATGGCCTCCCAGGAGTGACAACATGGGTGGACCCTGTGGGGCCACCTGCATTCTGGGAGGGTGGTCCCTTCAACCCCAACTCTGGGTCCTTACCTGGAATGTTTTGAACTCCCAGGGATCCTCCTTTTGACGACGCAACTTCACCCCCTAAGACCAAGGCTCACACCTCCCTGAAACCAGAAAGGATGACATGAAGTCGTCAGAAACTGGTTACCTCTCTCAACGACCTGCCAGGATCCACTCAGGAGACAAGAAGAACTTCATGGTGACCCTCTGTTGCGGAGTGTGGGGTATGGATGGTCTCACCTCGGGGCCCTCAACTCGAATCCTGCCCTGGCCTGGGACTTGGCCGTCTCACCCGAGTTCACCCACTCACAAGAAGTCCTCACTTCCCTGTGAACACCACGGAAGACTAACTGGGTATCGCACCTGACTATCACTGCTCAGTGTCCCCAACGGGTTCCCTGTGACCAGTGAGATGGCACTTTGATGTGCTGAGTCTGCCCTTCAGACACAACACAATGAAACCTGCCAGAGCCCAAGTCTTCTGCTGACTTGACTAGTCTACTCCGTTGCATTAACTGGGCCTTTTTCTTGGTTAGTTACAATATTGGTAATGTGCACCACTGCCATCTCTTACCAGGGGCCTTGCCTGGAACTAAGGCCTCATCACTCTCACGCTCGACAGGTGCAAGTCAGTGAGGAGCACTCCCAGCCGCCCAGACCCAACAACCCAGGGCTGACCCACAGACGAAGCCCGCTGGGTCCGCCACTACCTACTATGGGTGGGCCCCTCAGGACTCACTGAGGCCTTTTCTCAGCCCCTGGCCAGTCGGGTGAGCCTCAGCCCGGCACCACACAGGTCCAAGCCGAACACTACCAAGTTAGAAGTGTGTGGTAGGTCAGCCCCCCAGCCCGACCACGGCCTCCCAGGGGAGGCGCAGGGCTCTTATCTAGTGGGTCTCACTTTTCTGTGGTGGATGGTCTCCTCAGAAATTATTTCGAGCCTCACCTGATGCCTGGCAGCACTGCAGACTCTTCTCTCTACTGACGCATCCCCGTGCCCGAGACCCAGGCGCTCACTGCCTCCACGGTCTGGAAGAGAAAGTCAGGAAGTCACAACCGGTTATCGTCTACAGCATGGACGGAGCTCAGCCAAAGAAAGCTACTCGGTGGAGGTCACTGCCAGCCCCAACTTACAGTTCTCGCTTTGACTTGTGCCGGTCAGAGGTCGGAATCCCGGCACGCCTCCCTCTGGTGATTCCAGGTCATGCGTGTTACGCCAAGCTCCTCATGTCCCTGAGAACCCGACCAGGCTTGCACTTTTTTGCTCAGTAGGTTTGCTCTTTGCAAGACCGCTCCAGAGGCAATGCTCGCTACTTCCATTAGGAGACACGGACTGTCAGTGTTTCTTCCTTTTTGCTAATCGTGGTACTGTGATAATTATGATCGTCCTTCATTAAGGGCTGTAGAATGGTAATTCTCTCATTTCTTTTTGATGCATCACCTGAAAATCTTGTATAGGAGAAACTCTTCCCTTGTCTGCCATTCGTTTTTCCCGAGGCATTGTTACAATGTATTTTGGTGTTCTCTTACACTGTTTAAATCTCTACTGCACCTATTTTATATAGTAGTATTTAACTCATACCACTTATTTTTATTCTATTCTTTGCTACTTGTTAATACATAAATTATTTGCCATAAAGGTCTTTTTGAGAAACTGGCTCTTTTGAACTTTCTCTACTGTTTTCTGACTCTAAAATTTTACTTTTATCTCCACTATATGTTACCTTATTCATTCTTGTACTTACATGTTTTTCTAGGGTTTGACATGTTGGATATTTCATAAATGTCATATTTTTATAAACATGTTTATGTATATACCCTAAATCCACCTGCTCCATCTCACAGAATTTGTGCTATAGAGCATATTATTCACACCATTAAAATTTGGGCCATATATATATAAATATTACTGAGTGGAGAAAAGTTTCTTGAGAATGGTATATGAAAGTTCTCAAAAATTTCTTGAGAAAGTTTTATTTTGATGAGGTTTCCAGGTCTACTTTTTTTTAACTTTGTCTAGTTTTGGATATTAACTAGAGTGGAGATGTTGTCTAGTGAAATTGAATGGTAGTGACAGTTGAGTTTTCTTTGTTATTCAAGGACAGAGTCGTAATAAGAACTCAGTTAATATAATCTGCCAACTCGAACAACTAACGATTATTTGGTGGGTCTAAATATGTCAGTCAGAGAAGGCTTCTGGTCAGGAAAGTGGTTGTACAAGCGATACAGAAGCCAATCAGGAATGTCAGGAAGACCAGTGCTTAACAATTTATGAAGTCAGTTTCACATCCAGCCTAGAAGGACAAATAGAGGGAACAGAGTTACTGGAGAATAGATTTCTGTGCTGACAGAATCTGATACTATTGTGGGCTAATCTGGTTGGGCTGGAATCAAGAGAAGATGGAGCAATTAAAGCAGAAGCCGCTTGAACCAAATAGGAAGGAGAAAACCAGGGAGAATTCCCATCCTCCTGGGGTCTAATCTCCTCTGGTTTCTTCTGTTGGCTGAACTGAGTTGGTGTCTTCATATTGGAGAGACTAGGAATTGGAGGTCAGACCCTGTATAGAAGAGCACAAGGCAGAGTAAGGGTGAAGAACGGATCGATTTGAGGACAAACAGGTCAAGGACTCCCATAGCACTTCAACAGACCAAGTGAGAAAAATCCTACCTAACTTGATAGAGAAAAGTGTTTCATAAAAGTACGCATCTTTCATTCATGATCAAAAAGTGGATTCATGTTCTAAAAGTAGATTAGAGGACATCACTAATAAACCTTAGAGTAAAAATCAGCTTATGTGGAAACCTTGAATCCTTTTAATATTGAGAAATAGACAAAAATGCTTGCTACCACCATTTTATTGTACATTCTAATAAAGATATTACATAGAAAAGTAATGGGAAACAGAAGTAATGAAAAAGGTAGGAATTGGGAAACAAGGAACAGTGCTAGTATAATTAAACATGAATAAAGTGTATATGAGGAAAATCTGAAGAATAACTATTAAATCAATAAAAATGTTATTAAATAAAATTGAGTATAGTATCAATATACAAAAATGCACTTTTTTCTGTATTGACATACATACAAAGATGAAATTAAATAAGGCATACCTTGCAAATTACCATAATAAATACCTGTTTCCTAATAATAAGTATAATAAAAAGCATAAGAACTCTGTGGAAAAAATTATACAGCTATTTATTGAAATTCAAGTAACTAAATGGAAAAGTACTGTATGTTTTTAGATTGAAGATTTGATAGTATAAACATGTTAATTCTCTCCAAATTTAATGTACAAAGAAACACAATCCATCCTCTTCAATAAAGCCATGATTTTTGTGTGTGAACGTTTATGTACATGTGCATGTGTGTGAATCTTGATGAGGTAGTTCAAAATTTAGATTGACTTGCAAATGGCTTTGAATAACTAATATAGTCTTGAGAAAGAAAGAGAAGATATGGCATTAAGAATTACAAAAACACTACAGTAATACGAGTTTGTGGTATAGATGTATACGTAGACAAATAGACCGAAAGAACTGAATAGCATGTTCCAAAACAGACTATCTGTCATCTCCTGATTTATTAACTTGGCTACTGCAGAGTACTGGGGGAAATAACTGGATTTTAATAAGAATTACAGTGGAGGATTTTGATATCCACATTAAAAAAAATGTGACTAAAACCATCTCACACACTTAACACATTCTAATGCCATGGATTGGAACCCTACTTTTAAAATTTTTACTCTGGAAATTTTCTTACTTAAATAAGAGAAGGGAATATCACATTAACAGATTAAAAGATGAAATCATACCTAAATTCTTAAATTGGCTTACCAAAATCAGCACTCATTCATTAAAAAAAGATCACACTAGATAAATGGTATCTACACAACCCTACAGTAAATAGTATATTTAATATTGAATCACTGAGAGCTATTACTTTAAAACTGGGAAGGAGATGAGGATGCCTATCACCATTTTTTTCAGTGTCTTAATAAAGATAATACATAGGAAGTAACACAAAGAGAAGAAATCAAAGTGATTAGGATTGGAAAATAAAGCTAACACCATTAACAGACTATTAGAATGTAAGTGAAGAAAATCTATATATTAATAAAAAATTATCAGGTCAATAAAACTGTTTAAAAAGGTTGATGGGTATAGTATTAATATGCAAAAATACTAATCAGTGGCGACAAAAAGTGGGAAAGTGAAATTAAACAAAATATAACTTGTAAATAACATAACAGTACCTGGTACCTATAAGTGAATAAAACTCTACAAATGTATCAACTCAAGGGAAAAAAATAAACTGGTATTATTTAGAGACACTAATGAGGGCCTAGCTAAATAAAGAAATGTATGTATGTAGATAGAAGATTCAATATTATGACCATGTTAATTGCCCCCAATATACAGATACTTGTAATTCTTCTCCTATAAATGAAGTCCCAAAGGTTTGTGTGTGGATATCTGTGTATAGGTGTATGTGTGTTTGAAACTTGAAAACTGGTTATAAAATTTAAATTGACTTGCAAATGGCCAAACATATCTAATATCCCCTTGAAAAAATATAGCTTATTCCACTAGATATTAAGAATTACAAAAAATCCATAGTAATCAAGAGCTTGTGGCATAAACAGACCAAAATAACCAAATAGTTTCCCCAAACAGACCCACTTATATATGATTGCAGAGAAGTGGGCAAAGAGCAGTATTTTTATGAAGAAATGATGTGAAACAGTTGACTCTAGGAGAATTCAGACCAGGGATCTAGTCCCAAATGCGTCACACACCTAGCCCTGTGAACTCTGCTCCATTACCAAACTTTATAAGCCTCAGGCTCTTCATCTGGTAAATAGGTTGGATAAGCCCTGTCTTCTAGGACAGTTGGAATGTATGTAATACATGTAAAGCACTTATCACAGTGCCCGACATGTATTAGATCATTCATGAATAGTTTATGAATGATTGTCTCAGAGATCATGAAGTATTATAGAACATGCAATAGCAAATCAACCAAACTGTTGCTTCGCAAATAAAACTCCATCAATTTCCCCCATGTGAAAACATACTATTTAAGTGTTAGAGAGTCTCTTTCCATTTTGATGCAACTCAGAACTCCCAAAATTCGTGTGAAGATCCATCTCATCCAGTCCCTCCTAGCTACCTTTCCATCCAAACCACCTTTCTTTGCATTCACCCCTATTTTCATTCATTCTACTACAAGCAGAAATCTAGCCCTCATAGATTTATGAAAGAATATTCAAGATAACCTAAGGCAAATGCCCCTTGGAAAGGAGCAGGCTCTGGCTCTCAGCCCACGACAGAGTCCCAGCTGAGTGTCTTCACATCTTACCTGAACAGAGTATCAAACTTATTTCTCAGAAACTCTCTGGACAAGATACACATAAAACAGCTAGTCTGTGTACTGGGTTCACCTGCACTGGGCAAGAGTACAGGCCTCCTAACATTACTGCCACAGGTGGAGATCCTCTCTGCTTTCCCTAAAATACCAAACAGTTATCATCAGTTTTTCATTCCAGTCTTAGTCTCTCAACTCTAAGATAAAACAACTGAGGGCCTGGCCGCTGTTAACCACTCAGACAGTGTCTGGCCAACTTCTGAGGTCAGCTTCTTTAACATTAATGCCAAAGATCAGCTCCATGTACTTAGAGGTTCTCCTGAGGATCTCAGGGAAGTTGTGCTTGTACTTGGGTTGACAATCTTCAGCATGTCTACTTTTGTAATGGGGGTTTCATTTTCTACTTGTGCAACAGGAGTGGCGTTCTTCCTCATTAGAAGGCCTCTGTGTGAGCTCTTAATTGAGAGTGGAGCCTCAGAGGTCTTGCCTTTTCCTGGTCTTGGCTCTTGGCACCTTCATCTGATCTCATGCGCGGCATGCCTGCAAAGCAGTGGTAGTGCTTATGGTGCTCTGAGGTCTCTGGGCAATGTCAGCAACAGGGGAGCTCTGGGGAAGTAGCCCCCAAAATAGGATGGGTGGGGGTGTCTCATCTTGGGCCTTGTGGTGTATTTCACAAGCATTCTTCTTATTCCTCTGACCCCAAGGCATGGTCAGGGATGTTAGGCAGAAGTGCGAGCAGGGAAATAGCTAATGCTGGCCCACTGGAAGAGACAGGATGAGAGGTTATGCTTGTCTGCAACAGGGAGACACCTCCTCACCTATAATAAAGACCACCTCTCTGGGTTTCTTTAAGGGCACTGTTCTAGGAACCCACAGGGCTCTTGTTCTCCTGAGTAGTCTGACCCCTAAGAACTCTAGTGTAGTGCATTGAATCGCAAGCCCCTAAAAGATATGTGCAAGCTCATTCCCCGGTGCCTGTGATGAAATTGAATCAATAATGAAAATAGTACCCAAGAACAAAATCCCTGAACCAGATGTATTCACCACTGAATTTTATCAGACATTTAGAGAAGACATAATACCCATTCTCCTTTATGTTTTCCAAGAAATAGAAGAGGAGGGAATAATTTCAAACTCATTCAATGAAGCCAGCACCACTCTAATACCAAAACTAGGCAAAGACACCACAAGAAAAGAAAACTACAAACCAATATCACTGATAAACATAGACACAAAAACACTCAACAAAATAATAGAAAACCGAATTCAAAGATATATCAAAAGGATCACACAACGTGATCAAGTGGGATTCATCCCAGGGATGCAAGGATAGTACAACATTCGAAAATCCATCAACATCATCCACCACATCAATAAAAAGAAGGACAAAAATCACATGATCATCTCCATAGATGCTGAAAAAGCATTGGACAAAATTCAACACCCATTCATGATAAAATCCCTCAACAAAATGGGTATAGAGGGCAAGTACCTCAATATGATAAAGTCCATATATGACAAACCCGCAGCAAACATCTTACATAACAGTGAAAATGTGAAAGCTTTTCCTCTAAGATCAGGGACAAGACAAGGATGCCCATTCTCCCCACTTTCATTCAACATAGTACTGGAGGTCCTAGTCACTGCAATCAGACAACACAAAGAGAAAAAAGCCATCCAGATTGCTAAGGAAGAAGTCAAACTTTCACTGTTTGCAAATGGCATGATATTGTACATAAAAAAAACCCCTAAAGAATTCATTCCAAAATTACTAGAACTAATATCTGAATTCAATTAATATACGATAAAGGAGCCATGGATATACAATGGGGAAATGACAGCCTCTTCAGCAACTGGTGCTGGCAAAACTGGACAGCTACATGCAAGAGAATGAAACTGGATTATTGTTTAACCCCATACACAAAAGTAAGACAAGTATCAAATGATTTCACTCATCTGCGGAGTATAACAACAAAGCAAAAACTGAAGGAACTCAACAGCAGCAGACTCACGGAACCCGAGAATGGACTAACAGTTACCAAAGGGAAAGGGACTTGGGAGGATGGGTGGGAAGGGAGGGATAAGGGGGAAAAAGGGGCATTACGATTAGCACACTTAATGTAGCTGGGGGGGACACGGCAAAGGCAGTATATAGAGAAGACAAGTAATGATTCTATAGCAGCTTACTATGCTGATGGACAGTGACTGTAATGGGGTATGTGTGGGGGACTTGATAATAGGGGGAGTCTAGTAACCATAATGTTGTTCAAGTAATTGTACATTAATGATATCAAAATAAAAAAAAATATTTAAAAAAAAAGGACTTCACCTGCACTTGATTATAAATTCACAGAAACAGGGACAGAGCAAGAGGAAGGAGCAAAGCTCCAGGTAGTGGTTTTTAGGAGTAAGTCTCTAGTCTTAATGTCACCGTGTGTTTAAACTTTCTCCACAAGGTAACTAAACCAAAAATTTCATGTTGACAAAACTGGCAGTGGTTATGAACAGCTAAGGAGGAGTTCACTACTAACACTGCTTTGGATTGATACATCACAAGTCTTTTTTACAGGGCTAAATAAACGCAGAAGCAGGAGAAGTAAAAGAACACAAGTTGTGTCAACCCTTTTAAATTGTTTTATATTACAAAATCCATGACCACCAATATCAACATCCAAAAAAATACTTATTACTATCCATATACTATTTAAAAGTGAAAACATAAAACCAGTGAAATGATTTTGAATTACTGTGCTTGGTTCAGAGAGTTAAACCTCTTTCAGTAGGCTTTCTAAAGCACATTGTACTCTCCATACCTGTTTAAATTATTTCTTAATTTAATCACTGTTAGCAAAAATATACATATGTAAATTTACATACACACAAAAAAGATTAATTAACATTTAATTAAATATGCAGCGCTTACTATATTGATGGTACATTTGTGTTAGGATAGTTGATGGGACAAGTGTTAATTCTGGTGCAGTAATGTATATTTATTTATACATTTTAAATTTTTTATCATTGATATACACTCTTATGAAGGTTTCACATGAAAAACAATGGGGTGACTACATTTGCCATATTATCAAGTTCCGCCCCAGATCCCATTGCGGTCACTGTCCATCAGCTTAGTAAGATGCCACAGATTCACTATTTGCCTTCTCTGTGCTACACTGTTTTCACTGTGACCCCTCACACCATGTGTACTAAACATGATACCCCTCAATCCCCTTCTCCCTCCCTCCCCACCCACCCTCCCACACCCCTCCCCTTTGCTAACTGCTAGTCTCATCTTGGAGTATGTGAGTCTGCTGCTGTTTGGTTCCTTCAGTTTTGCTTCATTGCTATATTCCAAAAATGAGGGAAATCATTTGGCACTTGCCTTTCTCCACCTGGATTATTTTACTGAGCATAATATCCTCCAGCTCCATCCATGTTGTTGCAAATGGTAGGATTTGTTTCTTTCTTATGGCTGAATAGTATTCCATTGTGAATATGTACCACATCTTCCTCATCCATTCATCTATGGATGGACACATAGGTTGCTTCCATATCCTGGCTAATGTAATTAGTGCTTCAATAAACATAGGGGTGCATATGTCTTTTTGAATCTGAGAACTTGTATTCTTTGTGCAAATTCCAAGGAGTGGGATTCCTGCATCAAATGGTATTTCTATTTTTAGATTTTTGAGGAACTGCCATATTGCTTTTCACAATAGTTGTACTAGCTTATATTCCCACCAGCAGTGTAGGAGGGTTCCCTTTTCTCCGCATCCTTGCCAGCACTTGTAGTGCTTAGTCTTCTTGATGCTGGACATCCTACTGGTGTGAGGTGATATCTCATTGTGGTTTTAATCTGCATTTCCTGGATGATGAGTGATGTGGAGCCTCTTTCAATGTGTCTGTTGGCCATCTGAATTTCTTCTTTGGAGTATTGTCTCTTCGTATCCTCCGCCCATTTTTTAATTGGGTTATTCGCTTTTTGGATGTTGAGGTGTGTGAGTTCTTTATATATTTTGGATGTTAACCCATTGTAGGATATGTCATTTACAAATATATTCTCCCATACTGTAGGATGCCTTTTTGTTCTGTTGATGGTGTCCTTTGTTATACAGAAGATTTTAGTTTGATGTAGTCCCATGTGTTCATTTTTGCTTTTGTTTCCCTTGTCGAGGAGATGCATTCAGGAAGACCTTGCTCATGTTTATATTCAGGAGATTTTTGCTTATGCTGTCTTCTAAGGGTTTTATGATTTCATGACTTACATTCAGGTCTTTGATCCATTTTGAGTTTAATTTTGTGTATGGGGTTAGACAGTGATCCAGTTTCATTTTCTTGCATGTAGCTGTCCAGTTTTGACAGCACCAGTTGCTGAAGAGGCTGTCATTTCCCCGTTGTATGTCCATGGCTCCTTTATCATATATTAATTGACCATATATGGTTGGATTTATATCTGGGCTCTCTAGTCTGTTCCATTAGTCTATGGGTCTGTTCCTGTGCCAGTACCAAATTGTTTTGATTGCTGTGGCTTTGTAGTAGAGCTTGAAGTCCAGGAGCATAATACCCCCAGCTTTATTGTTCCATCTCAGGATTGCTTTGGCTATTCTGGGTCTTTTGTGTTTCCATATGAATTTCAGAATGATTTGCTCTAGTTTATTGAAGAATGCTGTTGGTATTATGATAGGAATTACATTGAATCTGTAGATTGCTTTAGGCAGGATGGCCATTTAAAAAATATTAATTCTTCCTATCCATGAGCACAGGATGTGTTTCCATTCATTGATATCTTCTTTAACTTCTCTCATGAGTGTCTTGTAGTTTTCAGAGTATACGTCTTTCACTTCCTTGGTTAGGTTTATTCCTAGGTATTTTTTTCTTTTTGATGCAATTGTGAATGGAATCGTTTTCCTGATTTCTCTTTCTGCTAGTTCATCATTAGTGTATAGGAAGGCAACAGATTTCTGAGAATTAATTTTGTATCCTACCTTTGCTGAATTCAGATATTAGATCTAGGAGTTTTGGAGTGGATTCTTTAGGGTTTTTTATGTACAATATCATGTCATCTGCAAACAGGGACAGTTTAACTTCTTCCTTGCCAATCTGGATGCCTTTTATTTCTTTGTGTTGTCTGATTGCCATGGCTAGGACCCCCAGAACTATGTTGAATAAAAGTGGGGAGAGTGGGCATCCTTGTCTTGTTTCCAGTCTTAAAGGAAAAGCTTTCAGCTTCTTGCTGTTAAGTATAATGTTGGCTTTGAGTTTGTCATATATGGCCTTTATTAAGTTGAGGTGCTTGCCCTCTATACCCATTTTGTTGAGAGTTTTTATCATGAATGGATGTTGAATTTTGTCTAATGCTTTTTCAGCATCTATAGAGATGATCATGTGGTTTTGGTCCTTCTTTTTATTGATATGGTGGATGATATTGATGGATTTTTGAATGTTGTACCATCCTTGCATCCCTGCAAAAAATCCTACTTGATCATGATGGATGATCATTTTGATGTATTTTTGAATTCAGTTTGCTAATATTTTGTTGAGTATTTTTGCATCTATGTACATCAGGGATATTTGTCTCTACTTTTCTTTTTTTGTGGTATATTTGCCTCGTTTTGGTATTAGAGTGATGCTGGCCTCATAGAGTGAGTTTGGGAGTATTTCCTCTTCTATTTTTTGGAAGCCTTTAAGGTGGACGGGTATTAGGTCTTCACTAAATGTTTGATAAAATTCAGCATTGAAGCCATCTGGTCCAGGGGTTTTGTTCTTAGGTAGTTTTTTGATTACCAACTCAATTTCATTGCTGGTAATTGGTCTGTTTAGATTTTCTGTTTCTTTCTGTGTCAGGCTTGGAAGGTTGTATTTTTTTAGAAAGTTGTCCATTTCTTCTAGGTTATCCAGTTTGTTAGCATATAATTTTTCATAATATTCTCTAATAATTCTTTGTATTTCTATGGTGTCCGTAGTGATTTTTCCTTCCTCATTCCTGAATCTGTTTATATGAGTAGACTCTTTTTTCTTCATAAGTCTTGCCAAGTGTTGATGTATTTTGTTTATTTTCTCAAAGAACCAGCTCTTGGTTTTATTGATTCTTTTTATTGCTTTAATCTTCTCAATTTTATTTATTTCTTCTCTGATCTTTATTATGTCCCTCCTTCTACTGACTTTGGGCCTCATTTGTTCTTCTTTCTCTAGTTTCATTAATTGTGAGTTTAGACTATTCATATGGGATTGTTCCTCTTTCCTGAGGTAGGCCTGTATGGCAATATAGTTTCCTCTTAGCATGGCCTTTGCTGCGTCCCACAGATTTTTGTGGTGTTGAATTATTGTTGTGATTTGTCTCCATATATTGCTTGATCTCTGTTTTTATTTGGTCATTGATACACTTGTTATTTAGGAGTATGTTGTGAAGCCTCCATGTGTTTGTGGGATTTTTCATTTTCTTGGCATAATTTATTCCTAATTTCATATCCTTTGTGTTCTGAGAAACTTGTCGAAACAATTTCAATCTTTTTGAATTTACTGAGGCTGTTTTGTGGCCTAGTATATGATCTATTCTTGAAAATGTTCCATGCGCATTTCAGAAGAATTCATATTCTGCTGCTTTTGGGTGTACAGTTCTGTAGATATCTGTTAGGTCCATCTGTTCTAATGTGTTTTTCAGTGCATCTGTGTCCTTACTTATTTTCTGTCTGGTTGGTCTGTCCTTTGGAGTGAGTGGAGTGTTGAATTCTCCTAGATAGAATGCATTGCATTCTATTTCTCCTTTTAATTCTGTTAGTATTTGTTTCACATATGTAGGTGCTCCTGGGTTGGGTGCATAGATATTGGTAATGGTTATATCTTCTTGTTGGATTGACCCCTTTATCATTATGTAATGTCCTTCTTTGTCTCTTGTGAATTTCTTTGTTTTGGAGTCTATTTTGTCTGATACAAGTACTGCATGCAACTCCTGCTTTTTTCTCCCTATTAGTTGCATGAAATATCTTTTTCCATCCCTTCACTTTTAGTCTGTGTATGTCTTTGGGTTTAATGTGAGTCTCTTGTAGGCAGCATATAGATGGGTCTTGCTTTTTTTATCCATTCATTGACTCTATATCTTTCGATTGGTGCACTCATACCATTTACATTTAGGGTGATTATATTTAGGTATGCACTTATTGCCATTGCAGGCTTTAGATTCATGTTTACCAAAGGTTCAAGGTTAACTTCCTTACTGTCTAAGAGTCTCACTTGACTCAGTATGCTATTACAAACACAATCTAAAGGTTCTTTTTTTCTCCTCCTTTTATTCCTCCTCCATTCTTTATGTATTAGGTATCATATTCGGTACTCTTTGTCTATTCCTTGATTGACTTTGGGGGTAGTTGATTTAATTTTGCATTTGCTTTGTAATTAATTTTCTACTTTCTTTGCTGTGTTTTTATTACCTCTGTTGACAGCTATTAAACCTTAGAACACTTCCATCTATAGCAGTCCCTCCAAAATACACTGTATAGACAGTTTGTGGGAGGTAAATTCTCTCAACTTTTGCTTATCTGGAAATTGTTTAATCCCTCCTTCAAATTTGAATGATAATCTTGCCGGATAAAGTATTCTTGGTTCGAGGCCCTTCTGCTTCATTGCATTAAATAGACCATGCCACTCCCTTCTGGCCTGTGAGGTTTCTGCTGAGGAGTCTGGTGATAGCTTGATGGGCTTTCATTTGTATGTGATCTTATTTCTCTCTCTGGCTGTTTTTAATATTCTGTCCTTATCTTTGATCTTTGCCATTTTAATTATTATATGTCTTGGTGTTGTCTTCCTCGGGTCCCTTGTGTTGGGATATCTGTGCGCCTCCATGGTCTGAAAGAGTATCTCCTTCCACAGATTGGGGAAGTTTTCAGCAATACCCTCCTTAAAGACACTTGATATCCCTTTTTCTCTCTCTTCTTCTTCTGGTACCACTACAGTGCAAATATTGTTCCGTTTGGATTGGTCACACAGTCCTCTCAATAATCTTTCATTCTTGGAGATCCTTTTTTCTCTCTGTGCCTCAGTTTCTCTGTATTCCTTTTCTCTAATTTCTATTTCATTTATTGTCTCCTCCACCATATCTAATCTGCTTTTAAAACCTTCCATTGTATGTTTCATTTCTGATACTGTGCTCTGTAATGATTGCATCTCTGACCGGAATTCATTCCTGCATTCTTGAATATTTTTCTGTACCTCCATGAACATGTTAATGATTTTTATTTTAAAATCTCTTTCAGGAAGTTTCATGAGATCGATTTCATTTGAATCTTTCTCTGGTGTATTCATAATTTTACTTTGAACCAGGTTGTTTGACATTTAATATTGTATGTGGTACCCTCTAGTGCCCAGAAGCTCCACTCTCTGGAGCTGCTCAGCCCCTGGAGCAATGTCGGGGTTGCAGGGGAGTGGTGTTTGTGCCCGGGGGGGAGGAAAGTCCTACTTCCTGCTTCTTGGCTGCTATGTCTGTCTCCACTGCCAGAACCATTGGACCAAGCATACAGGTATAAGCCTCTATGCTTTGTGTTTGTAGCTGCTGTAGGCAGGGCTTCCCTCTGGCTGGCCTAACGCCAGTGTAGAATTTGCCAGTTTGTGAGCCAGGTGGTGCTGGCTGGGAGGAAGGCGCAGCAGGCTGTGCATCATGGAGGGGGGCCTTGGAGTTGCGTAGCCATTCAGGGGTCTGGAGCATCTAAAGATCGTGAAAGTTCCCAATCTGCTGGGCAAAGTGCACCTGTATAGTTTTGTCTACCTGTCATTTCTCCTGAGCAGTAAGCTCTGTGCAATCCTCGCCCCTTTAGTAGCCCTCTCTCTGTTAGGAAGTCAGACTGCCCACCTTTCTTTTGTCCCAGAGCAGCTGGATATGGATCCCTGCTTTCCGTAAGTGGCTGTAATTTTAGTCTCTCCAGGTTTTCTGCCTGTCTCAGCATTCCAAACCCCCTAATAATGATAGCACCATGAAATGTAGGTTTGTGTTCCCAGAGCAGATCTCCAGAGCTAGGTGTTCAGCAGTCCCAGGCCTCCACTCCTTACCCACTCTGTTTCTCTTCCTCCCACTGGTGAGCTGGGGTTGGGGAAGGTCTTGGGTCCTGCTGGGCCGCAGTTTTGGTACATTTCCCTGTTCCATGAGGTTTATTCTTTTCTCCAGGTGTATGCAGTCTGGCCCAGCCCTCTTTACTGTTGCTTTTTCAGGATTAGTTGTATTAATTATATTTTTGTATTATATGTGGTTTTAGGAGGAAGCCTCTGTCCCATCTCTTACACTGCCATCTTTAATCCAATCAGTAACATATATTTATGATAGAGTTCATCTATGATATTGGAAAACTTAAGAGTGTCTCTATCACAAGTCGCTTTGTTAATGAGCAATAATGTTCCAGAGTTTGTTTTTTTCATTTATTTTCAAGAATCAAAGTAGGCTTAAATATTACTGATGATGTGACTCTCACTTATATGTCTTTCAATACCCTTTCTTTAGAAGGGGAAAAATAGAAGAATTACAGCTACCTGTCTGGGTATTGCAATGACTGAGAATATATGTTATCTGCAGGCCATAAAGTCAGTTATACATGAAAATTAATAATTCTAGCAATTATTCTATCCATTAACTGATTTAATGCCTTAAAATAAATTTTTGGTTTAATCTAAAATTTCCTAAATCCATGTAAGTATGTGGTATATGCAAATGTCTTCCATTGATTTGCATCACAGCAGAATAAATACAGAGAATTCTTCTTTAGATTACAGAAGAGATCTGTACATACTCTTCCAGTATAGAAATATATGCCTATTGGCAGTAACTTAAAATTATTTTTATCATATCACGTGGATATCCAACATCCTGGTAAAATAAGTAGTAATTGCAATTTCTGTAAACATTTATGAAAACTGTATCTTTCTTAGAGCCTATTTTCAGTATTTTAAAACATTACCTTTGGTAAATGTCTATCAACATATATTTTCATTCCAAGAGAGCATTCCTAGGGAAAAATATTCTAATCTATTGTTAATAAAGTTCACAATATGATTTCTTGGAATAAATTGTAACAAAAAGAAGAAATTACTAATCCCTAAACATATTTATGTTTTGGCAAAATCATGCACACATACACACATGCGTGCATGCAGGTGAATATGTATACTTTAAATGTACAAATTTTTTGTCCTTACAAAGATTTATGTAAATAAATATCATTACAAAGAGACACAAAGGCAAAATTTGAAGTTCAAATATTCAGAAAATATTTAACAGAGTATGTTAACATAGTACTAAATAGCACTGTTTTAATGTCCAAAGAGTAGAAACATAATATATGGTGGATTGCTCTGGTATTATGATCAGCCTTAAAATACCTAACAAATCTGAGTCTACATATTATTTGTAAATTATATGATACAATAACTTTTCTTCTGTTTCCATCCTTCCATCTTTAGTGGTTAATCCCTCAGAATTTTGAACAGAGGCAAAAGTCGTTAAATACATATCAACATCCGCAACCTGCTGGTAATCACAGGCTAAAACTCCCATTGTGATGACAAACACATATGAACACAGTAAGCTCATTTTCATTGAACTATTACTTCACATTTCTTAACGTGCATTATTTTAAGGCAGCCATGATCTAGCTAAAACAGACTAGATAATATTTAGAGGTTATTTCTATTTTATCTCTTACAAGATTTTAGGATTTTTTAAAATAAATATAACGAAAAGTAGTCATAGTTAGGTTTGAATTATCTGGAATCAAACTATTCTACTAAAGAGGATTTTATAAACAGACAGTAACACAGGCTAAGGTCAGAACTGGCCTTACAAGTTATTAAAGGAGGTCATCAATTCTGTGTCGTGATTGAACTCCCTTTGATAGAAACCATTTGTCTTGCCAATGGGTTTCAGCCCCAGGCAAGTTCGCTATGGATTCAGTGTGACCAAAGAAATCGACAGCAAAACGTTCTTGGGGTGAAAGGATTTATTATCCGGCTTGTTCTCCGGCGGTAGGTCGAGCACTAGCATCTCTGCCTCCGCGCAGAGCCCTGGGCCGAGCTCTCTATATAGCGCAATAATAGCTTATTGCCTACAGGTGTGGAAGCGGCAGCCTAGGAACAGGCCAGTTACCTCATAAGGTGGTTTAAGTTCAGTGAGGATCCTGGCCATAGGAACCCCAACTTCCCCACACCATTATTAAAACACATTTTTCCAACCATCCAAATGAGTGAAATCGGACTATGATATGTGTGTTCTCATTGATTATTTGTTATTATATTTGTTAGAATATTAGAATATTTGTAGAATATTTGTTATTATAAAGTTGTAGCCTGAAGGTTAAATATTGATGTCTAAGCAGAAGAACAGATATTAGAGATTAGGCCATATAAAATGACTACAGCAGCTCTGGAAGCCAGAAGATGGTCTGGCATCACTTTCAGTAGGAATAGTGCTGCAGAGGGTAGGATTACCTAGGGACTCCTGACCGTATAAGAGTGGCTCAGAAGGAAAGTAAAAAATAAATTAACCAGGAACTACGATGTGACAAGTATAGCATAAGACAGCCTTATCGAATTTACTTTTTCAAGGATTGATGATATTTTTCAGAATATTCCCATTGGGTGTTAAGTTCAGTGATAGGAAAAGAGACAATGTTTGCATTGCACTGTTTTGTGCCTTTCCAATGAGAGGTCAGTGACATGCATCCAAAACATCTCTGCTCACTATCAGTTACAGACTTGCAATGGTAAAATTACTAGGAGATTTCCACCATCCCTGAAAATAGTTTCTGATCTCTGGGCTGCAGATACCTGAGGGCCAGCAGAAACCTAGGAAACACTTTGGGTTCTGTATTGCCTTATAGTCATCAAGTAGTCTGACAACGAATTTAACACATTTTTAAACATGATCTTTTGGATGCCAACGCATGCTCTAATAGCTAAAAAAATGAGGCTTTTACTTTAAAGAGGTGATTTTAGACTAACTTTTGGTCATGTTTTCTGAAAAACAAGTAAAATATAAATACTCCCATATATATAGAGGGTCTGCTAAATGGTTTGAGGTTAAAAGACTTTGCAGTACTTGAAAAATATGAAACCACTGCTCTTCAGCCTGAATGTAGCCTGGAATAGAGCACACCAGGATCCTATTAGTTTATTGAAGACTGAGATGAAGACCACTTAACGTGCATGGAAGACAGGTGTAGCTGCAAGCCCAGAAGTAGAATTCTGAACTACCTTTTGCATTTCAGCAGGAGATAAATGACTTTAACTTCCTGTGGTTGATACTTTTTTTGGTAGACTTTTCTCATAGTAACAAGAAAGCCTTGTATCTAACATGTCACTGGAAAAGGTCAAATTTGAATGTTTACAAATGCCCATATGATGGCTACAAAATCCAGTTGGAGATTGACCCTCAAGGTTACAGGGAGTGGGTTATTAAAATCATGGAGCTATGATTTACTGCTCTACTTGGAAACTGGAAAATAATCCTTTAAAATATAATGTCTTCCCAATGAGTTTCAGCCCTGGGCAAGTTCACTATGGATTCAATGTGACCAAAGAAAATGACAATAAAACGTTCTTGGGGTGAAAGTGTTATACCCAACTTTATTTCCACAGTGCAGGTCAATCATTAAAATCCTGTTCACTCAGAGCAAGTCTGCATGCAGCAAGCCAGTCTCTGACCGCACAGCTGTCCCACACAGCAGTCCTCTGGGCCCCTCTGTCCACACAGCTGTCCTCTGGGCTTCTCTGCCTGCACAATCGTCTGGGTCTCTGTCCTTAGTGCTGCCACCACTCCAGCCTCTGCTCTGCTCTCCTGCACCCTTGCAGCCGTGCCACCGTGTAGCACAGACCACTAGGCAGAGCTCTTTATACAGAGTCAATGGCAATGTATTGATCTCGTGTGTAGTGAGCAAGCCAACCAGGGCCAGGTGAGAATCCTGGCCACAGGAGCTTTCATTTTATCCACATATAATAAACACTGAAGTTAACAGTTATCAAGAGAATAACAGAGAGTGTAGGTGGGAGGAAAGAGAGGCATCAAAGAATATAAAATTGAATCAATTTTAATCAATAGAATGATAAGGTTTGAAGTTTTACTAAGCACTACAAGGGTTCTATTTGGTTGTTCAGTAAGATGCAGGGTATGTTTTTACAAACAAATTTAAGAAATATTCCATTAATCACAACAAATAAACGAACAACAAAAAATCCCTGCCATTTTTGAAACTGTGTACTAGTTAGAACCAGAACATGCTTCTGTTATCAAGGCTTGACTTTTATCTCAAATGACTAAATTTTTCAGATGTTTAGAGCAAGCTACAGAGATTGGTATATGAACACACAGGTCCCTGTTCGCATGCATATATGATGCTTTCCAGTTATTTTTCCTTTGAAAGGATTTTAGATGTCCCACACTGCTGTCAGTCACCATGTCCTATTATTTATTCCATCAAAAATCATTCTTCTTTTCCACCCATCCCTTTTTTATTCATTCTAACTCCCACCACTGTAGATCTGTGCTGCCTCAAAGCATCTGTCTGGCAGAGTTTATTCGTGGCTCTCAACTTCTGCCCTTTCTCCTTTCATAGTCACTTTGCACATAAATATCTTAGCACTTCCATCTAACTGAAAGTTCCTTAAAGGCAGAGACCAGAACACAGCAGTCAAAACTTCCAAGTATCTTTTACCTTAAGTATCTGAACAAAACTATCAATAATGGATCAACAATACCAAGTAATGTGTCTGAAGGAATTTGAAGTGCAGAGTGGACAAACCTAGAAATCAGGCTATGTTTAAAAGCAAATCTAAACATTCAACACATTTAGTTTGCACTAAGAATGGAGTTTCCAAAAGATGAAGACATCCTAGAGTGCTGTTCTTTTTAAGGGAGCTTTGAGTATCTCAAAAGTTACTTCTGGCTATGTGGTAGCATTCCTCAGATGTACTTCACTCACTTGACATATTTTTAAAAGTACATATTTAATACATATATCCTAAAAAGGCACATAATGACCAGATAATAATTTACCTACATGTCACCTTCCTGAGTGCATTCCAAGTGGTTTAGCTCTGGTGGTATGCTATGTGATGCAGGTTCCTACCTCTCCCCAAAACAATAAAATACCTAGAAAAGCCATGCTTAAAATACTTTAATACTAGAATTTGACCCAACATGCCCAGATGAACCCCTCACAAATACCATAGTATGCACTGAAAAAAAATTTTGACAGCACAATTTACATTTGAGTGGAGATACCTCATCATATTATTGATATGAACACAGGAAGGTTTATTTTGCATCCAAAAGTTTTATGATTCCATAACAAGGTTGACAAAATGTTACTGTCATATAAGAAAATGGTAAATATAATTAAGAGTTTATATTCTCAGCTTTAGTATAAGATTTATACATTTTAAAATTTATTTCTCAGCAACATAATATTCCATACTTTTATGAAACTCTGAGCATCAATTTAGTTTTAAGTTAGAATAGAATGGTTAATCATCAAGTTAACAAATGAAGTTAAATTTAATTGTTTATCACTTAAACTCCCTATTAACATATTAAAATATATGTACAAGATCCCATTTATATGTTTTACAGTCAGAAAATTATATATTTAATCTAGTACCTTAAAATCAGCACCTTCCAAAGTAAATAAGATTGTATCCAATTATTTTTAAGAAAAGTCTAAAAATTAAAGTTAAGTAATACTTGCTCTTGTACTTCCTTAGCTTATATACAAAGAGAGAATTATAAGTAGGAGTGACACTTTGTCAAGAGCATGAAGATCTATACCTAGATTACAAGGACTAGAAAAGCAGTGCCCCATCATGAGGTAGGAGAAGATTCTCATAAGCAACTGGCTGAACCTTCAGACAGCTCAAAATGCAAGGCTATAAAAACACAAAGATACATCTGGCCTTGCAGAAATTCTCAGAGATAAGAGCAGGCATGGCTTACAGAAGTAGACTTCCTAAAAGCTAAGAAAAGAGAGAAGTGGCCATGTAGAAAAGTGACTGTGAAACAGGAAAACTCTGAATCCAAGATATTCAGGAAAGAGCTGGAATGTTATGCATGTTTCAAGTGGAAGTATTCCTTGTATCCTCAAGGGTGACAGCTTTTCTCTTAGGGAAAATTTGAAGACCAGTTCCCTCCTAATTCTAACAGAACATGAGAAAGAAAAGAGGAAATTGGCTAGGATTCTAGAACGACTCCAATCTATCCTACGTAAAAACAAACTCAAAAATCAAGTTGTGCATATTCCACTAGAAGTCTATGACAGTATATTGGTTCTTGAAGCAATTCTGAAAGCTGTTATTGAAAATCACCTAAAATTGTAGCTGCTTTAGAAGAAAGACTGTATGTTACAGAGATTACTTGTGATGTGATCATTTAAGCTACTGTCTATAAGCAACGATACCATCTTGAACTTGTTCCCAAAGTGGAAATTACAGCCCTCCTCTGTTATTGGAATACCTGTGTTTGATGGGACCAGGAACCATTTTATCCATACTCTTCCTCTGAGGGAATGGAAGGAAGCTTTGACATCAACTCTCAGAAATAAAAGGCCCCCTACTCATTGTAACTTCAAAACTTAAGAAGAGTTCTTCAGCCTGTCTCTAGCAATGAAATACCAATCCTTTGTTATGAAATCCGCAGAACTAAACCTTCTCTCAATGAAACCGTGGCTCCAGGAACTGTACAGTGGATGGCAATGTTCAAGGAAGAGCTGTGTTGAATATACTTCTGGATTCTCTCTGCTGCCTATAAAGATGGGCAATCTCTAAGCTTGGTATATTCCGGTGGCCCCTCAGTAATGTTCCTCTCACTGTAACCTTTGATGCCCTTTCATCTACACAGCTCAATGATGAGGAATACCTGCTTTGCTTCAGCTATATGGGATTGCATGTGGACTCACATCAAAGTCAGCCATGCAGAGGTAAGATGGTCTGCAATCTAGTTACAGCTCTCCCCATGTCACAGTATACTATGAATATGGTGTCAGTACACCACCATGCTGATGTTAAGACAACGGAATGGGTCCAAATCCCTGGCCTGAGAAGGTAAGACCACTAATGCACCTTCAACCTTTCAACTATGAGCTTCCGTGCTTAACCTACTTTAAAATCAAGTTCCCTGGAGCAGTTCTAAAGATGCCAGACATTCGCAAATGTGATTTGACTATAAGATTCCAGAGCACAAGATTACAACATGTGTGTGAGTGATAGTTAGAGACGCAGAATGAGCTCCAAAATTGTATCAACCCAACCAACTTCAACTATGTGACTCACACAGAGTCTGGAGATGGAATGCATGTCCTCATAGCTCTCACTCTGAGGAAAGGTTAGGTCCTGCCACAGCCAACATGTCTCAGTAGGCTCAGTCCAAAAAAAAAGATGCACACTTCAAGGCCCTCATTAGATGGATCAGAGATAGGAGTGGCCACAGCTCTGAGAAGTCTGTCTGATTCTGACTTGGAATTTGCCAAGAGCCTCATTCATTTTCTACCAAACACCCAACTCTAGTTCACAGCTCCAACTCCAGCAGTCACATCTCACTGAGTTCTACTCCCCCCTATAAAAGCCAGCTTTCACAAGAAGGCCTGGAGGAGCTGTCCTGTTACACCTGGAGCTCCTTGTTCTGTGGCCTCTCATGATTGCCTCCCAGTGCCACGGCTGATGAGGAATCTTTATTGTTGCCTAAAGAAATGCAGAACCAATTTGGAAATATGAAAAAATATTTATTACTGTAACAATCAGGTTTTGAGCTCACTGTTCCGTAATGGAGGCGGGATCCATTCTTCTGCATGACTATGAGGCAACACTGTTATGTTTGTCCTTGAAAGGCCACCATGCAGTCTGTCTATTAAGGAAAAACTGAGATACCTAGGAGGGCCTCGTATTAAACTGCCGATGGATGACCCCACGTCTCATTTGCAGGAAACGCATTTATATAGAATACAGCCTCTCTGGATAACGTGTCAGACAGCATAGTTTTCCCAATTTTCTGAAACTATTTCCTAAAATCTTAGAATAATAGGAAGATGTTTATTGTTCTCATCAACACTAGAACTTTGAAGATAGAGCAAAGTGAAGGTTACTTTGTGGTCTTTTTTATTCACTTAGAAAAATTCCAGCAGCTGAGTCTACAAGGGCCAACAAGTTTTCAGTCATGGGTAGAGGCCCACTACCAGTGGGTCTTAAATTCATCCCTACCTCCTTATCCACCATTCTGTGTCCTTTGCATGTATTTATCTATCCTTCATTATAATCAAGACTTTCCAACAGTGCTTGCTACTGGGAAGTCTGGCTGCATTCTCTGTTTCTCACTCACTCCTGCAGCTTCTGATTTCCATCATAAAAGTACAAATTCTTGACCAATGAGTATCCCCAGGGTCTCAGAGGACTGCTGGGGCTGAGAGGTGACCAGAGCCCAAGGGAGCCATGAAGCTGAGAGAGCTCACCACCCACACCACTGCCTGGCCCATGGCTTGGCATGAAGATGCCATGATTACTGATCTAGTACTGAGCATGTAAAATCACCCAACATACTCCTCTACATTGCCCCACAGCCCCCAGGCAGCTGTGGTATTCTGCATACATATCAGTATCATCCCTCTATGTACATGTTTAGTAATCATATTTTTCACCATATTTCATTAAAAGTTGGTAATTTACTGTGGCCAGCAGACACAGCTTGTTATGTTTGGCCTCAGGACCCTTAAGCGAGTGGGATGCCACTTTCTTAAATGTGTAGTTTCATAAGATTTTCCCTGCTCTCCTACTGGTTGGCATATTCTTGGCAACACTCTATTGAATGTGTACTTACCTTGACTGGGCACTGAGTGATGTGGGTGCCATCAGTCCCGTGCCTGAGAACGTCCCACATCTGGCACCTGTCTGCCCCATCCTGCTCTACTGGGCCTTCTGTGAGACTGGCACATGCTTAGGATTCTAGTATTTATTTTTTAAATGTAAATTCTGTCTTTGTAATTATTGAATAATGAAATCATTGTAAAACAATTTAACTCTCAATAAAGCGGAAGACAGCAGTTCAAGTTAAAGTAAAAATTTTATAAGCAATCACCTTATTTATAGGCAGAGTTATAAATTGGTGTCTGCCCCATTATGTCTCAAGCTCAGAATCATACAGTGGCTCCTCATTTCATTCAGGGTAAAAGCCTGAATCCTTAACATAGCCTCGAAGTCCCTACGAGGTCCGATGCTCTCCTACCTTTCTAACCCTCTATCTTCCTCCCTGCTTTGTTTATTCCACTTAAGCCACGCAGGTCTCCTTGTGACATCTACCTTGCTGACCTCACAAGAGTTATTTCCTATTCCTGGAAGAATCCTCCATCACATCATTGCGTAGCTCTTTTCCCTTCTTCAAATCTCTGATGAGTCCTTATCCTATGAAGGAATCTCTCCTTACCACCCTACATCATACTGCAAACTGTACCTGTTCCCTGGCACTCCCCAGGACCTTACCCTGCCCTTTCTTTTTCCTCTGGCCTCTATCACTTATCACATACAAGAAAAGTTATCTTTTATTATGTGTACTGTTTATTGTCTATATCCCACTGCTGATTCTAAGCTCTACAGAGCAGGGAGTTTTGTTTTGATCTCTGATGTAAACCAAATAGTCTGGAATACAAAGACACTGAGTAAATAATTTGCTGGATGAATGAATAAATGCCTCAAATCTTTATTCACAATGTCAGATTACTAATTGCTAATAGTGTTAAAATAAAGAGATTTGGGTGACCAAACTGGAAACTTGGTTTGAATATTCAAGGCCACCCTTGACTTTGGGCTGTGCTGAATTGAACACCTGGACATTCTTACTATCCAGCTCCAATTTAAATATTTATCACTTATCCAAAGCATCTGTCAGTACAGACATAATGCAATTTCCAAATCTATACCTTCTCCCTAGTTATTTTATACTGATGACTTTTTTTTTTTAAGGAGGCACTGAAGGCCACCTGGTGACATTCAATATGTTCACCAGTTTTATCCACAGTTAGAGTAAATTATTTTCTTTCTCTGTAGGAATCCCTGTTATCATAGTCAGGTGGTTATTTCAGGTTACATCCCCTAATTCTTGAGTGTAGCCTATTTGAGACATGTAGCATAAGTCAGACTTGAAGTCTAATAGGCCAATTGCATTTTTAAGTTTTTCAAGTTTTATTCCTAAATATTTTAATTGTTTATTGTTCTATTTTCCTAAATTTTCACAATAAACTTTTAAAATCTAAATGCATAACTGACAATCGCTATGAAGGCCACCATATTTTTAAATATCTGAATAAGATTTTTAAATATAAATAATTTGGCTTTGTTTTAAAATTCAAAACTGTCTTAATATGGTAGCCTTCGTTATTGTTTTAAAAGTTTCTATTTTGAAAGTCAAGTCTATTTTACCTATCTTTAGTATATATTTTAAATTCTCAAAGTGTAATTCTTTAAAATTTGAATTGTCCTATTTAGTCAACTGTATTAATTCTTAGTTGTATTCATAAACATACTCTTTTAAGTGACCCTCTCTCAATAGTACTTATCCCATTGTATTTTAGGAGCTACTTATTTTTTAATCCTCTGGAGGAAAAACTGCAATTTTACATTTTGTCCAAGGGAATTGATGTCCAATGATGTTGTTGATCGGATGGCTAAGTGAATGGTTTGGGCTGGCAATTCTCTGGGTTTAAAATGCACAAACCTTTCTCCATTTACCTCAAATATGCAGTTGTCCCAAAAAACAGAGTTAAAATCTTAATAGCACACTTAAAAGCTGACAGTAAAAATGATTGGATCAAATGAAAACAAAAGAAAAAGAAACAACAAAACAAAGTGAAAATACAGGATCTCAAACTGGTAAGCTGGGGGACCAAACAGGGCCCCGCAGTTATTTGGTTAGCTCAACTCAAATTTCGTTTACTTTCAATATTCAGTCAGGGTATCTACTTTCTAATTTGCCATTTGCCCCAGGCTACACCACCACTGCTGCTTATACCAAACTTAATCTAGTATCTTTGTTATATGGTTGGCTACTTATCATTTGAATCTGGGATGCCGCATCTCTGGGAAGCTCAGGTGAAGAGAGTACCCTGTAACTTACCATTTGTTCTCCTCATTTATTCAGACTTAAAGGTTATGTTATAGTTAGAACAAATCATCTTTAAGTAACAAATGAAAATTTAACAAAACCAAATTTAGTAAAAACATAACTTAGAATCCATGACACTGGATGGATATACTGTACGTTCTAGGTAGGAATAGCACTGGAGAAGAGAGTACATCCCTATTACTATGCAGCAGTTTGGAAGGAACCATAAGAAAAAAGATAGGTAATTATGAATAATTAAAAATATTTAGCTACCTTGTTTACATCTTATCACTTGTATTTAAAAATATAACTCTATCAACATTTATATTAAATTTTAGTCCTTGATCACAAAAACAGAGGGAAGGAGCACTAGGAAACCAAGAGTAAGTACTCAACTAGTAAGGGCTCTAGTTGAGCTCAAAGATAAATTGTTCTCCCTCATGTGCTTTTGCCAACAGCATCGCACCTACCCTCCAGAGCCTGCCTCAGCCCCAACTCCAGCACAACTTCTGTAACCGAGTTCACTGTCGAAGCAAGAGCTCACCTTTCTCAAAGTACATTTACTATCTTTATCAGATTCTTTAACAAAGATAAGACTGCAAATTTCAGCATCAGTATTCAGCATGCAAATTCAGTACATAATTTAGATAGTGTGATATAACAGGTTGCTTATTTATCATGTAAAATATCACTCAATAATTGGTATTCATGTAGCTAAACCTCTCAATTAGATTATGAACATTTATTTGTTAAGATAATTCCTGTTTTAGTACTTAGCAGTACCTGAGACAGTGCTAGATATTGCAGTACATGTTGCTGATAATCTGTTTTATTTGAAAGTTACCTTTTTGAGACTGAGTCAATGTAGCTTGAATTTGGGGAATCTGAGGGATATAGATTTTCTTGGCAATATCGAAAATATTGTAGAAGGCTCAGATTTATCATTTACAAAATGATAGGTGGCTTCTTTGGCCTCTTCAACTTTGAGGTATTAAGGAGCATGCAGGACTGCAAATAACCAGACTAAAATCAGAATGTAATTATCTCAACTTTTACTTCCAAAACCCAAAAGATAATGTTCGGAATGTTAGGTAGAAAGATGAACATGAGCAGCAGGGGAAGGGGAAGATAAAGTTCAAAGAAAAAATCACCCAGATAAGGTTTAAAGAAAAAACTGCCCAAACTCTGCCCAGGTAGGGGGTCCCAGTGAAGACAACAAAGGCTTTGCAGGGAGAAAACTTTCTCGCCTATCCGGACCAGGCCAGAATGGTCCCAACCAGGTCTCAACAGGGCACAATCCAACAAAAGTAAGAACTGCCCAAACCACACTTCATCATGGGAAAGGCTGTGCGCACTGACAGGGATGGCGGTATAGATGGGCCTGTCACTCAAATCGCCCTACCTTGTCAGTCAAAGAGGTACCTGCTAGCCGGAATGTAATATCAAGGCCTCTTGCCTAATGGACTGGGGCCTTTGGCTACCTTGACTCTGTTCCCCTCCTCCTTCGGAGTGTATACAAATAAAACTTTTTCTCTGCTTCACTGTTTTGTCTCTGTCTTTCACTTCGTTGTGGCAGGGATAAGAACTGAGGAGAACAAACTCAGTCTGGGGTATGTAGATTTCATATTTGAGGAAAGGTCCACCAAGAGATTTAATTTGTTCCTCTCTTTAGCCAAACTTTTATTAGTTGAAAATAACACTAACACTTCCCCAGTGGAGTTACCTGTTACTGAGAAACGCTTAGTGTTCCCTGCTCTAATATTTTCAGTGCTGAGGAATTCATTGCCTTGGGAGGAAACCATTCTGATGAACATCAGTGAGAATGTGCTTTCTTCCCTGAGATGAAACTTGTGCTCCTTAACATCTTCCCATCAGAGGTATTCTTTTTCGCAGTACACAGCGAGGCCCCCTTTTTTGTTAATGACAGTTTTGTGATTATATAAAAACAACTAGTTCCTACTTCTCCACAGCTGTCCAAAAATCCTTCTTATCTAGGTTAGACACTTTAACTTCAACCATTACTCATATAATGCCCCCAGTGTATATGCTTCTCTAGACATACAATACAATTCAATGCATTTCTGTCTAAAATGGGACACTGCAGATAAATTCAGCCCTCCAAGAGTGAGTCAAGTAGTGAAAAGTGCCATTTTTTGTTCAGGCATACATTCAATTCAGTTAAGCAATGACAAAGTGCATATTATGCACAAAATATTGGGACAGACAAAAAGCATGTAGGAAAAGTTCTTCATATTTCTAGGCATTCACAGTCTGGTGGGCAGTACAGGTATATATAAAAGTAAATCTATACAAAATATAATTTGATAAATTTAATAAATGTAGTAGTTAACATAGTAAGTGTTTCCAGGGAGAGAGGCAAAAGGATGGGGGTGGGGGGGAATCACACTGTGTAATGCATCATAGAAAATTGGTCCTTGTCCAAAGTCTAACTGCTTCAACCATTTTTCACTTCAATAACATCTCTTGACAAGAAAGAATGAAAAAAATGAATTTAAAGGGAAGAAGCAAGCTTTAAATTTTAAAGTCTGAAGTGGCCACTCAATTGAGCATTTTTATTGAAATAGTGTACTGAAAGCTGAACATAAACCTAAACTAAATTCACTCTTGTGTAGTAGAAGGAGTAGCATCACAGTAGTTTGTTATGAGCTGAAGAGAGCCGTCCGCTACTCAGAACTAGCCCAGTATAGATGGATCAACCGAAAGGACGTTAGAACCTGAGGCCTGGATGCTTTGGTGCCAAGCCAAACTGAAAAATTCAGGAAAACTTTAAAAAACTTTAAAAACTTAAAAAGCATCATTAATTGTTAGGAAGCTTAAAGAGATTTTTTTTTCTTCTCTCTTGATTCTAGCATTCTCACAAATACCAAAGAAATTATTCCTATAATACCAAGGGCTGGTAGTAAAATATGTAAATTAAGGTTAACATTAAACAAGCAGAATGAAAAAATTTTTGTACTATTTGTTCCTTAACTGAGCAAAGATTTAGTGACTATGATTAGCACAGTGCACCTTTCTAGGCACTGGTGTGGTGGTATGACAGTTAACAGTATCGTCTCATAAACACCCTTGCAGGAGACAGACAATGAGAAATAAACATATTACTCTCAGGTGATAAATGTTATCTCCAGAGAAAATGGAAGGAAATTTAGGATTTAGAGAGTGCCGGATGGAGGCCCACAGTGCTTTTTAAAACACACACTGGTGCAGCAGAATCTCACTGATAGCATTCCAGCAGGCCTGAAGTCACTAAGGGAGGCAGCCTCTCATACCCAGGGAAAAGCAACAGAGGAGGTGCACAGGCCGTGGGGAGCACACCCTGGATGTCTGAACAACAGCAAGGAGGCCTGTGCTGAGGGAGGGGCATGAGTCGATGGGCTCCGGGGGAGGAGCGGAGACCAGGGAAGGGGGTGGCACTGACTGGGAAGATCATGAAGATGACCCTAGGGATGTTGGTTTTTATTCTGACACAGGCTGGAATGCCAGTAGAGGAATCTGTGCACAGGAGCAACGTGAGCAGGCTCACATTTGAGAACAATCACTTTCGCAGCCCTGTGGAGACTAGATTGCACCTTATTTCACTAATAAAATAGAGTTTAAGCTGTAATAATAGAGTCTATAATGAACAGTAATAGTAACAACAGTACCACCCATAAAGAGAGCGCTTACTATATACCACGTTCACATACTAAGCATTTTACATGATTTTATTAATTGATACCTCCATATTATATGTATATATAAATTGAGGCTTGAGTTTTAAATAACTAGCCCATAATAATGATGCTGGAGACTAACTGTTGCAGTCTGGATTCCCAGCCTGACAATCTGATCCCAGAAATAATCCCCTTTGGATGCAGAATGGGACATCCTGAGCAACGTTTACATGTCCCCACTCTTTCCCTTCCTGAAATTCATATTTAATTGATCTGCAGTGGGGCCTGGGCATGTTATTATTTTAACTTCCCCAAAAGGGCATGCTAATGTGCACCCAGAATTGAAAACTACTGTGAATAATGACTATACTGTAATGTCTAGGACTACATAGTACAACACTTTGTTTCAAATATATTACTTAGTGTGGTTTTCAAAAAAACTGATCTAGACAAAAAATGCCTTCAGTGTAAACCCAAAATTTTTCTTTGAAAAATATTGGTACTGGTTAAGTAGTGCCAGATGTGTACACATTTTTCAAGAGAGAATAACTGAAGTTCATCGTCTGACCTCCATTCCTACCAGGACCTTGGTCAGCCTCTGAAGGGCAGTGACCACTCCGCTGTCAGTGACACTACTGCTCTCCAGAGGGCCTGTCATCAACCTTTGCTCATACTTCATATCCCACATCTGTTGCTATGTTGCAAAAGCCGAAGCCTTTTACTTGGCTTCATCAGTCAGTGACAATTTGAGCTTCACATCCAGTATTTAAAGGAGTTCTCATTCCAAATACAGAACTCGTTGTCCTTATTAAACACTAGGGGAAGCAAAAACATTGGGGAATACAATGAACATTTATGTACTTGTGATTGCTATCCAGGATGGACTTGACAGATAGGAAACATAAAATTGCAGTTACGGAGTTCACAGGGTCAAATAAATGGGTAACACAATTCTAGTAGTTCTAATTCAGTGATTCAAGAAGAATTAGAGAGGAAGCATTTTACTGATATCAAATAAGTATTTTAGTCAGGAAGTTTCTCTCAAATATCATCAACATATCCAAATATTTTAGTGAATATTATTGTGATTCCCAATTGTCTGACACCAAATGCACTGGCGTAATTTTTCCCTACATATTATACATAACAATAAAAATATTATACACAGCAATAATTGCAGTATAACTTCACTCGGGTACCTGGACCCGATTCCAGTGTGTTTAAGTATGTGGCAGGGGGTCTTCCCACACATACTTACACCAAGCAATTCTTGAACACCAGCAGGGTGTCACAGAATTCAATTCTGGTGCTATCTGCCCAGAGACAGCGCCAGATTCCCCAGATTAAGGGCTCTGCCCTACAAGACTGCCCTCTACTCCAAATGCTGGTCACAAGACCAGGCAGTTACCTGTGCCTCTGACCTACTGGCTACGGATTGGAGGTTTGATTAATTTGCTAGAGTGGCTCACAGAACTCAGGAAAACACGTTTACCAGTTTAATACCATAAAGAATACAAGTTAACAGCCAGATGAAGAGAGATAGGGCAAGTTCCCAAATAAAGGAGCGTCTATCCTTGTGGAGCTTGGGGACTGGCACGCTGGCACAGTGAAGGTGTTCTGGTTCCCCAAGCATAAAAGTTCTCTCTGAATGAGAAGCAGGATCCAGGATCCAGGGTTTGTGAGGGCTTCATTGCATAGTCATGATCAACGAAATTATTGGCCATTGACCAATTCAACCTCCAGCCCCTGCCCTTGGGTGGAGTTCAAAAGTCTCTCATTGACATGACAAAACACCCATTTCACCATTAACACTCTGCAGTGTTTTCAAGAACTGTAAATGAAGACTAAATATACCTGGGAAATACACATATTTGGTTGTACAAATGACCAAAAAATATGTATTTCTTATGATTCCTTATATCACAATTATGCTTCTATTATGGATTAAAAGGCAAGGGGAACAGGAATAAATGTAAAGAAGCACATCACATCAGAGATGCTGACAACTGTCAAATAAAAACATATCTGGACGTTGATGAGAAGAGACATTATTCAAAAACAGCACTGGAAAAGGGAGAATGCTGCAACCTTAGGATCTAAGCATGTCTCAAAATTAAACTTAAAAATGCTTTTTCTTTATAGGGAGGGATAAGCAGAGCTAGCAAGAACTTTTGAAGGGCAATTGGGTGAAAGAGTGAGAGTGAGCAGACAGCATGATTGGGGCTGTCTGTTTCCCACTGTGGTCAGTTAATTCTCAGGATGACATGCTAAGGGGGAAAGTTCTGTATTTTAATGCTTAATCAAACTTGTATTCTTATAAAAGGTTTAGCTTAGGAGCCAGAAAAAGGTGGCAGCACGAGAAGTGAGGCAGAAACCTCCTCCCAAAACCACATATAACATGAAAATACAGAAAATAAAACTAATCCTGAAGAACCGACCCAAAAAGATTGCAGAACAAACTGCCTACATCTGGGGAAAAGAGAAAACCTCACAGAAAAGGGTAAAGTAGCAGATAAAGCACATAAATTGACCCCTATACGTTGGTTAGAAGGAAAGCCTGCCTCTGATGTAGGCCAATGGTTACATCAGCGTTTGTTGCATGCGGGGCAAAAGACAATGTGGGCTGTAGCCCGTCAGTGGGGCTTGCCTTTGACCTTTGAAGAAGTTAGTAGGCCCCGGCAGGAGTGTGTTGTGTGCTCCAAAAGGGACTTACAACGAGTTCCACAGCAACATGGGACAATAGCTAAGGGGACTATACCCCTCATCAGGTGGCAGATAGACTATAGTGGGCTTCTACCTGTGTCAGAAGGATGTGACACTTGTGATGTCTTGTCAGTATGTGATGACTTGTGTGGACACAGCTACTGGACATCTGGCTGCTTTTCCTACCCATTGTGCAGACCAGCAGATGACCAAAAGAGGCATGGAGTGTCCCTTTGCCACCTATGGCTGACCACAGGTAATTGAAAGTGATCAGGGCACCCATTTTACTGGACATACATTGCAAAAATGGGTGCGACAGCTGGGAATCAAATGGAAGTTTCATGTGCCATACAATCCTACTGTAGCAGGCATGATAGAGAGATAATGGCTTGTTAAAATCTGGACTAAAGTCAGATACCAATAGTGTACAGGGATGGTCAGTCTTCTTATGGATCGTGCTATGGCGTTTGAACAAGAGACCCTGAAAGGGAGCCCTGAGCGCCATAGATATGTTTACACATATGGCTACCTCCCCTACACAACTGCAAGTACAAACCATGGAAGAATCACTGAAGCTGAGGTTTGGCGACCAGAATAACATCTTGCCGCCAGCACCAACTGCACTGAACCCCAGAGACTCCATTGAGTGGACGTGGCCTTGGACCCTTCAACACATGGACCAATGATGGCTGGCTCTCCTGGCACCTTGGGGACAAGGCCTGGAAGCTGGCCTCCTGTGTATGCCTGGAATAACAGCAGAGTAACCTCCAAAGGTCACAGTAGTATATCCTGAACGGCCAGAGGGTAGGAGCATCTTACCAGGGAGTTTTTTTAAATCATTATGGCCAGTGCATGCACCTCCAGTAGCACTTTATATAGACCCTTCAGTAACCCCTATGGAGAAAAGAGTAAAAGTATGGTATACTAGACCTGGAAGGGACCCCCTTCCTGCTATACACAGGACCACTCTCTTGCATGCATCCTACTTGATGGACAAGATTTGCCTATGTTGGTGTCATTAAAACATGTGTCTTATCACCCCTAAGGTCTTTGTGGATTGGGAACCTCCTCTGGCTTGAGGATTATTATAATTTTTGTTACTTGTATCAAAATCTTGTTGTGTGTTTTTTCTGGTCATTATCTCTAAGTTGTTATCCTCTGTTGTTCTTGTGGAATCTGGTTACAGTGCTCCAGCTTTCTTACACAGGGACCATTGTGGAAGATTGAGAGTGTGTAGATTGTAAAGCAAGAATCCTGGAGGGATGTAGTGTGGTGAAGTTGGGGTTCCTATGACCAGGATCCTCACTGAACTTAAACCACTTGATGATGTAACTGGCCTGTTGCTAGGCTACTGCTTTCACACCCATAAGCAATAAGCTGTTATTGCACTATGTAGAGCGCTCGGCCCAGTGCTCTGGGTGGAGGCAGAGACGCTAGTGCTTGACCTACCACTAGGAGAACGAGCCAGGTAATAAACCATTTTACCCCAAGAATGTTCTACTGTCACTTCTTTGGTCACACTGAATCCTTAGCGAACTTGCCCAGAGCTGAAACCCATTGGCAAGACAGGGACTAAGACTTTAGAGGACCAAGATAAACAAAGGCTGGAAAATTTAGGTTTGGGCCCATAGTGAAGAATCTTGGTACTTAATGGACTTGTGAAAGGCATGCAAATTACTCCTAGAAAACCAAAAGGAATCAAATCCAGTTTTGTAGAGGGATTATAACTCAATTAAGTGTCCTGCAGTCTTAAAACAATACTAACTGCATGCTTGAGAGATTATTCCACAGGTTTCTATAAATTGGCAATCTATTTTTAAATGGATCACGTGAAAAAATATTCCTAAAGAGTACAAGTATCTTAGATAATAAGTGAAATGGCAGAAATTTTAAATTAAATAGGAAAACAATGTAGAAATAAATAATTTGTTTGCAAGGTCATGTTATTCTGAGCTTCATTACCTTCCCAAATTGCCATTTGTTTATGATTCATTTGGTGGCCTGTTCCCATAGGATAAAGTTTCTTAGATTTTCATTAATTAAGATATAGAATTATCTTTAGTTCAGTTACTACAGGAAATAAATAATATTTCTATATAATTTGCATGCAGTATATTTCCTAAGCAGCCATGTCTTTTGCAGGAAACAAAAAACATTTTTGTATGTGCTGCAAATATAGCTGATTGATCAATGCTAACAACGGGAAATCTTCAATAGTAATTAGAGTAGAGGACAAATCCATCAGCTCAAAGCAGAGGCTTGAAAAAACATCATTCTTTTAGTAATATTTGAATTGCCTTGTTATTCTTATGTTGATTTAAAATTCAGTTGTTTTCCCCCAAAATATAGTATTCATAAGCAATTCGACTCAGTGATTACAAAATTATCATAATTTTCAGTGTTTTTGTGTGTGGCTGAAGGAAAATTGGAGTTTGTCTACCCCATACAAATGAGTGTCAAACCATGAGAGTCTATTTAAAAGGAGCAAGCTGCTTTTTTCCAAAATATCTTTCTCTAATATAAATTACAAACAGTATCGCAGCTATTGATTGGTCAACTTTTACTAAGATATCAATAAATTAGTCTCCATTCAATTCCATTTATTTCCACAATTCCATTTATTCCAATAATACACAGATGGTGTATTACCATTTTCCTAAAAATTATTTTATCTAACTTGTTCATTTTGCATATCATCTCTTATTTATTATATAGCAACACTTAAAATAAATCTTGTTTTGCTTATGTCAGAGAAGTTATTCAGGAGATGATTAACTGTAATCTAATTAATTATTTTTCTCCACTTTTTTTGAAATAAAATCAAACCAAAAAAGGAAGTCAAGTGGAATAAAGGACTGTTGTAGGTTATAAGATGGAAAAGTTCTGGGGAAATAATGTACAGCTTGGTGGCTATAGTTAACAATACTACATTGTACTGTAGGGGCCCAGGGCAGGCCTCCCAAGATGTGCCACTTTGACATGCAGATTATGTTAGGGCTGAACACAATTAAGGCCCAAAAGACTCAGAAAGAAGCTCTGACCTTCCCTCAAACTGCATAAACAGGATTTAGATAGAGGACATGCTCCAGGAAGAACTACTACCATTAGTAACTACAGTACACTATGAACTAGGTAGGGAGGAATTCAGCAAAGTCTGTTAAAATTCCCCTCTAAGTTCCATTATTTCTCTGTGGATCAACAAACATTTGTATACCAAACATTTACTCTTTCATATTCCTGTGAATTGCTTCCCTTTTCCTTTGAAGTTTGTGCGTAAAATTGCAGTATTTCCAGAATCTCTAGCCTGGCCTTAGTGCATCTCTGTATCAATAGATGACTACAAGGGGGGTAGAGAATGAACACATGCAGGGACCAGATAGGTTGGGTGGGGCCTTGGCAGCCAGGTTGCAAGAGAAATGGACGAGCAGGAGTAGACAACTGCTTGTAGGCAATAAATGGGTTTCTTCCACTTTATTTCTCCCTTTGATTTCGGCTTCAAAGGTTTATTTGCCCCAGGCTGGGAACACATTTTCTCCCCAGTTACAAAGTCCTAGACCCCTATGGCTTCACCTTAGTTCAAGATGACTTATTTACCCATCCCTGACTGTCTTTGGAATCTCATGTCTGTGGATTCCCCCACTACATGTAACTAAACTTTGGGTTTTGTCTCCAGTTAATCTGTCTCATGTCAATCCGACTCTTAGACCAACTAGAACCTTGAAGGGTAGAGGAAAATTCTTCCTCCCCAACAGTACACTTAAAAGTTGGTAAGAGAATAGATCTTAAAAGTTCTACACACACACACACACACACACACACACACACACTCACAGAGCACACATTGCAATATGCGATGATAGATATGTTAACTAAAAAAGATGTGGTAATCATTTCATAAGATATACATTTATCAAACTACCACAATGCACACCTTAAACTTGCACATTGTTATGGCAATTATATTACAATAAAGCTGGAAAAAATTAACTTCCTTAATTTCCAAGTCTAGAGTTTGTGACAAGAGAAATGAAATTCTCTGAATTGTAGCAGACATTTGCTGTTGTGAGGTGCATCAGTTCTTTCTGCTCTTAATTCTGTATTTTCAATATACATGATTCATTGCAGTTACATTTTCCTGGTGAGGTAGGGCAGGGAAATGAGACAAGAGTCAAGCCATTGTAAAATCTACTTAGCCTGCAAAAAAAGGCCCATCTCATTCTTTAACTAAATCTATAGGCTTTTCTTCCTCTTCTTCCAGCCCCTTAATCAATTAAGTATCTTTGTAACCAGGACAGGAGATAGACCTCTGGAGTGTACATGAACATACATGGATAGAGAATGCCAAGATCTAGGTCAACACAGTCACCTAAATAAGCCTATTCTTAAGACAAAATTTAAAAGGCATTATGAATCACTTGTATACATCATGCCTTATGCTGATCCCTACCCAAAAGGCCCTATAAAACCTTTAAGGGCACCTCCTCTCTCAGGTTGCCCACACTTCTCTTTATTCAAGTGTGTTCTTTTTGCCTTAAATAAAAACTCTGCTTAACTTAGTGAGTTTTGTGTCTGCACTTTTCCAGTGGTAAGTGTCTTCCTTATTTTGCTATTTTCATTCAATTTTCCAGACTTAAGCACAAGTCTTCACTCCCTCTGTTCTACTCCAGACAAATAGGGAGAAGCTACTGAGAGCTCTGATTTGGGTTTGCAAGGTCCCATCGCCTGGGTGACCTAGACAGGACTGTGGCTGTACAATCATGCTCTTTAGTAGCCTGCCTGAGAATCTCCTTTCTTTGCCTTTGGGAAGTTCTCAGAACATAATCTGACTCCATCCATTGCTCTGTGGCTTCCCAAAATCCTGGGGTGGTAAGGACTTAGTTCCCATGCCATGCAGATTCAAGCAAACACTGGATGCCAGGTGACTCTGCCTTTAGGAGCTGGCAAGGGATCTGCCCCAAGCCAAGCAGGAGTTCAATCAGCTTTCCTTTCCTGCCTCTGCTCTTCCTCACTCTCTGCTGCCTGCAAGGCAGCTGCCATTCCCTGCTGCTCTTACTTTAATGAGTTCCTCCCTACCGACACTCCTCTGAACTACTTGAGAATTCTTCCTCATTCAGAGTCAAGAACCCTCCCCTGTCCAGGTTGAGGTTTCTCCTAGTGCATCACCTAATGTGCAGGGAGAGTCCTCCCCAGATGCAGCTGCTAGGCAACAGTGGAAGAAACTAACACAGAAAACTTTTTTTTCATTCTGTGTATCTAGATAATAACATTCCTCAAATGGCACAGTTGAATGCTACTTTGCAAAAAGACCAACTACTAATGACCCAGAAAGGAAGGACACAAAATGGGAAAGGTTTAATCCCAGCTCTCTAACTAATTGGCTGGGTAACGCTGGACATGTCATGCTTGACCGTTAGATACAAATTACTTCAGTCTTATAAAAACATATTGACCTAGATAATATCTGTATTGTCTTATAAATCTTAAGTTCTACTTATTCTCTTATCTTCAGCCTAGATCCTTTCAGAATTTGTAAATCATTTGTTTGAATTGTGTGGGAAAAGTATATGAGTTTGAAGGCTAGATAGGCAAATAGAACTAAACTTAAATTACAAAATATTAAATTGCATTCCATACAAAGAAGCCATTAATCATTCAAGATCATTACTTGACTTAAAAATATATATATATATGAGAAACTGACCAGGGCAGAATAATTGCTGCAATTTTAAATAAATAATTTTTAATTGAATAATTAATAATAAGTAAGTCAGAGAGAGATGCTGGAAGACTCAATGAAAGTGAAAGATTCAGAAAGATTTGTATGCCTGCACTGAAAAATTCAGTCATTTTAGCACAATCTTAACTGTGTGCCTAAGAGATTATTCCACAGGTATTTTGAGAAGGTAACATTTATTTAAATAGGGTAACATACAAATGGATTGCTTAATAAAAATATAGAGAATGCTACATGACACTATCTTACCAAATACCAGGAAGCTGTGCCTAGGCTCTAAAAGTCACTGTGGCAATGAAATCAGTACTTTTTCTCCTCCAACACTACCACAGTTCCTGGAAGAAGAGTTTCTATTTAAAAAATTGCCATCAATTTTTTCTGTCAGTAAAGTTAAATAAATTCGCTTTTTTAAAATTTTTCAATCTTAAAGTAAAATAAATTGCTCTCCTTTAAGTGTGAACATCAGTGAAACCATCATCAAGACTGATCTTTACACCTAGATTGATCCTAATGGTTCTCCCTGATACCCCTTTCCTTCTTCCTATTTCTTCCCCCAAGTGCAATATTGTGACCTCTTTTTTCATTATGGCTTCTCACATCCTTCTTTCTATTTCTATTGCTAGTAATCAAATATTGGCCCTTGTGTATCCCATGCCAGTATCACAGAAGGCAAACCAGGGGGCAGTAGAGACAAATTAGCAAGAGCTCATTAGCCGGTTTGCCTGACTCTGGTTTCTGTCTCCAACTCTTCATGTACTTCCCAGAGACTCTTTCTAAAACAAAGATGAGATAAGACCGTGCCTGTGATCAAAACCTTCATTTGAGTTCTTGCCCTTTATAAAACAAGATCTAAGTTATACAACTTAAAATTTACTGCCCTCCTCAATATCATTTTGTCTTATCCACACAACCAATTTACTGTCATTTATTACAAACAATTCTCAGAATTGGCCACTTAAGTGCCAGTGAAATTTGATAATGCTGCTCCTTCTGCTATCTTCTCCCAAGCACATTAGTCCCGTGCCATCTCATTATTTTACTGGCAAATGTCTACACGTCTTCCTTGGTCAAATTTCTATTAACCAATTATCCCTGTCTCCACCAACATACAGAAATGCATTCTTTTCTCTATTGTAGAAATTGTCAGTGTGTTTGTCTGACTGTATTACAGAAATCAGTGACCATGTTCTAGGATACCATATACACTACTAAAGATTTCAAGGGGGGCATCTTGTTGAGAGCAAGGCTGTACTGGCACATAGCTGCACACAATGAAGCAAAGATGCATTTTTCTTATTCTTATGAGTTTGATAAATGCTCAGCAAGCTTTTATAATACACCTGAGGCAGCACCTACTCCATGGGGCAGCCCTATGCAAATTTGCCTTTTTCACTTGATTGTGACTATCTTGAGGACAGGAGTCATGATCTTTCTCATGTGTTTACTTTTCCCATGCCTAAAAATTTTGCTTTATACTGTTGAATTAAATTGTGTTAGGAAAAGTGAACACAATAATAAATTAAACTTATTGAGAATTCAGTTTGGAAGTGGTAAACCTGATAATTTGCTATAGTCTTTCTCCACATTCTGTGGCTTACTTCAAGAGCAAGTGGGTCCATGACATTAACACCAACATGGGAAAATAGGAATTACTGTTCCTTCATCTGGTATAAAGCATTTGAAGTGTTGTCCCCTGGCGCTATAATATTAGTTCTCCCAAAGCATGTGGAATCTTAGACTGAATAATAGTGCCACTGATAAAAAAAACTCAGAGATCTAGTAATAAATCACTACTAATTGGGTCCATGACCTTCCACTACAGGCTAATAGTGAGGCTCCATATAATCTCATTTCCAGATATCTCTTCTCACATTTTTCTTTAAAAAGCATGCGATTGCTTGCAGGATGGCAATTTATGCTAAGAGGGAAGGGAGAGTGGCTAAAGTGGGAGAAGGCCTCCCCATGGGGAGGGGATTCATATCATGTGTAATTTTGTGAACGCTCACCATTTTGGTTGAGACTTTAGCTTTCACATAAATTCCTCCCAAATTCCAGCTGTCACCATGAAATCAATCATTGTTTCCAGGTGTTTGTGGCCAGGTGAGATTTCATCTTACTTATGTTAATTTAACACTGATAATTTACTGGTTTGGGCATGTAGGGAGGAGTATATAGCTACAAAAAAAGGAACAGCAGTAGTAAATTCAATCAAAATCAAAGAACAAATAGAGTGTGGCTTATTATTAAGATTATGGGAAAAAACAAAAACCACCCTCAAGTAATACCCAGTCCCTTTAGATAAAAAAAATAACTTTTGTAAGTAATCAAAAAGAGCAGGGTAAGAAACTCCAAAACTTTGTCCCTTCACAAAAATAATAGGCTGATGCAAACTCTCAGGATCAAGTTTTTCAAAACTCTGAAATCTAATAAAAAACTAAAACAACTAGGGAAATTCAAAGGACAACGAAACTGCTGAGTTTTGGTAAGAGAACGCTCTGGTGTTTTAAAATAACTGTTTACCATAACCTACTTCCCATCTTGGCAGCAGCTATGAAAACAAACCCCACAAATCTGTTAAAAGTTTCTGGCTCCAGAGAGAGCAGTACAGACCTTATTCTCCAAGAAAAGTGGTTGTGTGTTTGGACCTGTGGTGGATCCCTGAGAGGTCGCCCCAATGGCTTGCATTTGTTTCACCTGCATGAAGCACTCCCAGGGCTGAAATGGCTTCCTGAGCAGTATTTGCTGAAAGCCAATGTTAAATGCAAATGTTTAACTGTAGCTACCCGGGGTAAAGGACAACAATCTGTACAAAAAAGAGACAGAATGAAAAGCTCAGTAAGGAAGAAGCTGGGGAAGAAATCTGCAGTAAGGACTTTGAAAAGTTCCCACATGTGTTCAGGAATCCAGGCCATGCATGTGTCCAGGGCCAGAGACATACTCAGAAAATACCTTAGATTATGGCCTTCCACTACAGGCTAATATTTAGGCTCCATATAATCAGGAATTGAAGGCTGTGGTAGAGTTGTTAACAAATACCTAAGACCATGACCCTCCTCTACAGGCTAATATTTAGGTTCCACACAATCAGGAATTGAAGGCTGTGGTAGAGTTGTTTACAACTAAGCTTTGAAGGACTGTCCCAACATTGACCCAATCTGCAAAGACTAGAAGCTGCAGATGATAGACAGATTTGGTGGGGGAGGGGGTGCTACTGGTGTTTCAGGAATACTCACTTATTATGTGCACCTATTTCTGGATTTTCTATTAGGAAACAGAGGCATTGAATGACACATTTGACCAAATATATTTAACAAATATATGCAGAAAATTCCACCCAAAAGCAGCAGGATACACATTTTTGTCAAGTGCATATGGAATGTTCTCTGGAAAAGATCACAAATTAGGATACAGAAAGAACCTTAATAAGTTTAGGAAGATTGAAATTATATCAAGCATCTTTTCAGATCACAAAGGTATGAAACTAGAAATCAATTCCATGAAAAAAACAAACAAAACTCCACCAACACATGGAGGCTAAACAACATGCTTCTAAATAATCAATGGATCAATGAACAAACCAAAGAAGAAATCAAACAATACATGGAGACAAATGAATATAAAAATAGAACAGTTCAAGAGGATCAAAGCCTAATTTGGCTACCCAGAAAATGAACTAAGATACAATGTGAAGAAGAACTTCCAACATCAGCACTCTCTGGAAGACTCATGCCAGAAGATGATCATCAAAAAACCCCAACAAAGATCCACGCGCTGCTACAGCTGTAGATGCACTCATCCCACCAGTTCCTGGACTTGCCATGGGAATGAGGAAGGAGATATCTAAGCTGGCCTGTGCATACAGTAAAACAATAAATTTGACTGGATCTATACTGTTGGAACTCAACCAAGAATTTGGAGAAGTGCAAATTGTAGCACTCCAAAATCTTACAACTACAGACTATTTACTGTTAAAAGAACATAAGGGATGTGAACAGTTCCCAGGAATGGGTTGTTTTAATTTGTCTGATTTCTCTCAGACTATTCAAGTACAGTTGGACAATATCCATCATATCATAGACAAATTTTCACAAATGCCTAGGGTGCCTAACTGGTTTTCTTGGCCTCACTGGAGATGACTGGTAATTATAGATCTGCTTTGGTTATATAACTGTATTCCTATCATGTTAATGTGTGTGTACAATTTAATTAGTAGTTTAAAACCTATACATGCTTACATTACAAGAAGATATGTCAAAGAAATAATCAATCTTCCCAGGTTTTCTTCCATCTGCTACATCTATTGCTTTTCTTCTTCCTTCCTAATTACAACCCTTAAATAGAATTCGTGCCTCATGTCGAATTTACCGAGTATCATAATTCCTTCAAGTGCTAAAGATACTCAAGACAAATGCTGGGCATAGAAGCCACAGGGCATAAATATGCAAAGAAGTAAAAAGCTAACCTTTTCAAACAATAAGGCTTCTCTCTCACTTACCAACTTTACATTTCCCTGTATGGCCCCGGAAGATGACTGGTTAGCCAGAGACGGGTAAGATTCCTCAAGGGAGGAACAACCTAAGACAGGCACAGTCGCAGGGGGGCCATCAGGTGAGAAATTGGGGATCAACAGAGGTGAGGCTTAGAACCTCACCCCCTCTGTTCTGAGAGAAATCTTCTGCATACGTGGATGTTTTATGGCCCTTGTCTAGCTTGGATTAACACATAGCCTACAGGCACACACCTGATCATCTACATTTGCTCTCTTACAACACTAAACTATGTTTTCTACCTTTATCTTATATCTACCTACCACTTCAGCATTTTATTAAGAATAATAATAATAAAGAGAGAAATGTGTTATCCACATATAAATCAAGTATCAAAATCAAATGAGTATTCATATTTGAACTGACTGTTTATAGTTCATAATGCATGAGCAAAACCGAAGGTTTCTGTGATGGCTGCCCTTGTACAGTTCACCATGTAAGAACTTATTCACTATGTAAGAATTTGTTCTCCATGTAAGAACTTGTTTGTTATACTTTAGAAGATTGGAGACTGTTGAGAATTAGGCTTGGGGTTGATTAATGATTGTGCATTGACTCCCCTATACAGAATTTTATTGTTGTTAACAACCATTTGATCAATAAATATAAGATATGCCCTCTCAAAAAAAATATATTGAAAGCAACAATACCAAAAAAAAAAAATAAATGCTGTACTTCAAAATGTAATTTCCACAAGAAAATACACCCCAAACGCAATTCAAAAAAATATATATATATATATAGAACAGTTCAAAATATGTGGGATTCTGCAGAAGTAGCTCTAAGAGGGAAGTACATGGCAATACAGGCCTACCTCAAGAAACAAGAACAAACCCAAATAAACAGTCCAAACTCACAACTAAAGAAACTAGAAAAAGAAGAACAGATGAAACCCAAAGTTGGTAGACAAAGGGACATAATAAAAATCAGAGCAGAAATAAATAAAATAGAGAAGAATAAAACAATAGGAAAAAAACTCAATGCAACCAAGAGCTAGGACTTTAATCAGATAAACAAAATAAGACAAACCCCTGGCCAAACTTACCAAAAAAAAAGAGACAGGGTACAAATAAACAAAATCAGAAATGGAAAAAGGGAAGTTACAACAGACACCACAGAAATGCAAAGAATTATTAGACAATTCTATAAAAAATTATATGCCAATAAATTGGACAACCTAGAAGAAATGGACAAATCCCCAGAAAAGTACAACCTTCTGAGATTGACTAAGGAAGTAACAGAAAATCTGAACAGACCAACTACCAGCAAAGAAGTTGAATTGGTAATCAAAAACCTCCCAACAACAAAAAAATTCCAGGACAAGATAGATTCACAGTTGAATTCTACCCAACATTTAAAGAAGAGCTAATACCCATCCTTCTTAAAGTATTCCAAAACCAGACAAAGATACCATGAAAAAAGATAACTATAGACCAATATCCCTGATGAACAGATGCAAAAATCCTCAACAAAATATTAGCACACTGAATTCAAAAATATATCAAAAGGATTATCCATTAAGACCGAGTGGGGCATATTTCAGGGATGCAAGGATAGTACAATATTCATAAACCAATCAATGTGATGTAGCACATTAACTAAAAGGATAAAAGCCACATGATTATCTCAATAGAAGCTGAAAAAGCATTTGAGAAAATTCAACATCCATCCATGAGAAAAACTCTCAACAAAATGGGCGTAGAGGGAACATACCTCAACATAACAAAACCCATATATGACAAACCCACAGCTAACATCATACTCAATGGTAAATAGCTAAAAGCTTTTCTTCTAAGATCACAAACAAGACAAGCATGCCCACTCTCACCACTTTCATTACATAGTACTGGAATTCCTAGCCACAGCAGACTTGAGAAAGAGATAAAAGGCATCCAAATTCATAAAGTAAAACTGTGACTATTTGCAGATGACATGATATTATATATGCAAAAGCCTAAAAACTCCACCAGAAAACTATTAGAATAACTGGATTCATCAAAATTGTAGGATACAAAATTAACACACAGAAATCTGTTGCATCACTATATGCTAACAATGAAGTAGCAGAAAGAAATCAGGAAAACAATTCCATTTACAATTATATCAAAAAGAAAAAAATATGTAAGAATAAATCTAACCAAGGAGGTGAAAGGACTATACTCTGAAAACTATGACAATGGTGAAAGAAACTGAAGATGACACAATCAATGGAAATGTATCCCATGCTGATGGATAGAAAGAGTCTAATGTCCAAAAGGCCATCCTCCCCATACTGATTTACAGATTCAATGCAATCCCTACCAAATACCAATAACATTTTTCCATGAACTAGAGTAAAGAATCCTAAAATTCATATGGAACCACAAAAGATTCTGAATAGCCAAAGCAATCCTAAGAGAGGAGAACAAAGCTGCGGTATCACACTACCTGGCTTCAATCTATACTACAAAGCTACTGTAATCAAAACAGTTTGTTACTGGCATGAGAACAGACCCATAGATCAATGGAACAGAATAGAGAGCCCAAAAATAACCCCACGCATACATGGTATATTAACATGTGATAGAGGAGCCATGAATATACAATGGGGAAAAGACAGCCTCTTCAACAAATGGTGTTGGGAATACCTGACAGCTACACAGAAAAGAATGAAACTGGATTACTACCTAATTCCGTACACAAAAATAAACTTGAAATGGATTAAAGACCTAAAAATAAGACTTGAAACCATAAAACTCTCTGAAGAAAACAAAGGCAAAATCTCTTGACCATAAACATTAGCAATTTTTTTTCTTGACATGTCTCCCAGGCAAGGAAAACAAAATAAAAAATGAACAAGTGAGACTACATCAAACTAAAAAGCTTCTGCACAGTAAAAGGCACCATCAGCAGAACAAAAAGACAATCTACAGTATGGGAGAATATATCCATAAACAATTTATCTGATAAGGGATTAATATCCAAAATGCAGAAAGAACTCATATGCCCCAACCCCAAAAAAACAAATAACCCAATTAAAAAATGGGCAGAGGACCTGAAAAGACATTTCTCCAGAGAAGAAATACAGATGGTCAAGGACACGTGAAAAGATGTTCCACATCGCTAATCATCAGGGAAATGCAAATCAAAACCACAATGAGATTATCACCTCACACCAGTTAGAATGGCCACTATCCAAAAGACATGAAATAAGAAGTGTTGGTGAGGATGTGGAGAAATGGGAACCCTCCTACACTGTTGGGAATGTCAATTGGTGTAGCCACTGTGGAAAGCAGTATGGAGGTTCCTCAAAAAACTAAAAATAGAAATACCATTCGACCCATTAATTCCATTCATAAGATTTACCCAAAGAAAACAAAATTTCTGATTCAAAAAGCTATATGCACCCCTATATTTATTGCTGCATTAGTTACAATAGTCAAAATATAGAAGCAAGCAAAATGTCTATGAATAGATGAATGGATAAAGACAATGTGGTACATATACAGAACATAATATTATTAAGCCACAAAAAAGGAAGAAACCCTGCCATTTGCAACAACATGGATGGATATAGAGGGTATTATGCTAAGTGAAGTAAGCCAGAGAAAAACAAACACCGTATGATTTAATTTCTTTGTGGAATCTAAGAACAAAACAAACAAACAAAATGGCTGTAGACTAATAGACACTGAGTAGTTACCATGAGGGAAGGGTTGGGGTGAGTGGGTGGGGTGGGTGAGGAGGATAAAGGGGCACAAAAATTCTTAATCATAATATAAGTTGATCATGGGGATGTTACTGCAGCTACGGAGAATATCGTCAATGGTTCTGTAACATCTTCCTGTGTTGATAGTAACTGTACTTGTTGGAGTTAAGCATTTACTAATATGTACAACTGCTGAGTCACTGTGTTATATACTTCAAACCAATATAATAATACTGTTTATCAACTACAGGTCAATAAAAAATACACTTAAAGACTACAAAAAATTGGAGGGGAAAAATTATGCTAGCTAATATTTAAACACAAATTTTAATTATGATGTACAAATAAAATTAAAACATATCTAACTGTAAACATTCTTTATTTATTTAGCCCTTTATCAGAAATAATGTTCAGACCTCAAGTATATAGATAAGACTATAGAGACAATACTTTTCACACCTAGACTTAGCAGTATACTATTTGCGGGAAAGGGTAATTATATAAATTATTATCAGTGTAATATTTACAATGAAAAGCTTTGCACATTTTTTGAGTATAATTTCTAATTTAAGATACTCTTTTTTGTAACTATTAGGTATTATAATGTATTTGTTTTTTCCTTGGGAAGTTATAAAATGCAAAACCTCACAATGTAAAGAAATCCCCATGAATGTCAAAACCCCTTTCAAATTGCTGAGGATTTAAGTTGTCTTGGTATAAATTCAGTGCAATTAGCATTCTCTGCTCTTAAGAGAAATGCATAATTTTCTCCAACTCTTCAACATGAACTATTTTGAAAAGGAATTATATGTATTTATAATCTTATCAATGCATAAGCATCATCAGATAAAAATGAATAAATAATGATGGTAAATCAATTTTCCTTGAAATGTTGTTTGATCTGTACAAAGCTAGGAGTATTCCAATCAAATTTACAAATCTTGTCTCTCTGTATATTGAAATTCGGTGTCATTTCAATATTTAAAAATTTATAATTAATAGACTTCCTATTTTTACTTTATTAAATATCAAAACTGAATATTTATTTATACAGAAAATGATCTTTTACTTAGGGTATCATGATAAATCACTACTGCTTATTCAATGCACATGTGCCCATCTCAAGATAACAAAAATAAACAGATTTGAGATGAAAAATAATAAAATGCTTCAATATTACATTAAGATACAATGGGAAAAAGTAACTTCTCTGCTCTGAATTAATTTGTTAAAATTCCTACAATTTTACATGTTGAGGATGAAGATAGACTACCAGTGAACATATCAAATGATACCTTAAATAATGCTTATATCGTGAACTCTGTTTCACTCAGCTTTAGAAATCAGAGCCTCAAGTCAATACTTGTGTCGAGACTTGGATGTTACAACTATGTCTATTATTTATTACCAGGCATTTTCCAGTTCTTTAAATCATTGATTCTAGAGTTTGATAGTGGCTTGTTAACAAAATCAATCATCAGAACAAAAACCCTTTTACTGAAATGGTTCTTAGTGAATTTATGGTTCATCCAGTATTAAAACCTTCCTTTAAATGAATGAAATACCTGACTTTAGTTTTTAATAAAATAAAAAATATGAGACTCAAAATGCTTACATTCTGCGGTTAAAGCTGAAAAGAAGTTTCAAAGTTCTAAAAGTTGGGATATTATTATAATTATATATTCTCAAAAATGGTATTGTTTTGTTGTGTCTTTGTAGTTTAGCTCAGACTGAGTTTCAGTGATTACTTCCGAGGGATGCATGGTTTGGTGAGGGCAAGATTAAATAGGAGATTTCAACTCTGTTCTCCCTGTATGATTGTGATCTGCAATCCTTGGCAATGGAACTATAAATTCACAACTTTAAAATAAATGTCAAAATTTGTAACATCAGTATTTTGTGATACACATGTATTAACTTTGTAATTTAAATAGAGTAAAATAGACTAAATAAGAAAGGAATTTTAATGCCAGTATACATGTGATACTTAAAATCAATATTTTAATAAACGATCTAGAGTTCTCTTATTACTAATAATCTCATATTAAAAGTATGTGAAAATAAGATAAAAGCATCCACATATATTTCTTATAATTATACGCACCACTGATAGGGATTAAAGATGGCGGCCTGAGAGGTGAGACAGAGGCTTACTCCTAAGACAACATACAATACAAAAACATAATTAATACAACCAATCCCAAAAGAGCAACAGGAAAGAGTGCTGTACCAGACTGCATACACCTAGAGAAAAGAATAAATCTCATGGAACAGGGTAACGTACCAGAGCTGTGGCTCCATGGGACCCAAGCCCTTCCCCCACCCCAGCTCACCAGCGAGAGGAAGAGAAACTGAAGGGAGGGAGTGCAGGCCTGGACTGCTGAACACCTAGCTCTGGAGATCTGCTCTGGGAGCACAAACCTACATTTCATGGTGCTTTCATGATTAGGGGGGTTGGAAAGCTAAGACAGGCAGAATACCTGAAGACGCTGAGATTCCAGCCGCTTGTGTAAAACAGGGATCCATATGTGGCCGCCTCTGGGAAAAAAGAAAGGCGAGCAGTCTGAGAAACTTCCTAACAGTGAGAGGGCTGCTAAAGGGGCAAGGATTGCACAGAGCTTGCTGCTCAGGAGTAAGGACAGGCAGACAAAATTGTCCAAGTGCACTCTGCCCAGCAGGTTGGGAACTCACAATCTTCAGATGCTCCAGCCCCCTGGTTGCCTATGCAGCTCCAAGGCCCCCCTCCATGATATACAACCTGCTGCACCTCCCTCCAGACAGCCCGCACCTGGCTCACAAAATGGCAAACCCTACCCAGGCGATACGCCAGCCAGAGGAAAGCTCACCTACAGCAGCTACAAACACAAAGCATAGAGGCTTATACCTCTGTGCTTGGCCCACTGGTTCTGGCAGTGGAGACAGGCATAGCAGCCGGGAAACAGGAAACAGCTCTTTCCTCCCCCCAAGCATCAACACAGCTCCCGTGGCACACCCGACATAGCTCCAGGGGTTGAGCAACTCCAAAAAGTAGACCATCTTAGAACTAGAGGATGCCACATACAAATATGAAACATCAAAGGAACCTGGTTCAAAGCAAAATTATGAATATACCAGAGAAAGATTCAAATGAAATCAACCTAATGAATCTCCTGAACGAGATTTCAAAATAAAAGTCATTAATATGCTCATAGAGGTACAGAAAAATATTCAAGAACTCAGAAATGAATTCTGGTCAGAGATCCAATCATTATGGAACAGTATCAGGAATGAAACATATAATGGAAGGTTTTCAAAGCATATTTGATACAGTGGAGGAGACAATAAATGAAATAGGAGGGAAAAGGAATACAAGGAAGCTGAGGCACAGAGAGAAAAAAAGAACTCTAAGAATGAAAGAATATTGAGAGAACTGTGTGACCATTCCAAATGGAACAATATTCACATTACAGGGGTACCAGAAGAAGAAGAAGAGAGAAAAAGGGATAGAAAGTGTCTTTGAGGAGGTAATTGCTGAAAACTTCCCCAATCTGGGGAAGGAGATAGTTTCTCAGGCCATGGAGGTGCACAGATCTCCCAACACAAGGGACCCAAGGAAGACAACACCAAGACATAGAATACTTAAAATGGCAAAGATCAAGGATAAGGACAGACTATTAAAAGCAGTCAGAGAGAGAAATAAGATCACATACAAAGGAAAGCCCATCAGGCTGTCATCAGACTTCTCAGCAGAATTCTTACAGGCCATAAGGGAGTGGCATGATGTACTTAATGCAATGAAGCAGAAAAGCCTAAAACTAAGAACACTTTGTCCAGCAAGATTATCATTTAAATTTGAAGGAGGATTTAACAATTTCCAGATAAGGAAAAGCTGAGAGAATTAACCTCACACAAACCATCTCTACAGTGTATTTTGGAGGAACAAGTGTAGATGGAAGTGTTCCTAAGGTTTAATAGCTGTCAACAGAGGTAATAAAAACACAGTAAAGAAAGTAGAACAGTTAATTACTAAGCAAATACAAAATTAAATCAACTACCCTCAAAGTCAATCAAGGCATAGACAGAGTACAGAATAAGATACCTAATATATAAAGAATAGAGGAGGAAGAAAAAGGAGCACAAAAAAAGAAACTTTAGACTGTGTTTGTAATAGCATAAGATGTGAGTTAAGTTAGACTCTTAGATAGTAAGGAAGTTAACCTTGAACCTTTAGTAACCATGAATCTAAAGCCTGCAATGGCAATAAGTACATACCTATCGATAACCACCCTAAATGTAAATGGACTGAATGCACCAATCGAAAGACATAGAGTCACTGAATGGATAAAAAAACAAGACCCATCTATATGCTGCCTACAAGAGACTCACTTTAAACCCAAAGACATACACAGACTAAAAGTGAAGGGATGGAAAAAGATATTTCATGCAACTAATAGAGAGAAAAAAGCAGGAGTTGCAGTATTGCATTAGACAAAATAGACTTCAAAACAAAGATAGTAATAAGAGACAAAGAAGGACATTACATAATGATAAAGGGGTCAATCCAACAAGAAGATATAACCAGTGTCAATATCTATGCACCCAACCCAGGAGCACCTACATATGTGAAACAAATAGTAACAAAATTAAACGGGGAAATAGAATGCAATGCATTCATTCTAGGAGACTTCAACACACTGCTCAATCCAAAGGACAGATCAATCAGACAGAAAATAAGTAAGGAGACACAGGCATTGAACAACACATTAGAACAAGTGGACCTAACAGACATCTACAGAACTCTCCACCAAAAAGTACCAGGATACACATTCTTCTCAATTGCACATGGAACATTTTCAAGAAAACAGATCATAAACTAGGCCACAAAAAGAGCCTCAGCAAATTCAAAAAGATTGAAATTGTTGCAACAAGTTTCTCAGACCACAAGTGTATGAAACTATAAATAAATTACACAAAGAAAATGAAAAATCCCACAAACGCATGGAGGCTTCACAGATTACTCCTAAATAACCAATGGATCAATGACCAAATAAAAACAGAGATCAAGCTATGTATGGGACAAATGACAACAATAATTCAACACCGCAATATCTGTGGGATGCAGCAAAGGCTGTGCTAAGAGGAAATTATATTGCAATAATACAGGCCTACCTCAGGAAAGAAGAACAATCCCATATGAACAGTCTAAACTCACAATTAATGAAATTAGAAAAAGAAAAACAAATGAGACCCAAAGTCAGTAGAAGGAGGGACATAATAAAGATTAGAGCAGATATAAATAAAATCAAGTAGAATAAAACAATAGAAAGAATCAATGATAGCAGGAGCTGGTTCTTCGAGAAAATAAACATAATAGATAAACCACTAGCCAGACTTATCAGGAAAAAAAGAGAGTCTACACACCTAAACAGAATCAGAAATGAGAAAGAAAAAATCACTACGGACACCACAGATATACAAAGAATTATGAGAAAATACTATGAAAAATTGTATGGTAACAAAGTGGATAACCTAGAAGAAATAGACAACTTTCTAGAAAAATATAACCTTCCAAGGCTAACCCAGGAAGAAACAGAAAATCTGAATAGACCAATTACCAGCAAAGAAATTGAACAGGTAATCAAAAAACTACATAAGAACAAAAGCCCTGTATCAGATGGTTTCACTACTGAATTTTATCAAACAGTGAGTGAAGACCTATTACTCATCCTCCTTAAAGTTTTCCAAAAAAGTAGAAGAGGAGGGAATACTCCCAAACTCAAGCTATAAAGCCAGCAGCACTCTAATATGAAAACCAGACAAAGATACCACACGCAAAAAAATTACAGACCAATATCCCTGATGAACATAGATGCAAAAATACTTAACAAAATATTAGCAAACTGAATTAGAAAATACATCAAAAAGATCATCCATCATGATTAAGTAGGATTTATTCCAGGGAAGTGAGGATGGTACAACACTCAAAAATCCATCAACATCATCCACCACATCAACAAAAATAAGGGCAAAAACCACATGATCATCTCCACAGATGTTGAAAAAGCATTTGACAAAATGCAACATCCTTTCACGATAAAAACTCTCAACAAAATGGGTATAGAGGGCAAGTATCTCAACATAATGGAGGTCATATATGACAAACCCACAGCCAACATTGCACTTAACAGTGAGAAGCTGAAAGCTTTTCCTTTAAGATAGGGAACAAGACAAGGATGCCCAGTCTCCCCACTTGAATGCAACATAGTTCTGGAGATCCTATCCACGGCAATCAGACAACACAAAGAACTAAAAGGCATCCAGATTGGCAAGGAAGAAGATATACTGTCCCTGTTTGCAGATGACATGACATTGTACATAAAAAACCCTAAAGAATTCACTCCAAAACTCCTAGATCTAATATCTGAATTCAGCAAAGTTGCAGGATACAAAATTAATAGTCAGAAATCTGTTGCACTCCTATACACTAATGATGAACTAGCAGAAAGAGAAAACAGGAAAACAATTCCATTCACAATTGCATCAAAAAGAATAAAATACGTAGGAATAAACCTAACCAAGGAAGTGAAAGACCTATACTCTGAAAACTACAAGACACTCATGAGAAAAATAAGGAAGATACCAATAAAAGGAAGCACATCCCATGCTCATGGATAGGAAGAATTAATAATGTCAAACTGAGCATCCTGTCTAAAGCAATCTACAGATTCAATGTAATTCCTATGAGAATACCAACAGCATTCTTCAAAGAACTGGAGAAAAGTGTTCTAAAATTCATATGGAGCCACAAATGACCCCAAATAGTCAAAGCAATCCTGAGATGGAAGAATAGTGCTAGGGTGATTATGCTCCCTGACTTCAAGCTCTACTACAAAGCCACAGTAATCAAGACAGTTTGGTACTGGCACAAGAACAGAACCATAGACCAATGGAATAGACTAGAGAGCCCAGATATAAACCCAACCATATATGGTCAATTAATATATGATGAAGGAGCCATGGCATACAATGGGGAAATGACAGCCTCTTCAACAACTGGTGTTGGCAAAACTGGACAGCTACATGCAAGAAAATGTAACTGGATTATTGTTTAACCCCATACACAAAAGTAAACTCAAAATGAATCAAAGACCTGAATGTAAGTCATGAAACCATAAAACTCTCAGAAGACAACATAGGCAAAAATATCCTGAATATAAACATGAGCAAGTTCTTCCTGAGTGCATCTCCTCGAGCAAGGGAAACAAAAGCAAAAATGAACACATGGCACTACATCAAACTAAAATGCTTCTCTATGGCAAAGGACATCATCAACAGAACAAAAAGGCACCCTACAGTACAGGAGAATATATTTGTAAATGACATATCCTCCAAGGGGTTAACATCCAAAATATATAAAGAACTAACACACCTCAGCACCCAAAAAGCAAATAACCCAATTAAAAAATGGGTGGAGGATATGAAGAGACAATTCTCCAAAGAAGAAATTCAGATGGCCAACAGACACATGAAAAGATGCTCCATATCACTCATTATCAGGGAAATGCAAATTAAAACCACAATGAGATATCACCTCACACCAGTAAGGATGGCCAGCATTGAAAAGACTAAGAACAACAAATGCAGGTGAGGATGCAGAGAAAGGGCAACCCTCCTACACTGCTGGTGGGAATGTAAATTCGTTCAACCACTGTGGAAAGCAATATGGAGGTTCCTCTAAAAACTAATAATAGAGATACTATTTGACCTGGGAATCCTACTCCTTGGAATTTACCCAAAGAATACAACTTCTCAGATTCAAAAAGACATATGCACCCCTATGTTTATCACAGCATTATTTACAATAGCCAAGATATGGAAGCAACCTAAGTCTCCATCAGTAGATGAATGGATAAAGAAGAGGTGGTACATATACATAATGGAATACTATTCAGCCATAAGAAATAAACAAATGCTACCATTTATAACAATGTGACTGGAGCTGGTGGACATTAAGCTCAGTGAAATAAACCAGGTGGAGAAAGACAAGTGCCAAATGATTTCCCTCATTTATGGAGTATAACAATGAAGCAAAACTGAAGGAACAAAACAGCAGCAGACTCACAGACTCCAAGAAGGGATTAGCGGTTACCAAAGGGGAGGGGTGGGGGCGGGCAGGTGAGGAGGGAGGGAGATGGAGACTGAGGGGTATTATGTTTAGTACACATGGTGTGAGGTGTCACGGGGAAAAGAGTGTAGCACAAAGAAGGCAAATAGTCAATCTATGTCATCTTACTACACTGATGGACAGTGACTGCAATGGTGTATGGGTGGGGACTTGATAATATGGGTAAATGTAGTAACCACATTGTTCTTTCATGTGAAACCTTCATAAGAGTGTATAACAATAATACTTTAATTAAAAAGTAAAAAAAATATACACAGCCCAGTGACCAGATTTGCTCACTTTATCAAATTTTAAACCTTACTGTTAACAAATAAGGCAATCTAGGTCAGATTTAGCAGAGTCAGAATTAGCTGGCCAGTTTGCTGACTCCCAAGTCTCTATCCAGAGGAGTTCAGATCAGTGGTCCTAAAATTCTTTTGCAGAACAGTGGTGCCCCCTGACCGGTTGGGATTTTCTTTTGCAAAAGATGCCAACATCTGTCTTTCATGGCTTAGGAGAGAAAATCTTAATGTTTGGAATTTCTTCTCATTTTGTTTCTCTCTCACATATATGTGTTTTTTCTAAAAGCATGACTTTTTCTAGGACTCCTCGATGCCTAGGAGGTTAGCATTTTCCTTGTGCCTTCCACACATCATAGTATACGTGCACATTTTCTACCTCTTCCTCCTTGCCTGTGTTTTTTGCGAAAATTCCTTGATGTGCTTACCTTAGTGCCTAGTTATTTTGGCCTGTGAACTCATGTGAGGATAGGTAAGGGGGGGGTCAGGCATCTTGTCTGGTCTGATATACCGGAGAAGGGCCTAAGGCTCTGCCTAGTCTGTGTCAGTCCCACAGAATTTAAGGACGAGGAAGAGGTGCAAAGCCCCAGATACAATATGAACTGCTGTTAGTTAGTCCAGTTTACTGCCCACTTCCCAGGCAGCTCCTTTGTTCAGAGCTTCTCTTTAACTCCTCAGACATTAGCAGTGGTACTGCAAGGCCCTACAGTTATAATCTACCAATCTGCCAGCTCCAGGGATCTGGAAGGAGTGGATGAGGAGAGGTTGTCTAAAGAATCCATCTGCCCCTTTTGCATCAACTCCTCACCCCACCTTGTGGACTCAGATATCTAGAGGTCTAGATGTAGGGTGGGTACTGGTTGTCCCTGGACAAATCAGTGGGAAGCTAAAGAACAGAACTTCACAGGATTCTCCAACCACTCCTCTCATGGCCTCCTTGCCACCTGTGGCCACTCACCTGACCCTCTGTCCCCAAACAGTCTGAAACAACCTTCCCTCCGTCTAGCTTCATTGTGGTTTTTGTGTAAGTTCCTGAAATACTTGTTCTTCTGACTAGATAGTTTTTCCAGGGTTGGAATTGTCTGAGGGAGTTAGCAGGAACACTTTTCTCACAAACTACTATGACTCACAGAACATACGTACACCAACATCGCAAATTCTTCAGTATTGCATAAAATTACGTCTTTAGCTAAACTTAGTGTCTGTATTTCACAGATTTCCAGAGAAAACCATTGGTTTTTTTATATTCAGCCAAACGAACATGTTTGAGACTTAGGTCTGCCTGATGGAACTCAAAGAAATAGACTGTAAGTGGAGAGTTCCTCATCTATCTCACACAAAATATAGTCAGCATGAAGTCTGTTGTTTAAATCAAGGGACTGACATTGAGCTCTATCAACTGTTGAATCCAGTTCTTAACATAAGATGAAAACAGAACTAATAATGTTGGAAAGAAGGCATTTGAGAAAACTTATAAATCTGTTAACTAAACATTTTATGACTTTATAATCATCTGCCCTGTTTTGTGGGGCAAATTCTCTACCTGTAGTGTTAAAAGAAAAAAATTCCACCCATAGGAGCATTTGTCCAGGTGGTATAAAACTGAATGGTGTGCTTCATCACAACTGTTCTAACTAACAGTTAAAGCTGTAAAAGTGCCGTTATCTTTGAACAACTCTCACTGACCTAGCTGGAGGCTCCTTTCAGTCCAGTGAACAGTGGGACTTATTTTTGACCCAATAAGTCAGACCTATGGACTAGTGAAGTCTTCAGGTAGAGCTAATTCAGTCCTTAATTAGTTTAATCACTAAATAACCCTCTTACTAGCTAAAACCACCTGAACCACACTGTCCACCACCCAGGACTACTTAGTTAATTTGCTTACTGGTATTATGACTTTGTCGTAAGTTATTTTATCTCTGAGAATATTGATTCATGTTTACCAAAAGTTTAGGTTTTAGAAGCCTGCTTCTCAAAGTGTGGTCCCCCTTGGATAGGCATTAATCTCACCTAGGAACATGTTAGAATCCTCAGATCCCCTCCTCCAAGAACCACTGAATCAGAACTTGCATTTTAACAATCCCAGGGGATTCCTATACAGAATAAAGTTAGATCTATGAGAGAGAGAATTTATCAGTGGTGAATCCATGGACAATCTACATCAAAAGCACCGGGAGAACTTGCTTTAAATGCAGGATCTTGGGACCTATGTCAGATTTACATCATCAGAATCCCTGCAGGTAAATCTCTGGGAATCCCAATTTTAAATAAGCACTCCAGGTGATTATTGTGTACACTGAAATGTGACAACCAGTGCTTGAGAAACTGCAGTCATCAAGGAGGGTTTCTTTTTAATCAGGTGGTGTATATCTCACTTTTACAATTAATTTTTCCAACTGTTTTCAGGAAAATGAGTTACTGTACTTAAGCAGGGGCTTATCAGATAGAAGCAAAGGAATGCTATTTTTATTCCCAACTAGTACATGTACAGTGTATAAAAGAGCAAAGATTTATTATACTGGCTTAATCTTTTGATCTGCGTGTCAGTGTCATGCTGTGGCTGTGTAATAGCCACAATAGATTATCACCAAAATAAATGGCCCCAATGAATTGCCTTAATTCCATAAATATATAAAGAAGTGTTGGAGCTTTTTTTTGCCTCATAATTTTATGAAACTTAAATGAGAATTCAGTGTCTGGTTTGAAATCTAAATTACTCTCTAGAGAGAAACACTTCCTTGTATATTTGCCTAACTGTAACTTTACAGTGATAAAGGTACATCTAAAAATTTACAGTGATATAGGTGCATCTAAAAATCTGTCACATCTTGCATAATTCATAATTGCTTTTTAAATGATTAATTTTACATATTGAACATTTTTTAGGCTTTAATACTGGTATAACTTACAACTCAATAGTAAAGCACTAGAAATAACAACTTAAAACAAATGGAGGGAAATTGATGTTAATTTTCAAAGGTCAAAAATGTATCTCAGTTATGTGTGTGCACATGCATGCATCTATGTGGGCTAACAAGTATTAAGAGAAACCTTTGATTAACCTTGTTACTAGCCTGTCTTTTTACTGAGTGAATTTTTCTACATTTCTACAAGTCATCCTATACTGCTTATTCTAAAAGCTTGCTATCTGAAACGACTATAATATTGTATGTCAACTATATTTCAACAAAAAAATAAAAAATGTCAGTACAGTTCTTAAAGAAAAATACCCTCAACTGATGATATGAGTAATAAATATTTAAATGCTCTGGCATAAAGATGATAAAGCAGAAGATGTATAACACCATTGTGTGTGTATGTGTTATGATTTTTCCCTCCTTTTTTTTCTTTGTCTTCGAGTATTTGAGGAATTCTGAAATGATTATGGAAAACTGGGCTGCAGGAAGCAACCTTCGCCTAAGTTCTTTCCTCTGGCAGGAGTGGTCAAGGCAAAGTGAAGAGTGACTGTCAGAGGCACAGTGGTGGCCTTTGGTGGACTACGGGTTTTCCCAAAGCCTCCTCCCTAGTCTACCTCATTTCTTCTCACCTTCTCTGATGAGGTTATTTTGGGATATTTATTTTAAAAAATAAATTTCTGGGCTCCATTCCACACAAACTGAATCAGACTCTCCAGAAGAGGTACCTGGCAATCTGTGCTTTCTGCTCTAACATATATGCTTTGAGTGGCAGAATGAGAAGACCTAAACTTCTTAAACTGTCAATTTATTCAGATTATAATTATTTGTCATGAACAGTAGAAAAAAGGTGAAATTTTTGTGGTCATGTGGATTTCAACACAGTAGTATTCTATAATAATTCTTATTTCATTTATTTCAGTGTCATTTTGGTGGAATCCTCATTTGTATCTTTACCACAACAATAACTAAACCTGGCCAATTTATTAAGCACATGACCACTGCTAAATATTTGTATTTTACAAACTTTTAATTATCAGAAGGAATTCACTGTAATTTGCACCGAATACATTTACATATTGATTTTAATGTATTCAAAATGATTACTTTATATTATCCACACTTTTATTCAAATTTATCTATGTGTTATTAGATTCACGTGTGTGGTAACTGAATCAATATGCACCTGACAGCATTAATATTTAAACTTCTTCCATCTAATTTGTGAAGTTAGTGTGTGTAGTTTATAAAGAGACGTTGCATTCTGAATATGGAAGCAGAATTTTTAAAATTTAGATTACTTTATAATTCTAATATCTTTTAAAGTGCAGAAAACTACTGAAGGTGAAACAGAATAAAAAGAAGTGATATGATGATTAAGGAATGTCAAGGCAAAAGAAAATAATGTAGATTTCCATTAATGAAATGAATTTATATACAGTATTGATCCTTACTGCTATGCTGTTAGTATAGCCTACACTTTTGTTTGTCTCTGTGTGATCCTTTTAGATGTAAAAAAGGCTCAACTGGTAAAAACTGGAATAATTTTGATAACAAGGGACTTACAATTTTAAAGTCACCTAAAATCATTACAATGTTTGGGCCAATCTTGCTAAGATTAAAATAAATGTACTTTAATTTCCAAAGGTGAATTGTACTCAAGCCAATATTTTAAAATAAAGATTGTGTATAAGTGCTTGATTTCTTTATTGGTTGTTCTGTAAGAAAAGTTTTTAAAGAAAACAGCATTAAACATAATACCCTCTAGCTCCATCCATGTTGTTGCAAATGGTAGTATTTGTTTCTTTCTTAAGGCTGAATAGCATTCCATCGTGTATATGTACCACATGTTCTTTATCCATTCATATACTGATGGACACTTAGGTTGCTTCCACATCTTTGCTATTGCAAATAGTGCTGCAGTAAACATGTGGGTGCACATGGCTTTTTGAATCTGAGAAGTTGCATTTAGTCTCACTGCATTTGTTTTAGTGAATGTTCATGCTATACTTGAGTAAGGCATTCAAAGCCTTGCTTTCTCATTCGGCTTTATAAACAATACATGAATTAATGAGTTGAGCTTCAACACCATACCATAGGAAATTTTAGGTATCTTATGTTAACTTATTTGCAGATATCAAACATTATTCTTGCCCAACACTTTAGTAAACAGTTCTAGAAACCTAACATTTCAGTTCCTTCCATCTTCTTGATTAAATAGTTGCTTTGTGATATAGATTTCACCTGAATCCTCTCAAAAGATGTTCTCTACTTTTCATTTTAAATAATTTATAGCATCTTGTATTAAACTAGAGTCAAACTTCAATGCTATAGGTATTTGTCAGTATAAGTAACAAAAATATTGACTCAGTTTAAAGAACAGCAAAATTGAGTCTACTTTCACAATTTGAAATGCAATATAAGAATTCTTAAACATTTTAACATGTTTGTTTATATAATGTTCTGGAATGCACTTGAGTAGATTCAAAGTTATCAAAGAAGTAAAAAGTTACCTTAACTAAAGTTACAGATAAAGGCATTTTTCTTTTATAGTATATTTGCCAAGTCAAAAGCAAAATGGATTTGAAAGTACAAAAACATATATAATTAAATTTTGGCAGGAAAGGAAACCTTAGGCCTTAGGTACTCATCGAAAATAATTACCAACTCAGCATGATGTACAGCTCAAGATGTATTGATTATTCTTTCCCATATAGTCTCTCTCATTTACATTTATAATACTGAACTTTCTCAAGCCCCCTGTGATAAAAGAAACAAAGTTGCTGAAACACTGAGTGAGGGAGTCATGATCCAACATAGAGGAGTCAGTCTCCTGTAGATCAGCCCCCAAAGAATAACTCAGTGTCATCAGATTGAAGAATAGAGGATTTACTACATACACCTCTGTGAAGACTATCTCCCAGATCAAAGGCAAAGGTGGGCCTTACAAAGGTAAAAGCCACAAAATTTCTGAAAAGGGACTGGTTGGTTTATACAAGTCCTTGGTTTGTCATTTTGCAACTGGCATAGACTGACTGTGGAACCCCAAATCCATCTGATAAATTGAGATACAATAGTCACAAGTTCACTAAAAGGGCTGATTTTTCTGAAATGCTGAAGAGCTTCTTCCTTTTTCTGGTATCCTATTTGCTTTGTGATACACCTCCAGGCTCTGGGTCTTGTAGCCGGGAAATCCCTAAGCACTTACTCAAGGCTCAGTGAAAATTTCCGTTACTCCAACCATCATATCTACCTTCTATGCAGCAGAAAAAGAGGAAGGGCAGTAGTAAGCGTGTGCCCTCTCCGTTTTGGAAAGCTTCCCAGAAACTCAACATAGCACTTCTGCTTGTAGCCCATTGACCGAATCTTAACTAGATGACTGAACTTAGCTAGAAGGAAGACTTGAGAAACCTCCCTCTCCTCCTCACATGACTAAATAAAATCAGTTTTGCCAATGAGGAGGGAAGGGCAAATGGTTATTGGGGTGAGCAATCAACAGTCTCCTCCATGAGGGCACACAAAGAGTTTTTATCCCAAATACTACAGTTATCTAATATTTCATCAATCTGATTTCATAGGCATGAGGCCTTTCGATCTTTAAATATTTCTTAATAAAATAATACTTAGCAATGTTCAAGATTATATTTTTCTTAAAGTTGTCATTATTTGTCTTTTAAGAGAATTCCAGACACAAAGAAAAAAGAATGCATATCTTAAATCATAACTGGAATGGAAGTCCTGCATGGTACCTCTATGGTTAATTTTCTTACATAATCTAAAGTGCAATAACATTGCATTGTCTCAATAAAAAACCCTAGTCTGGTTTCTAGGTTTAATCAGCAAGGTAAGACTGGGAAATAAGAAAATGATTTTTTTAAAAATCCTCATACACTGACTGGATTGCTTTTAGTGCTTTTTAAAAATATTTACGTTCTTCTCTTTTTAGGCACAGGGTAATATGGCACTTCCTCCACAATGCTTCTGTTATGTAGAAACATGTAACTTATTTGGCCAAAAATGTGAGGAAAAGTACTGCATGTTACTTCCAAATTTATGTGTCACTGGTCAATTTTCCAGATTCCCTTCTTCTGCCATAAAGATTTTTGAAGCACGTATAGAAACTGAGCCTCTTTCAATTTGGGTCTCTGAGTGCACCTCCTCCATGATGGACATGTAGCATGAGCAAGAAATAAACTATTATGCGAATCCACTTATTTTAGAGGTTGTTACTGAAACATCATGTGTCCCAAAAGGATATATTTTCTCTTCTCAAATGAGCATTATGGTATGGAAATTATCTTGCAAGTGTTGTCAAAAATATAATAGGAATTGTTATTTAAAAAATTAAGAAAGTAATTGTAAACTGTTCTTTATAAGCAATAGGTAACGTGAAAAAAAAATTTAAATAGCCTAGGAGGTAGACTTTATATTCATCACACATTTTACTTTATGAAAATATGAAGCATTAGCATCAGCAAGAACAGTTAACAAATTCTTATTCTAATAAATCCCAAATGATTTGGCTGGCAAGGATCAGCATAAAAGACTCGTTTCAGCCACAATTTAAAATTGATCGACAGACCAGCTGTGCTCAGAAATGACCCATTTGAAAATAATTTCCTACGCTGATGCGATTTGCTTTTCTTACCAGCAATATTGGCTTATATACTGATTCAATAAATGCATACTGGGTGGCGCCTCAAGCCCTCTTTTAGAACAGAAAAATAAAGTCGAGTAAGACAGGTCTGGTCCTCAGGGAGTCCAACAAGTAGAAAACACACACACAAAAACGTTTGCAATTTGCAAAGCAGAATGCATTTGGTATTATACAGTATATGAAAAAAGTGATTTATGAGTTGATAGAAGAATATCACTATTTAGACAATATAGTGAATTTCATGGAAAAGAAGACATTTAAGGAGAATTATGAGGTACTAAACCCCTTTTCCTTATATACACTGTACTCTGCTTTTATTTATCATATACAAATTGGGCTCTGGAAAATGAATGAAATATTAATACCCAAAGTCTAGACAAGAGGAAGAAGTTCCCTACAAGGGAAGGCAGCATGGAAAGAAAGGATGACAGAAGCAATAGAGACACAGAAAAGGGAAGCACAAGCCATATGCGTGTGGATAAGGACCACAGAAGAGTGTGAATGAAGGTTGAAAAGCGTTGAAATATTTATCATTCTGCCTTGTTATTTCTTGCAGGCCTGCATTTTATGGCAGGAAGTATGGTACATGAGCTTAGGACCTTCATCATTTGTCCTTGTATCCCAGAGCAGCTTGACCCAGAACAGTCAACCAAGTGAGAGAAGGCCCTGGTAGAGATATTCTTATGGGTCCTGATACTTACTATAAACTCTCACCAGAAGCTGGATTCTGGAGAGCCATGATTTCAAAATATTTTATTCTACTGCACTGAATTAGCAATTAGAATCAAAGCAAGTCTCAAAGGAAAGGAGAATACATCACAGAGTAAGTGTATACACTGAGGACAGTACATAATCCTCCTTATCCATGAGGGATACATTCCAAGACCTCCAGTGGTACCAAGCCCCATACATACTATGTTTTCTCCTATACATACCTACCTATGATAAAGTTTAATACATAAATTAGGCAGAGTAAGAGATTAACAATGTAAAAATGCATATAGGAAATCTCATTTAATATGGAGTCTGGGAGCCCTGAACGCAGAACTCTCCTGCACATACCACGCACCACAGCCTGCAAAACCAGCAGGAAGAAGGAAGATAATTCTTATCTTGACAAGGGAGAATACTTTTCACATAGGAATTTTATCTCCTGCTTTTAAGAAGAAGCAGGGAAACCTCTCCCTGCTCTAGCAACTGCGCACTAACCACCGATTGTAGTCAATGAGAAGCCTCCACAACCTTAAACTCTTGCTCTTCTCGGTGACCTTTTGTTTAAAACAACCCTCCTCAATTTCCTCCTAAAGCCCAATAAAAGCTGACCTTCCTTTTGTTTCTTCCGAGTTGCCTACTGTTTGCCAGAGTTTGCTTGTACCAAACTGCAATTCCTCTGCTACTCCTGAAAAAATCCGTTTGCTTGCAAAATAACTGGCAGTTTTATTTTTAAGGTTGACAACAATAGCTAGTAATAAGATAGAACAATTATAATAACATACTGTAATAAAAGTTAAGCAAATGCGGTCTCTCAAAATATCTTACTGCACTGTACTCACCCTTCTTGTGGTGATGCAAGGTGATAAAATGCCTGTGTGCATAATGAGATGATGGAAGGTGATGATATAAGCATCATGACGTAGCATTAGGCTGCCATTGGCATTCCAAAGATTCATCAGAAAGAAGACCCTCTGCTTCTGGAATAACTGAAACTGCGGAAAGCAAAACTGCATAAAAGTGGGGGGGACTGTAGTAACCTGCCTTGATACTCTTGCTCTAGATCAGACTTTGAACATTTTTTATGCCATCAGACTATTGGTAGTTTGGTGAAAGCTATGCCACTTTGCAGAATAGGGTGCTGGAAATACATAAAATAACATGCAAAGATTATAGAAAAACAATAATATTCCAATAGATTATCACAAAGGAAAAAAAATTTTAATGTATTAAAATGTGTACTTCATTAACTCAATGCTTAATAAGAGCTAATGGTGGGGCTAATGACCCATACTTTCAAAGTAGTGGTGAATGTAAAGAATATTTCAAGATATTTTCAACAACTGAAATGTGATATAAATATATCTGTGCCCCTTTGGTGACCAAATTATAGGTATAGTTAATAATACTGTGGTTTAGGAATGATGTATTAAAGTTAAAAGTCAGTGAAAATAAGGATGGAGTTTCACATATCTACTTTGTTCTTGGACCTCAGGTTAGGTAGGGTTCCTTGGTTAAGATACTCCTCAATTTCCCAGAGGCAAAGCAGTACAAAATGCAGCAAACATTCTATTTTTATTACCTTCTAGACTGCCACTTATCCCTTTTTCAACTCCTGGACACAGAGAAGATGGGATAAATATAAAACTTGATCTTCTCATATCACTACCTGTTAAGGTGTTTTCTGTTCCATCTGCAGGGCATATATGATACTGGTTTTGTAAACAAGAGAGTTCATTACTGACATTCTAGACTCAGGAACATTAATCAGGTAAAAATAGAATTTTCTCAAGACAAATTATTTTATCAGATTTTATTCTGGCATTTATGAAGTAATGCTAATAACAATAATTAGCTTTAAAAACAAGTAAATACAAATTCTTAGGTTCTCAAAGATTTTCTAACCCATTTGCCATGAATAGTAGAGTTAACTCAGTTTCCTGGGTTTGAGAGAGGCTTTTTTGGAGGATGAAGTAAATTTTTGATTTATTCAAAAAACCACTTACATTAGCTGCTCTCCAACTAAATAGGTAAGGAAATGTAATGGAAATAAAGTTCAAATTAGCCTGCTTTTCTGCTCACTATGATAAAAAGGACTGAAGGACCCAAGATTACAAGTATTGAAGAAAATGAGGCTTAGAGATTTTATTAGGTTACTATGGCTACTTAACAAATTACATCAAATTTAGTGGCTTAAAACAGCACAAAATATTATTTTATATTTCCGTAGGTAACAGGTCTTATGGAAGTCACACTGTGCTACCATCAAGGTATTACAGCAAGGCCACACTTCCTTCTGAAGCCTTAGGGGAGACTGTTTCTTTGCTTTTTCCATCTTCTAGGAGCCTTTGTAATCCTTGGATCACAGTCCCCTCTCATGAGCCAGCAATGATTTTTCACATCACATCACTTTGCCCACCCTTCTGTTACCAGGTCTCCTTCTGTTGCCTCCCTCTTCTATTTATAAAGACCCTTGTGTTTACATTGAGCCCACTGGATAATTCAGGAGAATCTCTTCATCATAAGATCAGCTGATTAGCAACCTTAATTCAATCAGCAACCTTCATTCTTCTGTGCTGTGTAACCTAACATATTCACAGGTTCTGGGGATTAGGAAATGGGCAATTTTGGGTAGCCATTATTCTGTTTACTACAGAGATTGTCTGTGGGTTTTGACTAGGCAGTCTACCCCAGAGCTCCATTATCAAAGAGATGGCAATGAAGATGTGTGTGAAGAAATCTGTATTCTTTTCTGTCCTGCCCACTTTGTGTATGGGTCTCTCTTATAAATGCTAAAATATCTAAATATTATGTCTACTGCAGCCTTAAAGTGAGGTGTATATCAAACCCTCAAAACACATATAAAAAATTATTTTTTTTAAGTTTTTATTTAAACTGCTAACCAAATACCTGTGGTTAGAAGTAAAACACAGAATAATGATGAGATGGGGTATATAACCTCATTAAGAATGTGGTGTTAAAAGACAGTGTTATGCATAAAAATCAAATGGAAAGAGTAATGCTATTGTGGAAAGAAGTACTTTGGGAAATAGTATATTTATACAGCACCAAATTCAGGCAAAAGTACACGTCTGGGCAGAGCTGATGGGTTTCGAAAACCAGGGAATCATTTAAGGGAGGTGGTTGTTTTAGGCTGTCATCTGCTAATTACTTTTCAGAAATGCAACCAGAGTTTACAGCTGCACAAGTCTCTTTCTAACTTTATGAGAAAAAAACAAATGTGGAAAACACAAGCTGATAGAAGTGAATTTTTTAGGGAAGCAAGTTCTAGAACCAGTTTTGGAGAGAGTACCTATTTAGTCCTATACTTTGAGTCTTTGGATTGAAGCTTATTATTATTGCTGCTATTATCATCAAATTGATACTTCTCTTCAATGCTGGAAAGTGAAAATGTGCCATTTTACTTAAAAGTGAGTGGTGGAAATGTGAATGATTGTTAATATCCTTCTTGGATTTTTCTAATTTCTTTTAAACCTTTAAAACAATATAAAAGATCAAATGATATATAATAGACATCTATGGTCTTCACATATCATATTGTAGGTAGCCATAGTTTTTAAGAATCTGTAAGATTTAACTGAGACAGAATTGTTTTTCAGTTTTGTTTGTGTGGTTGATATTGATTTTCTATTTACTTATAGCAGTGATGCTGTGAGTACCAGTGAACACAATGTTGCCGAGGGCTGTTCCCATGCCCCACCTGCTGTAGAAACCTTTATTTGAGCACCTCAAGCAAACGCATTTATTTGTTTTCATGTCTGACTGTTATGTGCATAGCCCAGTAGTACGAAATATTCAACAAAGGATGGTTAAGACAAGAGGCAGAATGGCAAGTCCTGGGGATTGTCGGCTAAAAGGGAGGCCAAAGTGTTGGTCCTCAACCTTTTCTGTTCATGACCCTTTGGAGGGCTCTGCCCACATCTTTTCTTTTGCTATGGAGCCTTAGTTTCTTCACCTGTGAGGAATGTGTTTAGATATATGCCCTTTATGTCTCTTTTGTTTATTCTTAACTGTCGAAACCTATTTAGGTGACAGGCATGCTTAGAATGGTAAGGAGAGTACAGATTTGCTTTCCTTAGATGTAGAAAAGATGGATAGAATGATGGCTAGGAGAATGGATACGGGAATGTTCTGGTTGTCTATTGCTGCAGAATAAGGCACCCAAATGTAGCAGCATTAAACGAAGTAAACCAATGACAGTTATTATCTTTCACACTCTGGAATGGCTGGGCTCATCTAGGTGCCTCTTGCTCAGGGTGTCTCTTGTAGCTGCGGTCAGATGGAGGCTGGGGCTTGAGTCATCCCAAAGCTTTCCTCATTCCCATGCTGGTGGTTAATGCTGCCTTTTGGCTGGGACCTCAGCAGGGATTGTTGGCCTGGATACTTACAGGTGGTCTCTCCATGTGGTCCAGGCAATTTCACAGAATGACAGTTTGGTCCTAAAAGCAAGTGAGACAAAAAGATAGAGAATTTGAGGTAAGTTTTTAAAAATTTCCTGATCTTCTGTCAGAAACCACAATGCTTCAATTCTGCTACATTGTAGCATACTATTTGTTAGGATCAAGTGATTAAAGCCAGCCCACTGTATCACCACATTAAAGGCAGTATCAAGGAATTTGTGGATATGCTTTCAAACCACTAGCAAGAGAAGTATGTATATATTTGAGTACATTAAACAGGCCTTTATTTCCAGTTCAAATTTTCGATTACATCTTGTACTGCAAACTATTACATAGTGAATAAAAAACTGAAGATTCATGGGTGACTCCTTTGCTATATATATGCAGGCTAATTTTTAACAGTAGTGAAGTTCCCTTTATAATGAAATTCTTTAATATGAGAGTGGAGCAATCATGCATTTTGTTATATCAAGATTGAGCTGGAGTCATCCATACTTTCATTAACAAATGTATCATCTTCTAATCTTGTCTGTTAATGCTTTGAACATTTTTCTTGATCCCAAAAATGTCCACTAATTGAAACAGCTGCTTTCCTTAAACAGCTTTTATTAAAAAATATGCAAACAATCTCTGCTCTATGTTTTGGCAGAAGTTAAGTCCAATTTGATCAGAGAGATCACCTACTCCGTACATACTTTTAACCTGGGAGTGAGACAGACTTCAAGCCTGAGGCTCTACTTTCTCTTTTTTAAATTTTGGTATCATTAATGTACAATTACTTGAACAACATTATGGTTATTAGACTCCTCCTATTATCAAGTCCCCACCATGTACCCCTTTACAGTCACTGTACATCAGTGTAGTAAGATACTATAGAATCACTACTTGTCTTCTCTGTGTTATACTGCCTTTCCCGTGTCTCCCCCACCCCACTACATTATGTGTGCTAATCGTAATGCCCCTTTTTCCCCCTTATCCCTCCCTTCCCACCCATCCTCCCCAGTCCCTTTCCCTTTGGTAACTGTTAGTCCAGTCTTGGGTTCTGTGAGTCTGCTGCTGTTTTGATCCTTCAGTTTTTTCTTTGTTCTTACACTCCACAGATTAGTGAAATCATCTGATACTTGTCTTTCTCCACCTAGCTTATTTCACTGAGCATAATACCCCCTAGCTCCATCCATGTTGTTGCAAATGGTAGGATTTGTTTTCTTTTTATGGCTGAATAATATTCCATTGTGTGTATGTACCATCTCTTCTTTATCCATTCATCTACTGATGGACACTTAGGTTGATTCCATTTCTTGGCTATCGTAAATAGTGCTGCGATAAACATAGGGGTGCATATGTCTTTTTCAAACAGCGCTCCTGAATTCTTAGGGTAAATTCCTAGGAGTGGAATTCCTGGGTCAAATGGTATTTCTATTTTCAGTTTTTTGAGGAATCTCCATATGGCTTTCCACAATGGTTGAACTAATTTACATTCCCACCAGCAGTATAGGAGGGTTCCCCTTTCTCCACATCCTTGCCAACATTTGTTGTTGTTTGTCTTTTGGATGGTGGCAATCCATACTGGGGTGAGGTGATATCTCATTGTGGTTTTAATTTGCATTTCTCTGATGATTACCGAAGTGGAGCATCTTTTCATGTGCCTTTTGGCCATCTGAATTTATTCTTTGGAGAAGTGTCTGTTCAGATCCTCTGCCCATTTTTTAACTGGCTTATTTGCTTTTTGTTTGTTGAGGTGTGTGAGCTTTTTATATAATTTGGATGTCAACTCCTTATCAGATATGTCATTTATGAATATACTCTCCCATACTGTAGGATGCTTTTTTGTTCTACTGATGGTGTCCTTTGCTGTACAGAAGCTTTTCAGCTTGATATAGTCCTATTTGTTCATTTTTGCTTTTGTTTCCCTTGCCCAGGGAGATATGTTCATGAAGAAGTTGCTCATGTTTATGTCCAAGAGATTTTTGCCTATGTTTTCTTCTAAGAGTTTTATGGTTTCATAACTTACATTCAGGTCTTTGATCCATTTTGAGTTTACTTTTGTGTATGGAGTTAGACAATTACCCAGTTTCATTCTCTTACATGTAACTGTCTAGTTTTGCCAACACCACTGAAGCTCTACTTTCTTCTCTTTGACATCCACATGTGCTCCTATGGTGAGAGCAGCAAAGAGGTGAGACTAGAACTGTGGTCTGTACTTTCAGCATGGGCTGCCACTTTAACAGAGCAACGCAGTACAGGTGACTTACAGGCAGCAGGAGTTCTTGGGAAGTGTGGATTACATACTGGGACCAATAGCTCCTCTCTCAGAAGCTGCTGTAGAAGTTCACAGATGAAAGCCATAATTCGGACAATACATCCGCATTTCCATTTCCAGGAGTCACAGAGGCAAACAGTCAGTAATCTAGCCTTGACTGCACCTACCTGTCTCAGTTATGTTTAGGAGAGCTAACAACAGAGATGAGAGTGACACTGGTACACCACTGATTGAAAAACTCAATCTACCCCATGCCTCATCCAGCTTCTATTTCTGACTGATCTCCCTTCCCTTTTTATTTTTTATTTTTTCCAGCTTTATTAAGATATAGTAAGTTTATTAACAACATACATAAGTTTAAGGTGTACAAGGTGATGATGACTTAATATTGTTTTATATTGCAAAATGATTGCCACAACAAGGCTGACTAACATTTCCATTCCCTTACATAATTACCAGTTTTTTGTATGTGTAGCGATAACATTTATGATCTACTTTCTTAACAACATTCAAGTAAATTACATAGCACTGTTAACTACAGTCATCATGCTGTCCCTTAGATTCCCCAAGTCATAGTCATCTTACAGCTGAGAGTTTGTATCCTTTGACCAACATTTTCCTATTTCCTCCCTTCTATTTCCCCCACCCCCAGCCCCTAACACCCACTATTCTATGGTTTCTAAGAATTCAGCTTTTTTTGATTTGACATGTAAATGAGAGCTAGACTATTTGTCTTTCTCCATCTGACTTATTTCACTTAGTATAGTATATTCAAGGTGCATCAATGTTGTCTCAAAAGGCAGAATTTCCTTCTTTCTCAAGGCTGAATAATATTCCTGTGTGTGTGTGTAAAGCACATCTGCTTTATCCACTCATCTCTTGATGGACACTTAGGTTGTTTTGACATGTTGGCTCCTGTGAATAATGCTGCAATAAACATGGGGGTACAGATACCTCTTCCAGATGGTATTTCATTTCCTTCAGATATATATCCAGAAATGGATAGTATGAAAATTTTAACAATATTAACTCTTTCAATCCATGAACACAGGATATCTTTCCATTTACTTTTGTCTTCTTTAATTTACTTAGTATCTTACAGTTTTTGGTATGCACATCTTTCATTTTCTAGGTAAAATTTATTTTTAAGTATTTTATTGTTTTTGATGTTCTTCCAAATGGGATTGCTTATTTTATTTTTTTAATATTTTGGCGAGATTTTAAATTGGTAAAGACACTAGGGAAAACATTATGGAGTTTCCTCAAAAAAATAAAAAATAGAACTACCATATGATCCAGCAATCCCACTTCTGGGAATATTCCAAAGGAAATGAAAACACTGTATCAAAGAGATACCTGCACCCTCATGTTTACAGCATCATTATTTACAATAGCCAAGACATGAAAACAACCTGCATCCATTAATGGATAAATGGATAAAGAATATGTAATTGATACACACACACACACACACACACACACACACACACAATGGATTATTATTCAGCCACAAAAAGAAGGAAATCCTGCCATTTGTGACACCACGGGTGGACCTAGAGGGTATCATGCTAAGTGAAATAAGTCAGAGAAGACAAATACTCACTTATACAAGATCTCACTTCTACACAGAATCTAAAAATAAACTCATGGAAAAAGACATCAGATTTGTGGTTATCAGAGAGAACAGGGGCTGGGGAGTGAGGGAATTGGATGAAGGTGGTCCCAAAGGTACAAATTTCCATTTATAAAATAAATAAGTACTGGGGTGGTAATGTACATGATGACTATAGTTAACAGTGCTTGTAGTTTATTTGAAAGTTGCTAATAGAGTAAATCTAGAAGTAAAGTTAAAAGTTCCCATGAAATGGAAAAAAACATGTTTTTCTTTTTGGTATCTATATGAAATGATGGATGTCAACTAAACATTATGGGAATCATTTCATAATGTATGTAAGTCAAATAATTATGCTGTACACCTTTAAACTTATATAGTGTTGTATGTCAATTATATCTCAATAAAATTGGGAAAGAACAACAGGGTGGTCCTTGGCAAGAGCTGCAGGAGGTCTGCAATGGCTTCAAGGGCTGTTGGGTTCCTCAGCATTGCCTCCAGTTCCAGCAACTGGGGACCAGACAGACAGAAATGGAGACCTGAGCTGGTGGTGTGTACACACTGGGCTGCAGGGCCCAGCTGCAGGTGCCTATATGGTAGCAGTGGCCTATTGCAGACATATACAGAGTGGCAGGGGCCATGGCAAGCAGTGAGGGCCAGGGCCAACTGCTGGCATCCTGGCAGTTGTGTGGGCCCTGGCTGTTGGTGTGCACCCTCCTGGCTGCAAGGTGTTGCCTTAGGCACATGCATAGTAGTGGAGGCCGGTGAGTGGAGTCAGGCTGGCAAGGAGCAGGTGCACGGCTGGAGGAGCTAGCTGCGGGTGAGCCCAGCGGTGCAAGCCAGTGACAGGAGACAGGGCTGCAGAGGGGCCCCCAAGCAGCTGTGGGGCCCTGGCTGTCAGCATGTACTCCTGTGGCTGCTGGGGATCCCCACAGGCACACACAGGACAGTGAAGGCGGTGAGGGGACTGGGCTAAGAGCATGCTGATGCCTAGCTGGAGGGGCCAGCTGCAGGCGATCCCAGTGGTGCAATCCAGTGACTGGAAATCGGGCCAAATCTGGGTCCAAAGCAGGTTTGGGGGCCTTGGCTGTTGGTATGCACTTTTGTGGCTTCAGGATCTTGTCACAGGCATGCACAGGGCAGTAGAGTCTGTCAAGTTAAATAAAAAAGTAAACTAAAGCAAGTTTGAGTTAACAGAAGTTGAGTTTACTCCGGAGGAGCAGCGGAATTGCCATTCGGGACACGCATGCTGCAGCACAGCTTCAGGCGACTCCGGTGAGGGTTTGGGTGGGCTGTAGTATGGGCAAGGAGGGCAAAGAGGGGGCAGGCCAGCCCGAGTCCCAGCAGTAAGTTCATTGGCTTGAAGGATGGGAAGAGAGTCTCTTAGCTCTTAACTTCCTTTCTTCCAAGGGCACACGCATGTGCTTCTCCATTTCATATTGTCTGGCTCCATTTTAGACTGAAATCCTTTCCCAGGTTCAATGCCTTGTGCAATGGTGGAGTCCAAGTGTACAGAAGGACAGGGTAGCCTCAAATGTGCAAACGGTGACAGGTGTCACCTACGAGGGTCTAGGCTGACCCAGCCGCAGAGGTCTGGGCTGGCTGTAGGCCCATATTCCAGGCTCTGAGGTAGGGTAGAGGTGGAGTGAGGGAGCAGGGAGAGACTTAAGTGGCTGGCAGCGGTGAATGCAAATACCCGGAGGGTGAAAACTGGTGAATTCAGCAGGGTGTCCATGGTGGCTGTGTAACCATGAGTGGTCGGGTCCCCTGCTGCCCAATTCAGCCAATATACTGAGAGGCAGAGCATTGAGTAGAGAAAGAGCTTTATTCAAGAAGCTGGCAGGTTGGAAGATGGGAGGACTATTGTCCTAAAGACCCATCTCGCCAGCCTGGTACAGTAGAGAGTTATACAGGATAACTGAGTGGAAAATGGGAAGGGGCATTTTTCAACCGGTGTGTAGCCAACAGACTTGAGGGCTCTTACACAGTCAGCGTTTTTGTGCAACCCAGGATCTGACACATATTCCTGGACTGTTTCATGATCACCAGGTATAGTTATTCCTGCAAATCTAAAAGGGAGCATTGATTAAGGGTCTTGTGGCTCTTTTCAGTTCCCTTCCTTAGGTTGTCTTTTCACTTTTCACATTTCCAAATTCCGGGAACAAAACAGACCCCCAAGGACCATTGCCAACTTTACTCAACCTCATCCTGCTATTGTCGCCTGCAGAAGCTAGAGTTGCTCTTAATGCTTTTAGGCCCAGTTACAGCTGTCCTGGCCATGGGTTCCTTCAAGTAGCAAAAGCTGCTGCGGTCCTCTGCAGAGCAGGTCCCTGGGAAGCGCAGCTCCTCCCACTGTGTGGCTGATATTGGTAGCCCCTAATCTTTTCTTCCTTGTCCCTAACCATCTCTCCATGGCTCAGCTTTGGCGATCTCTGGGTAGGTATAAACAAGGCTGGGGAAGCTGGTCACTCACCCTGCTCTCCCTTTGTAGCTGGGAAGTTCCCTCCAGGCACTGGGGGATGGAAGGATGCAGCCAAAGTGAAGCTATTCCTTTTTGCATTTTTGTGAGGGTTATTCTCAGGATTTTTTTGTTGTTCTACTGTGTTGCTGAAAATGTTTGAGTGGATTCTTGAGCTCTTCCAGAGATGTTCTTGTTTGCAGCTAGCTAACTGCTGATCTTTGTCCAGGGGCAGGAGCTGGGGTCTTTCACTTCACCATTTTGGTAACATCACTTTCCTTTCCTAGCTTTAAGAGTGGAATATTTATCTTATTATTTTCAGCCTTAAGTATATAAAAGTGTATCGATTTTCTGAAAAATACTGCTTTTGTTTTCTTTTGCAAATGTTAAAGCTCATATGGAAGAGCAAATATCAGAGAATAACCAAACATACACAAAAGGGAAAGCATAATGAAGACGTGGATGGATACTGCACCTGATTTAAAAATATTACAGGGTTAACAGAAATCTTCCTCACATCATATTTCATAATAAATCCTAATGTGTTTTACTGATCTGAAAATTGAAACAATATATAGTTTTGGCCTTATATTCCCTATCTATAAAATGGAGAAAACAATAATGTTAACTACAGTACAGGCTGTTGTAAGGAAAGTGATGCATGAAAATTGCTCCACAATAATGATAGTTGCTAACATTCATTGAATGTTTGCAGCATTCAATAAATATATGTTGCCATTGCTATTATTATAATGTATTATTCGCATGAAACAATTAAAATTGCTCTTGCGGATGATATATTCGATTGGATTTGAAACAACACTTATAAAGATCCAAAACAAGAGAAAGACACGTCAGAGATTCAGAAACAGGTGTTTGTTTTGGCAGTCAAAGGGATTACATCATTATCATGAGACAACATGAGAAAATTGCATGAGGGTTTCATGTGAAAATGCAGGTTGTAACTGGAAACTCTGCATAATACTGGAACTTTAAAATAGGTGTATGCTTGTAAAATAAGTGATTAGATGAAACCCAACAATCAGCTTATAAACGCTACTTTATGTGTCTTTATCTGACCACGAGATGGGAAAAAGCATCTCCCAAAGAGTAATGTTGGGTCTGTTCATCGACTGTACTTTTGGTTTGTATTATTCCACCTGGATGGATCAGCAATGCCAAACCAAGAACTTTAAATAAAAATTAGTCTAGGGACTGTGATATCTCCTGGGATTACTGGGCAAAGCAAACATTAAATAATTCAGGAGAGGCACTCACATAATCCAGGATGCATGGAGTGGGGTGAGGAAAGTCTCAAAAAATGAACACGAAATAAAAAGTTACAAAGCGCAGAAGGCAGCAGTCCATCAAAAGGAAGAATCATGGATCCAATAGTCAGAAGGAGACCCCAAATAGCATGAAAGAATAGTACACGATTGTGAGATAAAATATAATACAAACATTTTTAAAATGAATGAAGGCATAAATAAATGAAATTAAAATATAATGAAAATGGCCCAACTTTAAAAAAAAAGGCAAAATTAGAAAAGAATATAAAAGAAACTCTAAAGTGAAAAAATACAGGCACTGAATTTTTAAAAAATATTCAGTGGACACACGAAGATCGTGATAGTTGTATTTGATGACAGAAATAGAGAACTGTGACGAAACTTTGAGTAAACTATCCAGAATTCAGTATGGGAAGATAGAGGTGAAAAGTATAAAAGAGATGTTCAAAGACATGGGGGATACTATGAAGTCTGACCTAGATTGCGTGGGAACTAATGTTGAATTATATGGATACCTTAGGGAGCATGCTCTAACTCAGTTCACGGTTTCCCCCTAACAAGCTCCCCTTGGTTAGCTCTTGCGCCTAGGTGTCTACCATCAGAAAGGTAGGTCATGTGCCCAGAGGAGGGTCATGTGCCAGTGCGGGAAGCAGGGTCAATTCAGTAGGGAATTCTTGTGTCACAGGCGCCTGAAATATGGTTGGGAGTAGAGACGTTCTACTGGATCCTTGGGCTCCTTGCCCTATGGGGAGTGGCAAAAACAAAAGAAGGGTAGAGAGAGGCCCTGGCAGTCATGAGGCCTAGGACGACCACCTCACTTGATCTGTTGGAGGGATGTCTTAAATTGTGTATTCCTGGAAGCAGACACAGAGACTAAGCATTGAGAACTGTGTATTTAAGAGATGATCTCAAGCATAGGTAGGGGAGTGGGGGGAGACAGTGAAGAGAGGAGACCAAGTCGGAGGATGTTAATGAGTAGAGTACTGCTATGGGGAACTGGGGCTTAATCACACTGGGGACTTCTGGAAGAATTCCAAAAAAAGGGCAAGGAAGTTGGGTTACTTTTTTGCCAATTTCCATCCATCATTGGTTAAGAACTGTTCCTGCAGGCTTTACTGCCACTTCTGGCCTGATCCATACATGGGCTGAACACCCTCCTGTGGCCAGAGAAAGCCCTCAAGGAGAAACAAGTTTTCCAAAAAGCCACTGATTTACAGGGAAGATTTAAATGCCAAGGGAAATGGCAGGGCCTGGACAGCATCTGCTGCAGTGCAGAGTTGGGAAGGAATGAGAAAACATGTCCCTAAAGAGAATGATGGTATGGTGGCACAATGTGGCCAGTAAAAATTCCGAGTGTTCAAAGGGAACAAAACGATTTCTGTCTCTGCTACTTTACCTGTAGGGGGTACAGATAAGGGGTGAATGAATCTCTTAACCCAGAAATGGCTTCTTAATTGTAATATATAATATATAATTATATAAAATATAATACTCCTGTTTATGTTTATTACATGAATCAATCATTTTGGATGTTTAAAAAAAGATGCATTATTTTATCAATGTGTCTTCAAAAAAAGAACAATCGTTTTTATAAATTCCACTGTTATATGGTGGATGCCTTTTTTGGACATATCAGGGAGAGGGGCTGGCACTGTGCATTCCTTAGGGTCTTTGCTCATGAACATTTCATGAGTTGGAAAATGTACACTTAAGAATGTCCTTGGCTTTCACTTTCAGACTCAGTATCATCAGAAAATGAATATTTTTAGGGAAAAGGGAATGGTGTATAACATAAAGCTTTTGTGTGTGAACTTGCACGTTTCTATTTTTGTACACTACTAAATAGCTACTGATTATCTTTGATAACATTAATAATTACTATTGAAGTATTTACATGTCCTATTTTAAACATTTCATTTTATTTAAATTTCCTATTCTAAAGTTTCTCATTTCAATCTGTTCATACGTGAGAAATATCAGGTATATTTTTTCTGGACTTCTGTTAAAACAACGTATTTTGATTAAACAATTCTTTCTGCTGATTCACTCTAATGAGATTGCCACAACCCAACGATTTCTCTCAGAATGAAAGTAATCAATGAACAAAGATGATAAAATGTGCCTGGAGTCCTTTTTTGCCAAGAGAAAATTATATTCTAAAATTATATTTGTACTTGAGCAGGATGGAATAAAAATAGCAATATTATGACAGTCTTTGAGAATAACTGCTTATTTCCCCAACTGACCAGCTGAGAATCTTGGGGCTTTAGTTAGACACAGTATGGATTTCAACTGTGTATTGCCAATGTGTGTTAATACATAACAAAATTATAATATGGAATATGCATCTAGCAGTATATAACATATAATATATGCTATGTAATATATAATTAATATGCAGGATATAATTAGTGATATAAAATACAGTACATACAAAAAACATATTATAAATATATTCAAACCCTTCATTGTTTTACAAAGAATTTAAAGCAATTAATACTCTTGCAGGAGTGACTGATTTTCTTGACACATAATCAGTGCATTTGAAAACAACATCGCCATCTTTAACGTTTGATGTGTTAAATGTTTCTTATAGTAGTGAATTAAATTTATAGCTAATCAGTCTCATTGTCATGATACTTGTCTGACTGATAGGCTTGACTTTATTTCTAGGTTTCCAGAGAATTTTCTTACATGGAATTAGGCCTTAGGACACTTTTTACCATTTGCTGTTGATTGATTACTTACATATATTGGCAGTAAATGGGAGGCAAAGTACAATAGTGAAATTTGTATTATGTTTTTATATTGTATCCTACCCTAAGGGGTGAGGAGATTTTTATGACTATACTCTGATTTCATTCAGATTATAAAAATGGTAACTTACAGATGAAATGTGACATTGCATGAAAGGGAAAGAACAGCATAGATAGGTGAAACCAAGGATAGCCTGCCCAGCCAGCTTGAGGCCTTGAAGAAATTGATGCTTTCCATGGGTAAACAGCAGGGTAACAAAAAGTCTTCAATAGAGCAAGGATAATCGTTTAGGGTATGTTGCCCAGCTGTCGCACCTCCCAGCCTTTTTAGCAACATACTCTGATCCTTGTGTTAACTTCCATGTTTAAAGGAATGGGATTGTTTTTCGATAATCTTGGACATGTAGATAATTCACAGTAGAGATTATAGGCTTGAAGAAAACTGGCAAGTGAATAAAGCACTTTTTATAACAAAATTTATATATTCAATTCTTTATTATTCAAGATTTAACATATTTCAACTCAGCAGCCTAGCAGAGTTTAACAAATATGCTTGTTTCTGAGTGCTTCACCATGGTGAATAACAGTTATTTGGATACAGGAAGCTTATTGGCTCCTTGCCATAAATTATTTGACAGTTGCCTTGCTTATTGTGGAATTAGATAATAAAAATATAAAAAAATATTGAGGAGGAAACTTTGAGTACTTCTGTATGTATACTGGATATAAATGATGCATTAGTCTAGATGTATTTGCAGGAAAGACTACATATTCTTATCCTGCAGTGAATGGACATTCTGTGAGTGGTCTAGAAGTACGATTTAAAGATATATTCCTCCTTTAAAAAATTAATAGCACACTTCAATAAAAAAAGGGTCATTAAATTGTTCTTATCTCCTGCTCTCAGTCAGATTAAGCTGGCATTTTAAAGTATTTATGTGCTGTACTCACAAATATAAGTTGTATAAATATAAGAGGGAGAACAAGAGTCTGGAGTGGAGGAAAAATAAAATCTTCTAAGATATTATGGTGAAGATAAGATAGGAGAGTGGAGGGGACCGATCAACACCAAGGTCACTGGGGAGTTACAGGAAGGTTTACCTTACAGGCTCTGAAGGATCCCTTGGAGCCATAGTCCAATCAGAAAATTGTATAATGAAAATCAGACCGAGGGGCAGAAACCTCTCAATGTCATGCTAAAATACTGAAAATCAGTGATTTATTCATTCATTCAATTCACGTTGATGAGACCTCATATGTGCCAGAGTCTGTGTTTGGCACTAAATATAACAAAATGAACAATAAGGACAGATGGTAGAAATCAAAAATTGTGATTGGGGAAAAAAAATAATTATCAAGATTTTGCTACATAGATGGGAGGTTGAAAAAAAGACATATTGAAATTAGGGCATTTTCAAGAAGTTAAATTATGTGATTTTGACAGTTTAATCTAGGGACAATAAAAGTAGGAAATGCTTCTTGATACTATGAGAGGAGATCGTCTCTTCAGGGAAAGGAGGAATTAAGGACTAAACATGGCGAGCTGAGAGACGTGCATCCTGACATTACGTAGAAGAGTACAAAGAGACTCGATGTGACTATGAAAAGAAAAGATCATATTTGGTGAGAAAGGAAATGCCATTTGGAGTTTTCAAAAACCCCTTCCAGTGTACCTACTTAATACTATTTTCTATTTTCCCCCTCTACAGAGACATATTTTCTTTATCTTATCTGACTACATTTAATTTTATGCTTATTTTTCAACATAGAGCAATATCATAGCATGGTGAATTTCATAATACCTAAGTTTCTTCTTTAAAGTGAAATGCACTCATTGAAGCAGAATTTGAGTATGACTCATGTTCAGTGCTCCCTTTATTTCTCTAGTTGGATGAAATGGAATACAGGCAAATGTACTGAAAACATACTCATGAATTTTGGTTAAAGGTAAATTGTTTAATTAAGATGAGTTATATACAAAAAAATGACATACTTAAAATAACATCCCCTAGAAGGTAAAACATTTTGCTCATCAAAAAGCAGAGCAAATAATAATTTTCAAATTAACAGGTCATTCATCTGGACCTTATGAGAGAACAAAGTAATTTATTACAAAGACAATGTGAAATCTAATAGTAAAGTTGAAATATTAGTAATGCAATTGTTCTCATTTTAAATTTGGATCAAGTTTATAAAGAAAGAGCAAACAAGGTGAATATTAACTTAATAAAAACTAACAGCAGGAAGTTTCCTTTTGCTTGGCAGACAGTAAAGTACAGCATAAATAGGCAAAGGTTCAAACCCTTATACCAGCTATTATTATCCCTGGGACAAGTCACTTAACTGCTCTATACCTCAATTTTCTCATCTGGTGACATGTTCAATGAAGAACATATGACAATATATTTAATGCACTTAAACCAGTGTCCAGAACATGGTAAATGCTAATCAAAAATATTATTATTGTTTTCTACTGCTATTATTAATTCATCAGAGTAAAAAGAAATGACCAAAACAAAACAGGATACTCTGCTTTATTTGATTTATCACAAAGATTGCAAAGCACTGACTTTGGAGTCAAATACTAGTTATGTAACTTAGAAACAATCTACTTACCCTCTTTCAGTCTGTTTCTCAGGTTTCTTTTTCCTTAGGCATCAATGGTTGAGTTGACTCAGAATACTGCAATAGCAGGCACAAATTTTTATTTTATATTAAATAAGGAAATGTAATAAATACTTCTCAGGGATGCTAATGCCCCAGTAAATAGATAGTGCTAAATTTCTAAACTAAACAGAAAGTGCCAGTGGAGTGGAGGGATAAAGATGGCGGTGTAAGAAGGCAAGGCAAAAACCTCCTCCCAAAATCACATAGAACACCAAAATACAGCAAATACAACGAAACCTGAAAATGATCTGAAGACTACAGAACTGACTACCTACAACTGGGGAGGAAGAGAAGACCTCACAGAAAAGGGTAAAGTGGCAAACCGGAGATCCGGCAGGACCTAAGCCCTCCCCTATCCCAGCCCACGGGCAGGAGGAAGAGAAATGGAGCAGGGAGGGAGCAGGAGCCCAGGACCATGGACACCTGGCCCTGGAGATCTGCTCCAGGAACATGAATCCACATTACATGCTACTCTGGTGATTAGTGGGGCTGGACAACAGAGACAGTGGAACACTTGGGGAGGATGAGATTCTAGCCGCTTGTGGAGAACAAACACACTCTACTGCTCCCCCTGGGAGCAAAGTGAGCAGTTTGAAAGACTTCCCAGCAGTGGAAGGGGTGCTAGAGGGGCAAAGGTCACACAGAATGCTCTACTCAGGAGAAAGGGCAGGCGGATGATACCACCCCAGCCCGCCCTCTACTCAACAGGTTGGGAACTCTCTGGAGCCTCAGATGCCCCATCCCCCTTGCTGGCAATGCATCCCTGAGGCCCCTCACTGTGGATAGCCAGCAGTGGGCACAAGACAAAGACACCACAAAGAAGTTAATTATAGAACAATATCCCTGATGAACATAGATCAAAATCCCTGGACAAAATATGAGCAAACCTAATTAAAAAGTGTAACAAAAGGATCATCCATTATGACCAAGTGAGATATATTCCATTATGACTCCCTCCCTGCTCCATTTCTCTTCCTCCTGCTGCATGCAAGAGTGGTACAATATTCACAAATCAATCATATGATATACCACATTAACTAAAAGGATAAAAACCACAAGATCATCTCAACAGAGGCTGAAAAAACATTTGACAATATTCAACATCCTTTCATGATAAAAACTCTCAACAAAATGGGCATACAGGGAACATACCTCAAGGTAGTAAAGGCCATATATGACAAACCCACAGCTAACATCATACTCAAAGGTAAAAAGCCGAAAGCTTTTCCTCTATGATCGGGAACAAGGACAAGGATGTCCACTCTCACCACTTCTATTTACCATAGTATAGGAGATCCTAGCTACAGCAGTCAGATAACACAAAGAGATAAAATGCATCCAAACTGATAAAGAAGAATTAAAGCTCTCACTATTTGCAGATGACATATTATACACAGAAAACCCTAAAGACTCTACCAAAAGAGTATTAGAACTAAGAACTGAATTCAGCAAAGTTGCAGGATGCAAAATTAATACACAGAAATCTGTTGCATTCCTGTATACTAACAATGAACTAGCAGAAACAGAAATCAGGAAAACAAAACTCCTTTTACAATTGCATCAAAAAGAATAAGATACCTAGGAATAAACCTAACCAGGAAGGTGAAAGGCCTTTACTCTGAAAGCTACAAGACACTCATGAGAGAAATTAAAGAAGACACCCAAAATCGGAAATCTATTCCATGCTCATAGAGAGGAAGAATTAATATTGTCAAAATGGCCAGCCTGCCCAAAGCAACTTACAGATTCAATGCAATCCCTATCAAAATACCAACAGCATTCTTCAGTGAACTACAACAGAGTTCTAAAATTCATATAGAACCACAAAAGACCCAGAACAGCCAAAACAATCCTGAGAAAGAAGAACAAAGCAGGGGGGATTATGCTCCCTGACTTCAAGCTCTACTACAAAACCACAGCAATCAAAACAATTTGATACTGGCACAAGAACAGACCCATAGATCAATGGAACAGAATAGAGAGTCCAGATGTAAACCCACACATATATGGTCAATTCATACACAATAAAGGAGCCATGGATATACAATGGGGAAATGACAGCCTCTTCAACAACTGATGTTGGCAAAACTGGACAGCTACATGTAAGAGAATGAAACTGGATTACTGTCTAACTCCATACACAAAAGTAAACTAGAAATGGATAAAAGACCTGAATGTAAGTCACAAAACTATAACACTCTTAGAAGAAAACACAGGCAAAAATCTCTTGAATATAAAATGAGCAACTTTTTCTTGAACACATCTCTTTGGGCAAGGGAAACAAAATAAAAAAATGAACAAGTTGGGACTACATCAAACCAAACAGCTTCTGTACAGCAAAGGACACCATCAGCAGAACAAAAAGGCATCCTACACTACAGAAGAATATATTCATAAATGATTTATCTGATAAGGGGTTAACATCTAAAATATATAAAGAACTCATACATCTCAACAACCAAAACACAAATAACCCAATTAAAAAAATGGGTAGAGGACCTGAAGAGACACTTCTCCAAAGAAGAAATATGGATGGCCAACAGGCACATGAAAAGATGCTCCACTTCACTAATCATCAGGGAAATGCAAATTAAAACCACAAAGAGATATAACCTCACACCAGCTAGGTTGGCCACTATCCAAAAGACAAGAAAAAACAAATGCTAGGAAGGATGTGAAGAAAGGGGAACCTTACTACACTACTGATGGGAATGTAAATTAGTTCAACCATTGTGGAAAGCAATATGGAGGTTCCTCAAAAAACTAAAAATAGAAATACCATTTGTCCCAGTAATTTCACTCCTAGGATTTTACCCAAAGAAAACAAGATCCCCTGATTTGAAAAGACATATGCACCCCTATGTTTATTGCTGCACTATTTATAAAAGCCAAGATGTGGAAGCAACCTAGATGAATGGATAAAAAAGATGTGGTACATAAACACAATGGAATATTATTGAGCTGTAAAAAGAAAGAAATCCTGCAATTTGCAACTACATGGATGGATCTAGAGGATATTATGCTCAGTGAAATAAGCCAGGTGGATCAAGACAAGTACCAAATGATTTCTCTCATTTTTGGAGTATAACAACAGAGCAAAACAGAAGAAACAAAACAGCAGCAGACTCAGAGACTCCAAGAAAGGACTAGTGGTTACCAAAAGGGAGGGGTTGGAGAGGCTAGGTGGGGAGGGAGGGAGAAGGGTATTAAGGGGTATTATAATTAGCACTCACAATATAGGTAGGTCATGGGGAAGGCAGTAGAGAATGGAGAAGACAAGTGATGACTCTATAGCATCTTACTATACTGATGGACAGTAACTGCAAAGGAGGGGGTGAGGACTTGATAAAACGGGTGAATGTTGAACCACTGTGTTGTGTATTTGAAACCATCATCAGATTGTGTATCAATGACACTTTAATAAAAATAAAAAGTGCAAGTGTCAGAATTCACTCAGTTTATTCCTGCCTGCCAACATCATTAGAACTGGCCTTAGATAGGTGTCTGCCTATGTGGTGTAACATCAGTGTTCCCAAAAAGTGTTTGTACAAATCTATTTCTCCACTAGGTTTCAACAGATCTCAAAATGTCCATCTTTCCTTTGGATGAAAGCATTGATGGCTTCAGAAGAAAGACAGTTTGTTAGCTGATTTGATTAATGCAATAAACAAACATAATCTAGAAAGAGCCTTAGGGGTTGAGATCAAAGGCCGGCAAAAGTTATAGTCAAACTTGTTATGTGAGAAGAATACAACTAGTGTCAATCCTGGAATCCTGCTGAGTACTCTCTCTTCATTCCAAGTGGCCTAAGTATTTGTTAAAGTCCAAATACTGTTTTTATGCACCAAAATAAGTGGCCAAGAGTCCTTTGGAGCATTGTTCAGTCCAAGCTCAGGATTCTGCTCCCTAGAAGGAGACAAGTGCCCGAAGATTGAAAAACGTTAAGAATCCGTAAGATGATGGATACTTTTTACCTAGGGTATTAAGGAAAGGCTATCTAAAGCAGCTAGCATTGTAACTGAGGCTTAGAGAATAATTAGCACATTTTTATGTAAACTTGGAGGTAGTTATAAATCCAGGGAAAACGGATGACAAGAGCAAATTCTCAAAATATGGAATTTTCCAAATTGACTGGGAAACTGAGACTTTAGGAAATTTGGGGGTTGAAGCAGTAAAGGTAGACTTATGCCAGTGATTTTTTGCATCATTCACTGAGTAGTGGTAGTCATGGGAAATTGTTATGTGGAAGCATAACCTAAAAACAGTTCTTTGGAAAATTAATATTGTGGTCTAAGATTAGAGAGAAAATATTTTGGGCTTATGGAATCAATTCTGTAGATGCTTGCAGTAGTCTAGCCCTGAAGTCACAAAGCCATGAACTAGAGTAGTGAGGATGGATATGGACAACAGGCACAGGCAAAAGAAAAACTGAAGTATGTTTGGTAGGACTTGTAAGTCGGGCCAACCCACAAACACTACTCCAATTATGAGGACTCAAAATTATTACCCAAACCCAATTCATTTTGCTGTTAAGTAGTTCAAGTTAAATAACTCAAATGACATAAACTAGATTGAGGATACATATCTGAGTGTAAATAGTTCCTCTGTTCTACAGTTTCTCAGAGGTGCACCAGCTTGGAATTCAATGCAACCCATACTGAGTGAGATCAGGGCTACTCTGTGGAAGTGTGTGGGGGAGACTTTCTGCTCTTTAAACCAATTGTCCAGGACCACATAGAACTTTATGTAAAAAATCTTGCGTATCTGTAATTATCGGAGAATAGGAAGTGAGAGGATCTGCTCAGCATGATGGGAAGAGATGAGGCTTGGGAATTAAGCATCTGTAGAACCCTTTGGAAACTACCATATTAGGGCACCATGAGATTGATAAAAATATGGCTAAGCAGGGTTGAAGAAGGCAGTTAGACCACACATTTTAGGGCTATCTCATATTTGTGACTTGTCTCCCATTTTGTAGGAATTATGAAAAATGGATGGGGGGGTGAAGTTAACCTAAGATAGATAACTTACATGTCATCATTGAGGAAGATGAAAGAAGTAAGAGATTCAAGGGCAGTTTTGGAATACTTGGACATGAGCTCCATGCTAATTCCCAAGGTGACTGTCAGACATTTTTGTTATTACAACACCTTAAATTTCCAAGGATGATGGTGAGAGTCAAGTAAAGGACAATTTTGGTTCTGGGATTGAATTTTGTGTTTTTCAAAAAAGAAAAAATAGGGTAGTAGAGAAGTAAATAGATGATACAAGAGAGTTAAGCTTGGGTTAGGAACTTCAAGAGTCTGTGATGAATGATGGTAAAAGAATAATGGTCTGAAATTATCTATGAAGTTCCCTCCATGTCCTGTTTGCCTTCTTTTGAGTCTGGATGAATAGACAATAGCTCGTATTTTGGAGATGACTGAAGAAATGTTTGAGGAAATAAATACCAGTTCAAGCTTAAGTACGAAGATATGGATGAGTTTTAGCACTGTTGGCATGGCATAGTGTGTAGGATGAGCAGGAAGATACCAGAAAATTAAGGAACTGAACTAAGGAAGAACAGGAGAACCAAAGATGGTTTGATAGCAGTGTCCATACCTAGCACAGAAGTTGTAGCGAACCAAAGCAAAGAAGGAAGTGCAAAGATGGTGGACAGAGTCCAAATACTATTAGCAAACAGAAGGGAAACTTTAAAAAGGCATAAAGTTGGAACTGTGCTTGATTCCATCATTCATTGCCACTGGAACAGAACATACTGTAATGAAAGTGTCCACTGGCTCACTCCTCAGCTTCTAGAGTGCTTGGCATCAAATATCACCACAACAGTAGTCATTTGTAGCCTCTGAAATCTTCCCATAGGTTTAAAGAATTCTGCTTTACAATAAGAATTCACACACACACACACACACACACACACACACACACACACCCCTTCCACAATATCAAAACAAGACAAAGAAAAGAAAACTATGCCATAATAGAAAGAATATTTACCTTGGAAAACCTGAGTCAAGGTTTTATTTCCATTCTGGAACAAAATGTTTAAAATTTCACATTCCCAGTCTCTGTATTCTAAAAGAGAATAGAAATATTCATCTCAAAAATTCCTATATGGCTTCTATGACATGAAGTAAACAACAGTGCCTGGCAGGAGTGTTTTATGAACATTACCTGAGCTTCACTTTAATGTGTCCCCATCTGGAATTCTGGCTTACTTGTTCTACTTCCAATCTATTGCTTTACTTTTCTCCTACTTTATCATCAAGAAAACAAAAAGAATTCATGATGGGTTATAGTTAACCCATTCCAAAAATTTCAATGAACTAGTATCTTTCACCATTTTTGCATGTATTCTGGGAGATGTAAATTTATTAAATGAATTTCTATTTCAATTTTAGTTGTAATTATCAAATGGCAGCTGTTCAGTTTAACTATTCTCTTATAGAGCAACAAGTCCCTCAGAATTGGCATGATTATTTTTAGACAAAATATAATGAACCTCAGTATACTGTTGTATATGAGGCAGTGAGGTCAGCTGCTTAGGAGAAGGAACACAAAGGGCACTATGAACTATGGAGGGTTGTTAAACGAGGAATGTCTATGACATTCTTGAAAGAAGCTTCTGGGCCAGGAGTTATTGAAATGAATAGAAGAATTAAATAATTAGATTTGATATGTTTTCCCTTCGTGTAGCCTTTTTAGTATAGGGATAATCTCCATTTGTTAAATCAGCAATGTTAAAGCATTTGTGATAATTCGATAAGCAGATACGTGCTCTTTTAACATATTTGTGTGGAAGATTTCAGAAGGAATTCAGGGAAGTAAAGGTAAATGCAAAGTGAAGGTCGATTAGGATAACCGCTGCTCATTACATAAGAGGTTTTACAGGCTTCATTATTTTGAAAAATATTTTCAAAACATGACTATGATAGCTCTGCACAGTTTTCCCTTAGAGTTGAATTAATGTCACCATTATGCTCTGGAAAAACTGAACTAGTCAAGGAAAGGCTAATTCCATTTTTATTGATATTACTATTGGAAGACTTGTCCATGCTTTTAAACACTGTAAGTGTAGTTGCTTTTGAACAGCTGTTAGGTAATCTGAAATAATATTAGTAAAACTAGACTATAAATTTTTCACGCATATATGAAATTTTCCCTATTTGTGCTAGTCAGATGTACATCAGCGTGTGTGTGAGTGTGTGTGTGTAGCAGTGGTCTTTAGAAAAGTGTGATCATTTTCAATTCTATTTTTAAGTATACGACAGTTGTTTACTGGCAGCCTATAATTAGGAAAACCTCCATAAACACAGTAGTTATGAGCAAGGCTGGCATTTAACTAATTACACTCTGCTTGTTAAAATATTGCAATAGTTGCTTTCACTATAGTGTAACCCTTGCCCCTGTAAGCACCACAGCCCCTCTCCCAGTCCTCCTGGATCTCCCAGTAATCGAGTAACAGTTAATAGCACAAAGGGTAAGGGTGTCTCAGGACCTTGACCAGGCATCCTTTCAGATTGGTGAGAACTCTAATCCATGCTTCATAACTATGTTTAATACTACTACTGGATGTAAAGACGGATACGACATGTCTCCTGCCTCCCAGGAATTCATATCTGGTGGTGGAAATAGATACCCATAAATCATCTCAATACAAGCTACACTCTGATATACTGAAATTTGAAACACAATGCTGGGGAGCATGGTGGAAAGAGATTAACCACAACAGTATGGATCTGAGAGGGCTTCTTAGGACATATTGGGTTTTACCTGGACCTTGAAGGATGAGCAGGAATATATCAACCAACATAGGTGGAGGAGGGCATTCCAGCAGAGGAAACAACCTTATGATAAATACAGAGAAGACAGTTTCTGGAAATAATGAATAGAGGGATGTGTCTGAAGTGTGTGTGTGGTCGGAATGCAGAGTGACACAGAGAAATACAAGCAGAATTTGGTTTATTTTATTCTTAATGCAGTGGGAGTCATTGAGAATTTTGGAGGAGGCAAAAGGCATGAGCTGATAGTTTTAGAAAGAGAAATCTGGAGGTAATGTAAAGACAAATGGCAGGGAGAGATAGGGCAGCTAGATCTAGAAGATCATTTGGGGCCTTTTGGCAATAATTTAGATCAGATAACAATATTTTTGTCTGCAACGGTCCAGACAGTAAATATTTTATGCTTGCAGGTCATCTGGTCCCTGATACAACTAAGGAACTCTGCTGTCACCGTGTGAAAGTAACCTTAGACAATACCTAAATGAATGGGATCAGCTGTATTCCAACAAAACTTTATTTACAAAAGCAGGCCAGATTTGGCACACAGGCCTGTTGACCCCTGCTCCAGATCACCATTTATCAGCCTAAGTACCTTGTTTTGGGTTCCCTATAAACAAACTCTGAAACAAAGATTTGAATACAAATCGTTTATCTGGAAAGTAACCTTGGGAAACACTCTGAAGTGGGGAAGCAAGACCCTGAAGAGTGAAAGCCAATAAAACATAGAATTAATAACATATTATTATTGAAACCTGGGGCACTTCACTGGGGACTTTATTAGAGACTATGTAGAATACCCCCAAGAATTGTCACACTGTGGGGTGAAGAAGCTGGATATGTCTTCACTATATCCCATACCTAATTATTTGAGGGACACTCTTGAGATATTATCTCCTCATTATTTCTGACATAAACAGGCTAAGTATGCTCACATGACAAGGAATGCCTTCAGGCAGGCATGCAGGAAGCCATTAGTTTGTATGGAACCATTATGAAGGCCATGTGGGCAGGGAACCATACATGCTTCAGTGGGTATCATGGCTTATGGGTGAGCAAGGAAAACTCTTAAGAAAAGAGTGAAATTGAAATGTGTCCCTTCAGTGACCACTAATCAAAATCCATGTGTCTGTGGGAGGGATATTTATTTGAAAGCACACTTGGTGTGAAATAAAAGTAGAGTGGCCATTTGAAATGAAAAGTTAATGGTAGACTGAACTAGGTCAGTGAGGAACAGGAAGACAGTTTTAAGAGAAGTAAAGAGGTAAAACGATCTGTCACAGGTTGGGTTCCATGGGGAACGGTCTTGGAGACGGAGTTCAGCATGCAAGATGTTTATTAGGAACTGCTTTTGGTATCGATCAGTGTATGTGTGTTAGGGACGAGGGGGTGAAATAGAATTTGGAAAGACAGATGTTTAGTTGTGATGCAGTCTCAACAAAGGCCTCAGTCAACCTCATGGGGAATACTACAGCCTAGCTGACCCTTCAGAATTATCCAGAGGTGGGGCAAGTGGGTCAGGTCTTTATATCTTTGTGTTGGTCAGTCACTGGAGGTTGGCTAGCTATGGGAAGAGGCGTGGTCTTGGGTGAAACTGTTTTCTTCAACTGAAGAAACCCTGAGAGAAGGTTAACAGCCGAAAGCTGTCTTTCCAGAAGAACCCAACAGCTGGGGGAATAATTCCTGGTTGGTTCCTGACAATATCCCCCACAGGTACATTTGATATTGACTGGATATGAAGAGATGATGGGGGGAAAAAAGAGGCAAATACAGCAATGGTACTGAGAAACCCTAAGGAAAGTGATACCATTAACTTAAAGAGGGAACAAATCACAGGGAGAAAAAACAGTTAAATTTTGAGGTCAAAATTACCTTTTCCTTGCCAACGCCTTTCAGAAAATGAAATATATATTAAATAAGTTGACAGAGACATGAAAAAATGGAATCTAATTTCACAAACATAGCATTATTTCTATGAGAAAAAGAAGCATAACAAAACAGCAGGCAAACACTATGTATGAAGACCATTTTTCTTAAGGCCATGGCAGAAATAATGTTAATGACATCATACTTTAAGACATGATGAAAGTTAAGATTCTTTCCTGAATAACCATAAAGTGACTTCTCTGGTTTAGATAAAAATTATAATTTGAAAAGCAACCATTACTGTCTATTATTACAGGATTGATATGTAATAAGCTGTAGAAATGTAGTACTGTGGCCTATTATTTACTTGAAGTAGTAAAGTATGCAAGTAGATTTCCATTTTTGTCAGGAAGAAGTTTGTTTTGAGCAAGAATGAAATTTAAGTGAAGATGATTAGGCTTAACTGGTTAACCTGTATTTTAGCAGCAGCCATTCTTATATTTTGATTGCAGTAACATAATATGATTCATAAACGTAATTTATAGATGGCCATAAAACATGCATGTTCATAAGACAGAGACAACTCACTCCTAATGCACTGTTATGAAAAGTAACCAATTCTTGTATCAATTAAAGGTTGTAGAATGGGTGTAACCTGCACATATTTTTCTAATAATTTTCTCCAAATGTTCTTTAATAATCCATATAGAACCCATATGTCTGAGCTGTACATCTCTGGCATGAAAGTTTTTAATTTTTTATGATGGTGTCATACTAATCAGCTTGATGCTCTCTAGCTTTTGAATATCAGGCCCGTAATATTCTTTTCTTTAAAAAGAAAATTTAAGTAACAAGAAGCAACTAAGCATCTAAATTGTAGGCCTACCTCCAAAACTACTTTTCTGTATTATCAGTTACCTGCTTGCAGAATCTGTTGTGTACAGTGTAACAGTTTTGAACCTATTTTCAGATGCAGACCCTTTGGCAGTTCAACAAAAATTTACTCAGAATCCTGTTTGTACACAAATAAAAATATGTAAGATGGCAAAGGAGACAAATAATTTTGAAATAGTGCTGTCAAAATAAAGATGAAATGCATTTGTGATGTAGTATATGTGCTCCTTAACACAGTGAACACCAAGATATAGTGAGAGGTCTCATAATTTCCGTAATCTCAAGATGTGTGGTAACTGTTACACGCTTTCAAAATACCTGGGCTGTTAACTGGTGAGCTAGTCCCAGGTACCTCTCACTCATTAGGTTGGTTGCCCACATTCACACTTGAAGGAAATGACACATTTCAATGAGATGTGAGCGAAAACATAAATGCCATTTTTTTATCCAATTCTTCAGCCATCCCCAGTCCTCTGAATTCTATGCATGGGCATCTCTTGGGGAGCGCAGATGCTAGGTTAGAACCCAATGGCAGACCCTACTCTATTGTCCTCTGCCAGGGCCATGACTGTGGTGAGTTTAGTGTTGGCAAGTCAGTTGAGTGGTCCCTCTGCCCAGTCCACTTCAATGAAATCCTTCCCCTGAGGGCATTGCTTTGATTTAAGCAAGGCCAGATGGTAAAGGAATGTAAATTCCAGAACCAGAAGCTTAGCAAAGCTTAGCCTTTAGTCTGTAGACATTTTACAGATTTTATATTTCTGATAGCATGAGAGTGTGATCCAAGCAGTGGTTTAGCCTTATAGCACTATTCTTGGTGACCAAGATGGCTTGAAACAGAGGCAGGAGTTGAGTAAAGAAAGCGTGAGGTGGGGGTTGGAATTTGGGTAAAGAGTCAAAGCTCTCCTGAGAATATTTCCTAGCCAGGTAAACATGAAAGTTGTTGCAATACAAACAGAAGCAGAGAAATGAGAGGGTATGTATGTCTAGGGAGGACATATTATGCCTTTGATTGTAAATGTTCCCTATTTGATAAATGTCTGAGGAAATGTCTAACCAGTACTTGTTGATCTTGAACTGAAGTTCTGGGTAGGACACTGAGCTGGTTATCTAGACTGATCAACCCAGGAAACTAAATACTAAGAACTCACAAGTAAGGTGGTTTCCAGTCATAATCCTTACCTTGAACATTCTTAATATAGTAGTCTGAAATTCAATCCTATTATTCATGACCTTTGATAGTAACAAATAGTCAAGGTTGTAGCTCCAGAAAATAAGAAACAATGATCAATTTTAACACAATCAGCACATATCCTATATTTTTGTTCAATAGCAGCTGTGCTTTTATATTTGCTGAAAAGTGATTGTATCCATTTAGTTCTCATGAGTGTGAATTATAGCTAAGACATATTTCTAAAAATTTGCAATTCAGGAGTTAGCACACTGTAAAGAGATCCATTATGACATTGGCACAAGAAAGCCTCATCCAAACAATTGCAAACAAGCTTTTATTCAGCTTTGGTAAAGGCTCAGCATCAGAAAACTTCTGTTTAATGTCTAAATAAAATGTTTAATGTGAGAACAATAAAGTTGTTCTTATGTTAGGCCTACATTAAAGGCAGATAGAAATAGTTTTTATAGTCAACATTCTGCTGTTCTCTGAAATGATACACTTTCCAGAAAGATATTTATTATCAGTTGCCATCCTTAAAATGACAAATTTGATTCAAAATTTGATTTTTAATATTATGTGTGATGAGAGGCACTACTTGCCCTGTACATTTTTAAAAAGTGATGCCAAACAAAAGTATTATCATTTAATTATGCATTTTCATTTAACTTTGGGAAGGATATTTATGCCATCTACCACACTGTAATGGCAAAATTGCATGTCTCGTACTTTGCAATTTCCTATTTAACTGTTATTGCAAAAAGAACATATTCAGAAGTCAAACCATTCGGTTTTCAATGCTTTCTCAAAATATCCCTTTGAAAGCATGTCAAAGTAAAGCCAAGGTTATATATTTCAAATGATTTTAGCATTATCCTTTTTCTTAAGACAATATCCCATAACCATAACAGTTGGCCTGAGAGTTTTTTAAAACATAAAGCATATATGATAGGTTTTTTCCATTTTTACTTTTAGAAAGTACATTTTAAATATTATTTTCTAAAATGTCAATAAATCCAGAGATTCTTTTCTTGTTAATGAGATCTCTGAGATTCCTCTTTCTCCTGGAATATAAGCCAACTATTTCTTACAACCTAAGGAAGCCTTCCTTCTTGTACTTTTGTCATTTAAATGATATGCAGCTGCTTCAGGGCTTCCAACAATACTCTAACACCTAAGTATCACTTTACACAAAACCTAGCTTTAGTTTGTTTTATGTATCATGAGAATACACAATATTTTCTCAAAAATGTAGTTTTCTAAAAAATCAAAGGCCATCATCAGAATATGACTGCTTTTATAAATCTTATGTTACATGAAAAACAAACTCTGAATCTCCCACCTACCATTTCCTGTGTCTGGGACCTGGGCTAGGTTTTATCTGGTCCTCACATCATTGGCTGTTATGCTATCAATGGGTGATAGGGCCCTGAAGCTCCTAACACAGAAATATGCAGAAGGCACTAAATAAATGTTAGGTCTCATTATTTTATGCAAGTGGATAAACATGACTTCAACTCTCAATTATGTCATTGTCTGACTGTGTGACCCTGGGTACTACTTAGCCTTTTGGGGCCAGTATGGGCAGTACATGAGAATAAATGAAATGTACTTATCTAGTAGGGGCTCAATTAATATGTATCATTCTTATTTAATATGCTAACTCCCATCTCCTCCCCATCTCTGACCCTCACATTTAGAAAAACAGTCTTTTCCAATATTGAAAAAGATCATGTAGGGGGCATCCTTTGCAATGTTAACACTATGTTAATTGAAATTTACCTTTTAATCTTTCAATAAAGCAGGCCCTAGAGAAAATCTATGTGGAAGCTGGCCTAGAAGATGCAAGGTACAAATGTAAAATCTACCATTTACTTGTATCTCTGAAAAGAACTCTGTATGGTATTTGGAGCTCATGAGAATTCTGCTTACGGTGATCAACTTCATTTTTTTTAATGTCTTCTAATAATTAATTATTGAACAACACATGGTTTCTTCATTAAGAATAGGTACTAACACTGTATATATATTCTTTTCTAATCCTCAAAAACATTTGATACAGGTATTGTTATTTCCAATGCTTTACAGAGAAGGAAACTGACACTCAAAAGAGCTTAGGTGAGGGGTTGGCATTCATGTTACATGTCAGTGGCAGAGCTGACGCTTGAAGCCGTCAGCTTGCCTCCAGAGCCTTCGCTCTGCAGCCTGTGCCCTACCGTCTCTCTTTAATGCTTAAAGAAACCTAGTGACAACAGCATCACAGAAAATGATGAGCTATCATCCACTGCAAACTTTTGCTTCTTCTGTCTTCTCCTTCTCCATAGTTAGGCAGGCAAATGCCTAAAAGCGATGGCCAGATGGTTATACATCTCTTTTGGAAATGCTCCAAAATGATATGGGTATAGGGTGGATTTTGGACTCCATTTGTCTTCCACCCTGTCCTATCTTGTTTCAATGAGAAAGTCAGAAAGTGTGATGTCAAAAGTTTGGCCAGAATCAAATTTGTATCTTGCTGTCTTGTTTCCATCACCACTGTGGTCTGTCTCCTAGATGTAGAAGCATAAAAACCAATCAGGTGCCACTGGTCTTCCAAATGTTGGTTATTACAAACCGTTTCATACTCTTTTAGAGGACAGGAATGGTCTGCAAAAGTAAGGCTTTGAGGCATCTCAGAGAGAATGGAATGGATTTGCTTGGATACTGTCAGGGTCCTTTGGATCCTCTTCTTTGCTTTTTATCATTTCTGCTTTCCCCGGTGTCTCTGACGTTTTGTGACAGCTCTAGCCACGTTCACAGTGTTACCCTCCAGGGCTTGTGAGTGCTAGATCTTTTCTTCCTGCCTCCTGTCCCTCAAATCATGATATGTTCTAATTGTGGCCCCAAGTCTAACTCAGATGATTGGCTAGAGATAAATTCATTCGTGTTAATAAATCAGTGAGTGATAATGTATACTGCATTTTCTGTTTTTACATAAGATGATGTGTCCTTTATCTACCAGGCCAGCATTGGTCTCCAGACCAACACCTGGCACACGGCAGCAGGTATTCAGTCAATATACACTGGAGGAAGAAATACGTTTCAAAAATAAAATTGTTTCTAAATATTAAAAGAGGTAGTGAGTAGTGCAATAATAAGAGTACAATAAATAAAGAACATCAAGTAAGATGTACAAACTTGAAGAAAAGCATAAATTTGACAACCACGTTGTCAGGCTAAAGGAAAAGACATTCCTGCAACTCTAGTGTTTACCATGAAGCTCACACTTAATTGACACAACATTAATTTGTAATTCTTGCTTATGTGTTAGAGAGAGAGTTCTTCCGGGGATTGCAAAGCAGGCTGTAGATGCTGTATTGAATATAAATTCAGGTTATGTTAGGAAGAAGGCTCTAGTGGCTGATGAGTCCATCTTTGACATTTTATTTAAAGTCTTTATATCTGAATTTTGAACTGCCAGGATGTATTTTGCATTTATATTGAGAATATAAAACTCTGTGTGTGTGTCCGTGTATGTGTGCATGTCCTGCTTGGCCAATCAAAAATAATTTGTGTATTTTGTGAGTGTTTATTTACCACCAAATGAAAATGTGATTTGACAAGCTTTTCTCATGTAAGGCATTCACCTAAGAATCTTGGATGTCGCGGTTTATCATAAACTATTTTATTCATCTATCATGCATTTTTTAGAAACTCTTTCAAATTCCAAGCACCCTTAAAGAATGCTTTCCTAATATGTGAGGAGCTAAGCACAGCCTATTGGAACTACTAGGGTTAGAAGACCCTCCAGTACTTCTGAAACTTTAAAACTGAAGGCTTTACAGAGAAGCTTAGGAAACCACCACCACAGTGCAGGGGATCTAGACAGATGAGCACAACTACATTTTGATACTTGTGAAGCATACTTGGCTAAAATGTATTTGATAAATTAGCCATGCTAGCAGAATGATTGGTTTACTAGTCAGGGTTCTCTGAAGAAACACAACCAATTGGTTATAGAAAGATCTATAGGAAGAAATCTATTACGAGGGATTGGCTAATGCAGTTATGGAAGCTGAGAAGTCCTATGGTCTGCTGTCTGCAAGGTGGGGACTCCGGAAAGCTGGTGATGAACTTCTAGGCCAAACTCAAAGGCCTAAGAACCCAAGGAGCCAATGATGCAAGCCCTAGTTTGAGGAAGCCTGAGAGCCATGAACACTGATGTCTGAGGGCAGGAAAAACATCTCAGTTCAGGCAGGAGAGCAAATTCATCCTTCTGCTTTTCAGTTCTATTCAGGCCCTCACTGGATTGGACACTACCAGCCCACACTGGGGAAAGCAATCTCTTTCAGTCAGTCTAGATTCAAATGCTAATCTCTTCTGGAAATACCCTTACAGACACACCCAGAGATACTGTTTTACCAGCTATGTTGGCGTCCCTTAATCCAGTCAAGTTAACACATAAAATTACCCATCACAAGAGGATTATGTATAGAAAATGACACTATAAAACCACTGTCACATGTAGAGGGAATCAAAAAGTACACAGACAAGAAATATCAGGGGTAAACACAATTCACAGCTGTCTCAAGCAGTTAACTAAGCTATACTATTTCTTTCTGGCTTTTGTGGTGCTGCAGTGTTTATATGCTTTCAAAATTTATAATGGGTTGAAATTTCTTTTCAATTTATAGTCCTTTTGGGACCTAATTTTTTTTTCAGTTTTAATTTTCTATACTCTTCTCTTAAAGAGGCTGCAAATCATACAAGCTTCAAGCCCCACAAAACCTGGATTTCCCCCCAAGTGCACCTGATCACAAGTGTGAGAGCAAGTCTTACCTTTGTTATAACGTCCACTGCATAGTTAAGCCTCCTTAACAGAAGAGCCGATTTTCCACATACATACTGCGCTTTTTCATCTGGTAGCCATTTCATTGCCACTGCTGGGATGATGATGGAACTAAGCTGAAAACGATGAGAGATGGTGTAGTTATGTTTCTAATTCAAATAAGTGACTTGTGAATAATGTACATATACTGTAGTAAAGCTTGAGAAAACACTGATCTTGGCTTTATTTTTTCTTTTCATCTATTTTGTAATATTTTTATAGTAGCATTGAATGACAATTTGCACATGTTAAGCTGTATATAAGTTATTCTTTGTAACCACAAGGAGAATCTATTATATTCTCATCACTACAGCGCCAAACATGGCGTAGTTTAGTATAGAGGAAGGGTTATTTGCTGGGTTACTAGCTTTGGATCAAGGAGATCTGGTTCAAACCCAGGTTCTACCTCTTACTTACTTGACTCTGAGCAAGTTGTTTTAGTCCTGAGCCTTTGATTTCTTCTCTGTAAAAAGAGGATTTTAAAACTAGCTCTCTGGAAGAATGGCTGGGAATTTTATAAGAAATTTTGTAAATGATTCTAGTATTTGGCTGTGATCCATTATAGGCACTGATGTGATGCATTCTGGGTATATTAGGATGAAAGATCCTTTCTGTCGAGGAGGAGAATAAGTGAGTCATTTTATGATTATTCTATATCTGCAGAGCTGGGATGTCCTGCTTTATAGGCAAAAGCAAAGATTTGTCTTCTACAAGCTATCAAATAATTCTTCTAACTCTGTCCTGGAAAATAGCTTTATGACAAGCTACCCCTGAGGGAGACATTTTGACAGGATCATCTAATTAGAATAGCTTGTACTGTGATAAAGATTGTTTCGATGTTTCGTTTCCATGGTAAAAGATTTGTGGTACTACTTTCTTATTTTTGGCAGGCCGGTGCTTGGTGCTCTTCACGACAGCTCAGCATCAATTCACATAATTAAGATTCAGTGAATTAGCTGTAGCTGATTAACACAGAATACACCTGTACATATAAAAGCATAACAGGCGTGTAAACATGTTTATAAAATATCTGTGTGTCAGATTTCTGACACTGGCTCAACTTTGATTCTTTTTTTATTAGAGATTCTGCCTTAGGACGAGGTGGCCATATGTGGGGCAGAAGATTCCGTCTCTGTGCCTATAGCTGACTGGACCAAGAGTGGACCCTTGGCAACCGGAATACCTCTCTCAGGAATTTGGATACATTAGAGGCTGTATCTGCAGATGGCAGACCTGCAGTGATGTAGGATGGGCACTCTAGACGTTCAAAGCTTCATAGAAACCAAGTTATGGGGCAGCAAAATCTAAGTATTTTCAGAGGAAGTCAGTATTCAGAAAGGAGACTGGGGTAGGCTTGTGGAATAAAAACAAAGGTAAGAAAAACCCTGTGGATGAGAGAAAGGGAAAGTAGGAAGGGAGTGAGAGCAACACCCAGAGCCAGAGAGTGAAAGAGAGGGAGTGACAAACTATATGCCTGATGGTTTTCTAGTTTCTCTAAGATTCATCTACACTTCCAAATATTGGGCTCCTCCAATTAGAAAGTAAAATAATTCCCTACTTATTTGAACTAGTTTGAATGAGTTTGTTTCTAATCCATGTGATTGCTAAGTAGAATTATTATATATGTCATATCTGAACAGGGAGGGAATTACGCTAAGCAGGACATCTTTAGAAATATAAAAAAGTGCTACCATAATAAAGGAGGTTTGATTTATCTATCAATTTCCTATTGCTGCTGGAACAAATTATCACAAATTTTCTTCCTTAAAACAACAGAAATGTATTCTCTTACAATTTGGGACGTCAGAAGTGAAAATGGGTCTCATGGGGCTAAGATTAAGGTGTCAGCAGGACTGCATTCCTTCTGAAGGCTCTAGAGGAGAATCCATTCCTTGCGTCTAGCAGCTTCAAGAGGCTGCCTGCATTCTGTGGCCTTGGCAACATCGTGGCAGCCTCTCCTTCCATCATCTCATCTCCTCCTCTAACTCTGACTCTTCTGCTCCCCTCTTATAAAGATCTTTGCAGTCACACGGGCTCCAGTCAGACAGTCCAGGATGCTCTTTCCAGCTCAGGCTCCTTTACTTAGACATACCTGGGAAGTCTCTGCCATGTAAAGGAACATATTCACAGGTTTGGGGAATTAGGCCATAGACATCGTTGGGGGGAGAAATACTCTATGTGCCACACCATCTGTGATGATAGTTTTAATGGTTTTATAATCCACGATTTCACTCGTGTTTATATGCTTGAAATTATTAAAATTATCAGAGTTTATGGTAACAGTAATAAATTGAAACTTCATAGTGTTTATAAACAAACTTTGCATAACTGTTGGAGAGTAATATAGCTTACAAAATGATGCTCTACATTTAGCTATAGTTTAATGATGAATCTTTATGAAATATTTGATAACTTTTCAAAGAAAAAATCATTGGCCAGATGCAGCTAGCACTGTGATTTTAATCAGTATCATATGTCTGAAAGGTACTTGTAAAATATGACATTTGTTGTTTAAAAACAAATTTGGTTTCCAGGGAAGTAGTTACAATTTTTCTCCCAAAATGTTTCACTTCTCTGTAATACTTTGAAATATTTAATATGAATATCGAAATTAAACAAAGACAATATTGGCCATCTATAATTTGCCTTCAATTCACTTTAGTCACCATGATAGGCATCTCTCATTTTTGTGAATACATGAAATAGTTCCCCTACATTTACTTGGATTTCTATTAATAATTTCAACTAATGACTGTATTTTATTTAATAGTTCTCCAAATTTTAATTCTATCCATACTTACATCATGAGTTTTATAACTTTAGAATATTCGTTTGTCATGCCTTTTTAATAGAGTGTTGTGTTTTGAAAATATTACAAAAAGGAAAGCATTCTCCATCTTCCTGCCAAAGATCTCGCAGGCATTTATTTGTTTAAAGAAATGCAGTTGTTAGCTGGAAGTTTCAGCCAATGTATAAAAGCAACTCTAACACTCCATTTATTTTGAATAGGCTATTTTGAGGGGAAAAAAGAACACAAAATCAAGGAATATTTAAGATATACACACATCTTTTTTTTTCTTTTGGTAGAAGCAGAGTTACTTAGGAGTCCCCTAGGTATTTTTTGCCAAATGAAACCAGAACCTTAGAGGATTGTAGGTTAGGGAAGAATTTATTAAACCGCACTGGAAATTAAAATAGACTGTATTTGTCAGGGTTCTCCAGAGAAACAGAGCCAACAGTATGTGTGTGTTTATATGTATATATATTTCTTAAGGAATTAGCTAAGTTGATTATGGAGACTGAGAAGTCTAGACCCAGAAGAGCTGATGGTATAAGTTCCAATCTGTGTCCGAGTCTTAGTCCCAAGGCAGGAGAAGATTGACTTTCTAGCTCAAAAACAGTCAGGCAAAGAGAGAGAATTCTTTCTTACTCAGCCTTTTAGTCTATGCCGGCCTTGAATGGATTGGATGGAGCCCAGCTGCACTGGGGATGGCCACCTGCTTTGCTCAGTCTACTGATTTAATGTTAATCCCCTCCAGAAACCCCCTCACAGACAGTTACAGAAATAATGCTCAACCCAATATGTGGGCACCCTGTGGCCCAGTTAAGTTGACAGTTAAAGTTAACCACCACATAGACTTTTAAAATCTTCTTAAGTTTGTAGAAAATTTAATCATGTGCATTTCACATTAATTGATATTCCTCTAGTAGTTCACAGTCTAATATGGATCAAGGTAGGGAAAGAAAATGCAAAAATTCAAATATCTTTCCACAGCAGAATATGATAAACATCATAAAACAGGGGAAAGCTAGATATATACATAAAGCAGAATGCCAGTTTTAATAATGGTGGCCAGGGCAAGGCAAATGCCTGCAGACATGGGCTTGTTAAATTCTGCTTCCCACATGTGAAGCTGGAAGAATCTGTCTTGGGAAAATAGGGAACTAGAGAATCACAGAGAGCTGATGAGAGAGGCCAGGCCTTGCTCTGAAGAATACGGTGAGTAAGCACTTTGTTGCACTATAACTTAGCAAACAATAAGGCATTGATGACCAGAGTGAATGATGACTCTCTCTATGCAATACCTCAAATTCAAATCTATTCACAAGGACACAGTAAAACACACAATAGCAGATACCATTACTCTCTGTGCCACATCTCCTCAGCCTGCCTTGGACCTCACCTACAGCTATAGTGGACAGTACCTTGCACACTCCCAGGGTACCAATTTAAGGATACTATAGCCTCTGTGCTTTTCTGCCTCAAGACTTCCTCCTGCCTGCTGATAGGGCCAATCAGGGCTTTAATGCCCCCCTCAAGGAGACACATCAACCAGTGGAGGGTGGGAGCTTAGTGAAACACTCCATTTTCCTCACCTCTGGAGGAAGCAAATTCCACAGGGAATTCGACATGATTCCTCATACGGTTAACAGGGGGACAGCCTATTTGTCCACAGGGAAAATCAGCTCCTTATTGGTTTTCCAGTCTCACACTACTTCTCCCTCCTTTCTCCTCTGTGCAGAACCTGTCAAAATAAAGGTCTGATCCCCAAACACTTGCCACACTGCTGTGGTGTCAGGGAAACCAAATGAAGATACCCACCCAGTTTTATCCACAGAGCTCTACTGTATCCAAAACTGTTTGATACGACCCTTTGCCCCCTGAGGGAAGTGGGACGCAGTGGGAGTGGAGGACAGGTTGTGGAGTCGTTAACTCCATTCTATTGATAAGGAAGATTTCAGACAATCTGAGTGGTTCTCCCAAATCACACAGCTAATAAGTGGCAAAGTCTTCTTGATGTGCTAAACAGAACCTTGGTAGTGCAAAAGAAGAATGAATCATTTCCCAAATGAGTTCTGCGTGCTGTAATTCCCTGTGTAATTTCAATTTAATGTGTCAGATCTTGCTAGTTTAAAACATCTCAGCTGAACCTCATTATTAATTTCGGCTCCATTTATGCTTTCTTTGTGATAACTTGTAACTGTAGGAAAGAAATTTATTTTCTCTGTAAAAATAGTATCTCATCTAAGATACAAATTGTTAATAAGAGAGAATCATTTCCGTAATTCCCCCCTTGGGCTTCATAGAGCCAACATCCTTTAAGGTTCTATGATATCCAATAAAAGACAGAACATTGGGCACACTGAATGTTAGGTTGCTTGATTGCTCTCAATGCACTCCAGCATCATGAAATCAAGCTCTGCCCCATTTCAAGTTATATTCACAGAAAGAAATGTTTCTATATTTTTCCAAATTTTATATTTATGTAATATGCACTTATATAGTACTAACTATATACCAAACACTATTCTAAATGTTTTAAAATAGTAGCTCAAATAATTCTTACACTAACTCTTTGAGGTAATACTGTTCTCATTTTACAGATGAGAAAACTGAGGGGCAAGGAGATTAAATGATTTGATCAGTGTCACACAGCTGGTAAATGGCTGAATCTGGATCCAAACTCGGGAAACTTGGCTCTGAAGTCAGAGATGCCAGCACTCGTATCTGCCAATAGTGCCTTAAGTGGAGGGTTTTTAAATAATGCTTTTCAGGGGTGCCTTTCATTCCCAGGTGCTCACAAATATTTATTAAGTCTCAGTTGCCACTAGATGCTTTTCAAGTCTTTTTAAGTCCACGTCACAGCCCTTTAGTGAGGATACTTTGTGTTGGAGAAAGGCTTTTGTTAACAACAAAGAGAATAGCATAGGGAGTCTGATGTTTGGAGTTAGTGTTCTTCATCTGAGATGAATCCCAGAGAAGGGGAAAGCCACAGATTCAACAGTTCTTTGCCCATCTAAATCACGTGTAATCTTAGGCCAGTTCTTAGGTCATCAAATTCTCTACCAGTATTAGGACTTAGTACAGCCAGCCAGTCAGAGAGAGTATTCTGTAAATTGTTTATAGTGCTAAGGCAGCATAACTGTCAAACTGTGAAAAGGAGTTGTTTTCCAGACTAACTCCCCATGCCCCAAAATGGTTTTGTGTAGATTCTATAATGTGTGTCAGAGAGGAAAATTTTTCCTTTCTACCTTTCTAGGTTCTTCGGCGGTCCTTTGACATGAGACCGATTAACAGGAGGAAAACAAAGTTAATTACGTGTGTAAAAGAGCCTCTGCAAAGACAGGAGCCTCCCTGCCAGGCAATTGAGCCTTAAATAACCTCCCGAGCTAAGGAGAAGCAGGTGGTGGTTTGGGCTTCAAAGGGGAGGAAGACAATTCACAGGAAGATGGGAAGAGCAATTGTTTGGTAAACAAATGTTTGCCTTGCCATGCAGATAAGTCTTTCTGATAGAAAGTTATCTCTGGTAATTGCTCTTTCCCTGGCACAGGCCCCCTATCTAAATTCTTTTGGGCAGTTAAGGGATCCGTAAAAATGCTTTTCCCAAGTGGCCGGGTCATAACTGCTTTTAGCTCAAAACAATCCACATGCCAAATTGGCACTTTTAGGGGGTGGTATAGTCTGCTCCCCCTCACATGTCAGTATTCTTATTTGTTCAAAGTTCTTATCAAAGCATTTATATTCTCTAAAATCAATTATTCGCATATCTTACTGTTCTAAGAACAGTTTTTGCATATATCCTTTAAAGAAAAAATAAATCACTTTCCTCCTTGTATATTCTGGCTCTCTGATCGTTTTCCTAATCCTCAGTGACACTCCTCCACATTTAGGCTACATTAAAGAAATTTGATTGTACAAATTAAGGCCACTAGAATACCATTCATCCTCCTAGATCATTACTTTCCTTAATAAATGATTCCCTAGAGTTCTGAGAAAAGATTAAAACACTGAGCAGAACACCTAGCTTGCAAGGGAGTCATATTACCTACTCATTGGGATTTGATTGAAAAGCACTACAAAAACTAAAATCCCCAAGATGGAACAGAATTATTTAATGGTACAGTATTACTCATTACATGGATTTGATTTCCTAACCGTATGTTTTGTGATTGCCTCATTTTCTTATTAGGGTTATAACATCACAACGTTAGAAGCTGTGACAAAAATAATAAAACCCAACTTCCTCATTTTACATCTAATAAAACAGAAGCCCAGAGAGTTTAAGTAATTGTTTTTCCTTGCTTTCAATCCAGTGCTCTGTCAATAAACATCTTCTCCCATTGATCATGAAATGTTGTTTCTCTTCAAACATAAGCTCCTTGGTTAAAGGAAATGTGTTTTTAACATATATGCATAAATAAAATATTCACAAATGTTAGTCATGATGGTGATAGAGTAAATATCAGTAACATAGTTTCATATTTGATTTATTAAGAAAACACTGGCAATTGATTTTAGTTTAAATACTGGGTCTCAAGGAAAATTTTCAGAAGTGTCTTTTATAATTTGATATTGATTTTTTGTAAATACAGCTCTCTTTTGGGCCGAATTCAGACTTTCATTTTACTTCCCACTGTAGAATTTATTAGGACATATGTATACGCAGAGCACATGTAGAGGAGTTTTGTAAGTAACGATACATTTGTTTGTTCTGAGAGGTAGCATAAAGTCAACATACTAAAGCAAAGTAGAGATAGAAAAAGTTCTGCAAAAGAAAGAAAATGTGTTTCTGGTGAAAACCAAAGTAACAAAAAGTGCTCATATGTATAGAGAAAGATGAGGCTATTCAAAAGGCAGAGAACTCTGACGAGAGTCAGATGGTCATAGTGTAAGTGTCCATCAAAGCACAGGGAAATGGTGCCCTCACCAATAAGTGGATACAGAATCCCAACTGGCCTGGCTGTGTATTAATCTATCAGAGTCTGATGTCAGGAAATTTCTGTATCAAAGCACTAGCTTCCCCTGCACTTGATCCTATTTTGATCAAGCAACCTTGAGACAATTTGCCTTCTATCCAAAGTAAGGGGATGTACTGATTTGATCATTCAGGGCAAATCTCTGTTTCACTGGACAATTTTTTTCTTATAATATGTTATCAGTCTCCTGTGAGTTGACTTAACAAATATAGTCTTATTACAAAACAAAATCCAACTAAGTAAATTTAAAGATCTAATTGGCTTTATTCAATGATTCATGAATCAGGCAGCATCCCACCCATCCAGCAAAAAGAAGAGAGCTATGAGGAGCTGTACAAAATGGAAGGTTTTTAAAGGCAGAGTGAGAGGGTAGGACAAGAAGTCATAAACACAACAAAGGTTTATTCAGGCAAGGTCAGCTTGCTTTGAGAAGGGAGTGGGGATTTATCAGGCAGATTACCTTGCAAGTGCCAATCAGGTGATTCCAAAACTGGTTAAAGGTCACATTCCTCAGAGTGGCTGGAACTGCATTTAAGTCTTGACTTGCTGTCCTTGGGGCAAGTGACTCTCTTTTGGGCCTGTTGTTCCTTTTCTTAACAGTCTTCATGATTTTCAAGTATTTCTATACTGCCTCTAAACATTTATATGCTACAAAACCAAGGGGCATAGATCGCACTGTGGTTAATTCACCAAGATAAAGATATTTCATGAGATATTTTGGAAACGGGCTGTCTAACTTTCTGCATGGGCAATTAAACATTCCCATTTTACTTTTAGGTTTCTAGAATGCATAGTTATTTTATTTTATTTTTTTGTATTTTTTTACTTGTCAGATACATATAACTAATTCATTAAGACAATGACACTACCAGTATATTTATTACTACAGTTTTATGCTTTCAGTTCTGTGAAGTCATCCAAATTAATGTGTGAAATTAGGCTATTTTTGGCTGAGACCTTTGGACTCCTGCACTTTGGTAAAGCTTTTGCAAACTTCCAAGTTTGAGATTTACTAGTATCTTGAAGGTTCAGGTTGCCTAAGATGTTGTCTTTGATATGTAGAAAAGGTCCTAAAAATGGATATGTAACTCCGGGGAGGAAATTTCAGGACAAAATACCTTTGAAACTGAAATCAGTTAAAGGAAGAAATGAAGTTTAAGAAACCCTTTATTTCTTACAAGCAGTTGTCCCGTCTCTCTCTTGACCAGACTGCAGCAAAAGAGAGAGAGCTCCTCCCAACCTCTCTGGTCCAGATAAGCCCTTGCACACCTGCCTTTGTAATTACCTGCTGATATGTAGATGAACCACTTCTCTCCAGCCCTTGAAAATACCTATTGTTATGGAGATGGACTACTGCTCCTCACCCCTTGGAAACACCTATTGATATGCCGGTGCAGTAAAGCCAGGTGAGAGGTTCTGGAAATATTACAATTTTACCCACAGGATTGTAAGTCTGGGGAGAGGAAATCCCGGGGCAAAATACCTCTAAAAACTAAAATCAGTCAGAGGGAGGAATAAAGTTTAAAATCTGTTTATTGCTTACAAACTGCAATCCAGGGCCTTCTCTCTTTCCTGCTCCAGCAGAAGCAAAACTTGCCCCTCCCCTCACCTCTTGGGTACAGATAAGCCCTCCTTGCCTGGGTAATTACCCAGTGATATGGAGATGAACTTCTCTCCACCCCTGAGGAATGATGCAAATGCACTAAAGCCATACTTCTTTCCACCTCTGAATGCCTATTGATATGCAGATGTACTAAAGCCAAGCGAGATATGTTGGAAATATTGCAACTTTACCCACAAGGATATAATTAACTTTTTTGATAGACCACAACTAGTTTCCTCACCCTCCCATGGAGGTAAGACAGAATCAATGTATTTATAAGAATTAATACATTTCTTCAAGACTCCCATATTATTTATAACAAAACTTAATGAATAATCAAGGGCTTATGTAAGTCTTTATTGGTAAAATCATACTTCCCATGTAATGGAAATTCCTGTAGTCTATACTTTGCAATTGTGATTTTGTGACTTACGAGAAATGTATATTGGGTCATTCAGAGGACCAAAATATATTTCTCATATATATTTGGTCTTTGTCCATACCTTGGTTCCTGGCTCATAGCTCCCAACACCTTTGGAATTTCCTGAGTGATAACAGCAAAGGGAGCATCTTTTATCATAATATTTGGTCTTTTGTCCTCAGTTTCCGAAATCACTTAGGAGCCATAAAAGTTAAATGGGTCTTGTTATTCATAACAAGCCTCTTTATACCACTATTGGGTTTATGATAATAAGGTGATTTTTGAATGTACCTAAGGATAGGAGCTGGTTGCCAGGGGAACCAGTTATGAATAGAGGATTAGAACTTATAGCACCATCCCCTGACCTCCAGTAGGGGAGAGGGACTGGGGGTTGAATCAACTGTCAATGGCCAATGATTTAATAAAAAATGACTATGTAATAAAGCCATCATAAAAACCCGCAAGTATAGGGTTTGGAGAGCTTCCTGGTTGGTGAACCCATGGAAATTTGGGGAGAGTGTTGCACTTGGAGAGGGCATGGAAACATCATGCCCTTTCCCCATACACTCACCCTATGCATCTCTTCCATCTGGCTCTTCTTGAGTTATATTTGTTTATGATAAATGAGTGATTTAGTAAATAAAATGTTTCTTTGAGTTCTGTGAACTGCTTTAGCAAAGTAATAAAACCCAAGGAGGGGTTTGTAGGAACCTCTGATTTATAGCCAGTCTGTTGAAAGTACAGGTAACAATCTGGCCTTGTGACTGGCATCTGAAGTGGGGATGTTAGGGAGGGCATCTTATAGGACTGAAGGCTTAATCTGAGGAATCTGATGCTATCTCCTGGTATATAGTGTCAGAATTGAGTTGCTTGGTGGTATGGGGGGAATCTCCTTCCCCCAACTCTACAATGGAATTTGGTGCAAAACCCAAACAAGCAATGCATCAGAGAAATCTTCTCTTGTTATTAATACCTATAAACATGGATTAAAACATATTGTCCATATGCCTGAGTTATTACTAAATCAACTCTATAACATTGCTTTTTAATAGAAGTTTCTGTCGTGATGGAAATGTTTGAATAGAATACAGCATCACCAACATGGTTGCCTTATCCACATATGGTTATTGAGCACCTGAAATATGACTAGTGCAGAAGAACTGAATTTTAGGTTTCATTATTTTAATTCATTTAAATATAAATAGTCATAGTGGCTGGGAGCTACTGTAATTAGACAGCAGAGTTCTATAGTGCATATAAAGATAGAGCCTGGACAGGAGTACTTCCTTTTTGAATAAGCCCACCCACCACCTCAGAGAGACCTAGGTTTCATCTTAACTTAGGCTACAAGCATTTTCCGGAGGACACATCAGCAAGCCACAAGCCCATCTTTTCCCTGACCCGTCCCCTCAAAAGCCCGCCAAAAACCTGGCCGTAAAAAGCCTCTTAGCCTGTAAGAGATGCGTTCTTTGTTCTGCTCACCAGAACAGAGAAGTCCCTCTCAGGTTTAGCAATAAACCTGCTTGACCGTTAAGTTCGCACCCCTTCTTTTCCTTTTACTCTCTAGATCTGTCCGGTGGCCCGGAGGGGACAGAACTCAAGGGAGGGGCTGACTTCCCCAGAGGGCAATCCATCCGCCAGGGACCCCACTGTCCGCAGTTTGGACGTGGCTCTGTAGGAGGCCTGCATTAGGGCGAGCTTTTGCCCAGTGGCCCTGACTGCCACAGCGGGAACAGTTGCTAGGCCGATGTGCAGTGGAGCCTTTTGCAGGCTTCTCAGAGAGACTAGAATTTTATCTATAAATTCACTGATTAAATTAGTTTTAAGAAAAAAATCACATGAGAACATGCATTTGTAAATAATTGAGTGAAATCCTTATATATGTCAAACTGTCTCATTAATATGATTAAAACGATCTTAGGATTGAATACTATAAATGCTTTAGTTTTTATACTCTTTTATTTTGAAAAGACAGTATTTATTACTTCATATATCAAATATTTTTCAACTATTTCTTATATTAATCATTATGGGGATCTCTGTCCACTAAAATTATGTTTTAAGACTTAAATTATATTTTCTAATCTCATGGTTTATAGAATTTTTGTTAGGAATTTAGAAAACAATGTTTTTGTTGATGATTGCCAACTATATTATGTGAGAGGGATTCCAATTATTCAACATAACATTATAAGGAATAATACCTCCCCTCTCCTCAATCTCTCTCTCTCTCTCTTTTTCTATATGTGTGTGTATACATATATGTATACATATGTATATAAAAAATAAAACTTTGATGGCTTTAAAAACTATCTTCTATATGTTAAATGCCAAGGTGTGTATTTATATATAAACCTAGGCATTTTCGGCAATTGTTTTGTTTCCATAGGCTTCTAAATAAAAATGTTATGAAAATAAATAGGAAATGTAAGTAGACAGGGGAGGAGAGTAGAAAATTTATGTATTTATTTCCCCTGCTTGTTTTTTCCTCCCAAGAAGACGAAGCAGACGTTAGAGAAGGGAAGAAATAAAACAACAGGCTGAACTTGAAAGGTTGGACCGGACCAGCATTTACTGGAGTGAGAGAACTGAGTTGTGTGACACTGAAGCTTCCAGGATATCACTGATTACCTAACTCTAGAATCAACATGTCAACTGGTATGTGTGGGCCACTGACAAAAGGGCAAACCTCTAGTGCAGTGCCTAGATAGTACTGCAGTGGCTTCACGCAACCTTAGCATTCGTTTTTCCTATTTTTGCATGGGTACCCAGGATGAGAGTAGAAGATTGTCAGTAGGAATCCTGCATGATCTGGCAAAGTTTTTATGATAAACTCCAGATCCTAAAGGTTCATTATAAATAATCCATAGTTAAAAGTGTCATCCTATAAACCAGTTTATGATAGGCTTGAAAAGAATGAGAAGGGCAAGTCTAACAGGCTGCACATCTGATTGGTACCACTCACTGGAGAGTATTTTAGGGACCAAATAACTGAGAAACAGAGTTCAAGTTATTCATTTGTATCTATCGAAATGAATTGCGTTCTGGTAATATCAGATAACATGATGAGGCATTGTCACTTTTCCATTCTTTTGTTCATGCAACAAATATTTCTGGATCCCATACTAACAGCTGAACACTTTACCAGATGCAAGGTAAGGATGTCAAAAAAAAGAGACAGATCCTTACTTTCATGGAAGTTAAGGTTTAGTGGGGGGTCATTAAGGAAATAAACACAAAATAAACCTCCAGTTAGAAATTGTGATAAGTCCTTTGAACGAATATACAAAGATGCAATGGGAGATGATATCAGGAAGAAAATAGTCATATTAGGGGACTAAGAAAAATGCCATTTTGAGAAAGTGACAATTAGACACAGATCTTAAAGATGAGAAGAGGTTAATCTGGGGAAGAGTAAGAGGTAAGAAACATTCCAAAGAGAAACAACAGCAATTTAAAAATAAAAGCAAGTCAGATGTATTATCCAGACATTTTACATCATAGGGCATTAGAATTGTTTCGAATAATGGAAGTCAGTAGTTTCTCCAAGAATTGTTAACGTTTACTTTGATTATTAAATCACCATACTAATTTTCTAAAGTAGTCTTCATGAAATCTTTCAAGATGCAGACTTTTTCATTGTAATGTATTGATTGTATAACTTGTTCAATTTTGAGTTATGAGCATTTAATATTGAAATCTTTTAATTATATCCTTCTCATTAGATTAGTAGAATGTTTTCCTAGCTACCAGTTCAACAAATTTTACAAATTTTTATAGTGTTTCATGACCACTTATTTAAACTGATTTATAGTAGAAAATCCACTCATAGAACATTCCTAATTCTCTCTGATTAACTAGAAAAAAAGAAAATAGGTATTCCAGGCTGGAACTGAACTGTTCTTTGTAGAGAATCCTTTTGTTTTTTCAAAGAGTTTTTCCTTAGCTGAAATTTCCTTAAAATATATTTTTCTAGTTTCAGGAGATTAAAGCAAAGTCCTCTCTTTGATGCAGGGTAGAGAAGGTGGCACTTTGGCTTTGCACAGCACTTTGTTAACCAGTTTCCTTCAAGTGGCATTTTCTTTTGTTCCTAGGTGGCAGATTTGTAGCAGAGTGGCATCCAGAAATCATTGTAATTGCAGCAGTATTTCATGCAATTGCTGAAAATTATTCTCTGTTCAAGGATTTCAAAACACTTCTCTAATGGTAAATTACCTTCACAATATTCCTTTCCGTAAACTGCAAAAATCCTGAAGCCCAGAGAGCCATAGTTTACCGAGTTCTAGTGCCGATTCTCTTAGTCAACATATTTGTCAGATATCTACTAAATGCTGACACCCCTTTCCTGAATGCAGTGAAGAGTTTCAAGGGAAATCAAAAAACAAGTTACCTAAAGTTAGTTGTTTGATTTAATGAGAGAGAGAAAAAAAACACACAAAAAAATTATGCCTATGAAGAAAACATTTATAGAGCCAATTGTCGATGTTCCCATAGATGCCCGTAAGTGTTTAGACTAGCAAAAAGGCAAGGTGAAGAGGTTTCATTGTCTGATTAGGATCATTGGCCTTGGAAGGTTTTTAATGAGTGAGCAGATGATTTGACACTACGAGGTAGGGGTGGCGTTCTGGGCAGATTGAATGGCCTATTTAGCCACATAGAGGCCAAAGAGAGCACAGATTATGAGGGGCTTGGCCTGCAAGATTTCCAAATACAGTCAAGAGCTGTATAGTCCAAAATCATGTAGGATAAGAGGCCCTTTGGTTAAAGGAAGTGTTTCTGGCAACAGGAACACTTGGAGTAATTTTAAGGGAAAAGATCAAAACGACACAAAGGTGAAGTCACTAATACACTATGTGTCAGAAATTAGATGACAGAAAGGGAAGGAGAAATACAGAGGAAGAAACATCAGTAAGAATTCTTTGGTGACACTACACATTGGGCAGCAGTGGGAATAGAGCATCAAGTCTTTAGAGGAGAATCTTAGAATCACAGTCATTAAAGAAACTTTGGCGATTACTCGATTCACTCTGACTGTCTATCAAATTCTAACCATGGAAATGAAGTACAGGTTCATGGACTACTGTATTCATTAGGAGATATTTCCAAGAAACAGAGATAGAAACAGAAACATACAATGCTAATATACAGATTCAACTGATTTTATTTTAATAGAACCAGGCAGAGAGTTGCCAGAAATTTTACCGTGACATAGTTCCCTGTGCCTCTGTCAGTTCACTGAGCCCCCTCTCCTGTCTCATCTTACACTCATGGATCACTTGACTGACATTGAGAGCACTGGTCAGAAGCAAAAATCCTTAGAATTCCAACAAAAATGGGAATTTCCATGACAAACTATTTTTAACTCCCCACTACTAAAGTATGATTTTATTAACAAATTATTTGCACACTTAATTAGCTCAAGCTTTTCTCATAACATACCTTGTATTATTTCATTTGTATGAACCTTAATTTATCATGTATTATTATTTGACTTCTAAATGAAAGTCAAAAGCACCTTTGAATAAAAATACATATAAGAAAGTAATAAAAAGGAAAACTCCTGTAAGAGAAAGAAAAATCTCATTATATTGTGGTAGATACTCTCTAAAGATGCTCCACAAAAAATCACACCTCCTAGTATTCATGTGTTTTAGTTGTCCCCTTTCCTAGAATCAAAGGTAACTTAGTGAATTGCTTTGGCCAATAAAATGCAGTGGAAGTGATGCTGCCTAAGCTGTGAAGCTCTCAGAAAAAAACTTGTGGCTACCCCCAATTTCCTTGGGATATTTGCTCTGGGTGAAGCCAGCAGTCATTTCAGAAATTCCACCATCCTATGACCACCGTATCATGAGAAAGCCTATATTAAGAAGTGTGTCTGTTTTTGTTTTTCAGATGATGGTGTTCACAGTTCAAATGCTGGGTAGTTTTGTGAAATCCATAGCTGTGCTGGACCCCCCCATGTGTATTACTGAAATGGAATTTGTTAATCTGGTCAGAGCCCATGAAATGTTCATAGACCCTGTCCTATTTTCAAACAGAGCTTTTGTCGTACACTTAACTTAGGTACCTTAAAAAATCCACATTAAATGAGCATATTAGAAGAAATTATTTAAGTCATAATTTTTTAATGTTTTCAATTTATTTCAACTAAAAAAAAAGAAGCACAAGAAGGAAAACAGTTCACCCATTTCTCACCCTCGCCAGCCCCTGCCTCTTGCAGCCACCAGTCTGTTCTCTGTATCTATGAGCTTGAGCGCACCTCTGCATTCCCTGTGTCTCAGGTGGGATGGCAGAAGACTGGGGATAGTGGGGGCAGGGTGTGAAACATGACTTCTGTAGGTACAGTGACATGCAGATGGCAGTAGTAGAGGAAGGAGAATGGTGTTTCTAATTTATAATCACAAACCTGGTTCCTCTGAGATCGGAACCACTGGCACTGACAGTATTGAAACAGATAATAGTTATCACATCTTCCAAATTACATGATACTTTTCAAAATACCCTTTGGTACAGTTTGTTTATTGAGTTGGTAGTGTTTTCAAATTGGATACAATTAAAATTGAAGATTTCCACAATTAGATATCTTACCTAAATTAATATTATTGTGTGTTTTAGGCCTCAGAAATAATCCTCAGAGAGGGAACTCATGGTTATCTTCTGAGAGATGATATGGTGAAAAATATTTCCTGATACTGCAGATTGAATTGCCATTGACTAAATTAAACTCTTTACAGAAAAAAACATAATCTTTATTGACTCTGACCCAGTAGGAGCAGGAAGTGATGAAGCTTCCAGCTCAAAAATGTAATGAATTAAATTGTTCCTCCTTGGAAAAGGTGTGAACTGGCCATGAAGTGATAAAGTTAACCTGTTATTTTTCTTCCATCTGAGGCAGCCGCCCTTATCCAGTAACTTTCAAGCAGGAGGCACCCTGAGTTAACTTGAGATTTTTAAACCCTTCCTGAGTCAGATTCCTACATGGTTGCTTTATTATCCAGTTAAAAGTTATAATTATCCAGAATATCAGTCATATCAATAGCTATATTGATATACAAATGCTAAAGCCTCTTACAAATTGCAAATTTAAAAAATATTTATTGAGTACCTCTGATGTCCCTGGAGCATTCTAGATACTGAGCAACAGTGATAAATAATATAAATGAGACCCCTATTTGTGTGGAGCTAACATTCTAGGGAAAGCAAACAAAATGATTGAAGTGAGATATTTCATGGGAAATTCGTTCTGTTGTCCTGGATTTTCAAATGGTCACAAACCTGAGAACTATAGATAATTCTACCTATGTGTTATGAAAGACATTGTTATGTCATTTTTTTAGGACTGGTCAAATGTATTATTCAGGGTATGTGTAGCTGCTAAGCAAATTCCAGATTTTCAGTGGCTTAACACAATGAAAATTTGTAATAATTTTAGCAGTCTGGTTCATTTGTTCCTGGTTAGTGCACAGAGCCTACATGCTGTGATCCAGGGAGCCAGGCTCTTTACATCATGTGGTTCTATCACCCTTTAGGGAGTCATACATTTCTGCATATAGCTGGAGAGAGGGAAGAGGATTTCCACTAGTTTCTTAAGTACCTTAGCATAGAGGCAACAGACATTTCCACTCATGTACCATTGGAGAGAACTAGGCATAAGGTTATGCCTGCCTGGATGCAACGGGTCTGGGAAATTTATGGTTGCACAGTCACTGTCCAGTGACATCTTCATTGTATGAAGAGGTTGCACAGATTTCTGGTGGACAGTTTGATGTTTCTGCCCCATTAACGGAGGTAAGAAACCTTTAGCCTATCACCTATTTGCAGCCAATGTATGGGATGGCTACAGACTGATCAGTAGGAAAGGTTTCCTTGGAAGGGACATAGGACTGAGATTTATACTTTCTCCCTTCTTTTCTACCCACCACAGCACACGTGAATATGGTCAGCTTCAATACAGCCACACAAAGACAGTGGGGGTGGCTTCCTTAAGGAAAAGACACTGACAGTTTAATACCCACTGGTTTCAACTGAGCTCTAGTCAAAAGACTGGACAAGAAAGTGAGGGAAAACTGCTAGAAATGAGAGCAGCTGCACTTCCACTGGCATGAGACAAGATCATATGGGTCCAGTGGATTCTACTCCATGGGAGGAGGCTGGGCTTGGGCTCTCTTGAAAGGATCTGGCCCAAGATACCTTTGCTAAGGTGAGAGTTCCTGGGAGAAAGAGTCTATGTGAAGTAATGCAAGAAAGACGAATAAAGAAGGAACCTAGAAGGTCACCTCAAGAAGATCAACCAGGATCAATTAAGTTAATGGCTTTTGTTCTTTGACCTCCTGTCCCATAAGCAGTCTAAGAAATTACTAGATGCCCCGGGGGAGGTGGCGTCAGATCAGGAAAAACATTCATTGAATATGAGATGAAAGGTTGATTGATTTTGTGCTTCATTAAGTATCTGACAATGAGGCTGCTCTAGCATTGGGAGGTCTCCTGAGATGATAGCAGAGGGTGGAGAAAGGGAGATCCTGCCTGGCTTGGACAGCAGTCCTTGGGGAGAGAAACTGTATTTGGATTGCGTTTCATCATGTTTAGTCCATCGAGCATGCCCATTACCATGCCAGTAAATGACTGAGATCAACTTAGTGTTACTGGAGCTTGGACAGAAGTGGTAGGGAGGGGACTTGCGATGAGGGGTATTGGTGGGACTGAGTCTTGTAGGACCTCAAAGGGCAACATGAGAGATTTTATGCCATGTGCCATTAGAGGCTGTAAAGAGGGGATGACCCAATCTAATTTTTGTTTTTAAAACATGTTTCTACCTGCTGCATGGAGAATTGTATGGGGCAGGAGTGGAAAAATGGAGTCCTGATAGAGAATTTTACAGTCATCAGGATGAGAGTGGATAGTGGTTTGGACTCGGTGGCAATGGAGGGAAGAGGGCAGCCTCAAGGTCTAAATAGGTAAAATGATCAGCAGTAACTTCTCCTAAGAGACAGCTATTAAATCATGGGAAATTGGAAGAGCGATGACTTTATGAGGGAATGTTGGTGAGAAGACTCTACCTCTTGATTATATTCATTAACACACATCACTCCTTTAGAGAGCAGCTTGGTAGGAGAAAATATATGTAATTGCTCAACAAACACTGTGCTAGTCCCTATGGATATTCCAGTTAACAAAAGCAATATGGGCCTTATCTTTTTATAAATATGAATTTCAAGTATAAATACAAATAAGATTTCAGATATGTTTCTACTTTCACATTTTTTTCTTCAAGTGGTTACCCAACAGTCAGAAATAAAAGTATATGAAGTCTTCAGCATTGAGAAACCTATAACAAAGGCTCCCAAGTAGAATATAATGTGGAAACAATTTATTACCCAAAATATGCATTTTCTTCTGTTTTTTTTCATATTCCAGAATTATTTATTTGTCCTATTTTTTCTGGTTACCTTGAATTGGTAAATTGTCCTTGATATGTAAGTAAAGAGAAGGCTTGACATTTCTTCCCCTCTCTGTTAGGAAGGAGGGAACTTGGCTCAGTGTCGCAGAGAAGTTAGAAATAGTGAGATGAGAAACCAAAGTCTAGAAAGCAAAGTAAGTTTTAATACACTCTGTATAGAGTAACAGAGTGGGCCTTCCTAAGGTGAGACAGGCCCAGATACTCATTCTGAGGCTTCTTTTCTGTGGTTTTCAAAGGCAGAGAAATGCTTGACTGACAGCTCTTAGCTCTCTAGGCTTGTTCTGATTGGTGAAATGAGGACATGGTCTGGGCTGGGCCTTACTTCTGATGTTTCTTATCTGGGGAGAACCTGGACATTTCCTGAGCCACTTTTGGACCCTGTGGCTTCATCTGATTTACTGTCTGAGTCATTTATGGCTCTCTGGCTCTATCTGATCAACTCTTTGAGTTATTTTTGGGGGGCCCTCTCTCATTTTCATCCCACTCATTTCTGTCTTTCTGCCTAACATCTCCAAGCAAGAAGATACTTAACAATAAAATGGTGACCTCTTGGGATTATTGTTATCATAATTAAAATATCTATAAATATGAAGAGGCCATTTTCATGAAAAATATCCCTGGGTATTAACATAGTTCATGTAGGTGCATTTATTATGCTTCATATATGAATATGGACACTCTAAGAGTATTAGTGCAAACACCCAGTTGGTCACAATGTTGTGTAAGACACTGTGTGAGGAAAAGTATGGGCCTCATTTTTTTTTTCATGTGCCCTCTAGAAAGTATTATCCAATAAAAATATAATGGGAGCCACATCTATAATTGAAATTTTCTAGTAGCTACATTTAAAAAGTGAAAATTAACAAGTAAAATAAATTTCAAGTACATATTTTATTTAACCCACCATGACCACAATTATAATTTCAATGTGTAATCAATTTTAAAAGTTATTCATGGGATGTTTTACATTCCTGTTTCATGTTAAGTCTTTGAAATTCAGTGTGTATTTGGACTTATAGCTTATCTCAATTTAGACTGGTCATATTTCAAATGCTAAGAATTGTTACAAGATAAACTGAAGCATACTTAAAACTTTAAGAGTTTAAAATTGATTTGAATCAAGTAACATCCAATATAGCAGATAGAAACTTCAAGGAGCTGTACAAAAGGAAAGACTTTTATAAGCAAAAGGGAGTGGGAATAAGGAAGTTATACTAGGCAAAAATCAGGCTGGTTATTGCAAGGTTATTTCCTTTCCTTTAGGGAATAGCAGGGGCCTATTGGGCAGATTCCCTTAGTGTTGATCAGGTGGTTCCTGACTGACTGGTGTACGAGTCCATTTCTGGGAGAGCCGAAACTGAGCTCAGTTAAATCTTGGCTTGATGACATGGCACTTCAAATAGGCAACTCCATTTTAGGCCTTTTGTCTTGCTTTTAAGAGAGCACATGGCTACAGTACTGGATAGCACAGCCTTAGAATTGATGACCTTTATAAAAACTTTAAGAAAGAAAAATTCCTGAATGTGTTTCTGTTTTTTAAGGAATCTCAGCTTATTGGCTGTTGTGCCAACTTGAACCTGTAACTACTTTTCTTGAGGGCTCTGAAAGTTGCTAAATAATAATTCAGTGAGGGAGTAAGGGTTCTTTGAGAGTTTAGTGCTAAAGCTAGTAAAGTGAGTACAATTCCTTTCAGTCATCTGGAAGGATAATAACAATTTAGTATTTTGTAAAGATTGGTACATTTTAATATCCCTGAAAGGTAGGTATCGTGTTCAAGTCAGGAAACTGGTTCACACAGACGGCAACTTGGCCAGGCTTTCTGACTGTAAGTTCTATGCTGTGAGTTCTATATTGCTGCTGTTGTTGTTTAATGGTAGGAAAAAAACAAAACAGTATAAAAACACATTTGATTCATTTATTTATCAAATAATCATAGGGTACCTAATTGGCTACTTTACGGGCAACATAAGGTTATCTGAATATACACTAGAATTTTTAAGGAACATAAATACTTAGATTTTAGTTTTTTAAGTCAAAGTATTAGTTTTTTAAGTCAAAGTATTTTGAAAAGTTACTTCAACTTTTCTTTGGGTTCTATGCCATATTTTTTTAAACCAGTAATTTTTAATTAGAAATGACTTTTCTGGTGACTTCTAAAGTCATTGTTAAATTATCAGTGGTTAATAAGGTTTCATATACCTTTCTTTAATTTCATAACAATAATATACATAATATTTTCAGTGCAAAAATGATTAGGTTCTTTTTTAGGAAAAAAAATCTCAGTTTAATTAGTTGAGGTGAATATTAAGCAAGCAGAAATTTTCAAATTAAGATTCTCCTTTTAAAAACAAGACTATTATGGATATAGTTTATTCAGTCTTATAATATGTTCTTTGATTGGAATTTTTATAGCAGAATGAATAAAGGGAAATGAGTTATATCTTCAGTTTTTCTCTTTAACTTGCCTTGAAAATACTCATTGTTCTATAAGCCTTTACCTGTTTCCCCAAAACTGTTCCCACTATCCCATATCCCAGTGAGAGGTGTAACTAACTATCCTCTGAGGTTCTCCAGCCAGGTCTTCTATAGTCAGGTGGTCCACACCAATACTGACATTAAATATTGTTTTTGGTGGCATCTGTTCTGATTGGTAATGGTCCATGGACAAGTCATTATTTTGAATATTACCTTTGTCTTGACCATCTATATCCAATCAAATCACCAGCTCTGGAATCCATCTACTTCTCTCCCTCTCTGTTGCCATCACCTGAATTCAAGTCATCATCATCTTCTGGATCCTGCACTTGGTAGTAACTCAATTATTCATCCTCCCAGATCAGTCTTGCCTCTTTCCAACTTAACTTCCATATAGCATTCATCATATTATTTCACAATACTCCATCTGATGATGAGGGTCATTAAAATAGTATAATGACTTTGCACCCCTCTTGGAATAAATACCAAACTCTTAATATATCCTAGAAGGTCCTCCCGATTTCACCCACATAAAATCTTGTTATCATTCTCCTTACTCTCCGAACTCTAGTCACAAGGACCATTTTTGAGTTCCTCCTAGGAAGGAATGTTCTTCCTGACTCTGCCCCACCTTCCCCTGCTCGCTGCTACTTTTTTCTATTATTCATTCTTAGAGGTCAGTTCCTCAAATAAGCCTTTCCTAACTCTCCAGCTTACGTCAGTGTATCCTGCTGGATGCTCTCATGCCAGCTGGCACTTTTTGTAATTTATAACTGCTATAATTAAATAATTACAATTATAATTAAGTTAATCATTGTCTTTAATATGTTTCCCTTGGTAGTATGCAAACTCCCCTAATGTAGGGTCATGTCTATTCAGCTGGTTTGCTGTATTCTGAGTGTCTATCACAACCCATTGCACGGAATAGGCATTCAATATTTACTGGATAAACAAGTGAATGAATGAAATATGGTAATACATTTAAAAATAACACTTAATTATAATTTATTATATGTCCATGCCATGGTTATGTAACATATTTATCATCATGCATCCAAGAGCAATTACATGTAATTAGCAAGGTGGTAGACTGGCAGAAAATAAATGGGAACTACCAAAAGCAGTTTTGCCCCAGGTGAAAATTCTAATCTGCTCTTCTAACAATTTAGAATTCTTTGTCAAAGTTTTAAACAGTAAGGAGTAGCAGAAAGATCCTTGGCCTGGGAATAAACGGTCATAGGTTTTAATCTGCCTGTGGCACAAACAACCCAGGTGGTCATTAAATCACATTAATGATCTGGGTTTTAGCTCATTTAACAAAGTAAAGGAATTAAAGGAGGTTGCAAGTGCTAAGCCTACAGGCAAGGTAAATATGCCTGGCAGCTGAGAGTAAACTAAGGAGTGTGGTGACTTTGGTGACATCCAGAGCACAAAGGTGGTCTGATGTCATTTTTCAAAATAGTTAAATAGAAGCTTACATATAGAATAATATATAAAACATAAGTGTATGATTTAACCCTGTACCTAATAAATAGACCATTACCGAGGTGTCATTTCCTACACATTAAACCCCTATAACTTTGATCATGCCTTTTACGTTAACTGCACACTTACTTTTCAAATCATTTTAGCACCAAAATATGTATGTCTAAACAACATAGTTTACTTTTGCATTCATTGAAATCTTTACATCAACACTATTCTTGCAAGACTCATCTGTGTTTTTATGTGTAGCTGAAGATTTTTTATTTTCAGTACAGTCTAATAATCACTTTTAAGAATATGATGTACTTTATCCACTCTCCTTTTGGTGGACATTTGGATTGTTTCCCAGTTTGTGACTATTATAGATGATGTTATGAACATTTTTTTATATGTATCCTGTCCCACACATGCAGGAGTTTTTCTAAATATATACAGTGCAGTGGAAATGTCGGGCCCAGATGCAGGTTTATCTTGAGCCTAAGAAAGATAGAAGCCTTGTGAACCACAAGTGAGAAATGACAGCTCTACATTCTGTGTATGTGGGACAGCTCTACTTCCTGAAGGGGAACAAATTTTGCCATCCCAACGTATGACTCTTTGGCATATTGATTATTATAAGCTGGCTATTTTTAAGAAACTGCAAACACAGGAGAAGCTCTGAAAACCAAGTAAAAGTTACCCTTTTGTAAGAGGCATTCATATTTATACGGAAGTCTCTATTTGTAGGGATGTCTCCCCTGGAGGTAGGACAGGGACATGGGACAAGGGTCATGATTACTTAGCCTGCAAAAAAAGCCCAATTTATTCTTTAACTTAATCTATATGCTGTTCTTCCTCCACTTCCAGCCCCTTAATCAATTAAGTAACTTTGTAACCAGGACAGGCAATAGACCTCTGAAGTGTAAATGAACCTATGTGGATAAAGAATGCTGAAATTCAGACCAACACAGTCACCTACATAACCCTATTCATTTTTTTTTTTATTTTAGATAATTATTTTTTATTGAAGGGTAGTTGACGCACAGTATTACATTACATTAGTTTCAAGTGTACAACACAGTGATAAAACATTTATATACATAATTCTAGGTTCCAGCTATCACCCTACCAAGCTGTTACAATATCTTGACTATATTCCTTATGCTATACATTACATCCCGGTTACTTATTTATTATACCATTGGAAGTCTGTCCTTTTTTTTTTTTTTTTTTGTGAGGGCATCTCTCATATTTATTGATCAAATGGTTGTTAACAACAATAAAATTCTGTATAGGGGAGTCAATGCTCAATGCACAATCATTAATCCACCCCAAGCCTAATTTTCATCAGTCTCCAATCTTCTGAGGCATAACAAACAAGTTCTTACATGGAGAACAAATTCTTACATAATGAATAAGTTACATAGTGAACAGTACAAGGGCAGTCATCACAGAAATTTTCGGTTTTGCTCATGCATTATGAACTATAAACAGTCAGTTCAAATATGAATACTCATTTGGTTTTTATACTTGATTTATATGTGGATACCACATTTCTCTCTTTATTATTATTATTTTTCATAAAATGCTGAAGTGGTAGGTAGATACAAGATAAAGGTAGAAAACATAGTTTAGTGTTGTAAGAGAGCAAATGTAGATGATCAGGTGTGTGCCTGTAGACTATGTGTTAATCCAAGCTAGACAAGGGCAATAAAACATCCACGTATGCAGAAGATTTCTCTCAGAACGGGGGGGTGAGGTTCTAAGCCTCACCTCTGCTGATCCCCATTTTCTCACCTGATGACCCCCCTGCGACTGTGCCTGTCTTAGGTTGTTCCTCCCTTGAGGAATCTTACCCGTCTCTGGCTAACCAGTCATCTTCCAGGGCCATACAGGGAAATGTAAAGTTGGTAAGTGAGAGAGAAGCCTTATTGTTTGAAATGGTTAGCTTTTTATTTCTTTGCATATTTATGCCCTGTAGCTTCTATGCCCAGCATTTGTCTTGAGGTATCTTTACCACTTGGAAGAATTATGATACTCAGTAAATTTGATATGAGGCATGAATTCTATTTAAGGGTTGTAATTAGGAAGGAAGAAGAAAAGCTATAGAAGTAGCAGGCAAAAGAAAACCTGGGAAGATTGATTATTTCTTTGACATATCTTCTTGTAGAGTAACTTCAGAATGGATAGATTTTAAGCTACTACTTAAATTGCGCACACACATTAACATAACAGGAGTATAGTTACATAACCAAAGCATACCTGTAATTACCAGCCATCTCCAGTGAAACCAAGAAAACCAGTTAGGCACCTTAGGCATTTGTGAAAACTTATCTATGATATGGTGGATATTGTCCAACTGAACTTGAACAGTCTGAGAGAAATCAGACAAATTAAAACAACCCATTCCTGGGGACTGTTCACATCCCTTATGTTCTTTTAACAGTAAATAGTCTGTAGTTGTAAGATTGTGGAGCGCTACAATTTGCACTTCTCCTAATTCTTGGTTGAGTTCCAACAGTATAGATCCAGTCAAATTTGTTGTTTTACTGTATGCACAGGCCAGTTTAGATATCTCCTTCATTCCCATGGCAAGTCCAGGAGCTGGTGGGATGAGTGCATCTACAGCTGTAGCAGTGCGTGGATCTTGGTTGGGGTTTTTTGATGATCATCTTCTGGCATGAGTCTTCCAGAGAGTGCTGATGTTGGAAGTTCTCTTTCATATCGTATCTTAGTTCATTTTCGGGGTAGCCCAATTAGGCTTTGATCTTCTGTATAAACGCAAACAGACCCTTTGCCTACACTTTTATATGCCCTTTATACCCTTGTGTAGAACTCATTGGAGGTTACCACACAGGAACTGCCCTGTTTTTGTTTTGTTTTGTTTTTGGTATCACTAATCTACATTTACATGACGAATATTATGTTTACTAGGCTCTCCCCTATACCAGGTCTCCCCTATAAACCCCTTTACAGTCACTGTCCATCAGCATAGCAAAATGTTGTAGAATCACTACTTGCCTTCTCTGTGTTGTACAGCCCTCCCTTTTCTCCTACCACCATGCATGCTAATCTTAATACCCCCCTACTTCTCCCCCCCTTATCCCTCCCTACCCACCCATCCTCCCCAGTCCCTTTCCCTTTGGTACCTGTTAGTCCATTCTTGAGTTCTGTGATTCTGCTGCTGTTTTGTTCCTTCAGTTTTTCCTTTGTTCTTATATTCCACAGATAAGTGAAATCATTTGGTATTTCTCTTTCTCCGCTTGGCTTGTTTCACTGAGCATTATAGCCTCCAGCTCTATCCATGTTGCTGCAAATGGTAGGATTTGCCCTTTTCTTATGGCTGAGTAGTATTCCATTGTGTATATGTACCACATCTTCTTTAGCCATTCATCTATCGATGGACATTTAGGTTGCTTCCAATTCTTGGCTATTGTAAATAGTGCTGCGATAAACATAGGGGTGCACTGATCTTTCTCATACTTGATTGCTGCATTTTTTTTTTTATTGAAGGGTAGTTGACACACAGTATTACAATACATTAGTTTCAGGTGTACAACACAGTGATTCAACATTTATATACATGATAATTCTAGGTACCAGCTATCACCATACCAAGTTGTTACAATATTTTGACTATATTCCTTATGCTATACATTACAACCCGGTTACTTATTTATTTTACAATTAGAAGTGTGTGTATATATATATATTTTTTTTGTGTGTGTGTGTGAGGGCATCTCTCATATTTATTGATCAAATAGTTGTTAACAACAATAAATTTCTGTATAGGGGGGTCAATGCTCAATGCACAATCATTAATCCACCCCAAGCCTAATTTTCGTCCATCTCCAATCTTCTGATGCATAACGAACAAATTCTTACATGGAGTACAAATTCTTACATAGTGAATAAGTTACATGGTGAACAGTGCAAGGGCAGTCATCACAGAAGCTTTCGGTTTTGTTCATGCATTATGAACTATAAACATTCAAATATGAATATTCATTTGATTTTTAAACTTGATTTATATGTGGATACCACATTTCTCTATTATTATTATTTTTAATAAAATGCTGAAGTGGTAGGTAGATACGAGACAAAGGTAGAAAACAGAGTTTAGTGTTGTAAGAGAGCAAATGTAGATGATCAGGTGTGTGCCTGTAAACTATGTGTTAATCCGAGCTAGATGAGGGCAATAAACATCCATGTATGCAGAAGATTTCTCTCAGAACAGGAGGGGGGAGGTTCTAAGCCTCGCCTCTGCTGCTCCCCATTTTCTCACCAGATGGCCCCCTGCGACTGTGCCTGTCTTAGGTTGTTCCTCCCTTGAGGAATCTTACCCGTCTCTGGCTAACCAGTCATCCTCCGGGGCCATACAGGGAAATGTTAAGTTGGTAAGTGAGAGAGAAGCCTTATTGTTTGAAAAGGTTAGCTTTTTACTTCTTTGCATATTTATGCCCTGTGGCTTCTATGCCCAGCATTTGTCTTGAGGTGTCTTTACCACTTGGAAGAATTATGATACTCAGTAAATTCGACATGTGGCACGAGTTCTATTTAAAGGTTGTGATTAGGTAGGAAGAAGAAAAGCTATAGAAGTAGCAGGCAAAAGAAAACCTGGGAAGATTGATTATTTCTTTGACATATCTTCTTGTAGAGTAACTTCAGCATGGATAGGTTTTAAACTACTAATTAACTTGTGCACACACATTAACATAATAGGAATATAGTTACCTAACCAAAGCATACCTGTAATTACCAGCCATCTCCAGTGAAACCAAGAAAACCAGTTAGGCACCTTAGGCATTTGTGAAAACTTATCTATGATATGGTGGATATTGTCCAACTGAACTTGAACAGTCTGAGAGAATTCAGATAAATTAGAACAACCCATTCCTGGGGACTGTTCATATCCCATATGTTCTTTTAACAATAAATAGTCTGTGGTTGTAAGATTTTGGAGTGCTACAATTTGCACTTCTCCTTATTCTTGGTTGAGTTCCAACAGTATAGATCCAGTCCAGTTTGTTGTTTTACTGTATGCACAGGCCAGCTTAGATATCTCCTTCATCATTCCCATGGCAAGTCCAGGAACTGGTGGGATGAGTGCATCTACACCTGTGGCTGTGCGTGGATCTTGGTTGGAGTTTTTTTTTTTGCTGATCATCTTCTGTCATGAGTCTTCCCGAGAGTGCTGATGTTGGAAGTTCTTTTTCATATCGTATCTTAGTTCATTTTCGAGGTAGCCAAATTAGGCTTTGATCCTCTGTATAAACACAAGCAGACCCTTTGCCTACACTTTTATATGCCCTTTATATCATTGTGTAGAACTCATTGGAGGTCACCACATAGGAACTGCTTTTTTCTTTTTTAATCATTAATCTACACTTACATGACGAACACTTTGTTTACTGGGCTCTCCCCTATACCAGGTCCCCCCTATATACTCCTTTACAGTCACTGTCCATCAGCGTAGCAAACTGTTGTAGAATCACTACTTGTCTTCTCTGTGTTGTACAGCCCTCCCCTTTCTCCCACCCCGCTATGGATGCTAATCTTAATACCGCTCTTTTTCTGCCCCCCCTTATCCCTCCCTACCCACCCATCTTCCCCAGTCCCTTTCCCTTTGGTACCTGTTAGTCCATTCTTGAGTTCTGTGATTCTGTTGCTGTTTTGTTCCTTCAGTTTTTCCTTTGTTCTTATATTCCACAGATGAGTGAAATCATTTGGTATTTCTCTTTCTCTGCTTGGCTTGTTTCACTGAGCATAATACCCTCCAGCTCCATCCATGTTGCTGCAAATGGTTGGATTTGCCCTTTTCTTATGGCTAAGTAGTATTCAATTGTGTATATGTACCACATCTTCTTTATCCATGCATCTATCGATGGACATTTAGGTTGCTTCCAATTCTTGGCTATTGTAAATAGTGCTGCGATAAACATAGGGGTACATTGGTCTTTCTCATACTTGATTGCTGCATTCTTAGGGTAAATTCCTAGGAGTGCAATTCCTGGGTCAAATGGTAAGTCTGTTTTGAGCATTTTGATGTACCTCCATACTGCTTTCCACAATGGTTGAACTAACTTACATTCCCACCAGCAGTGTAGGAGGGTTCCCCTTTCTCCACAGCCTCGCCAACATTTGTTGTTGTTTGTCTTTTGGATGGCGGCCATCCTTACTGGTGTGAGGTGATACCTCATTGTAGTTTTAATTTGCATTTCTCTGATAATTAGCGATGTGGAGCATCTTTTCATGTGTCTGTTGGCCATCTGTATTTCTTTTTTGGAGAACCGTCTGTTCAGTTCCTCTGCCCATTTTTTAATTGGGTTATTTGTTTTTTGTTTGTTGAGGCATGTGAGCTCTTTATGTATTCTGGACGTCAAGCCTTTATCGGATGTGTCATTTTCAAATATATTCTCCCATACTGTAGGGATCCTTTTTGTTCTATTGATGGTGTCTTTTGCTGTATAGAAGCTTTTCAGCTTAATATAGTCCCACTTACTCATTTTTGCTGTTGTTTTCCTTGCCCGGGGAGATATGTTCAAGAAGAGGTCACTCATGTTTATGTCTAAGAGGTTTTTGACTATGTTTTCTTCCAAGAGTTTAATGGTTTTACGACTTACATTCAGGTCTTTGATCCATTTTGAGTTTACTTTTGTATATGGGGTTAGACAATGGCCCAGTTTCATTCTCCTACATGTAGCTGTCCAGTTTTGCCAGCACCACCTGTTGAAGAGACTGTCATTTTGCCATTGTATGTCCATGGCTCCTTTATCAAATATTAATTGACCATATATGTCTGGGTTAATGTCTGGATTCTCTAGTCTGTTCCATTGGTCTGTGGCTCTGTTCTTGTGCCAGTACCAAATTGTCTTGATTACTACAGCTTTATAGTAGAGCTTGAAGTGTGGGAGTGAGATCCCCCCTACTTTATTCTTCTTTCTCAGGATTGCTTTGGCTATTCGGGGTCTTTGGTGTTTCCATATGAATTTTTGAATTATTTGTTCCAGTTCATTGAAGAATGTTGCTGGTAGTTTCATAGGGATTGCATCAAATCTGTATATTGCTTTGGGCAGGATGGCCATTTTGACGATATTAATTCTTCCTAGCCATGAGCATGGGATGAGTTTCCATCTGTTAGTGTCCCCTTTAATTTCCCTTAAGAGTGACTTGTAGTTTTCAGAGTATAAGTCTTTCACTTCTTTGGTTAGGTTTATTCCTAGGTATTTTATTTTTTTTGATGCAATTGTGAATGGAGTTGTTTTCCTGATTTCTCTTTCTGTTGGTTCATTGTTAGTATATAGGAAAGCCACACATTTCTGTGTGTTGATTTTGTATCCTGCAACTTTGCTGTATTCCGATATCAGTTCTAGTAGTTTTGGGGTGGAGTCTTTAGGGTTTTTTTATGTACAGTAACATGTCATCTGCAAATAGTGACAGTTTAACTTCTTCTTTACCAATCTGGATTCCTTGTATTTCTTTATTTTGTCTGATTGCCGTGGCTAGGACCTCCAGTACTATGTTAAATAACAGTGGGGAGAGTGGGCATCCCTGTCTAGTTCCCGATCTCAGCGGAAATGCTTTCAGCTTCTCGCTGTTCAATATAATGTTGGCTGTGGGTTTATCATAGATGGCCTTTATTATGTTGAGGTACTTGCCCTCTATTCCCATTTTGCTGAGAGTTTTTAACATGAATGGATGTTGAACTTTGTCAAATGCTTTTTCAGCATCTATGGAGATGATCATGTGGTTTTTGTCTTTCTTTTTGTTGATGTGGTGGATGATGTTGATGGACTTTCGAATGTTGTACCATCCTTGCATCCCTTGGATGAATCCCACTTGGTCATGTTGTATGATCCTTTTGATGTATTTTTGAATTCGGTTTGCTAATATTTTGTTGAGTATTTTTGCATCTACGTTCATCAGGGATATTGGTCTGTAGTTTTCTTTTTTGGTGGGGTCTTTGCCTGGTTTTGGTATTAGGGTGATGTTAGCTTCATAGAATGAGTTTGGGAGTATCCCCTCCTCTTCTATTTTTTGGAAAACTTTAAGGAGAATGGGTATTATGTCTTCCCTGTATGTCTGATAAAATTCCGAGGTAAATCCATCTGGCCCGGGGGTTTTGTACTTTGGTAGTTTTTTGATTACCGCTTCAATTTCGTTGCCGGTAATTGGTCTGTTTAGATTTTCTGTTTCTTCCTGGGTCAATCTTGGAAGGTTGTATTTTTCTAGGAAGTTGTCCATTTCTCCTAGGTTTCCCAGCTTGTTAGCATATAGGTTTTCATAGTATTCTCTAATAATTCTTTGTATTTCTGTGGGGTCCGTCGTGATTTTTCCTTTCTCGTTTCTGATACTGTTGATTTGTGTTGACTCTCTTTTCCTCTTAATAAGTCTGGCTAGAGGCTTATCTATTTTGTTTATTTTCTCGAAGAACCGGCTCTTGGTTTCATTGATTTTTGCTATTGTTTTATTCTTCTCAATTTTATTTATTTCTTCTCTGATCTTTATTATGTCCCTCCTTCTGCTGACCTTAGGCCTCATCTGTTCTTCTTTTTCCAATTTCGATAATTGTGACATTAGACCATTCATTTGGGATTGCTCTTTCTTTTTTAAATATGCTTGGATTGCTATATACTTTCCTCTTAAGACTGCTTTTGCTGTGTCCCACAGAAGTTGGGGCTTAGTGTTGTTGTTGTCATTTGTTTCCATATATTGCTGGATCTCCATTTTGATTTGTTCATTGATCCATTGATTATTTAGGAGCGTGTTGTTAAGCCTCCATGTGTTTGTGAGCCTCTTTGCTTTCTTTGTACAGTTTATTTCTAGTTTTATGCCTTTGTGGTCTGAAAAGTTGGTTGGTAGGATTTCAATCTTTTGGAATTTTCTGAGGCTCTTTTTGTGGCCTACTATGTGGTCTATCCTGGAGAATGTTCCATGTGCACTTGAGAAGAATGTATATCCTGTTGCTTTTGGATGTAGAGTTCTATAGCTGTCTATTAGGTCCATCTGCTCTACTGTGTTGTTCAGTGCTTCCATGTCCTTACTTATTTTCTGCCCAGTGGATCTATCCTTTGGGGTGAGTGGTGTGTTGAAGTCTCCTAGAATGAATGCATTGCAGTCTATTTCCCCCTTTAGTTCTGTTAGTATTTTTTTCACATATGCTGGTGGTCCTGTGTTGGGTGCATATATGTTTAGAATGGTTATATCCTCTTGTTTGACTGAGCCCTTTATCATTATGTAGTGTCCTTCTTTATCTCTTGTTACTTTCTTTGTTTTGAAGTCTATTTTGTCTGATATTAGTACTGCAACCCCTGCTTTCTTCTCACTGTTGTTTGCTTGAAATATGTTTTTCCATCCCTTGACTTTTAGTCTGTACATTTCTTTGGGTTTGAGGTGAGTTTCTTGTAAGAAGCATATAGATGGGTCTTGCTTTTTTATCCATTCTGTTACTCTGTGTCTTTTGATTGGTGCATTCAACCCATTAACATTTAGGGTGACTATTGAAAGATATGTACTTATTGCCATTGCAGGCTTTAAATTCGTGGTTACCAAAGGTTGAAGGTTAGCCTCTTTAGTATCTTACTGCCTAACTTAGCTCGCTTATTGAGCTGTTATATACACTGTCTGGAGATTCTTTTCTTCTCTCCCTTCTTGTTCCTCCTCCTCGATTCTTCATATGTTCGGTGTTTTTTGCTGTGCTCTTTCTAGGAGTGCTCCCATCTAGAGCAGTCCCTGTAAGATGTTCTGTAGAGGTGGTTTGTGGAAAGCAAATTCCCTCAGCTTTTGTTTGTCTGGGAATTGTTTAATCCCACCGTCATATTTGAATGATAGTCGTGCTAGATACAGTATCCTTGGTTCAAGGCCCTTCTGTTTCATTGTATTAAATATGTCATGCCATTCTCTTCTGGCCTGTAGGGTTTCTGTTGTGAAATCTGACGTTAGCCTGATGGGTTTCCCTTTATAGGTGACCTTTTTCTCTCTAGCTGCCTTCAACACTCTTTCCTTGTCCTTGATCTTTACCATTTTAATTATTATGTGTCTTGGTGTTGTCCTCCTTGGATCCTTTCTGTTGGGGGTTCTGTGTATTTCTGTGGTCTGTTCGATTATTTCCTCCCCCAGTTTGGGGAAGTTTTCAGCAATTATTTCTTCTAAGATACTTTCCATCTCTTTTCCTCTCTCTTCTTCTTCTGGGACCCCTATAATACGGATATTGTTCCTTTTGGATTGGTCACACAGTTGTCTTAATATTGTTTCATTCCTGGAGATCCTTTATCTCTCTCTGTGTCAGCTTCTATGCGTTCCTGTTCTCTGGTTTCAATTCCATCAATGGCCTCTTGCATCCTATCCATTCTGCTTATAAACCCTTCCAGAGTTTGTTTCATTTCTGCGATCTCCTTTCTGGCATCTGTGATCTCCCTCCGGACTTCATCCCATTTCTCTTGCGTATTTCTCTGCATCTCTGTCAGCATGTTTATGATTCTTATTTTGAATTCTTTGTCAGGAAGACTGGTTAGGTCTGTCTCCTTCTCTGGTGTTGTCTCTGTGATCTTTGTCTGCCTGTAGCTTTGCCTTTTCATGGTGATAGGAATAGTCTGCAGAACTGGGACGAGTGACGGCTGGAAGGACTTCCTTTCTTGTTGGTTTGTGGCCCTCCTCTCCTGGGAGAACAGCGACCTCTAGTGGCTTGTGCTGCGCAGCTGCGCGCAGACAGGGTTTCTGCTTCCTGCCCGGCTGCTATGGAGTTAATCTCCGCTGTTGCTGTGGGCGTGGCCTGGCTCGGACAGCTGTTCCAAAGTGGTGGAGTCGCGTTGGAGCAGGAGCTGCTGGGAGGCTATTTATCTCCGTAAGGGGCCTCCCTGCTCCCTGCAGCCCAGGGGTTAGGGTGCCCAGAGATCCCGGATTCCCTACCTCTGGACTAAGTGTCCCACCCTGCCCCTTTAAGACTTCCAAAAAGCACCCGCCAAAACAAAACAACGACCACAAAAAAAAAAAAGAAAAAAAATTTTAAATTAAAAAACAAAAAAAATTTTTTTAATTAAAAAAAAAAGGTTGTCGCTCGTTTTTCTTTATTCTCTGGTGCCAGCCTCTGGCCTCTGCTCACCGGTCTTGCTGCCCTGTTTCCCTAGTATTGGGGTCCCTATCCCTTTAAGACTTCCAAAAAGCGCTCGCCAAAACAAAACAGCAAAAAAGCAAAAAAAAAAAAAAAATGGTCGCATGCTTTTCTTATGTCCTCTGTCGCCCAGCCTCCAGTGCCTGCTCACTGTTCTTGCTGCCCTGTTTTTCCAGTATCGAGGGCCCTGCACTCTGGCCCAGATGGCTGGGGCTGGGTGTTCGGCAGCCCTGTGCTCCGTCTCCCTCTCGCTCTGCCTATTCTTCTCCGGCCAGGAGTTGGGGGGATGGGCGCTCGGCTCCCGCCGGGCCGGGGCTTGTATCTTACCCCCTTCGCTAGTTGCTGGGTTCTCTCAGGTGCGGATGTGGTCTGGATATTGTCCTGTGTCCTCTGGTCTTTATTCTAGGAAGGGTTGTCTTTGTTATATTTTCATAGATATATGTTGTTTTGGGAGGAGATTTCTGCTGCTCTACTCACGCCGCCATCTTCCGCCCCTCAGTCATAACCTTATTCTTAAGATAAAACTTCAAAGGAATTAATAAATCACCTGTATATAACATGCCTTACACTTACCCTTATCCAAAAGGCCCTATAAAACCCCAAATCCTATGCCCTTAAGTGCGCCCCCTCTCTGAGGTCACCCACACTCCCAGCTGAGTATGTCCTGTCTCATATCAAATAAACTTGTTGCATTAGCTGATTGCACTTGGATCTGAACTCTTTTCCATGATAAAGCTAAGAACTATCCTGTAAGGTTGAAGGCACTGGTGGGGAGGGGTGAGCTCATCAGAAACTGATGACGTGCCAAAGTCCCCGGCTGCTGCCCCCTCCCAACCTGAAAAATGTGCCTTAGGCTAGCCAATCCTCACGCCACTGTAAATCTAAGCTCTCCCTCCCCCTACCTTCTTTAAAAACTTGCTGCCTGCCCTGCTGGGCGTCACTTACCCAGCCTCCATTTCTGTAGACTAAGAAACCTCGCCCGGGAACTTGCATTCAAATAAACTACCTGGCCCTTTGTTGCCTCTCTTCGCCTGCTTATTTCGGTTAGAATTTATCTTACATATCCCACCTCCACCTCCAGTGGTAAATGTCTTTGCCACTTTGCTATTTCATTCAGCTTTCTAGTCTTACATGACACAATCCTTTTCTCTCTCCCTGTTTTATTTCAGACCAGCAGGGAAATGGAAGTTCTCAGAACATAAACTCACTCTATCCAGTGATCTTCCAATGCCATGCAGATTCAAGTGGAAACTGGGTGCCAGGTGACCCTGGCTTCAGGAGCTGGCAAGGGATTTGCCCTATGTTATGCAGGAGTTCAATGAGCTTCCTCTTTCTTCCCTCTGTTTTTCTTTGTTCTCTGTGGCCTGCAAAGCAGCTGCCATTTCCTGCTACGCTTGCTTTAATGAATTCCTTCCTTACCTACACTCTTCGGAACAGCTCGAGAATTCTTTCTCATTCAGAGTCAAGAACCCTCCCCCATACAGGTTAAGGTTTCACGCAGTGTGCAGGGAGAGATCTCCCTGGATGCAGCTGCCCCTCAACACCTCTCTCTACCAGGAAGTGAAGGATGACTCTACAGAAACTTATCAATGGAGAAGGCATGGACTTAAATCTGCATAACAACCTTACCCTTGTTTACTGTGCTTTTCTGGTCACCTCCCATAACTGATGCCCCTACTGCCTCCCAACATCTTCTTTTGTCTTTAGTTGGAAAGGGTATTTAAGGTGATGGTTTTGGCTATTTTGGCAAGTTACTCAGTTTTCCTGGGTATCTCTCATGTATACAGAAGGTATAAATGTTATTAAACTTTTGTTGATTTTCTCCTGCTAATCTGTCTCATGTCAATTTAATTCTTAGATCAGCCAGAAGAATCTTGAAGGGCAGAGGAAAAGTTTTCCTCCCCAACAATCCTTTCTTTGTATAATCTGCATGCATATACATTGTTGTATACTGCATGAATTGTGAATATTTTTTTCACATTTTGGGCATGTAGTTGTATGTGTCACAAATTCAATGTGAATGAACTAAAGTTACTTCATTTTCTTGAAAATAATCTCTATTAAAACAAATCCTGAAAAGACATTTCACTGAATGGGATACACAGATACCAAATACGCACATGGAAATGTATTTAACACATCAACCATTAGGGAAATGCAAATTAAATCCATAATAGAGATATCACTATCTGCCTACAAGAATCACTAAAATGAAAAATACGAAAATAAACTGTGACAGCACCAAATGCTAGTGATGAAGTGAAGAAACTGGACCACTCATACATTTCTGGTGGAAATGCAAAACAGTACAACCTCTCTGAAAAACAGTTTGGCAATTTCTTATAAAACTAAAAATTCAACTACCTTGGAGTCCAGCATTCACACTCTTAGGCACTTATCCCAAATAAATGAAATGTATGAACACACAAATACCTATCCATGAAAGTTCATAAAATCTTTATTTGTAATAGCTAAAAGCTGGACACAATCCAGATGTCCTTCACAGGTGAATGGTTGAACAAATTATGGTATATCCATAACATGCTATACTATTCAGAAGTAGAACGAATGAACTATTAACAGATGCAGTAATATGGATGAATATCAAGGGAATCATGCGGAGTGCAAAAAGCCAATTCCGATGTATTAAAATGAACTCAACTTTTTTTTTCTAAAAAAAAACTCTAGCGCATTACTTCCTAAATTGTGCCTCCTGGAATTATAACTGGATAATTTAATTCAATGTGTCTAGAATCTGCTACCTTGCAAGTGATTTTTCTCTTACAAGAAAACAATAAACATGAAAATTATACATTTAATTGCTGATATCTTATTACATTTACTTGAAAATGTATAAGGTATTCAAATTTCTTCTCAAAAGGTTTGTAACTTGCAAAATTCAGTACATCTGTTCTCTTAATATTTTAAAATAATATTCCAATCTTTTCTGGTTGCTTGAATTATTTCAATTTTGTAAATTTCAGCATTTTTTCAACATTCTCATTTTAAAATCTGTACTCATGTTCCACAAGATTAAATATACATGGTATAGTTCTTTTACAAAAGATTGTGAGAAATGGAAGCAATTTCTTCAAATAGGCAGAAATTCTTTCACATAGAATATTAAGCCATTATGCTGGTTAAGCTATTCTTTAAGTATAAGCAAGAGAAAAATGCTGGATTGCTTACAAAGGAATGTTCTGTATCACTGAACTTCTAGAAGACTCCATGTGAAGAGAAAAAAACACTTTCTGGGGTCACCATGTACAGTCATTATTATTTTACTTGTGTTTTGAAAATAATTGGTCAAACAGTTATAAACATGAACTAACAATAAAACCCACCCATCAAAATGGAGGAATAAGCCATTGAAGAGCCAGATACTATCCAAATATTCAAACATATTAAATACAAAGTATTCAGAGAAATTCAACGGACTTGGTAGTTGTACTTCCTCTATTAGAGCCATTTATCAGAAAATGGAATGGGGACAGGATACCTTAGACAACAAGCTAAACTGTTTTTGCATATGCATTTTCATTGTAAATGTTATTTTGCATGTTGTTTGCTCGAATACTTAGGTATTTTTGGAATGATATAGTTAACATACGGGCAATGCTCCAAGAGTGAACTTACATATTTTTAGCCATCTCATGATAGACGAATAGGAAAATGTTCTCACTTACTTGCCAAGTCAAATAAATACTTTAAAAAGGATCTATTTTTTTTATTTTTTTAGGTTTAAAAATATTGCTAGTTGGAAAACTAATATTGCCTAAATTAGTTTTGAAGTGACAATATTTTGGCAGATGGATATTTATTATAAAAGTTATTTATACAATAATATAGTTTAAACATGTGATTTAGATACTTTTATGTATTTAAACTTGGAAGAAAATAGTATTTAATCCATAATTAAGTTTAGAAATTTAAATTTACAAGTTCAATGCTTTTTTTTATTGTGGGAAAAAACTATAACATTGTATTTGCCATTATAGAGAGTTTAGCTAAGCTACACAGTGGTTTCCCTGCCCTGGCATCCATTTTGTTTGGCCAACTGGCCTTCAAGGACTTTAAACTGATCTGAACCCCTCATGCAAGCAACATAACTTGTTAGCAGCCAGCAGAGTCACAAGTAAATGTACATTCCTGATATCCCCAACAACCCTGGTGATCAAGTGTCCCCCCCAATACCTTCGTCTTTGTGCCTCTTGGAAAAGATCCCTGTCCAACCAACCAAACCCCCACACTTTTGATTTGAATTGGCCAATCCAGACTTAGCCTGGAAACCTCACAAAGCTCGCCACCTAGGAACCCTCTTAAAGGCATATGTCCCACGTCCTGTCTCTCAGTCTGAAGTCTGTCTGCCTTGATCTCCCTGAGTAGCCCCTTGAGGTACACCAAGTATTTCCTCTCGGACCTGTGAGTAATAAACATCTCTATTTTAATTCCTCTGTTGTCTGTTATTGAACCATGGCTCACCATCCGGCACCATATGCTACATGTAATAAGTGCTAATTTGACAAATTCACAACCATCTGAACCATTTTCAAGGGTACAGTTCAGAGGTGTTAAGTATATTTACATTGTTGTGCAACAGAGCTCTAGAATTTTTCATCTTCCAAAACTGAAACTCCATACCCATTAAACATGAATTCTCCTTCTTCATTTCCCCCAGCCCCTGGCAACCACCTTTCTACTTTCTGTTTCTATGATTTTTGCTACTTTAAGCACGTCACATGAGTGGAATCATACAGTATATGTCCTTTTGTGAATGGCTTATTTCACTTAGCATATCCTCCTGGTTCACTCATATTGTAGCATGTGACAGGATTTTCATCTTTTTAAAAGGCTGCATCATAATCCACTGTATGTACACAGGACATTTTTTTTTTCATTCCTTGATGGCCATTTGGGTTGCTTCCACCTTTTGGCCATTGTGAATAATTGTACAGTGAACATGGGTGTGTAAATATCTCTTTAAGACATGGCTTCAAAATTATTGTGGGTATATATCTAGAAGTGGGATTGCTGGGTCATGTGGTAATTCTAGTTTTAATTTTTTCAGGAGCCTCCTTAATTTTTCCATAAGGGTTGCACCGTTTTACAATCTTAGGAGCAATACACAAGGGGTCGATTTCTCTAGATCCTTGTCACCATTTGTTATTGTCTTTTCTTTTGATAGTGGCCATACTAATGGGTGTGAAGGTGGTATTTCATTGTGGTTTTGATTTGCATTTGTCTTATGATTAGTCACCTAATCATATGAACATCTTTCCATAAGCTTTTTGTCCATTTGTATATAAGATTTGGAAAATATCTATTAAAGTCATTTGTCCATTTCTTAATTGGGTTAATTTTTTGTTGTTGAGTTGGAGGAATTCCTTATATATTCTGGTTGTCAACTCCTTATCAGATATATGATTTGCAAGTATTTTTTCCCACTCCATAGGATACCTTTTCATTTTGTTGATGGTTTCCTTTGATGCACAGAAGTCTCATTTGTCTATTTTTACTTCTGTTGCCTATGGTTCCAGTGTCATATTCAAGAAAATTTTTCCAAATCCAATGCTGTAAAGCTTTTTCTCTATGATTTTTTCTAGACTTTAACAATGTTGGATCCTATGTTTAGGCCTTTAATCTACTTTGAGTTAATTTTTGTATATAGTATAAGATAAGGATCTACTTCACTCATCTGCATGCTTTCCTGGCACCATTTGCCACTCCTCAGTGTGTAGTCTTGGTATCCTTGTCGAAGATCATCTGATGATACAGATGAGGGTTTATTTCTGATCTCTGTTCAGTTCCGTTGGTCTACATGTCTGTCTTCAGGCCAGGAGCACACTGTCTGGATTACTGTTATTTTGTAGTATGTTTTGAAAATGGGAAGTGTGAGGCCTCCAACTGTCTGCTTCTTTTTTGGCTGGTGTCGGTGTGTGGTACTTCAGACTGTCTGGTGCTAGACTAAGCTGCAGTGATCTCCTTTCTCTGAGGCCCCCAACCTGTTTCATGTTCCTGTCAGCATTTAGATTATTCTGGCAAGACGGAAACTATTCTTTTAGTCAGCCCCTAGAAAAGTCAGAAAGTTGGATGTTGGATATATGTTCTGCTCTTCTTTTCCCTTCCCTGGTGAGAAGCTGGGGGTTGGGAATTTGTTCCCCATCGTGCAGTGTCATCCCATGGAGACGGGCTAAGGGGAGTAAATGGCACAAATTTTCCTACTGGACACGGTATGGTTGGTTCTTCACAACAGTGTCTCACCTGAGGTGCAGGAACTTCTTAACTGGTTTCTGGATTTCTCATAGAGGCCATTAGTTTTGTTGTTAAGTTGTTTCTTTGGGGAAGGAGAAGCTGTAGCATTCTCTAGAACTGACACTGATCGTTTCTAAGGTATTTATCTGAGTACTAAACCAGAACAAATGTCTAGGCCCATATATCTCATTTTAATTTTCTCTCTTAAACCATAGCAAAGTTTCTAGAACAATATATGGTTGATAATATTTGTTATCCTGACATATCGTTTGCTTTAGTTGTTGACTAGTTTGACCATTGGAAAGTGCCTTGGAGGCTGAGTCTTCTACTAGTTTTACAAAGTATGCCAGGTTGACACGGAAATTAGTCATTGCCCAGTACTTTATATTTTACAGGTTTGTTTTTTCTGTGTAATTATGAGCACTGAATATTTTACTGTAGTTCTATAAATGTCCATTTGTCTTACGAATCCATGTTCTTAATATCTCCTGTAACTATTGTTGATAGCCATTTTCCATTGTTTTTATAATTAAAACTTATTTGCAACAAATTATATCTGCTCAAGTGGCATTGTAACCTTATGTATACCTTTGATTTCCATCTTTCCTCGCCAGATATTACTCATTACCCTACATGTTGTCTCTATTCTCCTAAAATGCACTGTTTCCCACTTATTTATGTGCAGGGTAATCAAATGTTTTCTGAGGGCTGGGTCCTCTAAAACAGCCATGGACCAAGCTATAATGGTCATTTTGAAGGTACGTTTTGTAAATCTCTCTCCAGTCACCACCTTATTATCAAAGTTGTCTTCTCACCTCTGCATGTGATTTGATGTGTCAGTATCTCCTTGTTCTAAATTATACCCATTGCCACTTTTGATCTACACTGGAAATGGCTCCTCTTTCACTTCGTAGGTTAAAATGTTATGTACAACTGGTCCGTGTTAAAATTGAAACGATTCCTGCCTAATAATGCCTTATGGAATATTGAATTAAATAATTCCTAATTTCTCTTTCTGTCCCTCCCCTTTTTTCTATTTCACTTTGTGAGAACAAAAAATAGAACCAGATGAAAATGATTATACCAGGAGGATTGAACTTTTCAATCCCATTAATGAAAATTAATTTTCACTGAAATTCTCTAGTAATCACATAGCACCCATTCAGAGAACAAGAAAGAATTTAAATTTAAAATGCTGACAGGTGCTCTTTTAGCATTTAATTTATTTGTGAAAAGACACACATATGTATGTGTATGTGTATATATACACATGAGTAATTCAACTACTTCAGTATAATAATCAACTTTGTGTGTTTCAAAATTAATTTCCAGATTATTTATTGCTATTTCAAAGTCCACAAGTGGCTTACATATGATTTGTATGTTGCATTTAATATTCCATCAAAATGCCCTTTGCTAGTTGAAGAGCTCTTTCGGGGTAATAATAATTCATATCCGTTCCCCTAGCACTGATCTGTCATATAATCAGAACCAAGTAATTACCATCAAAATGCATGAGTAAATGATTTAATTTGTGAAATCTTAAAGGGTAAACCTACTTTGCAACTTGCAACAAAAAATAAAGGTATAACTTAATATAATGGGCAATCTTTGATAAACTGCCACTAGAAATGTAGCTTTGTCTCACCTCCTCTATTAGGTTCCTAGGGCTGCCATAACAAATTATCACAAACTGGGTGGTTCAAAACAAGTGAAATTTATAGTCTCACTGTTCTGGAAGCCAGCAGTCTGAAACAGGGTGTCGGCATGGTCACACTCCCTACTGAGGTTCTAGAGGAGAATTTTTTCCTTGACAATTTGTTCTGTTGGCTGCAGGCATTTCTTAGCTAGTATCTCTATCACTCCAATCTCTGTCTCATGACCAAATTGCCTTTACGTCTTCTCTCTGTGTTTTCTCTGCTATCTCAAATATCCTTGCCTTTCCCTTACGAGGACCCTTTTGTAGTATTAAGGGCCCAAAGGGATAACTCCTTATATCAAGACCTTAAACTAATTACATCTGCAAATGCTCTTTTTCCAAATAAGGTAGAATTCACAGGTTCCAAGAATTTGGCATGGATATATCATCTGGGTGGCAGAGGGGGGTGCAGTGGTGAGAGGCACTTTTCAACCGTTGCATCTTCCCAGTGTGACTGCATAAACTTTGTGAGCAGAGACCAAATCTTGTATTTTCTTCATCAGCATACATTAAAATACATAATCTTGACTAATACCCATTGACTGCCTGCTCTATTATCTTCATTGTGGTAGGTACTTTACACACATACACATATAAACTTCCCATAGCACCCATAAGAGGTAGGAATGCATCTTCCCATTTTATAGATGATGAAACTGAGGCTTGTAGGACTTAATTTATTTGTCCAAATTTGCACATATAAATGGTGACAAAGCTGGGATAACTAGCACAGTTATGCTTTTAGAGTGGCACAAGCCCTGTCCACTGGAGATGAACCATGTTGATTATAAATGGAGCCCTCCAAAAATCCATATTACTTGATAACATTCACATGAAAATATACAAGTATTCGATTCAACAAACCCAATTTAACTTAATCACATTTTCAGTATCAGTTCAGACAATACATTTAAATTCCTTAAGTTTACCAAGTGTTAATGCTAAACTCACTATTTTCCTTAAATAAGAAATGATGAAGTAATCTCATCACTGTAAAATTTTAGAAATGTTAAAAAATACACCAAAATGAACAATGAATGTGTCACAGTGCAGCTATCAACACTGCACTTTAAACCATGTAGTTCTAAGAATTTTGAATATTTTTATATGAAAATTATTATGAAAACTAAATGTAATGACAAGATTGTGCACATGTATCTCTTCTAATTTTTGTTTTCAGCCTGATATAGGTTTAGACGTAAGATATTTACTGAGATTGACTATTGAAATGGTACAACCAACCACAATACCAGAGGTAACTTGTGACCTTGGAAAAGAGTTTCTTTTCATGCCAGAAGAACAAAAAAATATAATAGAGCAGTCAGCTAAGAGAGGTGAGTAAGCAGTCCAAATCACATTAATCCAATCAGGAATTGAGGTGTTTTAAAGTTTATACTCTTAATCTCACAGTGGATTACTTCATGGTTCTGTGGAAAGTCTAGGGTTTGTTTTTCCAGGACTCATCCTCCATGGTTGACCCTGAAATCCATTTCCATAACCTCCTCTGGACTTATGAATTTCACTGAATTTCAGCCTTTCAGCTGCTACTTTCAGGATCAATAAAAACTTGAAAAGGAAAAATGACTTAAAACGTTGCTCTTATTTCTTTAATCATGTTTTTTGAAGAAATTGGTGTGTCCACCCCAACTTTGTCCTGGTGACTGTATCAACATGGGGAAGGAGTACAAACAATGGTGCTTGCCAAACCTCTGATTCAAATAGAATGCCAGCTGTTCCCCTGCCAAACAGCAGGTACTGGACAGCTAATGCAAGAGAATGAAACTGGATTACTGTCTAACACCATACACAAAAGTAAATTAGAAATGAATTAAAGACCTAAATATAACACCTGAAAGCAAAGAACTACTAGAAGAAAACATAGGCAGTAAAACTCTTGAACATCAACATTAGAAAATTTTTTCTGGATATGTCTTTCCAGGCAAGGGAAACAAAAGCAAAATTAAACAAATGGGACTGCATCAAACTAAAAAGCTTCTGCACATCAAATTAAACCAACAAGAAAATGAAAAGGCAACCTACTGAATGGGAGAAGATATTTGCAAACAATATATCTGTTAAGGGCCTAATATCCAAATATATACAGAACTCTTACAACTCAAGAACAAAAACCAAATAATCTGATTAAAAAATGGTCAGAAGACCTGAATAGACATTTTTCCAAAGGGCACATACAGATGGCCAACAGGCACGTAAAAGATGCTCAACATCACTAATCATCAGAGAAATGCAAATCAAAACTACGATGAGATATCACCTCACACCAGGCAGAATCTCTAGTATTAACAAGACAAGAAATAAGAAGTGTTGCCAAAGATGTGGAGAAAAGGGGACCCTTATACACTGCTGGTGGGATTGTAAATTGGTACAGCCCTATGGAAAGCAGTATGGAGGTTTCTCAAAAAGCAAAAAATAGAAATACCATATGACCCAGCAATTCCACTTCTGGGAATCTACTCAAAAAAAAGAAAATCATTAGTTTGAAAAGATATATGTATCCCTAGTTTATTGCCGCATTATTTACAATAGCCAAGATATGGAAGCAACTGAAGTGTCCATCACTAGGTGAATGGATAAAGAAGATGCAGTACATATATATAACAGAACGTTATTTCAGCCATAAACAAAATGAAATCTTGCCACTTGTGATGACATGGATGGACATAGATGGTATTATGCTAAGTGAATTAAGTCATTCATAGAAAGAACACCATATGGTTTCACTTATATGTAAAGTCTGAATAACAAAACAAACAAACAAAGCAGAAATAGACTCATAAACAGAGAATGGATGGCTGATTACTATGGGAGCAGGTGGCATTGGTGTGATCGTTGAAGGGGATAAAGAGGTAAAACTTCAAATTATAGCATGATTTAGTCATAGGGATGGAAGTACAGCATAAGGAATATAGTTCATAACATCATAGTATCTTTGGTATGGTGACAAATGGTAACTACACCTATCACGGCAAGCAATTAGTAATACATATATTTGATGAAGCACTGTTGTTCATCTGAAACTAATATAATATTTTATGTAAACTACATTTCAACTTATTTAAATTTTTTCAAGTGTACATCACAGTGGTTCCACAGTTCCCCTCCCCACACCTGCCCACTCCCCTCCCTGTTGGTAAACATAAGTCACTTTTCAGTGTCTATGAGTCTAATGCTGTTCTGTTCCTTCTGTTTTGCTTTGTTTTTATATTCCACAAATAACTGAAATCATATGGTATTTGCCTTCTCCACCTGGCTTACTTCACGAGTATAATACCCTCTAGATACATCCAGGTGTTGCAAATGGCAGGGTTTCTTTTCTTTTTATGGCTGAATATATACAGCCATTGTGTTTGTACCACATCTCCATTTCCATTCATCTATTGAGGGACACATAGGTTGCTTCCATTTCTTGGCTACTGCAAACAGTGCAGAAATAAATATAGGGTGCATATATCTTTTTGAATCAGCAAATTTGTTTTCTTCAGGCAAATTCCTAGGAGTGGCATGACTGGGTCAAATGGTATTTCTATTTTTAGTTTTTTGAGGAATCTCCATACTGCCTTCCATAGTGGTTGCACCAATTTGCAGTCCTACAATAGTGTAGGAGGGTTCCTATTTCTTCTCACCCTCGCCAACATTTGTTATTTCTTGTCTTTTGAATAGTGACCATTCTAACTGGTGTGAGGTGATATCTCATTGTGGTTTTGATTTGCATTTCCCTGATGATTAGCGATGTGGAGCATCTTTTCATGTACCTGTTGGCCATTTGCATTTCTTCTTTGGAGAAGTGTCTGTTCAGGTCCTCTGCCCATTTTTTGGTCAGGTTATTTGTTTCTTGGGCCTTGAGGCATATGAGTTCTTTATATATTTTGGATGTTAACCCCTTACCAGATTAATCATTTACAGATATATTCTCCCATACTGTAGGATGCCTTTTTGTTCTGCTGATGGTATCCTTTGCTTCACAGAAGCTTTTTGGTTTGAAGTCGTCCCACTTGTTCATTTTTTATTTTGTTTCCCTTACCCGAGGAAATGTGTAGGAAAAAGTTGCTCATATTTATATTCAAGAGACTTTTGCCTGTGTTTTCTTCTAAGAGCTTTATGGCTTCATGACTTACATTCAGGTCTTTGATCCATTTAGAGTTTCCCAACACCAGTTGTTGAAGAGGCTGTCTTTTCCCCATTGTATATTCATGGCTAATCTATTGTATATTAATTGACCATATATGCATGGGTTTATGTCTGGGCTTTCTATTCTGTTCCATTGATCTATGAGTCAGTTGTTGTTCCAGTACCAAATTGTTTTGATTACTGTAGCTTTATAGTAGAGCTTGAAGTCAGGGAGCATAATCCCCCCAGCTTTGTTCTTCTTTCTGAGGACTGCTTTGGCTGTTCGGGTCTTTTGTGGTTGCATATGAATTTTAGAACTGTTTGTTCTAGTTCACTGAAGAATGCTGTTGGCATTTTAATAGGGATTGCATTGAATCTGTAAATTGCTTTGGGCAGGATGGCCATTTTGGCAATATTAATTCTTCCTATCTACGAGCATGCAGTAGATTTCCATTTTTTGTGTCTTCTTTAATTTCTCTCATGAGTATCTTGTAGCTTTCAGAGTAAAGGTCTTTCACCTCCTTGGTTAGGTTTATTCCTAAGTATCTTATTCTATTTGATGCAATTGTAAATGGAGTTGTTTTCCTGATTTCTCTTTCTGCTAGTTTGTTGTTAGTATATAGTAATGCAACATATTTCTGTGTATTAATTTTGTATCCTGCAGGTTTGCTGAATTCAGTTCTAGTAGTTTTTTGGTGGAGTCTTTAGGATTTTCTACGTATAATACCATGTCATCTGCAAACAGGGAGAGTTTAACTTCTTCCTTGCCAATTTGGATGCCTTTTATATCTTTGTGTTATTGCTGTGGTTAGAACCTCCAGTGCTATGTTGAATGAAAGTGGTGACAGTGGGCATCCCTGTGTTGTTCCCGATTTTAGAGGAAAAATTTTCAGTTTTTCACAATTGAGTATGATGTTGGCTATGGGTTTGCCATATATGGCCTTTGTTATGTTAAGGTATGTACCCTCTATGCCCATTTTCTTGAGAGTTTTTATCATGAATGGATGTTGAATTTTGTGAAATTCTATTTAAGCATCTATTGAGATGATCAAGTGGTCTTTATCCTTCTTTTTGTTAATGTGGTATATGATACTGATGGATTTATGAATATTGTACCATCCTTGCATCCCTGGAATAAATCCCACTTGGTCATGATGGATGATCTCTTTGATGTATTTTTGGATTCAGTTTGCTCATATTTTCTTGAGGATTTTTGCATCTATGTTCATCAGGGATATTGGTTGGTAATTTTTTTTTTTGGTGCTGTCTTTGGTTTTGGTATTAGAGTGATGCTGGCCTTGGAGAATGCGTTTGGAAGTGTTTCCTCTTCTACTTTTTGGAATGCTTTAAGAATGATGGGTACTAGCTCTTCTTTAAATGTTTCACAGAATTTGGCTGTGAAGCTTCCTGGACCTGGAGTTTTGTTTTGGGGGAGTTTTTTGATTACCAATTCAATTTCATTGCTGGTAATTGGTCTGTTCAGATTTTCTGTTTCTTCCTTGTCATTCTGGGAAGCTTGTTTTTCTTTAGGAAGTTGTATTAGTTGGTCTTTCTGGGTTCTGTCTTGTAGTTTTGATTGGATTAAATTCCTCTACCTGCTCATTTTATCAGGGATCTGTGCTTCTTCCTTTGTATTATATGTCTCTGCTCTGTTTTCTGGTCTAAAGAACAATAGCTTTATGAAGAAGGTGTGCTATGGTGTCCAGAAGCTCAAGATACTTTACTCTCTAGTGCCTGAGTCTATTTTGTGGGGGCCCCAGTTGTTGGCATGCCATGGGTGGGGTGCCTTTCTGTCTTACTTCTGCAGTGGTGTAAGCCTGAGTGGGCAGTTTGCTTGAGTTGCTGCCTTTGTGATCAGCTCAGGAATCTCTGTTGAGCTTGCTGTGTGCAGGGCCACCCTCTCCCTGGCCTGAAGTAATGGTGGGGCTGCAGGGTTAATGGGTGGGTGGACCAATGTGCCCCAGTCAGACACACAGCACTGGGTTGGACACCTGCAGGGAGGAGGGAGCTCTTTAGGCTGGTTCCTCCAGGCACCTCTCTGGATGGGCTGAAATGGAGCCAAGCAAGCTGGGAGAGTCTCCCTCTGCCTTCCAGGCAGCAAAGTTTGATGCTGTTGCTGGGCCAAGTGGGTTGGTTCCCAGCAGCATGCAGGGAGGTGCCTTGGGGCCATGCTAGCAGCAAGGGGGATGGAGTGTCTGGAGCTCCTGAGAGTTCCTGATCTGTTGGGTCAAGGAAGGGCTGAGGAGGTATCCTCCACCTGATTTTTCCCCTGATGAGAGAGTTGTGCCCAACCCTTGTCACCTCGGGTACCCCTCCCACTGTTGGCACATCTTTCAAACTGCTGCATCTGCTTTGGATCTCAGGACTGGTTGAGTGTGCCTGCCCTCCACTGGCTGGAGTCTCAGCCTCCCAGAGTGTTCTGCCTGTCCCTGGTGTCCAGCCATGCTAATCCCCAGGACCCAGTGTAATGTGGGCTCATTCTCCCAGAGCAGATCTCCAGGGCAGGTGTGCAGTGCTCCTGGGCTCCTACCCCCTCCCTGCTCTGTTCGTCTTTCTCCCATTTGTAGGCTCTTCTGAGGGGAGGGCTTGGGTCCTGCTTAATCACAGCTTTGCTGCCTTATCCTTTTCTGTATGGTCCTCTCTTCTTCCTCAGGTGTAGAGGGCTCTATTCTGTAGTCTTCAGACCATTTTCAGGTCTAGTTAAATTTGCTGTATTTCCCTCATATGTTTTTGGGAGGTTTCCATCTTGCCTTTCTTTTCCGCCATCTTTAATCAGATAATCAACTATATTTAAAAAATAATACTGTACAAATAAAGACCAAGCAAAAAGGCACTAGATTTGGGGTCCCAACTCTTCACCCCCTGGGAGAACCTGGGAGTTGGGAGGTACCTCTCAATTGTATGGTACTATATCCAGACTGGGTTTTGTGGTGAGTGTCACAATCTTTCCTACCCATTTTTATGTGGGTGATACGGGCATTTTCTCATTTGGCAGATTATAGGAGTTGCTCAGCCAGTTTCTGGATTTCTTTCAGAGGCAATTACTCCCAATCTAGGTATAGATTCTGTGTGTCCATGGGAGGAGGTGATTTCAGGAGACTCCTATGCTGCCATTTTGAACCACAACTTTGAAATACAGTTCATTTTATTTCACAACTGCAACACATGTTGAAAAAATTTAAATAATTAATTTCTTTTTATTTTGCAAAGCCATTGTTTTATTTATAATGAAAATATAAATATAAATAGGATTATAATTTAGTTATAATTACAAGTGTTTGAAGAATACATTTTGCACCAAATGTATTTTATTTTGTATTGATACTCAATAACTCAAGCTGCAACCTCTCATGAACTCAAGCTCATGCCTTCATTTGAATGGGAGATATTCAATTAAATGCACTACTGGCTCATGATCTCCCAGCAAAATGTCCTCCAGTGTATTTTATCTCATTTAGCATCCTCATCATGCAGTCAGCTATGCAAGCCATGACTTTCAAACTTTCCTGACTGTGACCTTATGTTAAGAAATCTATTTTATTTTGTAACTTAGAAAATACAAAAACACACACAAAATTGGAGCATCATGAACGATACATACCCACACTGTGTGTGATGACTTCTGATACTATTTTATTCAATTTTTCACTGTATGTTTTTTTGACAAAAACTTCACATATCAAATTAAGCATTTAAAAGTATACATGCACATTCAAAATGTTATGCAACCATCACCTCTATGAAGCCCTAAAACATTTCCATCACCCAAACAGGAAACCCTGTACCCATCATGCTATAAACTGCCCTTGCCCTCTATCCCTTGGTAACCACTAATCTACTTTGTATCTCTGTGGATTTACCTATTCTGGATATTTCACATACATGAATCATACAGATGTGACTTTTTGTGTCTTTTGTTTGAAAATATTTTACTGACTACTGCTTACCAAATGAATTTGATGATTCATCAATGGACCACCCATAGCCCCTTTGGACCATATATAGCACTTCCTTCCCCCTGTCACTTAACCTTCCAAACACAGACTTTCATCAGTTTGCATCTATGTCCTGAATCTCCCTACTGGCTTTCAAGAGTCTGGTTTTGAATTTACCCAGGATGTAGGAGCCATTCAGTTCATTTCTGGATTTCTCACAGAGGGAATTTGCCCATGAATTGTTGAATTGGTGCTGAATTGTGGGAGGAAGGAGGGTCTAGGACTTCTTACTCTACCATCTTGTTAATGTCATTTCTTGAAACTCGCTTTTAATGACGTATTTTTAAAGGTTCAAAAATTCCCTACATTTAACATCTTAAATACATCTCATTCCACTAATCTAGTAGTTTGCAAATTAAATTCTTGCCAATGGTACTTATCTTTCTTTTCTTGAAACCATGCAAGATATATTTCCAGTGAATTTCAGTGAATTTTTGGCATAAATAAAGGATTTTTGAATTACTGATTGGTTATATAAACTACCTCAGTTCATCCTCACTCAGAGGTAGAACCAGCATGAGATAAAAATATTTGCTGCAGATAAACCACTCATATATATAATAAGGAGGTGATCCTACTATAAATACAAACCTTAGTTTTTCTTTGTATTTCATGATAATTATCAAAGTTTCTTGAGTAACAGGTGCTATATTTTATAAAGATTGGATTACACTGCTAAACTGTAATTTTATTTTTTGAAAGATTATCTGGCAAAAAACAGTGAAAAATAACTGACTTCCTTCTCAAACATGTATTGTTTATTCTGTAATTGTTAATATTAAATATTATACTATGCCCATTGTAGCTTTTGATTAGAGGAGATACTCTAACTCTCATTATGTTGTGATGGAGTTGCTGGCTTCCTTCAGAATTTCTAAAGTGGTAACTTAATCTCATACCATACAGTCTCATGTTAGTCTAGTTGACCACACTGGTACCTGAATGTGCATGTGATAGGAGGATAAGGACAACTTCATTGCACAGTGAAAAGCATCTATGCTCAGAATCAGTTAATTTCTTTTGAGTTTGTCAAGCCTACAATGTAGGTTCTCAGTGCTTTGATAGGTACCATGGGATGAACAATACACTGTAGGCTTCAAAATAAAAGGCATGTTTCTGGTATTAGGGATTCTGAATCAACTTTAAAAAATTAATCCTGATTTCCTTTCATATGTCCAGTAATTCTGTGTGGTCACTGTGCTATGAGCACCACTAAAAACTCTTACCAATGGCTGCTTTACCAATATTCATTGAGCAGGCATGCTGAGAATGAAGAATGTATGCAAGGTAAGACATTAATCACATGAATATCAACTCTGCCTATACCCGCTGCACAAAGATGCTGACTCAAACAAAAGTATTCAATTCTGTTTCTCTTTTGCTTCCTGCCATATTTGCACAGCTGATCCACTTCATCACTTCACCATAGAGGTATCTGAATTCAGTTTCATCCTTCTGCACTCAGGAAGGTTGTTCATCAAACTTCAATCAACTTTCACTATGTTAAGATTTGATGGTGTATTCTTAAACCAAGTCACATTAATTACATTTTAAAGCCACTAAATATTTGAATCTCTCGATTGCTTGAAATAAGCAGAAACTATACCTGGATAAGCATTATAATGTAAATGCAAAGTTGTTGGCCCTTATGTTAATTTTCTGGCCTGGGTATTACTACTCAACATGTCATGAACATAAATATTAAAATGTAGAGAGTGTGATTTTGCACATACTGTGTTTTATTTCATGCCTGAATAATAATTTTCAAAAACAATGGTCAATCATTTCTAAGCATGTCCAAGTGAGCTGCACAGCAGCCTAAGAATTGTTTCAATACATTCTCATCACAATCATACAGTGGAAGTATTATTTTCAACCTTATTTTAAGGATCAGAGAATTGAGACCCAGAGAAATCAAGGCCAGGCAGCTAATAAGAGGTTGAGTCGAGACCTGAACCCAGAATATCTGGCTTCAGCTTGTGTTCATGACTATTTTTCACCATTACCTGTAGTTTGCCAAGTGGTTGTGACTTTTAATGCAGATAAAAATTTTAGATAGCTTTTTAAAGGTATTGTTATTTATTTTTACTTCAAATGTTACTAGTGAAGAAAGTAAATGCAGGAATGTACTTTCTATCTCGGAGAATACAAAAGAGCTCTAAAAATGGCCATCTGAGAGGCAGTGGAATCAAATATAATACAGGAGTCCTGAAAGCAGTACAGGGCCTGTGGGTGATGAGTGTCATATTTTCCAAAAATATGTAATTTAGAAGAGTTGTTTTGAGACAAACAGGTATCTGTCTTATACATGACCTGAACCAAGTATTTTGGAAATATTCTTTATTCTCTAAAAAGCAACAAATAAATAAACAGTAATCTTCATACAGAAGGAAAAATATAGAAGAAATTTGTTTCTTTTATACCAATAAAAGGGTCACCATGGTGATTATCAGTTCTGAATCATAATAGCTTTAGAAAATTCTAGTCTAGAAGTTGAAAGTGAAATTTTTTACCAAACACAAGTAAATAATCTTTTGTGGACCAGTTAAGTACTGGTACTTGATTTGACTCTTAGCATCTTCTTCTAAGTTGTAACAAATCTCCAAGGATTCATCTGAAGCTGGCCTTGAATCAATAACTCATCCTTTCAGTGGCTGGTTTCAAACTTTAGCATTTCCAATATACTGCTCTAACCTTTGCAATTTTCCCTGCCCTTTTCATCCTTGAATCAATCAGATTTTCTTTTATTTAACTCATTGAATTGGTATCTTTTTCAAATAAACAGTTCATTGCAAATGGTTAACTGATGAACTTTTGAAAATATAGTATTATCATGTAAGTGCAGACATATAAGGGAGCTTTTTAAAATAAAAATTCATGGTTTATTTTTCTAGGTCGACGTTTGAAATAACTACTATGAACAAAACTCATATAGATATTATTTCTTCTCTTGATTTCACTGATTAAATGTATCGAACAGACACACACAACTGAGTTGCTGACTAATCTAAAATCAACTAATGGCAGTGTTTATACAATAAGCTTTATTTCTGATAGTGCCTTTTGTCCTGAACTGAGGGAAATGGCTACGGATTTTTATCCACTTCATTTGTTGCTAGTCTGGATTCACGTAAAGAGCTCTGCATTGCAGAAATCTTTAAGCTGGAGTTGTTTAGTGCAGATCTTGACTCTTGAAACTTATTTGGTTAAGACATCACAAGTGCCAATATTATGAACTCATATTATGCTACCAGAGCCTCTAAATGAGTTGCATTGCTGCATAACAGAAAAAAAGGGACAGCCGTCAACAGCAAATGTGGGAACTGGAAGCTCTTTTCAGTCTCAAACATTATATTCTGATATTTTCTTTCTTGGTTTTCAGTTGTTCCATTTTTAATTTTCAAAGTGTTGGCATTACTTATTTGATTCTTGATTGATTGGTTCCAGCAAGTTTTGACATCCTGGAGCTCTGCTCAGTGTGCGAGCCACATTGGCTCCCTCTACCTCTACTTGTTTTAGCTTTTCAAGCATTAGAATTGGAGCTTTAAAGATTTTACTGCCTCTCCTTTAGAAGAACTCTGCAATTAAGATGGGCTAAAAATGTTCATTGTTTTTAAAAATGCACATGCTCACTGGGATACTTTTTAATTTTCCTCTCTGCACCCAAGTGGATAATTAAAGCAAAGGGTATTAGTGGATATTAGTGTTCTACTGCTTATTGTGTTCAATAATAGCAGAATGTGTCTTAGCAGAGAAGCACAGAAAAACTCCATTATTGCATGACACTTGGGGAAACATGGAAACATGACTTTCTCTTTTTTTGTAACTTATAACAGCTTTTTGTAACACATCTTGTAGCAGGTTTCAAGTTACTTGATCTCTGTTATCCAGGATTTATTTTATAAAATAATCAAAAAGTAAACAACCACTTGTTAATAATTAACTGTAAGTCCTTATATAATTATGTGGCTACTCAGTGTGCTTCTAAAAATATCTTAACATATTTGTGATTTAAATCCCCTAACAAATAGAGAGGCTTTATAGACAGATTGTTGGTATTGCAATAAACTAAAAATGTGTCAAGTATCTGCAATGACTGATTCATCACACTAGGGCTCAACAAACTTATCTGTAAAGGGGCAGATAGTAAAGTAAATATTTTTGGCTTTTGTAGCCTATATGGTCTCTGCTGCAGCTATTCAACTCTGCAACTATAGTGCAAAAGCAGCCATGAACAATATGTAAACAGATGATCAGGGCTACATTCCAAGAAGACTATTTACAAAAATAAGCAGTGGGCCAGATTTGACCCTTGGGCCCAGGTGTGCCAACTCCTTCCTTATTCTCTCGAAGGCAGACATTTAATTTATCTATGTTACTCTAGAAATGCATGCTTAGCCACATATAGAAATAATTTAAGCTATCTGGTAGTAAATAACAATGTTTTACTATATTAAATGTTTTAGATGTTCTTGGGAAACTTTTAACAAAGAGATCAAATAATGAATAAAACACTATATGGGTATGAAAGTATTATGTAAATACAGTTGGATCAATATTTTAAGATAAAAAATAAATTGTGTAATAATTTACATGTTCTTAATTTTCCACATTTGGTTTAAACCACTGTCGACTATAGAGCTAGAGAAATACAGTAAACTTGTCATTCAAAGGTGTACCAATCTTTTTCTAGTTCAACACAATCTCTTTTTTTTTACTGAAGCATAGCTTAAGTACAGTCTTATAGTGGTTACAGTATACAACACAATGATTCAACAGTTACCCACATGATTAAATCCTCACCCCAACTAGTGTGTGTACTGCCAACATAGAAAGATGTTACAGAATCATTGGCTATATTCTTCATGCTTCAGCACAATCTCTTTTAAGCAAATTCACTCTCTGTCAGATAAATGTTCAGGCTCCCCACTTTCTCCCCACTTTCCTTCACATAGCGGTGGGCATGGGAATCAACGGTAGGCAGCTGAAGTGATGGAGAGGTATTTCTAGATCAACAGCTGAGTCCTGTTGCTGTCCTCTTGGTCCTTGGGAGGCTTCTGTGTTTAAATCCAAGGACGGTGAAAACCTTGGGCTGTCCAGTTTTACGGGCTGGCCAGGCTTTATCTCAGCGTGAAGATTCCCACGAGGTTGACTATAATCCTCACTGGAACCACAGAACAGGCATGATCTGGCCTTTCAACCAGATGGGCTCTTTGAGCCACCTTGCTGATCCCTTCACAAAATCTCTAGCCTATACGTTCAGGTATTTCATAAGACCTCAATGTGGCAATTAGGAATTCATGGATCAATCCCACACAGTTGCCACAGGGGACCCTGTGATTCTATTTCTAATCTTTCTGCCTGAACTTCTACTTTTACTCTGATTTGGGTGTCATGTACTCACAGGGTGCTCACTGTGAGGTATTCCTCACCCAGATTCCCAAACTCAGTATAGCACAAGATTATCTCTGAGGTCTGTCTATTTTGCAACAATTACCTTGCTTTGCTAATCTGCTCATTCTCCTTCCCCTCTGGAATTCAAGAGAAGGACTGGGGCAAAGAAGGATACCAGTCTCTGGATCTCCCTCTCTATATAAAAAGAATCGTCCTTCCCTTTTCTTGTGAGGAAATCTCCCTCACTGTAACTTTCTCTTTCTCTCTTTCCTTTTCCTAGGCACCCTCTACATACATTATTATATTCATTTCCTTGGTAACAAAGCCTCATTATTTGGCCTTCATTAGTTGAAGGACTACAGGGAAACAAGACTGACAAGAATAAAAATGTTTAATGTTGTATACCATTGTGCTAATGCTATCAATGTTATTCCAAAAAGCACTAAATAACTTCTCATTTAAATATTTGTAAATGTCCTGCAATTATGTCAATGATAGAACTATATTCTCTCTTGTTGTCTTTCAACAGAAGATGGGAATGTGCCTTTGGATGCTACAGAGTTCACAGAATCTCTGCTGGTGGTAGGTTGATAGCAAGATTCATGACATGTCACCAAAAGGGAAATTGGTGGGTGTGAGCATCTCACAGCATTTTAGATCCTATGTCTTAACTCCACTGCTACCCCAAACACACACACACACCCCCCACACCATTAGTTTTCCAAGACAACAGAATTTCTGAAGTTGCAAACTCCTTATCAAGCTTTCAGAATGCTTATTTCTCTAATAACTTTTTTCTTCCTGACATCTTGGCTATTTCCACTTTTATCATCTGTCCCAGAAATACTGCCCTTTAAAATTCAAGGAATCTTGTTCTCTTTACTTCTGTTTTGTTGACTGTATGTTCTAGATATTTATAATATTTTATTCATGATCCAGTCATCCAGCAGGCAAGCACTGATGAACCGCTCTGTTCCCTTTATTATACGAGTACCTGATACACAAATCCTCCCTTCAACAGTCTCACAGTGGGAAGGACACAAATCAACTACAACAAGTGTGAGAAATATTGCAATAAAGGTGTGCACAGGTTGCCACACAATTCTACTAAGTGAAGTAATTATTCCAGGCTTAGCAGATGCAGAGATCTGGAGAGAGAGAGGGCATTCAAGCTGGTACCTGAAGAGAGCATGACTAAAGTTTGGCAGATGGAAAATGAGGGAGAAAGCATTGAACACAGAAGGGCATGGGCAAGTATTTTAGAATAATGCACAGGCCATTTGGGGCAGAGAGAAAGAGAGAGAGAGGAAACTCACCCATCAGTGGGGAAGGGGACAGTCTTTTCAACAAATGGTGCTGGGATAAAGGGTGCCAATGCAATAAAATTTGGAACCCTACCTCACAGCATATACAAAACATAACTTGAAATGGACCATTTACCTAACTATTAGAGCTAAAACTATAACTCTTAGAAGAAAACCTAGTGACTCTAGATTTGGTCATGGATTCTTAGATATGACAGCAAATGCATGAGCAATAAAAGAAAAAAATAGATGAGCTGGACCTCAACAAACATTTAAAATATTGTGTATTACAGGATATTGTCAAGAGAGTGAAAAGGAGAAATTATTTGCAAATCATATATCTGTTACAAATGGACAAGCAAATGAAAAGATGGTTGATGTCATTTGTCATTAGGGAGATGCAGTTGAAAACCACAATGAGATACACTTCACAGAATTAAAAAATTATAGAAAACAACAAGTACTGGTGAGGATGTGGAGAGACTGGGACCCTTGCAAATAGATGGTGGAAATGTAAAATGGAGCAGCCACTCTACAAAACAGTTTAGCAGTTTCTCATAAAGCTAAGTGTAAAGTACCATCCGACCAAGCAGTTGCACTTCCAGGTTTAAATATAAAAGGATGGGAAAAGGATATGCAAACAAATACTTGGCACGAATGCTCACTATAGCACTATTCATTAGCATCAAAAGGTGGAAACAGCCCAAATGCCCATCAATGGATAGAGAATCACATTGTGGCATTGCTATGTAGCCATAAAAGGACGAGTACTGACGCATGCTGCAATGTTAACGAACCTTGAAAACATTAAGTGAAAGAAGCCAGACATAAAAGGACAGATGCTGTGATTCCTTTTTAGTGAAATATCCAGTATAGGTAAATCCATAGTACAGAGAGCATATTGGCGCTTGCCAGAGGCTGGGGGAGAGGGTCTCAGGGAGTGGCTGCTTAATAGGTACACGGTTTCCTTTTGCAGAAACAACACTTCAAGAGCTGGATAGAGATGGTAGTTGCATAACACTGTAGATGTACTGAGTACCAATGAAGTGTACACTTTCAAAATTGTTAATTTGACATTATGTTGATTTCGTCACAATTAAAACAGTTCCCCAAGCTAAAAATCTCCCTGGCTATGTAATATGGAGCAGAAATTAAGGGCCTTGTTCACACAGTGGTCTGTGCATGAAAGCAGACTCATAGTTGTTTCCTAAGGAGAATTTTGACCCCATTCATAAGGACTTGTCCAGTGGGGTGGGTTGCCTTTCACTCAGATACAAATCCTTGTTATGCTCCTCAATTTCCACATGACGACGTGAACCCAACCTTTAATTCAACTGTTAGTTATGGCATATTGTTTACTTGTAAGTGAACTGCTACAGTTTAGGTGATATACAATAGTTACTATTTATGATGTGACTTACGACAGGCACTCTTAACAGAGCACTTTATCTTTACCCCAGGACATTTTTGGCTTCCCATATAGAATTTATCTGGGCCATCTTCCAACTGCCAAACCACACCTTTTTCCCTGGGGGCTTTCTCTGGATGACACAGCCTGCTCAGCCCACCCTGGGCAGCAGCCTTGAGGTAACATCAATGAATGCACGGCAGGAGCTGATGAATAAACACCATCGTTCCCATGCCCTCGAATGGGACACTTCTGAGGTGTATATTCTGCCCTTAAAGTTATTCGCACACTCCTAACAGATGTAGTTCCCAGAAGGCTTGAGCCTCATTACCCACTGTATGAACTTGCTTCATCATACTGCACCCTTTACTGGATTCCTTCCATTCTCTGTCTCCTCTCCGCGCCCAGTCTGAGTGCTCCTCAGATCACGTCACAACGGCTGCTCCTGAAGGGACAGTGGCAAAGACAGGAACCCTCCGAAATAGGCATTACCTCCATTTCTAAAGATGAGAAAACTCGGTAGAAAACTCCTATGAGGCTTAGCAACTTGCTCAAGATCACAGAGCTATTAAGTGATATTGCTGGGATAAAAACCCAAGACTGTATGGGTGTCTGAATCACTTTGCACCTGGCCTGTCAGTAAGCAGGCAGAACACAGTCTCACCAACTGCTCACCTAGGTATACACAAAGCCCACAACCTCTACTGCAGAAGTAATACTAGTAAATGATTAGAGGGAAGTCTTGCACTATCTTTCCCTTTAGGTGCTTTAAAATCTATGAATGATTAAATCAAATGAGCCCAAAGACCTGTACCTGAAATCTGCTACATCCTTCCCCAGCCACACTAAGATTGAATTCAGTGAATTTCACTGCGTTGTGATTTCAAATACTCACGTCAGACAACACAGAAATATTCTGAGGAAATCATCATGATGTGTAGGTAGGAACGTTTTCAGTGGCCTTCTTGTTCCATCGCAGCCTCTGTGAAAAATTTGAGAGAAATTTCTTTCAGAACTAGCATCAGGAATAGCAGCTGACTCTTTCAAGCAATTAGTTGGTTTTTATCCTGTGGAGCATGATTGTGTTACTCTGTTTTTCCTCCATACACTGGCTGCTAAACAGGCATTTTGGCTTACCTACAGCAAATGACATGGCCATACTGTATCTAATCCCTAACTGCAGGTTATGCCCCTAATCTTGTTTCAACTTCTAAAAAATGACTTGTAATTCACCTTTTCTTGTGTTTTTTTTGTTTGTTTGTTTTTTGAGAGGGCATCTCTCATATTTATTGATCAAATGGTTGTTAACAACAATAAAATTCTGTATAGGGGACTCAATGCACAGTCATTAATCAACCCCAAGCCTATATCTCAACAGTTTCCAATCTTCTGAAGCATAACAAACAAGTTCTCACATGGTGAACAAGGTCTTACATAGTGAATAAGTTCTTACATGGTGAACAGTGCAAGGGCAGCCATCACAGAAAGTTTCGGTTTTGATCACGCATCATGAACTATAAACAATCAAGTCAGATATGATTATTCATTTGATTTTTATACATGCTTTATATGTAATCCCACATTTCTCCCTTATTATTATTATTTTTTAATAAAATGCTGAAGTGGTAGGTAGATGCAAGATAAAGGCAGAAAACATAATTTAGTGCTGTAAGAGGGCAAATGTAGATGATCAGGTCTGTGCCTATAGACTAAGTATTAATCCACTTTTCTTGTGTTTTATGTCTCTGTGATACCTTTAAAAGCTTTTGTCACAGATGAAGGCATAAATAAATGCACTTATGAGCCAACTAGTGCCACAGTTTGTTATTTGAAAGCTTTTGATTGCTGCAGAAATAGTCTTCCCAAGACATGTTAAACTGACAGAAGTGGACTGTAACTCTCAACTGTTTTTGGCCTTCTCCTATCTTACCCAGATGAAGAACAGAAGACTCCAGGCAGGGACATGCACAAACTATAACAATAGGATCATAGCAAGACCTTGAAAGAACTTTCAGTTGAATACTATGCAAGGCAGTGTATAGAAAAGATTATGTTTCAGGGGTCTGTCCATATCTTCACACCTGTCAGCTACAAAAGGTGAGTGGGATGGGGCAGTTGGATGGAGATTCGAAGATGCATCAATAAGCCTTAACCAAATACATATTTCCCTGATTATCCATTTGGGGAATTCCACTTGCCTGGTGGCTGTGGCCCTGAAGCCTGACAGAATGCACTCAGAGTTTCTTGTTCTTGATGACTACTAGGCATAATCATTTAAGTGCCTGAACCTCATTTTATCTTAAGTTATTCAATTCTGTCCTTAGTGGGAAGGGCTGGGGGGAGGGCATATACATCAAGTTATAAGTGCTTACTTGCAAGCCTGAAAATAGACTGGGCAGACAGCATAAACTTTCCTTATAATAACTGTATAATAAGTTTTGACAACCTAGCTAGCTGTAAGTGCTCAAAATGCGTTACTTATTTATGGTAATTATTTGACCTGCTTTATTAACCTCAGAAATTAGCAAAACTTCAGGAAGCTACACATCAGTCTGTGCAATAGGTGAGCATTTGGCTCTGCTGTCAAACCCATTTTCTTAAATTCTAACTGCCAGTCTGATTTTAACAGATGTAATATGCAGGATGCCAATCAGAGTACAGGATATTACTTTTAAACTAATACTTCCAATATAACTTTACCACTTTACATTTCTTTGTAATTGCCTTACATTAAGAAAAAGTATTATTATTATTATTGTATCCCCAGATATGTGGTCAGCAGTATGCAGGAAAATAATTTATTGTTAAAATGAATGACAGTTATTTGTCATGTTTTGTGCTTAATTATGGCATGCCAATCATGCTGATTCACAGTGACACACGCCCTTAAGGCCTACAGAAATAATCTGGCACTGGAAAAGTCATGATTTGAGCATCAGTTAAAAGCATTATTAGTTCTATGCAACTTCAGAATTCTAACAGCATCGGTAACTAAAGTTCTGTCATTGCATCTGCTGAATTATTTTGAAATTTGCATGAGGAATAAGAGACAAAAAGTGATAATTGAACTTCATTAAAATTGCAGGCTTTTGTCCCTCAAAAGACATTATCAAGAAAGTGAAAATACCACCCACAAAATGAGAGAAAATTTTTGTAAATAATGTATTGGATAAAGTTTTAATACCTAGAACATATATATGTATGTGTGTTTGTGTATATACAATCCAAGGTATGTGTGTGTATATACACATATATATAATCTTACAACTCAACAACAGAAGACAAACAACCCAATTTAAAAAATGTACAAAGGACCTGAACACTTAAAAGTTAAACACAGTGTTGCTATGACCCATAAATTACATTTTTAGGTTTATACACAAAATAACTGGAAACAGGTACTGTGTGCCATTATCCACTGCAACATTATTCATAATAACCAAAGGTGGAAAAACTTCAAATATCTATTCACAGATGAAAGGATTAACAAATGTGGTACATATATACACACAATGGAGTATCATTCAGCCCTAAAAGAAGTGATGTGCTGATTTATGCTATACCATGAATGAATATTGAAAATATTATGCTAAGTCAAAAGACCAGACATAAAAGGATAAATATTATATAGTTCCACTTATATAAATAGCTGTAAAAAAAATAATATAATGAGAATGTAGATGAGAAGTTACCAGGGGATGGGTGGAAAGGAGAATAAGAATTATTGATTAATAGTTACAAAATTTACATTTGAGATGAAGAAAAAGTGGAAATAGTGATTATAGACATGCAACACTGTGAACATTAGTAATGCTACTCAACTACACCTTAAAAATGGGTAAAATGTCAAATTTTATGTTATATATACTTTGGGACAGAAGATTACAATGTATAAAAAAAATTCTGCACATTTTAGTGTTAACAGTTCACAACCCCTTTTGCATGAAGACTACATTCATCTTGGATTTTCCTTCCACTGGCCTAGTGTACGGACAGAGTCAGCTTTCAAACAAGTTGTGTTTATTAAGTAATAATTAATCATTCACCTATTTGTAGTAAGATTTGAAATTGTTCAACAGAGTTTCTGTAGAGGGTAAAGGAACAGTTACATTCCTCAATGAGATCCTGTAATTTCAGCTAACACACTTTACCTTTTCATTTACCTGCATAGACTTTTTATGTGCAAATGGATGACTGATTTCTACTTGAGCTTTTAATATAATGCCCTTTGAGTGTCTCTAGGGGTCCAGGGTTCTAAGGATCCAGGGTTTGAAGCCACTGGCATAGTGCAGAGTATCTAACATATAAACAATATAAATGTTTACTAAATAAACAACAAAAAATTTAACTTAGCCAGTAATGTGTGTATAAAATTATCAGAAAAAAGGGGGTAACATTTTCTAACTCAGATATTTATGTAATGGATGTGGATAATATTTAATTAAGGAACAACAGCTGGGGTACAACTCAAGGGCATTATTTATATTAGAAATGTGATTCCTGGAATCATAATTGGTGTTATTTAAATGTGAAAGTTAAGTTTTACTTTCAGTTGTTCATTCCCTTAGTCATTAGACCTCAGAAGAGCACTGTGTGTGGAGTACTGTAGATTGTTTAATAGTAAGATCATGTCTAGGGTCTTCATCAGCTATTGTCACCAATGTGCTGCAACACAAACCACCTTAAAACTGATTTAGAACAAAACTTTACACTAACCCATATGTGTAGGTTAGCTGGTATTCAGACAACTGAGGTTGGGTTTTTTGTGTAATATCTAAGAATCCATACAAATAAAAATCTCTACCATCACTAGCTCTGCAAGGAAGTTAATATTTAATCTTACAGAATGGATATGTTTCATATTTTTACAGTTATCTCTTATAAGGGAAATAATGAATGCATTTATTTTTTAAAAATTCATTCTCAGATTTCCTTCTTTTGGCTGGGAACAACCACTCGTGACTTTTTGTTGCTGTTTATTCTTCCTGAATTGTGGTGGCTAAAATGGATGTCCTTTCGTATAGCAACTGAGCAGGTACTGGGATCCCTGCCTCCTTGATAAAAGTAGACAGAGTCATTATTGAGTTATATTTATCTTTTGATCACATGTAAATGGTGCTCTGATATTTACCACAAATGCTATCACCAGGAAAACTAATAGGAGGAAAAGGGCAAATGCTGAGACATTCATCTTGTACCCAAGCACTCCATTTCTGGGTACATTAGCAAACTCTCCACGTATGACATTGGCTTATTTCCCAGAACAGAGGTTTTTATTTTTTTCCTCAGGACTGAGTTTTGAGAATGCTAAGCTCATGTGTAAGAAATTAGATATATATGATATACAATTATAATATATTATATTTATATATATATATACACGTTCTATACATACAGTATTACATAATATATAGAATTCTATATAGTATTCTAATAGAATTCTATTCTATATTCTATATAATATATATTATGTATGTGTGTATACATATATATACATACATACAAACACATTTAGGTAGCTAAAGAATGTTGAATAACTGGTGGATTACATTCTAACCATTGGCAGTCCCTTAACATGTGATTTATATTTAGAAAGCTCTCCATTCTTTGCCATCCCCAAAGACTCATCTCCCCAAACAGTGGGGATGTGAGGTCTCACTACCACCATCTATCTTCTGTCCATCAGGAAATAACTCTAGGCATTTTCCCTATTCTATCTGTCACCACAAGAAAGCCAGTTCTTCCATGCTATCTCTCATTCTCTGAATTCTTATCACCAAGGGCACTATATATCTATTTTTCTGACTACAACGCTCACCCATTACCAAATCCTAAAACCACAGCACACCATCTTCCAGAAATTTTAATCTGTCATTAGGAAAATCATGTATATCTCCTATATCAGCTTCCCTAACGTTCTCGGTACCTTCTTGCTCTCCCTGAAACCTAGGCAGTCCCTTCCTGTGAGGACAGTGCTTTCCATGCCCATCCATTTCACGTGGTGGTTCTTTTCTCTCCTAACCTTCCCTCCCTCCTAAACATTCTTTGAATCACGTTGAATCTGAGGCCATGAAACAAAATCACTTAACTATAAAGTTTAACTATCAGCTCTACATAAGCCTCTCATTCTTTGAAGATTTTGTAGTTCAAGCTCGGACATTACTCTTGTTACAACCCTTGGGGATTTCAATACCGTGTCTAACCATCCCCAATTATCTTGTTCTCCACCCACACACAGCAACCGACTCTTGCTCTCACACCCTAGATCAAGACATTCTCAATAACTGCAATTCCTCCATGATCTCAATTTCAAATATCCCATTCTCTTACTACCACCTCTATTGTCCAAGTTCCAGGAATTCTTCAAATATCTTCCCTCATGATGTACTCACTTCATGTGATAAATCCATGGCCCATAATTGCAGTAATTCTCTTACATATACTCCCATCTTCCTTGCTTCCCTCTCTATTCCCAGCTTACTTGATGTACTTGTAAATAGTGAGGTCATCCAAGCTTGTCTTTGTTCAGATGAAGGTGGCTGGAGAAAAGCATACAATCATACTGAAATGTCTCACTTTTTTTTTTTTGAGAGGACATCTCTCATATTTATTGATCAGATGGTTGTTAACAATAAAATTCTGTATAGGGGACTCAATGCACAATCATTAATCAACCCCAAGCCTAATTCTCAACAGTCTCCAATCTTCTAAAGCATAACAAACAAGTTCTCACATGGTGAACAAGTTCTTACATAGTGAATAAGTTCTTACATGGTGAACAGTGCAAGGGCAGTCATATCACAGAAACTTTCGGTTTTGATCACGCATCATGAACTATAAACAATCAAGTCAGATATGATTTTTCATTTGATTTTTATACTTGATTTATATGTGAATCCCACATTTCTCCTTTATTATTATTATTTTTAATAAAATGCTGAAGTGGTAGGTAGATGCAAGATAAAGGTAGAAAACATAGTTTAGTGCTGTAAGAGGGCAAATGTAGATAATCAGGTGTGTGCCTATAGACTAGGTATTAATCCAAGCTAGACAAGGGCAACAAAACATCCATGGATGCAGAAGATTTCTCTCAAAACAGGGGGGGTGAGGTTCTAAGCCTCACCTCTGTTGATCCCCACTGAAATGTCTCACTTTTAATCCATGCCCATTAGCCTCGAATGGATCCTAAATGACGCCTTGCAATTACATCACATTTCCTGACCTTTCTCACTCTGACCATTTCATATCTTTTCCTCTCTCTTTATATAGCCCAAACCTCTCTCCACATGCTTAATCTTAACTAATGACTGATAATTCTAATTTACTAAGAATACAAAGGCAATCAAATAAGAACTTCCAAAAGTCTTCACATCTTGAAGACCCAGACACATGGACCTGTAACCAAATGATCTGACTCCCCTCCTTGTACAGTGGAGGAATTGTTAGAACTTTTGTTCAGGTCATTCTCTCCACCTGTCCACTAGATACCATCCTTATGGTCTCCAGAAATTCCTTATCACTAGCTTCATCAATTTTCCCCTTATAAACCATTCTCATTTGCACAGAAAGTCCTATAATTTCTTCTATCTTTAGGAAAAACTCTCATGCCCACATCGCATCCTTCAAGATAAGCCCATGTCATCTCCTTCCCCATTTCCAACCCCCTCATTTACAGCAAATTTCCTCAAAAGAACTGAGGGCACCTTAAGAGTTGAGAGCTCCAGTCTCTCACCTCTCATTTCCTGTTGAGCCTGTTCAGTCAAGATTTATTGCTACATTTCACCAAAGTAACCATTGTCAAGATCACGCTGATCCTATGTTGCAAAGTTCAGTTATTAAATCATATTTCTCATCTTACTTCACTTCACAGATGCTCACCTCTTCCACTCTGAAGCAGTTTTTCACTTATTTTCCGAGGTACAATATGGTCCTAGTTTTCTCCTGCCTCATGTCCCACAAAGTGTTAGTAATTTTTGCTTATTCCTTTTTTTATATTCCCTAAATGTTGGAGCATAACAGGTGTGAAATAATAAGGAATATATGCATTGTTTTCTGCTCCCCAGTTCCCCGTACAGAACTCCTAAAACGCTTATAAATTCCTGAGTGATAACACCAGGAGGAGCAACTCTTACTCTAATATTTGGTGTCTGACTCATCCCTAACACAGGGCTCCTAAAATAACATCCTAAATGATAAGAGCACCAGGATAATCTTTTGTTCTAATGAGATGACTCTGCGTGGGCTCCTGGAGGGCTCCTGGATGGGGGCTGGTCACCAGAAACACCAAGCCATGATTAGAAGCTTGGAAGTTTTATACTCACCCCATCATCCTCCGGAGAGGGAAGACGGGCTAGAAATGGAGTTAATAATTGATCATGCCCATGTGAAGAAGCCTCCATAAAATCCCAACAGTAGGGGGTTCAGAGAGCTTCCAAGTGTGCAAGCACACCCACACTGGGAAGGTGATGCACCCCAACTTCATGAGGACAAAAGTTCCTGTGTTTAGGACCCTCACAGATCTCACCCTACCTATATTGTCACCTGGTTGCTCATCAGTCTCCTTTATCATATCACTTAAAAAACTGGTAAATATAAGTAAGTGTTTCCTTGAGTTTCCTGAACTGGTCTAGTAAATTAATCAAACCCAAGTGGGGTCGTTGGAACCTCTGATCAATATCGGGTTGGTCAGAAGCAGAGGTGTAACCTGAGCTTGCGACTGGTGTCTGCAGTGTGGGTGTGTATGCAATCTTGCGGGACTAAGCCCTTACCTACAGGATCTGACACTATCTCCAGGTAGAGTGTCAGAACTGAGTTAAATTGTAGGCCACCCAGCTGGTATTGGAGACTTGTATGCTGTTGTGGGGAAAATCCCCACGTGTTTGGTGACCAGAAGTGTCAGAAGTAAAGAGTTCTGTGAGAGAGTAAAGGAATCACTAGAGAGAAACAAAGTAGGGAAGAATGACCTGGGTTTTCCCTGCAGCAGTAGGAAAAAACAGGCTTTTCCTTTACACGAGGACTCGAACTTTGGATAACTTATTTTCTCTATCTACACCCATGTCTTAAGTGATCTCACTAAGCTTTGTGACTTTGGATATCAGCCATATGTTAGTGATTCTCAAATTATTTTTTTCAGCCTGTAAACATCTAAATTTGGGATTAAAAATTCAGGGGCCTCCACATTATCTCCATTTGTATATCTGATAGGGACCTCAAAATGTAACCTGCCTCAAACCAAACTCCTGTTCTCTGTCTCTGAACCACCTCTTCCTACAGTCTTCCTTATATCATTAGTGGCAACTCTTCTCTTTTCCCTTAACTAATCTGTCAGTAAGTCCTGCTCATTCAGCTTTCTCTGTTTTCCTCCAAATGGTATTCTATTAATAGCATCAGAGAGAAATTTTTAAAACTCAGATCAAATCAGATCTCTCCTCTGCTCCATGACTTCCCATCTTTTTTTGAGTATACTCCAAAATGACCTTCACATTCTCACACCATTAACCTAGTGGCTAGTAACATTTAATAATATATGTTTCTACCTGATATAAAGCACATTGAAGCCTTTCAGATAATTGACATAAAAGTTTATTAAATACTGTTGGCATCAGAGCATGGGTTTCACATGTTTTATAAAATTTTCCTTCCCATTATATCTAACAACCGATTTTTCTCCCCAACTGGGTTCAGGTTCCAATCATACAGATTTTTAAACTTTGATTTATTGCATAAAACAAGCGGTTTTCCTAACTAATAAGCAAAGCTGCTAATTTTATTGTAAAACACAAAACAACATCTCTTATTAAGCAAAGCTGTCTGGATGCTTGCCCTTCAGAAAAATCTCTGTAATCTGAAATTTAGACCTACTTATACCAGTAGAATATTTTTCTATGAAGAGAACAGAAACTGAACCTATTAAAATAGTTTACAAAAGTCTGGGCTTATGAAATGCAACCTAAGCTACAGTGTGGTTTATTTTTTACATTCTTTCATGCAATTTGAGTAGCTCCAGAAATGAAAGCAGATATTGTAACAGAGTACTAATATCTACTTAGGAGGTTATAGAATTTCGGGAGTTTACAAGAGGTAGATTGGTAGACGTGTGCATAGATGAGTAGATAGAGAAAATGGTAAATAAATAAATAAATAGGTGAATTGTGAGTGAGTGATGGCTTTCCTTTAGTAAAGTCTGCTATAGTAAGATTTCCTGCAGTGAGTTGAAATCTAGGTCACTCTTAGTGACACCCACTCCCTTTCCTTCTCACTCTCAGCTGACATTCTTCCTTTTTATGTCACTAAGCACACAGAGGCAAATCTGAGTCAAATTTTCTTCCATTACATCGACCAGCCTGATTTTATTTGAAGTCATGTGCTTTGCCATTATGCCAAAAAATCTCTCCATGCTCTTACAGCTGGGCCTCTACTAATTCACTGGATCCCGCACCTACTCAACTATATGGAGCTTTCCAGTTCTCTCTTCTGTCTTCTCTGTAATCAGTTAGTTACTCCTTGTTGGATTATCCCTGTCAGCACACACATGCTATAATAGCTCTTGGTATTAAAAGGCATGCCTTTCTTTACCCTTAATTGCTGCCAGTTATCACCTGATTTCCCTGATCTCTCTTCATAGCAGAATTTGAAAGGTTGTCTATACTTACCGGCCTTATTTCCTATACTATTATCTTTCTTTTTTTTTCTTTTTTTATACCATTATCTTCTGAACTCTGGTTAATCTAGTTTTATTCCTCTTGTCTACTGAGACTGTTCTTTTTAAGCTCACCAATAACCTAACACTGCCAAATCTAATCATCTATACTCAGTTCTCATATTGCTCAGTCTGCGAGCTCTATTTGACAATTAATCTCTCACTGCCTCTGAAATACTTGGCCTCTAGGACTCAATTCTCTCTTGATGCTCTTCTTATCTCTCTAGTAAGCCCTCCTCCTTCTCTTTTGCATATTGATCTCCCTGTTCCTGTCCTCCCAACTTCTAAGAGGTCCAGGGCTCAGTCTTCTGTCATCACCTATTTTATCTACCCTCATACCTGATGAGGTCCTGTTCAGTCACACATAGATTCCAGTGAATTTAAGTTGCTAGCCCCATTCTTGACTTGTTCTTAAATCCAGACTCATATAGCTATCTGCTATCTCAATATTTCCCCCATGGATGTATAAGGCTCTTCTCAAGTGTTATTTTATCAGGTAGGTCTTCCAGGCCACCCTGCATTACATAGCACCCACATCACTCTCTAGCTCTCATATTTTACTTAACAATGCCATACACATTACCACTACCCAAAAGATAAGAAATAACAAGGGTTGGTGAGGATGTGGAGAAAAGGGAACCCTCCTACACTGTTGGTGGGGACGTAAATTGGTGCAGCCACTATGGAAAGCACTGTGGAGGTTCCTCAAAAAACTAAATACAGAAATACCATATGATCCAGTATTTGCACTTGTAAGAATTAATCCAAAGAAAACAAACCTCTGATTTGACAAGATATATGCACTCCTTTGTTTATTGCTGCATTCTTGACAATAGAAAATGGAGATAAGAAAGCAACCAAAGTGTCCATCGATAGATGAACTGATAAAGAAGATCTTGTACATATGTGCAATAGAATATTATTCAGCCATAAAAAGGAATGGAATATTTTCATTTGCAACAACATGGATGGAACTAGATGGTATTATGCTAAGTGAAATAAGTCAGACAGAGAAAGACTAATTACATATGATTTCACTTGTATGTGGAATCTTAAAATAAAACAAACAAAATAGAAATACATTCATAGACAGAGAAAAGACTGGTGGTTACCATGGGGGATGGGCTGGGGTGGGTGAGTGAAATATGTGAAGGGGATAAAGAGGTGCAAAATCTCAGTTATAATAAAATCACTCAGAGGGATGAAAATACAGCATAGGCAATATAGTCAATAATAATATAATATCTTTCTATGTTGACAGATAGTAACTACACTACTTGGGGTGAATATTTAACAATGTATATACCTGTCAAATTACTATGTTGTGTACCTGAAACCAATATACTATATCAACTATACTTTAATAAAAATATATCAAAAAATAAAAACAATGCCAAAATAAATCAAAAAATAAAAACAATGCCATACACATTAAGCATTTTGTTTTTTGTTGCACTTAAACCTGATCTACCCTCACGAACACACTCTAGGTGATGTGTTCCAATAAAGCTGGGAATTTGTTTTCAACATCATTTTTATCCCCGGTGCTTATTATAGTGAATAGAATCTTGTAGGTACTTAATAAATACTTGCTGAATGGATAAACAAAATAATACTTTAGCATAGAATAAAACCATAATACATAGATTTTCAGTAGTGACATTAATAAAAATGGCAGAAAAGGAAGGGAGGGCCATCCCTTCACAGAAACACAGAAAAAACAAGCAAAAGTTATCAAAATCAGCTTTGCCAGAACTCTGGAAAATAGTAAGAGGTTTAAAGCAACCAAGTGGATGCTGAAAAAGAAGCCAACTTAAACATGATGGAAATGCTTTGTGGTACTTTAATGGAACCTTGCCACATCCCCTTCCCTGGTGTGGTGGCCATGTTAAAGTTGGCAGCTAATGCTCCTGTGGCATTTACCTGGTTCTAAGGGAAACAAAGTGGACTTAGTTACTAAAGAATTTTGTCTGTCTGTTTTGACCTGTCTGGAGGGTCCCTGAAGGACTGATGCACTGTGTTTGCCTTTGCTTCACCTAACCTGGAACACTCACAATACAAAAGCAGCTAAACTGAGGGTGTTCGTCAGAAATACTAAAAATAACTGAACACTGTTGCCTCCTAAGGCAAAAGATTAAAGTTCAGGAAAATAATAGACATGCCGGAGAAGCTGGAGACAGAATTACTTTGCATAATAAGGGCTTTGAAAAAGCTCCCATGTATAATGGGGAATCTAGAAAGACATATTGATGCCCAGGTCAGGTTTCATGCTCAAAAAGTTTAGGAAGATCATAAGCTTCACCTAAGGCTGATCTTAATGCTCAGGGACAAGAAGGAAATGGAGGCTAGGAGTTATAAATGGCCTGGCTAAGTATCGAAGGACTGCTCCATCATAGTCTGCAGATTGGGAGAATTTTTTTGGATCTAAGCATTTAGGAAAATCTCTGTCAAACACTGTCTTACCAAACACTAAAAGAACAGATCATACAGAGACCATACATGAAAAGAATACAATACTTAAAAAATACTTCTGAAGAGTCAATCAACAAGAAAATATACCTACAACCTGTATTAAGCAACAACAGATCCTAAATAAGGGGGAAGAATATGATTTTCAGAGTTACATCACTTTAATATTAAACAAAAACAGGTTTTCACAAAAATTACAAGTCACAAAAATAAACAAGGCACTATGGTCCATTCTTAGGAAAAAATACATGAAGAGAACCAGTGCCTGAAAAGCATAGACACTGGATTTACTAGACAAAGACTTTCAGTCAGCTCTCTTAAATATACACAAAGAGGTAAAAGGAACCATGGAAAGGAAACAAGATACTAGGAGAATGACTTAAAAAACTGATTTTCATTCACTTTTATGATGCTCATTGTGACTCTAATTTTCTGGAGATTAATAACCATGCTTCATAGTGAGTTTATGCACTGATTTTGCTGTGAATTTCAAGCTAAGTAGAATGCAAACATCACTATTACAAGAAATTTATCTGTTTATTTTTGTGTGGTTACCTACACCCTCCATTCCCAGCTACATTACAGTAATATACTCATAGGCATACATATATACACAACTTTAGAAAGTTTGTTTGCTATCTTACTAGCTGTTAATTAATTTTCATGATATCTCTCTCCTTAAGAATACAATACTGAATGATGGCCATAATGATGAGATACTGAAAGATCTCAAAAGCATTCTGAAATTTGCAAATAGTATCCTGATTTTTTACCCCAAACTATGCTTGATCTCACATAGGCACAGTTCTCATGAACTCCTTCCTTCTGTTTATTCATTCACAGAATACTATGTGCCAAGCTTTATGCTCAGAACTGACAGAAGACTTTAAAATGGCTAAGATGACATGCTTGCCATTGAAAAGCTTACTTAGAAAAACCCATTTCTTAGGTCATTTAATCATTTCATTTCTCTTTCATAGTGTATAATCTTTTTGACTTATAATTTTCAATGGTATTTCAATGTCTTTCAATGTCTTTCAAATAGTATTTTAGGATCTCCATGTTGTCCTCTTGCTTTTTTATGCATTGTTCAAACACCTAAATGCCTACTGACTTCTTCAGTCACCTTACATTGCATGAAAATTATTCCCATCTTCACTTTCCTGTTCAGAATGTTGCCAAGAAGAATAGAAAAACAGATGTTATGGAATACATATTATTACTACTAAGACATTAAATAAATTGATAAACTCTCAAAATTATTTTCAATTTTAAGATTTTATTATTTCTTGGAAGTCATGAACATTAAACTTCAATTTCCCAGGTTAGCAAGAACATTGATTCTTATTATTCAAAAGTATAATTGAAATTACCAAAATCTTACAGTAAATTCAGAGGAAAACTATGATTTTCCTTTTAGATGTGACAAATACTTATGCGCACAAATATACCATTGGAGTTTTACCTAAATGAGGTTATTTGTCTTGATAACCTACACTTTTTAATTCAAATATTATGAGAAAGCATCACATAAATAACTGAAATCTCCTCATTTATATTTTGTCTCATTAGAATGCATAAATGTCAAGTATGTTTTTAGTAATAAAATAGCTTTCATAAGTTTAAATGATATTTTCTAAACTTAATTATTTTGAGATGCATGGTTTACTTGAGTTAGCTTTTGCTGTTTTGTGTTCCAAAACTGTTTAAAAATGAACCAATCTGTTATTGCAGTATAATGAAAATGAAGAGGTGAATTTTCATAAACCATATACTTAGATTTGTACCTGTGCCTTTTGAAATATGAAGTCAACTACATTACTTTTTCATAACTCTGCAAGGGAATTCATGGACTTTAAATTAGTAACATAAAGTCTTTTTTGTTTTGCTATGAATGATCAAGAATCATAAGTAAAATGTTGATAACAGAAAGAGTAAATTTATAGTCAAATGGGTCTTACAAGTCTATACCAAGATTTCAGTGCTTGTATAATTTAATCAGAGATATCATTTTCTATTGTACATTTTTTTGAAAATATGATCCTTTACATTAACTGTATGGCATCTCATGAAACAAGGATTCATGAAAAATGTAGAGCTTATGAAGACAAATCGGAAGATAAAAATCCTTATATAGATATCCTAGTTAACCTCATACTCTTTTATTGATATCTCTGAAAAATCATGTTGTTACTATGACTTGCAAAATTTGTGACCTGTGCAAGTATTTTAATCTTGCTAACCCAATGTCCCTATTCATCGAATGGGAATAATTGTAGCACTTAATTCACAGTGGTTTTTCTGATAATTAATGATACAAGCTAAAAACCCAGAACAGAGACCAGTATGTAATCAGTACTTACTAGTTAGTTACTATTAATTACTATCTGTAGTATATTTAGTAATAGTGACCTTGAAATATTTTCATTTATTAAAGAATAAATTTAACATTTAGGGGAATTATAAAATCTTAAGTTGGGGCATACTGGAGAAGAGGAAATTTCTTTTTACTTTATTTTTTTTTTTGACTTTAGTAATAAGTCTCAGCTTTGGTTAAATGTCTTTTGATTTTTGTACGTCTTATTACAAAGAATAGGAAAAGGATACAGCCAATGATACTTCAGTATCATGAAGGAAGATGCCATTCTTTTTTAATTTCCCACTGTTACAGATAGTGAAAAACTCCTAACTTCTGCAATCTCGAAATACCTGTAATGAATATGTTGCTTTTCAAAGTATGGCTTCGTGATCATTTGATTCTGAATCCCTTAGCTGCTAATTAAAGCTGCTCATTAAAACAGCAGCTTCCTGGACACCAGCTAGACAGAATGAATTGGAATTTCAGTACGTGGATCTCACCAGGCTCTCTTTTTAGTGAGCACCATAGGTGATTTTTATATGTAGTAAAATTTGAGAAATTCTAATCTAGTATGACATAAGAAACTTCTATCAATCATTTTCCCTTCTGGCTTTCACACGAGGAAGAATTTTCTTCTTTCTTTTACAAATAACCTTTGATTTCCATCTTGGATCAGTCAAGGAAATGGAGAGTGATTACTGGCCGCAATTTTGAGGCTTCAAATGGAGACCTAGAGCTGTTAGAGAATAGAAATAAATACACCAGAAACCAAAGGTTTTGTTCTTTTTTTCCGCTAAACTAATGGGTTTTGATGTAATTTCTCTTTCTGTGAAATGTGGTAAACTCCTGAGTTCTCTGAGGAAGTCCAGCTGTTCCAGAGATATAAGGGCAGACTTATATCAGTTTTTAAGTAGGGCTGATTGATATCTTTTAAGATAAAATGGTACTAGTGCACTTATAATTTTTGCTTGAAATTGAGTTCTTCAAAATTTTTATTTTATTGTGGTAAGAAGACTTAACATGAGATCCACCCTCTCAACAAACTTTAAGTGTACAATACATTATTATTGTTGACTATATGTACAATGTTATTTGGCAGATCTCTAGGGCTTCTTAATTTTATGGTCATTTATTAGTAACTCACCATTTCCCATTTCCTCCAGCTCCTGGCAGCCACCACTCCATTCTTTGATTCTATGAATCTGATTATTATATTGGAATTGACCTCATATATAGACCTTATATATTGGAATTGTGCAGTATTTGTCCTTCTATGACTGGCTTGTTTCACTTAGTATAATGTCCTTGACATTCATCCAGGTTGTCACATATTACAGAATTTCCTTCTTTTTAAAAGCTGGATAGTATCTCATTGTTGTGTGTATCACATTTTCTTTATCCATTGATCCATCAACAGACATTTAGTTTGTTCCCGCATCTTCTCTGTCGTGAATAGTGCTGCAGTGAACACGGGAGTACAGCTGTCTTTGCAAGATCCTGATTTCTGTTCTTTTGGATGAATAGCCAGAAGTAAGAGTGCTTTTGATAAATTGATAATCATCAAAGGATTTGGATTATTTACTAATGCTGCTAATGTGTACTTCACAAATATTTACCACATTCATTTTATGTTTTATAGCTACTATATTACCTCCAAAAGAAAATACAGATATTCTAGTGTTAATACCTCCAACTTTACAAAGTTATACAAAACATGGGCAATTATTCACATGATAAGTACAAATGATGGATTTATAATTTTGATGCATTGGATATAGAAGATAAAAAGGCAACGTTTAAATAAGAACACTGATAGCAAATTATTTTATTTTTGAATAACACTGGTTTCTTTTGCATGCTATGCACATACAATATAAAATTCATTTTGTGGGGATGCATTTATTTCATGATGTCTTAAATGATGATATTTATATTCTCAGGGAGGGGGATACATGTGTTATACGAGTACAGTATATAACATTGCTGATTTAAGTTCAAAGTGATGAACAGCTTTAATTATCAGTATCATTAACAATACCTATACAGACAAGCAAGGAGACTCCTTTTAAATTGGGATGTTAGTGACCACTAAGATAATAATCGGTATCCAGAGAACCTCAAACAGGTCTGTCTGGGCAAAGTACAGGACTTTGATGCTGGCATTCATCAAGTGATAGAAATCCTAATGAAACACTGCCACTGTGTCACTTTGTAATCCTACTCAAAGTTTCGTTGTGCACTTAACTCTGCTGTTGTTATTCAGAACTTCTTACCTTGGCAATGGGCATAGAGGTGCTGTGACTAAGGGTCAGTCAATGGCAAGCACTATTTATCTGAATGCCAATGTGGCTTCTTAGCTGTCTTCCCTTCTTCAAATTGTAGTCATAGGCTCATCTGCACAGTCCTTCCTCTTCTCCAGGAGAAGGCTTTTTATACTTATTCAATCACCCTGAATGCAATGACTGCTCACTAGTTCTCTAAGATCAACAGTGCCGGCTGCCCTTCTCCCCACAGAGTCAGGCGGTGGTTCTGTTTGGAGTTAGAGGAGAAGGATATTGGCGGCGTTTCTTGCCCCTCCCATGTGGCTGTTTTGTTTCCCTCACACAGGCCTGCAGCAGAACAGATACTTCTCAGGACTCTTTCTAATCTTTCTGTGAACGCTTTTTGGGGTTTGCTGAGAAACGGCATGCAGGAGCATGTGGACCTCTCCAATTCCGATGCAACCTCTAATTCTGGGTTTTACGTTGTCTCACCAGGCCACATTTGGTTTTCACCAATTGTCACCGATTCTAGAGAACTCTTCTCATCAGTGTCTGATTATGTCTAGCCCAGGTGAGTGCACGTTCTTCTCTCTCACCTCTCTCTGTAGTCATGGTCTTTCCTTAGATTTGGGACCAGTGACCTCAGCTCTCGTAGTTCAAGAAAAGCCATATAATTTGAAGCTGATCTGGCTCTTTTTTATTATAAGCATTGAAGCAGCACTCCTATCAACTCTCTAAAACCCAGCATAGATGGAAGCCAAAACCATTATTTATACAGTTTTAATTTTAACAAATGAAGAGAAAATCCACATTTCTAGCAGTACCTTTGGCAATAATGTCTTTTTTTACTTGCAGTATTCTCACTCTTGGGTTAAAAATACGTGGCATATATAAATATTTCATAACTACTAAATTATTGTCAGGATGTTTCAAAACATGTCACAATGTTTCTTTTTTATTTCTAGAAGATAATTGATTGTATAGTTTCCATAGTGATTAAGTTTAAAATTGACAATATCCAGTCATCTGATCATAGTGATGTAATAAAGCCTAGATATCGCTCTGTTGGAACTTTAACAGTAATGGTGCTTGTGTGTTCTGCAGACACTGTTTTCTTTCTTCCCTAATTAAAAATGTAAACCAGAAAATTTCAATCTGAAATAAGGCTCATGAGAACATAAAAATACACATTTATTGCACCTTTTTCATAAAAATTTCAGCGTAAGGTCCAGGAAATTGTAGGTGATGTAAACGTGTTCCCTTTATTCACTTGGCTTGGTAATTACTTGATTATTAAACTAAATGTGATGTCTTTATCTAGCCTATCTTGGACTATAGTAGTAAAACCAAAGCATAATGTCAGTGTTCTAAAATAGGTTGTGTACTAGGTATGGAATAATTTTATCAAAAAGCTCAAAGATATCATAGTAATTTTTATCTGCAAATGTCTTTAAAAAGGACATTGATGTAACTGTATAGATATATTATATAAACTCTGTATAACCCACTCTCCATTATTTACTCAGTAGATCATTGGAGATTAACTGTGTGCTTTTCTCTTTCAATGGGATCATCTGCTGATATTTTGTTTCTCTTTATTTTTATTTTCTGTATCTATCCCCCAGGTTATATTCAAACCCAGGTTCCTTAGGGTCGTCTTGTTTGTTTGTTTTTGTTTCATGAGCCACCTTTTCTCTTTGTGCATATTCATCTTCTATTCTCTGGGACAGGTGATTGGAAAAAGACTCCACTACTTGTTACAGTGGAAATACAGTGGAATGTGAATCCACTGTGATTGAGTGATGCTCACATTGTCAGGGCACTAATTTCTTAAGGACTTAGAGGGCAATATCAGTGACATGATATTAATTGTAACTTTCATCACACTAATTTCCAATTTAATGCTTTAAGACTGTGAAGCTTATTTCAACCAGAAGAGCTTGTACATTTTCCTCAGCTATTCTAACCTTCTCAAATTACATCTAACGGTATCTTGATTGTTTATTTCACATATTCATGTTGGTCCAGAGTGTTCAATATTAACCTGTAAATTTTAGAATGAAAAATAACTTTATTTTAGATATTTTATTACAAGTGTGCTACATATTGCAAATACACATAAATTTGAACATGCTTACCAATTTTGCAGTGCAGGTGGATATATGATTATAGGTGTCACAAAAACACAGCATAATAAATTTCAAAAACTCTTATCTATATTATGATTCCCCTTTTCCCAGGATTCAACTTTTTTTCTATGCACCTGACTTAATAAAAGTATATTTCACATATTTGTGACAACATGAGTATTCCTGTTTGTTGGGACTCTAGTGCATATGGCTCCAGAATATTCTAGAGATAAGGCACAAGGAAAACATTGATATCATGTCTTCACGTAATTACTGTCTGTAAGGATAAATTTTATTTTTATTTCTCACAAGATCACTGACAATTTCTACTCAATTTATATAGAAAAATATATATGTATTCTATAAATATGTAATGTCACATTTAAACTTATTTTTGAGGTTATTAATTACAATTAAAGTAGTTATTATATGGATATAGAATATGTCATTGCTGATACTTCCAGTCAATAGTAGGCTATTAGTAGTTAAGTTTTGGAGGAATCAAAAGTTATACCCAGATTTTCAACTATGCAGGGGGTGATTCCCCTAACCCCTGTGTTGTTCAAGAGTCAATTGTATATATTCTTAAGGTGTATTTAATAAGTAGTTGGTGTAAGGAATTATTTGAATAGGAAAAATATTTAAAACATAAAAACATAAAACACATTTGTTATAGTGCCACACTAACTTTTGCAAAGTCATCATAAGAAGAGAGATCATTATTGCCACAATGAGCAAATTCATGAGTGTGCAGTGACCAAATGAATTAGTCATGTATTATATTCTTGGAGCAGATTCCCTATGTACTAATCTAACCGTTTTTAATGTGTGCCATATCTTTCGGATATATTTTTTGTAGTAGTATTTTTTTTGAGGAACATTATGTTTACTAGACTCGCCCCTTCACCAAGTCACCCCCACATACCCCATTAGTCACTGTCCATCAGCATAGTAAGATGCTGTAAAATCACTACTTGTCTTCTCTGTGTTGCACAGCCCTCCCCCTGCCACCCCACATTATACATGCTAATCCTAAGACCCCCTTTCTTCTTCCCGCACCCCTTCTCCCTCCCTTCCCACCCATCCTCCCCAGTCCCTTTCCCTTTCATAACTGTTACTCCTTTCTTGGATTCTGTGAGTCTGCTGCTGTTTTGTTCCTTCAGTTTTTCCTTTGTTCTTATATTCCACATATAAGTGAAATAATTTGGTACTTGTCTTTCTCTGCCTGGCTTATTTCACTGAGTATAATACCCTCTAGCTCCATCCATGCTCTTGCTAATGGTAGGATTTGTTTTCTTCTTATGGCTGAATAATATTCCATTGTGTATATGTACCACATCTTCTTTATCCATTCATCTACTGATGAACACTTAGGTTGCTTCCATTTCTTGGTTATTGTAAATAGTGCTGCAACAAGCATAGGGGTGCATCTGTCTTTTTCAAATTGGGCTGCTGTATTCTTAGGGTAAATTCCTAGAAGTGGAATTCCTGGGTCAAATAGTATTTCTATTTTGAGCTTTTTGAGGAACCTCTATACTGCTTTCCACAATGTTTGAACTAATTTACATTCCCACAAGCAGTGTAGGAGGGCTCCCCTTTCTCCACAACCTCGCCAACATTTGTTGTTGTTTGTCTTTTGGATAGTAGCCATCCTTACAGGTGTGAGGTGATATCTCATTGTGGTTTTAATTTGCATTTCTATGATGACTAGCGATGTGGAGCATCTTTTCATGTGTCTGTTGGCCATCTGAATTTCTTCTTTGGAGAACTGTCTGTTCAGCTCCTCTGCCCATTTTTTAATTGGATTGTTCACTTTTTGCTTGTTAAGGTGCATGAGCTCTTTATATATTTTGGATGTCAACCCTTTATTGGATCTGTCATTTATGAATATATTTTCCCATACTGTAGGATACCTTTTTGTTCTATTGATGGTGTCCGTTGCTGTACAGAAGCCTTTCAGCTTGATATAGTCCCATTTGTTCATTTTTGCTTTTGTTTCCCTTGCCTGGGGAGATATGTTCATGAAGAAGTCGCTCATGTTTATGTCCAAGAGATTTTTGCCTATGTTTTTTTCTAAGGGTTTTATGGTTTCATGGCTTACATTCAGGTCTTTGATCCATTTCTAATTTACTTTTGTGTATGGGGTTAGACAGTGATCCAGTTTCATTCTCTTACATGTAGCTGTCCAGTTTTGCCAACACCAGCTGTTGAAGAGGCTGTCATTTCCCCATTGTATGTCCATGGCTTCTTTATTGTATATTAATTGACCATATATGTTTGGGTTAATGTCTGGAGACTATTCTGTTCCACTGGTCTGTGGCTCTGTTCTTGTGCCAGTACCAAATTGTCTTGATTACTGTGGCTTTGTAGTAGAGCTGAAGTTGGGGAGCGAGTTCCCCCCACTTTATTCTTCCTTCTCAGAATTGCTTTGGCTATTTGGGGTCTTTGGTGGATCCATATGAATTTTAGATCTATTTGTTCCAGTTTGTTGAAGAATGCTGTTGGCAATTTGATAGGGATTGCTTTGGGCAGGATGGCCATTTTGACAATATTAATTCTTCCTAGCCAAGAGCATGGGATGAGTTTCCATTTGTTAGTGTCCTCTTTAATTTCTCTTAAGAATGTCTTGTAGTTTTGGGGGTATAGGTCTTTGTAGTAGTATTTTTAAATATATTATTTAGTAGTCATCTCTGTCAGCCTGTATTTTCTTTACTAGTTATCTTTTTTGGGCAGAATATGTGTGTTTATTCATAAACTTATATATATTCATATTTTTACATTAGTTATTTATTCATTAATACAGAAATATCAGAAGAAATAACAGGATAATGCATACCTGCCAGGGAAGTTTTATATTTCATAGTTAACTTAGTTCAGCATAGTTTATTTTCTGATATCTCAAGTATGATTGTATAAACTAAGAGTCAAAGCAGCTGAAATATTTGTCTCTAGGAATCAGGTCTAGAATAACACAGGAGTCACACTGATTGGTAAATTGTTTTAGAAGTCTTACCTCAGAACTGACAAATTGTTCAGCATTTTTAAAAAGGAGATCAGATAATCATAATAATGATGTCAAGGGTAAGAGAACCACAATTAGGAATATTTTTTAGAACATTAAAAATATAGTTTGCTTGAGTCGCAGAGTGCTGATTAGTCATTTCCTTTTCTAAAACGTTTGAGTAGTGCTCATCGAGTGCTAAGTCCTTACAGTTGCTGTCTTCACTGAGCTGTCACCCACCAAATGACAGTAATTAAAGTTATTAATAGATTTATAAGACATAGATTGTGATTCTGTCAACAGTGAAAAGAGGAAAATCTGTAATAACTTCAACTTCACTTTCAGATTGTTTTAATTTCTTCCTTTCTCTTTGTGATTTCCTTTTGACTTTAAGGAATATGATTAAGGCCATATGTTGCAGCCTTCATTTTAGAAACACAGACATGTATCAAATGCCTCTTATTTCAAGAAACAGAAAAATTGACATAAATTAGATATAACACCTAAATATTTCTTATAATTAAGCATAAGGCATACATTACATGCAAATTACAATTTTTTTACTTGCAGATTTGGCATCTAATTTTCACTCCAAATAATTTAAAATATTTTACTTAATTTTCCAAATTGCAATTTTTCACTTTAAATAAATAATATGCCATCAGCAAAATGGAAAACACATTCACAACAAGCCATAGATTGCTCTCATAAGTTTTGTACTTTCAAATAAATATTAACATATTGATTTGGGTCATTTCGTCTTTTCAGGGAAGCACTTTGATAGTGAAATGTTTTGACTCTGGTAGTAATGGAGTGATTTATGCTTGTGTCTGTCATTATTTTTAGGTGTATCTGATACCTCTTAGGAAGTCAAGTTTAATGTAATATTTGTGTTTTGTATAATACCAGTTAAAAGATATATAAAAGTTAAAGTGCTAAGATTGGCTTAGAGATGGCGGTGTGAGAGATGAGACAGAAACCTCCTCCCAAAACCACATATAATATGAAAATATAGCAAATAAAATGAAATCCTAAAAGAGCAACAGGAAAGAACACTGCAGCAGACTGCCTACACCTGGAGAACAGAGCAGACCTCACAGAAAAGGGTAAAGTACCAAAGCCATGATCTGGCAGGACTCAAGCCATTCCATCACCACAGCTCACTAGCAGGATGAAGAGAAATGGAGCAGGGAGGGGGGGGAGGCCTAGGACTGCTGAAAACCCAGCCCTGGAGATCTGCTCTGGGAGCACAAACCTACATTACATGGTGCTCTGGAGATAAGTAGGGTTGGAAAGCTAAGATAGCAGAATACTTGGAGAGACTGAGATTCCAGCCACATGGGGAGAACAGGTACTCACAACCAGCTGCTCTGGGAGAAAAGAAAGGCATGCAGTCTGAGAGACTTTCTAACAGCGAGAGGGCTGCTAAAGGGTCAAGGATTGCACAGAGCTTGCTGCTCAGGAGAAAAGACAGGTGGACAAAATTGTCCTGACACACTCAGCCCAGCAGGTTGGGAACTTTCAGGAGCTTCAGGTGCTCCATTACCCTGGCTGGCAACACAGCTACAAGGCTGCCCCACTGTGATACGCAGCCTGCCACGCCTTCCTCCCAGCTGGCACTGCCTTACAAACTGGCTGCCCCTGACATTGTGCCAAGCCAGCCAGAGGGCAGCTCCACCTACAGCAGCTACAAGTGCATAGCATAGAGGCTCCTCCCTGTGTGCTCGGCCCACTGGTCTTGGCAGTGGAGGCAGGCACTGCAGCTGGTAAGCAGAAAAAAGCTCTTTCTTCCCCCCAGGTACCAGGGCCCCTCACCTGTGACCCCAGCCATTGCTCCAGGGACTGAGCAGCTCCAGAGAGTAGAGCTTCTGGGCACTGGTGGACACCACATACAAATATGAAACATCAAAGGAACCTGGTTCAACAAAATCCCACCAATACCAGAAAGAGGTCTAAGTGAAACTGAACTCACCAATCTTCCTGAAAGCGATTTCAAAATAAAAATCATAAACATGTTCACAGAGCTACAGAAAAATATTCAAGACCTCAGGGAGGAATTCATGAATGAAATACAAACTTTGAAAAATACTGTATCCAAAATGAACATACAATGGAAGGTTTTAAAAGCAGATTAGATGTAGAGGAGATGGTAAATGAAATAGAAATTAGAGAACAGGAATTCAAAGAAGCTGAGGCACAGAGAGAAAAAAAGGATCTCTAGGAATGAAAGAATATTGAGAGAAATGTGTGATCAGTCCAAATGGAACAATATTCACATTATAGGGGTACCAGAAGAATAAAAGAGAGAAAAAGGGATAGAGAGTGTCTTTGAGGAGGTAATTGCTGAAAAGTTCCCCAATCTAGAGAAGGAGATAGTCTCTCAGCCCATGGAGGTGCACAGATCTCCCAACACAATCAACCCAAGAAAGACAACATCAAGATATATAATAATCAAAATGGCAAAGATCAAGGATAAGGACAGATTATTAAAAGCAGCCAGAGAGAAAAAAGTTCTCATCACAAACAAGATCCCTGATTCAAAAAGACATGCACCCCTATGTTTATTGCAGTACTATTTACAATAGCCAAGATATGGAAGTAATCTGAGTGTCCATCAGTAGATGAACAGATAAAGAAGATGTGGTGCATATACACAGTGGAATACTACTCAGCCGAAGAAGAAAAGAAATCCTATCATTTGCAACAACATGGATGGAGCTAGAGGGTATTATGCTCAGTGAAATAAGCCAGGCAGAGAAAGACAAGTATCAAATGATTTCCCCTCATTTGTGGAGTATTACAACAAAGCAAAACTGAAGGAACAAAACTGCAGCAGTCTCACAGACTCCAAGAAGGGACTAACAGTTACTAAAGAGGCTGGGTGGGAGAGAGCAGGTGGGGATGGAGGAAGAAGGGGATTGAGGGACATTATGATTGGCACACATGGTGTGGGGGGTGTCATGGGGAAGACAGTGTAGCACCGAGAAGGCAAATGGTGACTCTATGGCATCTTAATATACTGATGGGCAGTGTCTGCAATGGGGTATGGGTGGGGACTTGATAATATGGGTGAATGTAGTAACCACAATGGTTTTCATGTGAAACCTTCATAAGATTGTATATCAGTGATACCTTAACAAAAAAAAATTTTTTAATAAAAAAAGTTAAAGTGCTAACATAATGGCAAGACAATCTCTCTTTACTTAAAGTGATGTTTCTTCTGAGATCTGTACAGTGCTCAGGAAGAAGTATTTGCTTTTTAGCTACAGATTGAAGTTAATAATAACTAGAAGATCTGTTTTAAACAAGTTCAGCTTTCAACATCCATGTTGTAGCCAAACTTGTCTGAAAGTGAATTTAGTAAGGACTGAAACAGCCCACAAGTGGAGAAGAACAAAACCATCTTGATCTGAATTTCAGACAGTGAACCTGGACCCTCTGATGCCTCTGACATTTAGTCTTAAGACTTCTCAAGAAGTTAATATGATGATCTTGCAACATCAGATAAGAATGATATAAACCTTCTTTTTCAACTGACTTCCAGATGAACTAAATGGGAATGAGCCTAACCCACACTGAAAGGGAGTACTTCCTGTAGCAGTATTTCATTAAACTCAAGGGGAAAAAAATCTATGTTTATGTATTATTTAAAAAGCAAAACTGAACATGCAATCCCTTGTAGGGACAAAAATATCTTCCCTAGTGTGATGAGAAAACAGCTATTTTGAGTTGCTGCCTAAGCATTTTACAGTACGACTGCCTTGCTCATACCTAGCGTCTGGACAATTAGACTAAGGACCCGAGTTTAGGATTTCCACCCTCAAGTTCTGGCTTTGCTTTTCCCAGAACACCTTTTAAAATAACCACTTAGAGCTGAGCCCACAAAAAGTTCATGACCTCTGCCTCAACCACCTTATAAGTAATAAGTGCTTGCTACCCTGCTCTTTATCTCCTGCTTGCTCAGACCTGGAACGGAGGGCTGCCCTTAACCCAGCTCACTGCACCCCACGCCAGGTTTCTAGGATCTATAAGTAATGAATCTTGTCACTTCGCTCCCTTCGTGTGAGTGTATTGAAACTACACCTTTGATTAAAATAACTGTGGAGCTCAGATGCTGAGGTAGCTGCCTGTCACCCGATGTGGGTGACTTATGCCTCCTCCATCAGCAGGTCACAGCATGCATAATTTTACTTAACACAGCAGCTATGGGTCCACCAACACACCTAGGTTACTTCATTTATATCTATTTTATTTTACTTTGATCCCACTATTATCAACTCTGCCTCTGATCTAATTATTTCAGTTATTAAAAAAATGTAAGACATAACTGAAGGAATTATGAGAGAAAAGTAGTTTTAATGTTTTATAATAATGTCTATTTCTTGATTTAAAAAATATTAATATTTAACAATTCAAGAAATTCCTAAAGTAATATGGATAGCTCCCTCCCCCCACAACTCAATCCAATCCCACTCTGACAATGTTACACCGTAATCAGGTATATGATCTTCCATGCTTCTCTGCATACTTGAGAGACAGAAACATTTTTAAACAAAACCAATGAGTTATTGTACATGTTAGTTAGGAATGTACTTCAGTTGTTTTAATAGCGACTAAATAACAGTGACAAACAGGCTTATTTCTCTTTCACCTGAAAGCCTGGACTTGTAGCAGGTCCAGGGAGTGTAGTGCCTCTGCCCCTTGAGATTGTCCAGGGACCCAGGTTCCTTCTGTTGCTGCACTATCTGCTAAGTTGTGCTCATCTGCATCCTTTATTGTACAGTTCCATCTGCTGTCCAGAGCAAGTTCCCTTTAAAGGCATGACCTGAGGATGCACGTATCATTGTACTGGCATCCCATTGGTCAGAACTCAGTCATACGGACACATTCAGCTGCAACTGAGGCTGGGAAATGCTGTCTCTTGACAGGCTCAGATAAAACAGGGGGACCTTTTATGACTACAAAAGGAGAAAGAAGGAAATAAATATTGGGGAGACAATTAGCAGTCTGTCAAATTTTATTTACTATGGATTTATAAAATCTATCCATATATTCACACAGAAGAATTTATTGAGAACCTATTATACATGAGATATTTTTCTGTGCCTGATGACTCATACGGAGGGAAGCTCTTAGCCTCACACCCCCCATCTCTCTCCTACCATCAGGGTGGTGTCTCCACTCTTTAGAATAGAGCCCGAGTCAGTTTCTGGTCAGTATGTCAAATCCTCTCCTGAGACCAGAAACCTTCTCTAGGCTGCATTGTACTGGACTGGGACTAGGGTGACTAATAACCCTAGTTTCCTCATGACTGAGATGTTTCCCAGGACACAGAACTTTAGTTTGTGCTGTTTTTGTAAATAACAGTCTTGACAAATACACATGGAAGAATTCAGGAACTACTAAATATTTAAGTAACCAAATGAAAAAAATAAACCACAAATCAAAACTATAAGCCACATAAATAATAAATAAATCAGAGTAATTGTCTTCCCATCTTTACTGGATGAAAGTAATAAGTTTTTCTTAAAAGTGGATAAAGGATAATGAAATGAATTATCTGCTATTATGTACACCATACTATGTCACAAGGGATCTTTGGAATTACAGGAAAAGATTGGTATCTCAAAGAAATTGCATTCCTTTTCTTTCCAGTTAAATACTAGTAATACACATTTTGCAAAAAAAGGACAGTACTATTAACTCATATAATTAAATTTTAATGATGTTATTTTTAATAGTTGCTGTTTCCTTTAATCTGTTTGAGTAAGTTTTAATTTTGTAATTGCAAATATGATCAAATTAATCACATAGAGCTTACATTTTTAAATAGAACTGGAACATATCCACATGAAAAGAGTAGACTATTCTATTGCCAACCTTCTCAAGTACTCTTTAATTTATGGAATTATTCCTTCAAACTAAAACTGGACAGATGGAAACCAATCCCACTTGTCTTGAAAATATTATTATAACCTGGATCCAGAATTTCTTTTAGTAAAATAATTAGTGAAATTTTTGAAATTCAATTTTTCATAAATGAAACCCTGTAAGCCTTCCCTCCTTATAGCAATACTGATTAAATTGAAAACTGATTAATAGGCAAATATAAGAAGCAGCTATTAAAGTGGATTAACCTCAGAGTTCAAATATGTAGCACTTAACTGCCAATTTTCAGACCAAAATACATTTCTTAAATATTTCATGATTACAATGCAACCAAATTTTCATAAGCAAGTTAATATTTATAGTACTCTGGGAATAGCCAGTGTCCTTCAGATATGAAAAGATTGATTTGTGTTATCCTGTTATTTAAGTGAAACTTAATGGTCGGTTAAGTTTCATTATAGAAACTTAACTGGGATTTAGTTTTCAGAACTTGATCTTTATTGGGAACTTATCCTGATGAAGGAAAATGAGTCCATGTATAAAGGAAGGTAGAATGAAAAGTTCGTAGATAGGAAACACTGTAATATGTTCTCAGTACTTTTACTGCCTTGTATACTTGTCAGGTTGTAAACTAAAGAAATTATAAATCTGACAATAGAAATTGATTGAAAGTTACCTAAAATATTTGAAAGTTGCTAAGAGAGTGATACTGAAAGTTCTCATCACAGGAAAAAAAGCATTTTTTGGTAACTATATGAGGTGATGAATGTTAACTGAGCACTGGGTAATTGTTTCCCAATAAAGTCATTACGCTGTACACCTTAAATTTATACAGTGCTGTATGTCAATTATATGTCAATGAAACTGAAAAAAAATGTTTTTTAAGTTACTACCTAAAAAAAAAATCACTTTCTCCTAGATGAACAAAATCTACAAGGAAGCTGCCAGCACATATGGAGAAATTTGGAAGGCATATTAGGAAAATCATCTCTTTCAAAACGCTCTTGAAAGCACAATTTTTGATGTGGTCTTAATTTTAGTGCTTCATTACTTTTTATAATGAAAAATAATACTTAATGTTGAAAATAATTATATGGAAAGATTGCAGGCTTAACTTTACCCATTATTACCTCTACTTTTTTTCTGCTTAGTGCTACCAAATTCAACAAGCTCGTTCTTTTGGGGCTGAAGACATTTTCATTTGTGAATGCTCGTTTTTGTTCTCCTGTAGCATGTGCTTCCATACATAAACAGATTTGATCAGTCCCCTCTCAACCTTCATATTTGTCTCTGTCTTTATGTCACCTGAATATTTGATAACATCACCTGACCTCTCCCTTGTTTGGTCTTCTTAAAGGCATCTGGTAATACATTGGTTCCTTTCTTGTCCTCATTCCAAGAGTGTAACCACCCTGCCTGCACTCTCTGTACGTCTCCCTGCTTGCCCTTCCTTTCTCACCGATTTCTTTATGAAGAAACAAGTCCAGCCACAAATTCTGAATACTGTTTTAATCTTTAGTATATGCAAAGGAAACCAGCTGTTTTCCCCCTTGTAATTTAATTAGTTTACTTAACGTAGTGAATAGTTCGAAAGAGTCGCGCTGTTCATGCCATCTTGCGCTTCGTATAGTCACTGAAATCCCTTATGGTGGAAATTAAAGCACTTCACTCTGTAGCATGGACTGTGAAGAATTTTTAGGCATGATCGTTAATTACACCCTTGCATTCCCTCATCTGAGTTTCTAACCAACTGTAGATAAAAGGGGAATTTTGGAAACTGTGTGGTAGTTTCCCAAGTGGTTGGCAAAGGAATCCGTGAGGAATCCTATAAAGTGATGCTTCTTGTCATGTGGGAATACATGTCTTCAGACAACATATTCACCATGATAGAAATAAAATTATGGGCCAATACAAATCATTGTTTGAAAGGGTTATTTTCCTGTATCATAGCAAGAAGGGAAATTACTAACCATGTATTGTCCTAGCAATTTGGAGTCACTTTGATTTTAGGTCTGCCATGAAATTGCAGCCTCCCTTTATTTTCATCATCATCTTTCCACCCATCTAATAAAACTTGCAAGACTCATTAAATGAAAATGCCAGGATCCTCTGCTCTCTCTCCACCCTCCTCCTCACACACATTTGCTTGCACTAACGAGGATTGATCATTTTAATACTTTTATCATTCAACAATCAAGTGAGCATCTTTGCTGCCAAGATACTATGCTCAGTCTCAGATACCAGAATGAACAAAACACAGACGCTGTTGTCAAGAAGTCCAGTGACCATCTATCCACAGTGTTTTATTTAGGCATTCATTCTATTTGAATCAGTTGGTATTTCCCTACTAGCATGTTATTGTCCTTAGATGTTTAGACCTTGTTTTACCATGTCACTTCCATAAGATTACAAATTATTCTTTGTAGGCAGAATTCCCCTATTCTTGTATTTCTTCTTCCTAAATAACTTTTGGTCTAGGTGTTCTTTGTTTCTCTCTGGAGATAAGTTTGGTGACTTTTCTCTGTGGGAGTCATTTTACTGTTTCATTGAACATCAGATTCATGCCTCTTCTTTTATTTTATTTCCCAGGTGTTCTGTAACTCAAGGAAATTGTTCTTTTCTTTTATTTTGTTATCATTAATCTACAATTACATGAAGGACATTATGTTTACTAGGCTCCCCCCTTCACCAAGTCCGCCCCACATCCCCGTTCACAGTCACTGTCCATCAACATAGGAAGATGCTGTAAAATCACTACTTGTCTTCTCTGTGTTGCACAGCCCTCCCCGTGCCCCCCCCAACACTATACATGCTAATCATAATGCCCCCTTTCTTTTCTTCCCGCCCTTATCCCTCCCTTCCCACCCGTCCTCCCCAGTCCCTTTCCCTTTGGTAACTATTAGCCCATTCTTGGGTTCTGTGCTTCTGCTGCTCTTTTGCTCCTTCAGTTTTCCTTCGTTCTTATACTCCACATATGAGTGAAATCATTTGGTACTTGTCTTTCTCCGCCTGGCTTATTTCACTGAGCATAATACCCTCTAGCTCCATCCATGTTGTTGTGAATGGTAGGATTTGTTTTTTTCTTATGGCTGAGTAATATTCCATTGTGTATATGTACCATCTCTTCTTTATCCATTCATCTACTGATGGACATTTAGGTTGCTTCCATATCTTGGCTACTGTAAATAGCGCAGCAATAAACATAGGGGTGCATCTGTCTTTTTCAAACTTGATTGCTGCGTTATTAGGGTAAATTCCTAGGAGTGGAATTCCTGGGTCAAATGGTATTTCTATTTTGAGCATTTTGAGGAACTTCCATACTGCTTTCCACAATGGTTGAACTAATTTACATTCCCACCAGCAGTGTAGGAGGGTTCCCTTTTCTCCACAACCTCGCCAACATTTGTGGTTGTTTGTCTTTTGGATGGTGGCGATCCTTACTGGTGTGAGGTGATATCTCATTGTGGTTTTAATTTGCATTTCTCTGATGACAAGCAATGTGGAGCATCTTTTCATGTGTTTGTTGGCCATCTTAATTTCTTCTTTAGAGAACTGTCTATTCAGCTCCTCTGCCCATTTTTTTATTGGATTATTTGCTTTTTGTTTGTTGAGGTGTATAAGCTCTTTATATATTTTGGATTTCAACCCTTTATCGGATCTGTCATTTTTGAATATATTCTCCCATACTGTAGGATACTTTTTTGTTCTATTGATGGTGTCCTTTGCTGTACAGAAGCTTTTTAGCTTGATATAGTCCCATTTGTTCATTTTTGCATTTGTTTCCCTTGCCCAGGGAGATATGTTCAAGAAGAGGTCACTCATGTTTATGTCTAAGAGATTTTTGCCTATGTTTTTTCTAAGAGTTTTATGGTTTCAAGTCTTTGATCCATTTCAAATTTACTTTTGTGTATGGGGTTAGACAGTGATCCAGTTTCATTCTCTTACATGTAGCTATCCAGTTTTGCCAACACCATCTGTTGAAGAGACTGTCATTTCCCCATTGTATGTCCATGGCCCCTTTATTGAATATTAGTTGACCATATATGTTTGGGTTAATGTCTGGAGTCTCTATTCTGTTCCATTGGTCTGTGGCTCTGCTCTTGTGCCAGTACCAAATTGTCTTGATTACTGTGGCCTTGTAGTAGAGCATGAAGTTGGGGAGTGAGATCCCCCCTACTTTATTCTTCCTTCTCAGGATTGCTTTAGCTATTCGGGGTCTTTGGTGTTTCCATATGAATTTTTGAACTATTTGTTCCAGTTCATTGAAGAAAGCTGTTGGTAATTTGATAGGGATTGCATCAAATCTGTATATTGCTTTGGGCAGGATGGCCATTTTGACGATATTAATTCTTCCTAGCCAAGAGCATGGGATGAGTTTCCATTTGTTAGTGTCCTCTTTAATTTCTCTTAAGAGTGTCTTATAGTTTTCAGGGTATAGGTCTTTCACTTCCTTGGTTAGGTTTATTCCTCGGTATTTTATTCTTTTTGATGCTATTGTGAATGGAATTGTCTTCCTGATTTCTCTATTAGTTTATTGTTAGTGTATAGGAAAGCCACAGATTTCTGTGTGTTAATTTTGTATCCTGCAACTTTGCTGAATTCCGATATTAGCTCTAGTAGTTTCATTGTGGAGTCTTTAGGGTTTTTTATGTACAATATCATGTCATCTGCAAATAGTGACAGTTTAACTTCTTCTTTACCAATCTGGATTCCTTGTATTTGTTTGTTTTGTCTGATTGCCATGGCTAGGACCTCCAGTACTATGTTGAATAACAGTGGGGAGAGTGGGCATCCCTGTCTTGTTCCCGATCACAGAGGAAAAGCTTTCAGCCTCTCACTGTTCAGTATGATGTTGGCTGTGGGTTTATCATATATGGCCTTTATTATGTTGAGGTACTTGCCCTCTATACCCATTTTGTTGAGAGTTTTTATCATGAATGGATGTTGAATTTTATCGAATGCTTTTTCAGCATCTATGGAGATGATCATGTGGTTTTTGTCTTTCTTTTTGTTGATGTGGTGGATGATGTTGATGGATTTTCGAATGTTGTACCATCCTTGCATCCCTGGGATGAATCCCACTTGGTCATGGTGTACGATCCTTTTGATGTATTTTTGAATTCAGTTTGCTAATATTTTGTTGAGTATTTTTGCATCTATGTTCATCAGGGATATTGGTCTGTAGTTTTCTTTTTTGGTGGGGTGTTTGCCTGGTTTTGGTATTAGGGTGATGTTGGCTTCATAGAACGAGTTTGGGAGTATTCCCTCGTCTTCTATTTTTTGGAAAGCTTTAAGGAGAATGGGTATTATGTCTTCTCTGTATGTCTGATAAAATTCCGACATAAATCCATCTGGTCCGGGGGTTTTGTTCTTTGGTAGTTTTTTGATTACCGCTTCAATTTCATTGCTGGTAATTGGTCTGTTTAGATTTTCTGTTTCTTTCTGGGTCAGTCTTGGAAGGTTATATTTTTCTAGGAAGTTGTCCATTTCTTCTAGGTTTCCCAGCTTGTTAGCATATAGGTTTTCATAGTGCTCTCTAATAATTCTTTGTATTTCTGTGGGGTCCGTCGTGATTTTTCCTTTCTCATTTCTGATTCTGTTGATTTGTGTTGACTCTCTTTTCCTCTTAATAAGTCTGGCTAGAGGTTTATCTATTTTGTTTATTTTCTCGAAGAACCAGCTCTTGGTTTCATTGGTTTTTGCTATTGTTTTATTCTTCTCAATTTTATTTATTTCTTCTCTGATCTTTATTATGTGCCTCCTTCTGCTGACCTTAGGCCTCATTTGTTCTTCTTTTTCCAATTTCGATAATTGTGACATTAGACCATTCATTTGGGATTGTTCTTCCTTTTTTAAATATGCCTGGATTGCTATATACTTTCCTCTTAAGACTGCTTTTGCTGTATCCCACATAGTTGCGGCTTTGTGTAGTTGTTGTCGTTTGTTTCCATATATTGCCAGATCTCCATTTTGATTTGGTCATTGATCCATTGATTATTTAGGAGCGTGTTGTTAAGCCTCCATGTGTTTGTGAGCCTTTTTGCTTTCTTTGTACAATTTATTTCTAGTTTTATGCCTTTGTGGTCTGAAAAGTTGGTTGGTAGGATTTCAATCTTTTGAAATATACTGAGGCTCTTTTTGTGGCCTAGTATGTGGTCTATTCTGGAGAATGTTCCATGTGCACTTGAGAAGAATGTGTATCCTGTTGCTTTTGGATGTAGAGTTCTGTAGATGTCTATTAGGTCCATCTGTTCTAGTGTGTTGTTCAGTGCGTCTGTGTCCTTACTTATTTTCTGTCTGGTGGATCTGTCCTTTGGAGTGAGTGGTGTGTTGAAGTTTCCCAGAGTGAATTCATTGCAATCTATTTCCTCCTTTAATTCTGTTAGTATTTGTTTCACATATGTTGGTGCTCCTGTATTGGGTGCACATATATTTATAATGGTTATATCCTCTTGTTGGACTGAGCCCTTTATCATTATGTAATGTCCTTCTTTATCTTTTGTTACTTTATTTTGAAGTCTATTTTGTCTGATACTAGTATTGCAACACCTGCTTTTTTCTCTGTGTTGTTTGCATGAAATATCTTTTTCCATCCCTTGCCTTTAAGTCTGTGCATGTCTTTGGGTTTGAGGTGAGTCTCTTGTAAGCAGCATATGGATGGGTCTTGCTTTTTTATTCATTCTATTACTCTGTGTCTTTTGATTGGTGCATTCAGTCCATTTACATTTAGGGTGATTATTGAAAGGTATGTACTTATTGCCATTGCAGGCTTTAAGTTTGTGGTTACCAAAGGTTCAGGGTTAGCTTCTTTACTATCTTACTGTCTAACTTAACTCGCTTATTGAGCTATTATAAACACGGTCTGATGATTCTTTATTTCTCTCCCTTCTTATTCCTCCTCTTCCCTTCTTCATATGTCGGGTGTTTTGTTCCATGCTCTTTTTTAGGAGTGCTCCCATCTAGAGTAGTCCCTGTAAGATGCCCTGTAGAGGTGGTTTGTGGGAGGCAAATTCCCTCAACTTTTGCTTGTCTGGGAATTGTTTAATTCCTCCTTCATATTTAAATGATAATCATGCTTGATACAGTAATCTTGGTTCGAGGCCCTTCTGTTTCATTGCATTAAGTATATCATGCCATTCTCTTCTGGCCTGTAGGGTTTCTGTTGAGAAGTCTGATGATAGCCTGATGGGTTTTCCTTTGTAGGTGACCTTTTTTTACTCTCTGGTTGCCTTTAATACTTTGTCCTTGTCTTTGATCTTTGCCGTTTTAATTATTATGTGTCTTGGTGCTGCCCTCCCTGGATCCCTTGTCATAGGAGTTCTGTGTACCTCTGTGGTCTGAGAGGCCATTTCCTCCCCTAGTTTGAGGAAGTTTTCAGCAATTATTTCTTCAAAGACACTTTCTATCCCTTTTTCTCTCTCTTCTTCTTCTGGTACCCCTATAATGTGGATATTGTTCCACTTCGATTGGTCACTCAGTTCTATTAAAATTCTTTCATTCCTGGAGATCCTTTTATCTCTCTCTACATCAGCTTCTCTGCATTCCTGTTCTCTGTTTTCTAGTCCATTAATGGTCTCTTGCATCTCATCCATTCTGTTTTGAAGTCCTTCCAGAGCTTGCTTTATTTCTGTATTCTCCCTCCTTAGTTCTTGCATATTTCCCTGCAAGTCCATCAGCATGGTTATGACTTTTGTTTTGAATTCTTTTTCAGGAAGACTGGTTAAATCTATCTCCCCAGGTTCCTTCTCAGGGGAAGATGTAGCAGATGTCGAAGCTGTCTTGGTTAGTCTTGTCTTGATCAAATTTTTTTGCCTTTTCATGTTACTAGGTGCAATGGTGAGCTATTGACTTTCTGTCAGCTGGGAGAGCCAAGTCTTTCCACTTTCTCCTGGCCTTTCTTTACTGGGACAACTGTGACCCCTAGTGGATTGTGTTGGGCAATTTCATGTAGACTGGGTCTCTGTATCTTGCCCAGCCGGTATGGAGGAAACTCCCTTGCTGTGGGCGTGGCCAGGCTCAGGCTGCTGTTCTACTATGGCGGGGCCCTGGAGGGGTAATGGACAGGGGGTTGTTTGGCTGTTCACCTCCATGAGGGGTCTCAGAGCTGTTGCCCAGGGGGTTAGTGCACCCGTAGTTCCCTGGAATTTCCAGCTGCTGGACTGTGACCCGAGATGCTTCCATCCAGCTGTGGCATCCCTGCCCCTTTAAGACTTTCAAAAAGCACTCGCTTTTCTTTGTCACAGGGGCACCGGCTTCAGGACCCGCTCCAAGGTCTTGCTGTCCTGTTTCCCTAGTTTTCAGCACTGCACGCATGCACTGTGTCTGCACTCTGGTGCGGATGGCTAGGGCTGGGTGTTTAGCAGTCCTGGGCTCCCTCTCCCTCCCTGCTCTGACTCCTCTCCTCCCGCCGGGAGCTGGGGTGGGGGGTGCTCGGGTCCCACTGGGCCGGGGCTTGTATCTTACCCCTTTCACCAGGCGCTGGGTTCTTGCAGGTGTGGATGTAGTCTGGCTGTTTTCCTGTGTCTTCTGGTCTCTATTTTAGGATTAGTTGTATTTGTTGTATTTTCAAAATATATATTTTTTTGGGAGGAGATTCCCACTGTGCTACTCACACCGCCATCTTGGCTCCTGCTCCTCAAGGACATTGTTCTTTGACTAACTTGTCTGCTTTTGTGTCTGGATAACTGTTATGTGTTATGCTGGTCTCCATTTACCCAAGGCTCCCCCTTGACACATAGCAGGGCATTTCTTGGTCTTAAGCTACATCTTCCTCTCACCCTTGGGCAAGCCACCACCTGGCCTGAACTACCATGAAAACTTCATTAACTTCTCTCCTTGAATCTCTTTTGCTTGATTTACCACTAAAAGAACACATTACTTCCTTACTTAAAACATTCAGTGGCCCCCTGTTATTCTTAAAGTCCCAAATCCTCAGAATACCTTGCATGGTCTTGTCTACTTTGGCAACTTCATCTTTTCACAAGTTCTCACTCCCTCTGCTCCACCACATAAATCCCTCTTCAAATGGGCCAAGTTAAATTCTCCCATTCTGCTCTAGTACCTACAAGGTGATTTCTCTCTCCCTCACCATATCCAGCTACCTCTTACTCACTCTTCAGGTTTGGTGTATTAGTCTCCTCCTGGGGAATCAATAGCATCAGGGTACTAGAACCTATGCTCTCATAGCCCCCCTTCCTTATTCATGGTAGCAGTTACTACGGGAAGCATTTTGAAACTAGTTGTGTCATTGGCATTTACTGGCAGTTCTCTTCTATTGGCCATACGCTCCGTGAGGACAAGAATTATACTTTTCATTTCAGTGAAAGCCCTCAGTTACTATTTGCTTAATGAATAAAGGAATGAAAACATAAATATGAATCCTAAGAAAAATGTTTTAAATGATGTTTAGATACTGGCTGTGGAAACAAAACTGTCTACCACATATTCATGAATTTAGCCATAGCTAGAAAGTTTAACTGACATGGAATCTATAGGTTTCAGTGGTTCACAAAAATCTTCAGAGCATGGGGGACAATTAAGTGGGAGGTAAATATTTACATACCTGTTCACACACAAATGAAGTTTAATATATATTTATTCTGAATACTGATTTCATGAATTCAAGTGTCTAAGGATTTGCTAAAGAAAGGGCAGAAATTTTCTCAGCCCGTTTTAATATTTAGAAGTACTACAGGTTTATTACAGCAGGACTAAGGACTATTGACTTGCAACTTTGTATCTTTAAAATACTTATATAAGAAACCTGCATTTATTCACTTGAAGTTGTCAGCTATGTTCATCATAAGAAATCAGTTTTTATCCAACAACCAGATAATAATTCACTGACTTAGCTTCTTTCAACCAAATCCACATAAACAACTGTCTAGATTCTGTCCAAACTAGGAACATAGCAAAAGGAATGTCTTAACTGAGAATATCACTTTTCAAATAAAATACTAAGACTCTAACAGATCAGTTCTAAAACATAAAGTAGAATGTCAGTTTATCATGACTTTTGTCCCTGGTGATTCTGTCCTTCTCCCTTACAGGCTTATATGCCATATATTTGAGTTATAGACAACGGGGATGTATGTAGTATGAAAAATATACTCATGTGATTATTACATGTCCCACCCCCTACCCCCAGAGGATAATCTCTGTTTTCACCAATGGATATTCTTATAATCAGAATTATTGTAGCCATAGAGACAGATCCCTACAAGAGGTTCAACCTTCTGAAACTAAAATTGGTTCTCATTTCTTAGCTTCATTTCGACACTGCCATTACCATAAAGGATTCAATAACTAAAGTGAAATACATGTGAATATCAACTACATTTGCATCTCTGGAAGTAGATTACTATATACAATGAAAATGTTAGGCTGGAAGGAAATGGAGTGATCCAGGAGTGAAAGGAAGGAAATCAGGGAATGGCTGATTGTTTTGTAGAGGTTTCCTCAATTTCAAAATATTTTTATATGGAAAGGAAGATAGAATGTTATCTCCTAAAAATAGGCTTTTATACACTTTTTGAGAAACAGAAAGATAAAGGATCTTAATTTTTCTTTAATATAAAATGTATATATTTTTGAGAAGTAGATGTAAACTTTATGTGCTAGTTATCGCAGCATAATACTTTCATAAGGCAGCTTGTACTTTTCTGATGTTTTATATGTTAGCTGATCTTAAACATTTGAAAAGATTTTGGGCTCCATGCGCAGTGATCACATACGTGAGTCATACCGCTCACAATTTTCAGTGAGGGTGCACAACCTCTATGCCTCCAGCACTTGTCACTTTGTTGAGGCAGCACTTGTGTCAAAGAACCCTCTGGAATCACATTTTAGCATATTCACAGAATGAAAGGATAGTATAATTATGTAGTACCATTTAGAGTTGGTGGAAATCTAACTTCATTTTGCTGGTTTCAGATCTCTGAATTAGATTTTCAGTGCAGGGATACAAAAAAACTAAGTAAGGGACAGCAAAAAAGATGCTGCAATTGCTTTTGTTCCAGCACTTAGACTTTTTCTTCATGGTGCTGTAATTATTAAGGTATTTTAACTTATTAGCTATTTCTAATCTAAGTTCATCGTTATCATGTAGGAATCAAAGCAAAACAAACCTAAACCATAAATGCTGACTAGAACTACAAAAGATGTACTTAAAATCTGAGAGCAAACTGGAAGATGCGAATCATAGAAAGTAGCATAGTTTATCGTAAAAGGATTGATCATGTCAGGGTTTCTCAACTTTGGTGCTACTGACATTCGGGACAGATAATTCTTCATCTGGGGGACTGTGTTTGTATGCTGTACAATGTTTACCAGAATCCCTGGCCTCCACCTGCTGGAGACCAGTAGTGCTCTTTCCCCCATTTGTGACAACCAAAAATGTCTCCCATCTTTGACAAATACCCCTAGGGGAAGGTAAAATCACTCTCCTTTGCTTCTTTCAGAATCACTGATCTGGCTAAAAGCTTGTCAATTTGCACAAATGCAGCTGTATCTGTAGGGTAGATTTTTAGAAGTAGGATTACTGTATCAAATGGCAGTTTGGGTAAATATTGTCATATTTCCACAGAAAGGTACCATTTTGCCCTGATGCTAACGGTATAGGGCAGTGCCCGGTACTTCAGAATGTCCCAGAAAGGGGAAAGGGCAAACTTTGATTTTTTTGCCAATCTGACAGGTGAGGGGAAATGTCTCGGTGCTGCTTTTATTTCTATGTTCAAGCTTGTTTTGGCAGGATGATTGTTATTATTCTGTTGTCAAGGGGACCACCTTAACAGCCTTTGTTACTTCTTTAAAGTCATGCTTCTCAAACTTGGTCATTGTTCAGACAACTTAAGGAAAGGAAAAGTTGTTTTGGTCTCTCTCTCTGTGGGCTTCGATTATCTTTACTAGCCGGTTACTTAAATATGTTCCAACAAATACATAAAAAAGCGTAACTTTAACTTACAGCTTCTATGCAGCTACAAAAATGAAGTAATCGATTTATATGTTAAACAAAAACAAAATGATCAAACCCAAACATTCAAACTAACAATGCTAATTTTCTGCAGCCAATGATGTGCTGTGAACGTTTAATCATCACAGACAAGAAGAAGATGGGGCACTGATTGATAAGGAGGTTACTTCTAGGTTTTCCCTTGCCTTTTTTACAGAGTGCTACAGGGTTTGGCAGTCTGTCCTCCATTGCTAACCCACTCTATGACCTTAAGCCTCATGAGAAGATCCACGGAAGCACATGGCCTTCTTTTAATGCAAAATTATCATTTATGTCTAAGTCCTTTCCTCCCAGAACCCTCCTCTTCCAACTGCAGAAGGTCTTCTGGAAGCTTTGTCCCCCAAGGCCCAGGGATATGTGACCCCTCCTGGCCTGCTCAGTGAAGGGGAACTCATTCTCACCTGTGCTATCGTAGTTAATCTTTCCTGAGAAGCAAGTTATAGGACTGGTGACCAGGAACTTTCCTACCCCCTGAAACTATCAAAATTATCAATTGTGTTTTTCAATTATGACTGACTATGTTTTGACCATTAATATAAATTATCTATTAATGTGGTCATGAATGTATTTTAAATGTCCTTGCATATGTATGCCTAATCAACAAATGATACCAGAATAGTATTTAGGAAGCAGTAATAAAATTAAGTTTCAAGAACCTAAGTTATAAACATCAACATTACCCCATGTTATTTTTTCTTTGATATTCACATTTTTCTGTGTTTAACTTTTAGTACTTCTTCAAATTTTTGTGGATTAAGAGTTTTTTGGTAAGTTTTTGGAAACCTATTTAGGAGATTTTGTGTGGATGAGATTCATAATTTTCTGAGTGTTGCTTGATGTTCTGGTGTATTTTAACAATTCAATTTTATGCATATATTATATATTAGTTGACTTCTGTCATTCCTTACTGTAAATGTACTTGATTTCTTCATTGGAAGAGACCCACATAAATAATAAAAGTAAATATAAAAGCAAAATTATTAAAAGTTCAAATTATGAAAACATAAAAATAAATAATTACAACAAAACCTTAGCATAGAGCATTAAATTTAACTCTTCCTGGATGGCAAAGTAGAAAGGAAATCACTATGCATTACATATTTTTATGGTTTGGTAAAGGAAAATGCTCTATCACTTCTTAACAATGTATCCTTTTAATAAGTTCTAGGTAATTTTTCTTTTTAAATATTTTGAGATACATTGTACTACATCATAATGGTCAATGATTTTTATGAAAGGCAGAAGAATATTGTTTCCATGGTCTTTGGCCATTTTATATTGATTTTAAGTAAAAATAAAAAAACCTAATTTGAAGTCAGTGAAGACATTTTGACTGGATACAGAGCTCATAGAGCATAATCAATTTCATAATCATTCTGGAACAAGAATCAACAAAGTTCTTCTGGTAAAACAGATAGAAATATTTTTGGCTTTGTGGGTCTTAAGTTCTTTGTTACAACTACTCATTTCTGCCACGGTAGCATGAAAGCAGGTGTAAATGATTTATAAGTAAATGGCATAGCTGTATTCCAATAAAACTTTATTTATAAAACAGGTGGTACGTGGGATTTGACCCATACACATCATTTATCTTGGAGAATATTCTGAAAATCTAATTATCTTAATGATCCGTGTAACTTTTAACTGCTCATCAGTGAACAATAGTACTTTCCAAACTGAAATACTAACAAAAAAAAATAAGTACAAAAGTGGAGGGGAATGGAGAAACAGACTCCGATATATTTATACAATTGAGCATCACTCTCCACTGAAAAGCAACCACCTAGTGATATGTAGATCAACATGGCTGAATCTCAACTATTTCATGCTGTGTGCAAAAACAGACGCAGAAGAGTACATGCTACATGATTCCATTTTTATAAAGTTGTAGAACAGGCAAAACTAACTAATAGTAATAGAAAGCACAAGACAGGTTGCCTTGTGGATGCAGTGTGTGACTGGGAAGGGGCACGAAGAAAACTTATTTCAGTGAATGTACAATCAACCTCATTTGTAAAAGGTAAAAAAAAGGAAAAAAGAAAGTAAAAGCTGTCTAAGGAAGAAAGACACCTGCCAAAAGCATTCTAATAATAACACGAAAGTCAGTCAGCTGCAACTAAGGTCAAACTCATAATTTGATCTGCTGATACACAGATGGTACTCATTTACATATTTCAGAAGTTAGATTTCACAGTTACTTACAATTTGATTTATTTTGCTTTTTGGCACTAGGACAGATACCAGAAAGGGAAGAAAGCTAACATATCTAGAGCATTCACGATGTGCCAAACATTGTCTTACATGTGTTACATATATTACTTAATCTCATAGTAAATTTTTGTGATATAAATAGAAGTAAACTGAGACTTTAAAGAATTATGTAACTCGTCCAAGGGTGCTACAGCATGTTACAAAACTATACAATCCATATTTGTCTAATCTCAAATTCTAGTTCCTCCCAACCGTAACATGACTAGCAGTTAACCCACAGAAGAGTCAAAGAAACTACAATGTCACTGTAAAAGGGATCTTCCTTTAAGTGTGGCTTAAAAGATGTGATGGGAGATCTTGGTGAACCTTACTTAAATACCTGGCTAGGCCAAGCCAGCACTTGAAGCACTTACTTCAAATAAAACCCAACTGCCACCCTGGTGAGAGTTTTTCCTGGGGAAATCTACCACAGCAGATTAGCAGGGAAAGTGTCATTTGCATCTGAGCCCAGAGAGGTTGTCTGCAGCTTCCCTCGTGCCACAGGCTTGGCATCACAGATTGCTGTCCATGTTTGGGGATCTGTGTCTCAGCACTATGTGCGTGAAAGTCCACAAAGAAATGCGAACTTAGGAAAAGAATGCTGGCCCTAAAAGGGTGTCTCAGAAAGCCTTCAGCTCAAAAGCTGGTAACAGTCAGCAAATCATATTCTATTTCTCCCTTTTCCATAACCACCAAATTTACCATTTGACTTTAGAATTATTTTCCCTATTGTACAGTAGGCTATCCTCTCAGTACCCTTAAACCACGGAAGTGATGTCAATGATAGGGTGTTAAGCTGTAATGTATTTGTGTTCATCAGTAATTGTAATTTAATTTAAAAAATAGAAGTCTTTCTCAGACAATGTCATGAAGGTTTGCAAGTATCCACAGACAACATTATTTTCTATGTGAAGAAACAAAAAAAGTTAAAGTGAATATTTCACAATCAACCATTTTGAACAAAAAACCTTCATATATCATGCATATTTACTAATTCTTCGGCTTATTTTCCAAATCTTTCCTTGTATCTTTACAAAGTGCTATCTGCTAGTTAAATTTGCAGTCCAGTAGATACAAGCTATCAGTTCTTAGTAAACAAGTGAAACTAGATAAGATGTCCTTCCAAATGATCATTGCAAAGGGAAAATAATAATATAAACTGTACTATAAAAAAATTTGTGATCTAATTTCCACCTACCTGCATTTTTTAAAGAATTAAAACACACAATGGCTTTGCCAAAACCTCTCAAGGTTTACATTGTCACCTTGGATATTGATTTAAGTACTATGGTTCTTTCTTTGTTTTCCTAATGGGCATTTTTTTTAATACATCTCTTATTCAGTGTCTCAAGTCACAGTGAAAATAGGTGCATGATAGGATCTGGAAGTTTCACATAAAGTTGGTCATCACTGCACTTGAAGTGGATGGTGTCATTGACACGGCCCAGCGTCTTTAAGTCATCTATTAGTGGCTTTAGGCTGACAAGTAATAGAAGGAAATACATCAAACAGAAGTGTCTCTGTTTTACTAATGCAATTTATCCTCAACTGTGAAACAAAATTTAAGGTGAAAAATCCTACTAGGTCTTCTTTTGTTTCTTAAGCCAGAACAGCATTGCTTCTATGTTCAAACTTTATACATTTAGTATATTTGTTAAACTATAGTGTCTGCAAAGTAAAGAAAAAAAAGTTGGAGGCAAAAAAAAATAACTAGATGTTGTTTGTTTAGGAAAATATTTCCATTGGTCCTCAGTGGACATCCCAATGCATTTGATATAACATACATGGATTTTTTTTTCCCCAGTAAGATTTAGAGGTTCTGTCTTATGAAATGCTTTAAGCAGAAATGATTGGGTGACACATTAATTCCATTTCATTTTCCTGCTCTATCATAAATGTTCTTATTGCACTTGTAACATCATATGACAACATGTAAGCCTCTCTCATACAGACATGCACAATATATTTTAAGTGCACTTTGGTTGACTATAAATGCTCCCTGTTGTTTTATATTTGAAATGCTGACCAGGAACTGGCATTTTAATTTTCTTTACCACATGTTAGAGAAATGATATGTTTTGTTTGAATAAGCCAGGTTCTTCCATGATGAGGTTTAATCGTGTCCACTCAACACAGATTGCTAAACTTTGGTGGGTGAAGAAATACGAGGTTGATGGTCCCTGCAAGTCATATTCAATACTTCCCACACTGGTGCTGGACAAGGTGGGAGCAGTACGAATTTGAAAGGGCAGGACCTAGCTTACTGACTTTCTTGGTTTTACAACTGCCAGAGGAATGGTATTGGCCTAACCTACCTGTCTGTGCTTCATGGTGTCTCAAGGTCATCTCTCCATCTACCACAGACATGAACTGCATGAAGGCGCCGAGTAATGTTGCTGCTGCTGCTGATAATAATATTATTTTAGGCGGTCTAATAGCTATGCAGGGGTTTCTCCTTGTGGTTTTAATTTGTATCTTTCCTAATTGCTAATGATGTTGAACTTCATTACTATTTTAATTTCAATATTACACAAAACCAGCACTCTATATAGTTCTATTCCCCCTCCTTTGGGTGGTTATTGTAATACAAACTACATCTTTATACAGTGTGTATCTAACATGTATATAACAGAGATTTATAATTATTACTTTATGCAATATCTTTTAAATGATAAGAGAAAAATTATAAACACAAAATACATTACTATTGCATTTTCTATTTGCTTATGTAGTTACCTTTACCAGTGTACTTTATTTCCTTATGTGGATACAAGGTACTGTAGAGTTTCTTTTTCAACCTGCATGGACTCTCCTTAGTATTTCTTGAAGACATGTCTGTTAGCAACAAATCGGTTTTTTGTATCTGGGGATGTCTTCTATTCTTTATTTTTGCAGGGTGGCTTTTCTGAAAATAGAACCCATGGTTTATAACCTTTCTTTCAGCACTTTGAATGCATCATCCCACCACATTCTGGCCTCAGTTGTTTCTGATAAGATAGTGCCTATTAATATTATTGTAAATCCCTTGATTCTGATGAGAATCTTGCTGCTTTCAAGATTCTCTTTGGGAGCCAACATGGCGGCGTGAGTAGGACAGTGGGAATCTCTTCCCAAAAACATATAGACTTTTGAAAATACAACAAACACAACTAGTCCTAAAAGAGAGACCAGAAGACGCAGGACAGTGGCCAGACTGCAGCTACACCAGCGAGAACCCAGCGACTGGAGAAAGGGGTAAGATACAAGCCCCGGCCCGGCGGGACCCAAGCGCCCCTCCCCCCAGCTCCCAGTGGGAGAAGAATAGGCAGAGCGGGAGGGAGACGGAGCACAGGACTGCTGAACACCCAGCCCCAGCCACCCCCACCAGAGCACAGACACAGTGCGTGGGCGGGGGGCCCTGGATACTGGGGAAACAGGGCAACAAGACCTCTGAGCAGGTGCCGAAGCTGATGCCCCTGTGACAAAGAAAAGCGGGGGCTTTTTGAAAGTCTTAAAGGGACAGGGACGTAACAGCTTGACAGAAACAACACAGGTCATAGTCCAGCAGCTGGAAATTACAGGGAAAACCGGGCGCACTAACCCCCTGGGCAACAGCTCTGAGAACCCTCACAGAGGTAAACAGCCAAACAGCCCCCCCATCCATTACCCTTCCGGGCACTGCGAAAGCAGAGAAGCAGCCTAAGACAAACTCCGCCCACAGAAAGGGAAATTTCTCCCTTCCGGCCAGGCAAGACACAAAGACCCACTCTACACGCCATTACCCAACACAAGCCACTAGGGGTCGCAGTTGCCCGAGTAAAGAAAGGCCAATAGCAAGTGAAAATTTTGGCGCTCCCAGCTGACATTCAAAAGCACCTGAGAACATGAAAAGGCAAAAAAATATGATCCAGACAAGACTAACCCAGACAGCTTCGGCATCTGCTACATCTTCCCCTGAGAAGGAACCTGGGGAGATAGATTTAACCAGTCTTCCTGAAAAAGAATTCAAAACAAAAGTCATAACCATGCTGATGGACTTGCAGAGAAATATGCAAGAACTAAGGAAGGAGAATACAGAAATAAAACAAGCCCTGGAAGGACTTCAAAACAGAATGGACGAGATGCAAGAGACCATTAATGGACTAGAAAACAGAGAACAGGAACGCAGAGAAGCTGATGCAGAGAGAGATAAAAGGATCTCCAGGAACGAAAGAATTTTAAGAGAGCTGAGTGACCAATCGAAAAGGAACAATATACGAATTATAGGTATACCAGAAGAAGTAGAGAATAAGGGATATAAAATGTCTTTGAAGAAATAATTGCCAAAAACTTCCCCAAACTAGGGGAAGAAATGGCCTCACAGACCACAGAGGTACACAGAACTCCCATGACAAGGGATCCAAGGAGGGCAACAACACCAAGACACATAATAATTAAAATGGCAAAGATCAAAGACAAGGACAAAGTATTAAAGGCAGCCAGAGAGAAAAAAAAGGTCACCTACAAAGGAAAACCCATCAGGCTATCATCAGACTTCTCAACAGAAACCCTACAGGCCAGAAGAGAATGGCATGATATACTTAATGCAATGAAACAGAAGGGCCTCGAACCAAGACTACTGTATCCAGCACGAATATCATTTAAATATGAAGGAGGGATTAAACAATTCCCAGACAAGCAAAAGTTGAGGGAATTTGCCTCCCACAAACCACCTCTACAGGGCATCCTACAGGGACTGCTCTAGATGGGAGCACTCCTAAAAAGAGCACATAACAAAACACCCAACATATGAAGAAGGGAAGAGGAGGAATAAGATGGGAGAGAAATAAAGAATCATCAGACCGCGTTTATAATAGCTCAACAAGCGAGTTAAGTTAGACAGTAAGATAGTAAAGAAGCTAACCCTAAAAATTTGGTAACCACAAACTTAAAGCCTGCAATGGCAATAAATTCATACCTTTCAATAATCACCCTAAATGTAAATGGACTGAATGCACCAATCAAAAGACACAGAGTAATAGAATGGATAAAAAAGCAAGATCCATCCATATGCTGCTTACAAGAGACTCACCTCAAACTCAAAGACACGCACAGACTTAAAGTCAAGGGACGGAAAAAGATATTTCAAGCAAACAACAGAGAGAAGAAAGCAGGTGTTGCTATTCTGGTATCAGACAAAACAGACTTCAAAATAAAGAAAGTAATAAAAGACAAAGAAAGACATTACATAATGATAAAGGGTTCAGTCCATCAAGAGGATATAACCATTATAAATATATATGCACCCAATACAGGAGCACCAACATACCTGAAACAAATATTAACAAAACTAAAGGAGGAAATAGAATGCAATGCATTCATTCTAGGAGACTTCAACACACCACTCATTCCAAAGGACAGATCCACCAGACAGAAACTAAGTAAGGACACAGACGCACTGAACAACACACTAGAACAGATGGACCTAATAGACATCTACAGAACTCTACATCCAAAAGAACAGGATACACATTCTTCTCAAGTGCACATTGAACATTCTCCAGAATAGACCACATACTAGGCCACAAAAAGAGCCTCAGTAAATTACAAAAGATCGAAATCCTACCAACCAACTTTTCAGACCACAAAGGCATTAAACTAGAAATGAACTGCTCAAAGAAAGCAAAAAGGCTCACAAACACATGGAGGCTAAACAACACGCTCCTAAATAATCAATGGATCAATGACCAAATCAAAATGGAGATCCAGCAATATATGGAAACAAATGACAACAACAACACTAAGCCCCAACTTCTGTGGGACACAGCAAAAGCAGTCTTAAGAGGAAAGTATATAGCAATCCAAGCATATTTAAAAAAGGAAGAGCAATCCCAAATGAATGGTCTAATGTCACAACTATCGAAATTGGAAAAAGAAGAACAAATGAGGCCTAAGGTCAGCAGAAGGAGGGACATAATAAAGATCAGAGAAGAAATAAATAAAATTGAGAAGAATAAAACAATAGCAAAAATCAATGAAACCAAGAGCTGGTTCTTCGAGAAAATAAACAAAATAGATAAACCTCTAGCCAGACTTATTAAGAGGAAAAGAGAGTCAACACAAATCAACAGTATCAGAAACGAGAAAGGAAAAATCACGACGGACCCCGCAGAAAACAAAGAATTATTAGAGAATACTATGAAAACCTATATGCTAACAAGCTGGGAAACCTAGGAGAAATGGACAACTTCCTAGAAAAATACAACCTTCCAAGACTGACCCAAAAAGAAACAGAAAATCTAAACAGACCAATTACCAGCAACGAAATTGAAGCGGTAATCAAAAAACTACCAAAGAACAAAACCCCCGGGCCAGATGGATTTACCTCGGAATTTTATCAGACATACAGGGCAGACATAATACCCATTCTCCTTAAAGTTTTCCAAAAAATAGAAGAGGAGGGGATACTCCCAAACTCATTCTATGAAGCTAACATCACCCTAATACCAAAACCAGGCAAAGACACCACCAAAAAAGAAAATTACAGACCAATATCCCTGATGAACGTAGATGCAAAAATACTCAACAAAATTTTAGCAAACTGAATTCAAAAATACATCAAAAGGATCATACACCATGACCAAGTGGGATTCATCCCAGGGACGCAAGGATGGCACAACATTCGAAAGTCCATCAACATCATCCACCACATCAACAAAAAGAAAGACAAAAACCACATGATCATCTCCATAGATGCTGAAAAAGCATTTGACAAAGTTCAACATCCATTCATGATAAAAACTCTCAGCAAAATGGGAATAGAGGGCAAGTACCTCAACATAATAAAGGCCATCTATGATAAACCCACAGCCAACATTATATTGAACAGCGAGAAGCTGAAAGCATTTCCTCTGAGATCGGGAACTAGACAGGGATGCCCACTCTCCCCACTGTTATTCAACATAGTACTGGAGGTCCTAGCCACGGCAATCAGACAAAACAAACAAATACAAGGAATCCAGATTGGTAAAGAAGAAGTTAAACTGTCACTATTTGCAGATGACATGATACTGTACATAAAAAACCCTAAAGACTCCACCCCAAAACTACTAGAACTGATATCGGAATACAGCAAAGTTGCAGGATACAAAATCAACACACAGAAATCTGTGGCTTTCCTATACACTATCAATGAACCGACAGAAAGAGAAATCAGGAAAACAACTCCATTCACAACTGCATCAAAAACAATAAAATACCTAGGAATAAACCTAACCAAAGAATTGAAAGACTTATAGTCTGAGAACTACAAGTCACTCTTAAAAGAAATTAAAGGTGACACTAACAGATGGAAACGCATCCCATGGTCATGGCTAGGAAGAATTAATATCGTCAAAATGGCCATCCTGCCCAAAGCAATATACAGATTCGATGCAATCCCCATGAAACTACCAGCAACATTCTTCAATGAACTGGAACAAATAATTCAAAAATTCATATGGAACCACCAAAGACCCCGAATAGCCAAAGCAATCCTGAGAAATAAGAATAAAGTAGGGGGGATCTCACTCCCCAACTTCAAGCTCTATTATAAAGCCATAGTAATCAAGACAATTTGGTACTGGCACAAGAACAGAGCCACAGACCAATGGAACAGACTAGAGAATCCAGACATTAACCCAGACATATATGGTCAATTAATATTTGATAAAGGAGCCATGGACATACAATGGCGAAATGACAGTCTCTTCAACAGATGGTGCTGGCAAAACTGGACAGCTACATGTAGGAGAATGAAACTGGTCTAACCCCATATACAAAAGTAAACTCAAAATGGATCAAAGACCTGAATGTAAGTCACGAAACCATTAAACTCTTGGAAAAAAACATAGGCAAAAACCTCTTAGACATAAATATGTGTGACCTCTTCTTGAACATTTCTCCCCGGGCAAGGAAAACAACAGCAAAAATGAGTAAGTGGGACTATATTAAGCTAAAAAGCTTCTGTACAGCAAAAGACACCATCAATAGAACAAAAAGGATCCCTACAGTATGGGAGAATATATTTGAAAATGACACATCCAATAAAGGCTTAACGTCCAGAATATATAAAGAGCTCACACACCTCAACAAACAAAAAACAAATAACCCAATTAAAAAATGGGCAGAGGAACTGAACAGACGGTTCTCCAAAAAAGAAATACAGATGGCCAACAGACACATGAAAAGATGCTCCACATCGCTAATTATCAGAGAAATGCAAATTAAAACTACAATGAGGTATCACCTCACACCAGTAAGGATGGCTGCCATCCAAAAGACAAACAACAACAAATGTTGGCGAGGCTGTGGAGAAAGGGGAACCCTCCTACACTGCTGGTGGGAATGTAAATTAGTTCAACCATTGTGGAAAGCAGTATGGAGGTAGATCAAAATGCTCAAAACAGACATACCATTTGACCCAGGAATTGCACTCCTAGGAATTTACCCTAAGAATGCAGCAATCAAGTATGAGAAAGACCAATGCACCCCTATGTTTATCGCAGCACTATTTACAATAGCCAAGAATTGGAAGCAACCTAAATGTCCATCTATAGATGAATGGATAAAGAAGATGTGGTACATATACACAATGGAATACTACTCAGCCATAAGAAAAGGGCAAATCCTACCATTTGCAGCAAGATGGATGGAGCTGGAGGGTATTATGCTCAGTGAAACAAGCCAAGCAGAGAAAGAGAAATACCAAATGATTTCACTCAGCTGTGGAGTATAAGAACAAAGGAAAAACTGAAGGAACAAAACAGCAGCAGAATCACAGAACTCAAGAATGGACTAACAGGTACCAAAGGCAAAGGGACTGGGGAGGATGGGTGGGTAGGGAGGGATAAGTGGGGGGAGAAAAAGGGGGGTATTAAGATTAGCATCCATAGGGGGTGGGAGAAAGGGGAGGGCTGTACAACACAGAGAAGGCAAGTAGTGATTCTACAACATTTGCTATGCTGATGGACAGTGACTGTAAAGGGGTTTATAGGGGGGACCTGGTATAGGGGAGAGCCTAATAAACATAATATTCATCATGTAAGTGTAGATTAATGATACCAAAAAAAAAAAAGGCAGTTCCTGTGTGGAGACCTCCAATGAGTCCTACACAAGGGTATAAAGGGCATATAAAAGTGTAAACAAAGGGTCTGTTTGTGTTTATACAGAGGATCAAAGCCTAATTGGGCTACCCCGAAAATGAACTAAGATACGATATGAAAAAGAACTTCCAACATCAGCACTCTCTGGAAGACTCATGCCAGAAGATGATCAGCAAAAAACCACAACAAAGATCCACGCACTGCTACAGCTATAGATGCACTCATCCAACCAGTTCCTGGACTTGCCATGGGAATGAAGAAGGAGATATCTAAGCTGGCCTGTGCATACAGTAAAATAACAAATTTGACTGGATCTATACTGTTGGAACTCAACCAAGAATCAGGAGAAGTGCAAATTGTAGCGCTCCAAAATCTTACAACCACAGACTATTTACTGTTAAAAGAACATATGGGATGTGAACAGTCCCCAGGAATGGGTTGTTTTAATTTATCTGAATTCTCTCAGACTGTTCAAGTTCAGTTGGACAATATCCACCATATCATAGATAAGTTTTCACAAATGCCTAAGGTGCCTAACTGGTTTTCTTGGTTTCACTGGAGATGGCTGGTAATTACAGGTATGCTTTGGTTACATAACTGTACTCCTATTATGTTAATGTGTGTGCACAATTTAATTAGTAGTTTAAAACCTATCCATGCTGAAGTTACTCTAGAAGAAGATATGTCAAAGAAATAATCAATCTTCCCAGGTTTTCTTCCGCCTGCTACTTCTATAGCTTTACTTCTTCCTACCTAATTACAACCCTTAAATAGAAGTCGTGCCACATGTCGAATTTACCGAGTATCATAATTCTTCCAAGTGGTAAAGACACCTCAAGACAAATGCTGGGCATAGAAGCCACAGGGCATAAATATGCAAAGAAGTAAAAAGCTAACCTTTTCAAACAATAAGGCTTCTCTCTCACTTACCAACTTAACATTTCCCTGTATGGCCCCGGAAGATGACTGGTTAGCCAGAGACGGGTAAGATTCCTCAAGGGAGGAACAACCTAAGACAGGCACAGTTGCAGGGGGGCCATCAGGTGAGAAAATGGGGATCAGCAGAGGTGAGGCTTAGAACCTCCCCCCTCCTGTTCTGAGAGAAATCTTCTGCATACGTGGATGTTTTATTGCCCTTGTCTAGCTCGGGTTAACACATAGTCTACAGGCACACACCTGATCATCTACATTTGCTCTCTTACAACACTAAACTATGTTTTCTACCTTTATCTTGTATCTACCTACCACTTCAGCATTTTATTAAAAATAATAATAATAAAGAGAGAAATGTGTTATCCACATATAAATCAAGTATAAAAATCAAATGAGTATTCATATTTGAACTGACTGTGTATAGTTCATAATGCATGAACAAAACCGAAAGCTTCTGTGATGACTGCCCTTGTAGTGTTCACCATGTAACTTATTCACTATTTAAGAATTTGTTCTCCATGTAAGAACTTGTTCGTTATGCATCAGAAGATTGGAGACTGACGAAAATTAGGCTTGGTGTTGATTAATGATTGTGCATTGAGCATTGACCCCCCCTATACAGAATTTTTTTGTTGTTAACAACCATTTGATCAATAAATATGAGAGAAGCCCTCACAAAAAAAAAGTTTTTAGTTTTTGCATGGGTACCTTCTCTGTTTCTCTACTTGTATCCTTTGTATAACATTATGTTAAAGTGTATTTCTTATAGATAGCATATATTTGGGTATTTTAAAATTAATTTCAGTAACTTCTGTCCTTTAATTGGTCTGTTTAGACATTTTAAATTTATATACTCATTAATATATTTGAGCTTAGGTCTAGCATTTTAATATTTATTTTGTATTTATATTTAATCTCTCAGTTGCTGCTAGTGGTGGTCATGGTAGTGGTCTTCTTCTTCTTCTTTCTGTTTACCATTTCCTGCCTTCTTTTTGATTACATGAATATTTTAGTGTACCATTTCATTTTGTCTATTATGATTTTTACCACATATTTTTAAGAAAATACTAGTAGTTTCTCTAGAGGTTACTATATACATCTTTCTTTCCATAATCTCTGCAGAATTAATATTTTACCACTTCAAGTGAAATGCAGAACCCTTACCACCACATATATCCCTTTACTCTCCTCCTTTATATTGTAATTGTCATGTGGATTACATCTACAGATATTTAACACCTCATCAGACACTGATAACTTTTGCTTTGAACAATAATATGCTTTAAAGAACTCAAGAGGAGAAGAATTGTCTATTTAACCAGATATACACCATTTCTGTCGCTTTTCCTTCATTCATAATGTTTCAAGTTTTTCTCATTTATCTTTTCCCTTCTCTTTTGAAAAACTTCCTGTGGCATTCCCTTAAGTTCCTTCATCTGAGAATGTCTTTAATGCAGCTTAATTCCTGCCATCTATTTTTTAACTTAGAACTCTTGAGTTATTATTTATTTTCACTTAGCATTTCATAAATACAATTCCACTGTCTTCTGACTGCTAAGGTTTTCTGATGAAAAGTTTGCAATGCTTCAAAGTATTCCACTATATACAATACATCAGTTTTCTCTGGCTACATTCAAGGTTTTTAGTTTTTATTTCGTTTTCAGCCATTTAATTATAATTTTCCTGGCTATAGATTGCTGTGAGTTAATTCTGTTTAGGATTTGTTGAATTCTGGAATTTGTAAATTTTTGCATTTTCCCCAACTTGTAAAATTTGTAGGCACTACTTTTTCAAATATGTTTTCTGAAGCAAACTCTTTCTTCTCTCCTCCTAGGACTCCAATGACACAAATGCTAGACATTTTTGTGTTGCCCCACATTTGTAGAAACCAAAAATTTTCTTTACTTTTAATAAATATGATTTATATCACCAGCTAGAGATATATGAGACAACAGACACAATTTCTCTTTGTAATTTAATCACTATCTTTTGTAATACCAGATCACCCAATATTTGAAAAATAATTTAGAAATAATTTATTTTTTTGTTTATTCAACCAAATTCCCCAAGATAAATGTTATAATCAAATAGGATACAATTTTAATCTTAGAAAAATTACTATATTTATGTATGAGACACAAGATGACACTCTCCATTAATTAGAAAATAAACCAAAACCAAAACAATGATATAGTCATTTATTTGAAGAACTGTACAATTTTTAATTTTTCCAAAAATGTTGTAAGTTATTGGCTATAGTGGGTGATGAATAGACGTTGATTGAATTGAGGCACTATGCTAGTGATGAAAGGCAAATACAAAGAAGATGGAGCTTTGTGAAAATTAGACAAGAGGAGACTAATAATTTCACACTTTACTCTGTGACATTACTATGGATACATAACAAACCACTCTAAAAATTGTGCCTTAAAACAACATATTTATTGTGCTAATTTATTCTGTCAGGGATTTGAACAAAGAGTGGAGATGGCTTGTCTCTCATCCACCAATCTGGGGTTTCAATGGGGAAGACTGGAAGGCTGGCAACGGCTTGATGGTTGAAGCTGAAGTCTGGATATTTGTTCACTCGCATGACAGGTGGTTGATTCTGACTGTCGGCTGGGATTTTAGAATCTACCAGGTCATGGCCTAGGCTTCCTCAAAGCATGGACTCTTTGAGGTAATCAGACTTAGTATATAGTGCATCAGAGTTCTAGGAGTGTCTCAGAACGTAACTTCCTTTTATTACTCAGCCTTGAAGTCACATAGCATCTTTTTACCATACTTTGTCAAAATACTCACAAGCTTGCCCACAATCCGGAGTTGCAGACGTAGACTCTTCCTTTCAAAGGACAAGGTGTCCAGATCATATTGTGCAAGAGCAAGTGGGTTTTGAGAGAATGTTACAGTCATCTGTGGGGAAAATAATCTGCCACAACTCCAGAGAATGTGAGCTCCACAGGGCTCATGTACTGTTCATATTTGCAAACTTGTCACCTACGTTTTCAATATATTTTTTCAATCAACAGACATTTTCAACTAAGTTTTAAATTTTAAATACTTGTTTAAAGGATATAAAGGAGGAGGATGAAGGCGTTCGAGGGTGAGAGAACACTGTGTACAAAGGCACAGAATACATGAAGCAGTATGTTCTATTTGAAGAACCACAAAGAGTTATAATTATTGGAATTTATTGTGCCACAATGAAACTAGAAGCAGATGAGGTTGGATAGGTTTTCACTGACAAGTTCTTACCCAGAAGACCATATGGGTCCCTAAAGTATATGATTTACTTCACTTTTTGGACCTGGTGAGAACACAAGTGATTTTGTCAATATTCTTTATTCAATCAACAGTTATTATGTCAATTCCTTATTCCACTCAGTGCCGTAAGAACTCTGTTGCAGTTATGGCAAATACTGCTTATTATTGTGTTTATTTCACTGACAAAAAATATGAGCTCCTGGAACACAAGACCCAACACCTATCAGAGTAAATGACACATATTAGAACTGGGGAAATATTGATTAGTGAATATGTAAATAAAATTATGAAATTAGAAGGAAGAGATGATTATTGAGGATCAGCCAAATCAGGTATTTAAAAATCACAATAGGAAAAAAACACGCATATACCTTATATTTTGATATGTTTTATAACTTTTCTCATTTGTTTCAATTCTTTCTGCTTTACAGATCCAGTGTCTATCTGGGTGCTTGTTGATTTTTGTATGTTTAAAGAAACTATTTTATAAAGTTGTAAATCAAAGATGTCCATTTGGAACTGTGAGATACCTGTAATGAATAAGATTTATCTGCATTTGAATACCTTACCAATAAAATGCACATGTGATCAACTTCCAAAAGTGTGCTTTTAGGGGAACAAAACTGAAGCAATTTCACTGGTGGGATGTACTTGGCTAGCAGGTATTTGATAGCTGTATGGAACCCTAATATTTCCCCCAAAAATATTATCAGGTCTGAATTACTGTGGTTGTCTAAGGGAAAAGACAGAGACCATGATGGAAGATTATCCTTTCTCTTAATGATAAAAAAAATCATTTATCGATTTCAGAAGTATTCAAAGTTATATGGCTTTGTCTTTTTTAAAGAACAGGATATTCATATTATTTTAGATTGTAATAGGAATTAAGTTAATAAAAAATACTTTGGGTCCATTTATACCACATGTGGCAAACGGAACCTCAAACTGTAATATTATTCTCAGAAATAATGGATATTTAGAAAATGCAAAATATATGAACAGATATGAGGCATAATTTTGTGTGTGTGTGTGTGTGTGTGATAACAGGACTCAGTTTATTGGTTTAAGAAATGAGAAAAGCAATTACATTACAGGTCGCTTGGCAGGACACAACCCACGGGAGATAACTCCCTCACGCTGATGATAAAAAACGGCAGGACGCAAGACAGCAGTGACAACTATTATCCACATTGGTCTCTGCATAAATCAACTGTCTCACACAGAGAACAGACTGGTGGCTGCCATAGGGATGGGAGGTGGGGGTGGGGGTATGGGTGAAAAAGGTGAAGGGGAGAAAAATTAGTGAGAACGTTTGACATTTTGATCTGAGTGATGGTTACATGAACGTATATACATGCCAAAATTAATGAAGCTATATGCTAAGATTTGTGCATTTTATTTTATGTATACCTCAATTAAAGAAAGCTCTCTCACTGATAGGTTTGCACTCAGAATGGCTACTACCCTCCACAATTACTTCTAATCCCTAAGAAAGAATTATGTAGAAATCACAAGTGCTTGGGAAAAATGGCCATAAAAAGGAAGAAATATCTGGATATTTCAAGCCATATTGCTACAACACTGCTGCTCAGAGACGCATTGATAATTGATCCATTCTGAATTTGGCATTGTAAGAAGGTCACTCTAAATTTATAGGGCATCTAGAAACATGTGAAAGCAGAACAAGGAAATCTAAAACTCACCTCACTCAGGTTCGCAGAAGCAAAAAAAAAAGTCCCATGTGAGCTGTGTTCAAATCTGAGAAATTATGTTACCACTCCTTCCAGTAATGGGTCGGGTTGCTTTTTAGTCACCAATTATTTTATTTTATCACTCAATTCATTCAATCAATGCATTAATTACACACCATACAAAAAATGTGAATTTTTAACTGTGATATTTATGACAAGAAGTAAATGGTGCTCTAAAGGCATATAATAAGGAAATTTGGCTCAGTCATAGAGGTCAGGGGAACTCCACCAGGAAGAAAGATTTGAAGGCTAAGAGGAGGGGAAGAGGACTGCAGGCAGAAGAAACCACACAGGCAAAGGTCCTTTGGTATGGAGAAAACAGGACAAGGAGGTGGGACTGGACACTGAACGTCACGGTGCCTGAGAGAATGAAGCTAAGGGAGTGTGGAAGGCAACAAGGTCCTGGAGAGGCGGTCAGAGCCAGATGGTGCAAGGAGTGCTCTCAGGAATCAACACACTGAGGAAGGGAAAAAAATGCAGGATTTGGCAGAGGGAGAAATGAAGCTGTGGTGCAGGTCCAACAAAGGTTCATCCAAAGTCTTAACTCTTCCAATTTATCCCAATTTGGAGTAGAAGGCCTAGTTTTTATATCTCTGCATGGGCTAGTCACTTGATGCAGGTACACCCCCAGGGAAGGGGATGGGGGTGGGGGTGGGGGTCCTTGGATAAAGTAGCTCTCTTCAGATAAGGCCAACTCCTGCAGAGGCCTCACAGCTGGTGCTCCCGGCCAGCTGCCTTCTCACTAGCTCGGACAGTAAGTCCTGCACTCATGAAATCTGAGAGGACACCACAGTGCCCCTGCACCTATGGACTTCTATTCCTTCTTCAGGGCTCAGCCTAAAGGCCATTTCTTTCTGGAGACATACTGAAAAGCTAGAAATATGTTCCTTTAACAGCACCACAGCACCGTTCTCGTTAGTAATCCGTGCTGCTGTCCTTACTTGGGCAATGCCTGCTACCACTATGAGCCTGAGTTCAGTGAGGGCAGTAACCATGCTCATCTTCTTCAACCACCGTATCCCCCAAAAGCAGCCCAGAGCCAAGGATGTTAAGAGATGCTTCAGAAGTACATCTAGAAAGAATGAAAATCCCCAAGCACTCTGGTTTCCGCAATAAGTAACAAACAGGTGGGCAATGCCCTCAGTAACTGTGGAATATGTTACCTTGAAGGGCACTTGGGAAAAAAAGAGAGCCTTGGTGTGTTTCTTGGGTTTCTGGGGAATATTGGCATATATACAATTAATTACTATTTCTAATCAGAGATTTTGTAAAACTTTTAAAAACATTTTTTAAAGGGCAGTCATATTTTTATGTTGTGGCAATCCTTATCTCTTTTTACTGAATAGAGCTATTACATCTATATACAGAGAGAGTCTTTTCAAAGTAAACTGTTTATTGTAAACAATAACATTTTTTTAACAGGTTAATCAGCTCCAAAGAAACAGCTATGAGCACGAACGAGAGCTCTGCTCCTCCACTAACAACTGAAAGGTTCTGCATAACTTTTCCAGTTTGGTCAGGTTGGAAATATTCCTTTTGCCATCAGGAGTGAAAAAATGAATTTGTATTTATTTGGTAGGCAGTGGATTGTACCATTTTACTTGTTTGCTCTTAGAAATGTGCCTCTTGGGTAGGAAACTGATTTTCCTTCATTCAGTTCTGTATTTCGTCTGGCCTACATAACATGGGGTTTGCCCAAAGCCTTTGCTACTAGGAGTCTATTTTAGATGTTCTATATCACATATTTCTAGTGTCAGTGAACATTAACTAAACATATGCCAGATATATCCACCTGAAATATAATAAGTTAAACTGATTTCATAACTTTTATGGGCCTTTGACAAGTAAAATTTTCCTTATTCTTTCTGATTGTAGAAAATAATCTGCAGAGTTCAGAGTATTTGAACTATTATATTGTGTCCTTATTAATTAATCATCTTGTAATATTATTGTGCATGTAATTTGATGAAAACAGAGCAAGCAAATAATTTCTATTAAAATGACACAAGTTCCATCCTCTACTGCCTCACTTGTGATTGCTCTTGACAGACACAATTAAGTAATTCAATCATCAGTTATAAAAGATTACAGTCAACGCAAAAGTCTTAAAATTCCAGATGACACTCAAATGCAAAATTCTCCATAAAGATCTAAAATGAAGTGTATGAGTTTTCTGCAAGAATGCCACCATGACTATTTCTGTCTAAGTTGAAAAAAAAATCCATTAGTCTAATTTGTCTTTAAATCTGATTGGAAACTCTGCTGCAGTTAGTTAACTGGAGACAGAACACAGGCCCATATTTACGGTCAGAAAGAGGGTAAGGAAGAACAGGGGCATGTCACATCCTACTGAATTTATAATTTAATTCAGATGCCAGTAAGACTTTCTTCCAATTTGGGAGGTATCATTGTAATTTTGATAGACTCTACTGTAGTAATGCTAATTAGTAGTATTACTAGTACTAGTAGTAATACTGTTAATAGTTTACAGACTTGCTGAAAATACTATTTCCTATGATAAAATTAACAATATTGAATCTAAGTCTTGCTCAGCCTTCTCAGAGTAATAAGTTAAGAACTCAACTCTTGCTTTCTTTATTCCCCCACATTGATTCATTTCTTCACAGTCCAATTCCAGGTTGACCTCCTGACTACCTTTCTATGTTCCCCGAGCCTTTAGAGAACAATAAGACAATTAAAAATTGATTTACTCAGATTGGCATTTGGTTTAGTTTTGTATTCTCAATGAGTGTCTTGATGTTTTTAATGTCTTTGTGGCAATTTGGCTCTTGGTAGTACTAGAAAATATACGACATATGATTCAGTGTCTAATGTAATAAAGTCTGCTTCCTTATGCCCTGGTATTTTTTTTAAGAAAGAGATTAAAAGAAGCAAGTATGGTGGAATATTTTGTTTCATACTTAATGGCTGAGCTCATTTTTAATTAATATCCCTAATGTATTGCTAGGTGTTTCTTTCAAATAGGAAAAAGCTTTTATCTTTTATTCTGTTGTGTTTCTGCAAGTGTTAATTTTAAAAAGTCTGAAAAGAAGTATGAAGCAGTTACTTTGTTAATTTTCAACAAACATTTTCCGAGGGAATGAGTGCACTTATCAGGACTTCTATGGTAACAAATCACATATGCCAAATGAATTCAAAATATGAAATCTGAGTCTTATGGCATGAACTCTGATGATCCTCTTATATTGAGTGAATTAGAATTACCAAGTAATCCAAAAATGCCAAAAGAATATTTAACGAAGAATTTGATTTTGTATAACTTTGTCTCTGAGAATGCAATAATGTGAGTCTTATGTATTTTGATACTGGTACACTTAAAAATATATATTCAATAGCAAATGGGATTTTCTTCATTACTACATTTGATGTGCAGGTTTGGGGTGCATTTTGGTATATTTTAATGACTGAGTTTCTCTCGCAGAGTTGCAATCACATCTTGGTCATGTCCAGTTACCTTAAGGTGTGACTGAGCTGGACAATCAAAACAGCTAACTCTCATGACTGGCACTTTATGCTGGTTGTTGGCCTGCAGCTCAGCTGGGGCTGTCAACCGAGAGCCTCCATGTAATCTGTCTGTTATGTGTATCTCGCAAGTAGCTGAATTTCCTACATAATAAATGGTTTCCCATTGACTATGTACTCCAAGAGATTCAGGTGGAAGATACAGGACACTTTCTGACCTAGACACAGAAGTTAGGTAGCATCACTTCAGCCACATTCGATTAGTTACAGTTAAGAAAGGCAACCTAGGGTCCACCTTTCAATGAGGAAAGTGTGAAAGAATGTGCAGGTATGCTACAACAAAGTATGCTTCCTGGACTAAAGTTTGGCCTGGGATTGCAAAAGGTTCTGTGGGTGAAAAAGTCTTGCTGAGAGGTAGGGAAAAGGGGTGGCAGTGGTAGGGAGAGGAGTGGGAAATCTTTAATTTAGGGGCAGAGAAATGAAGTTGATTAAGATAAGGAAAGATCATGTTGAAGGTAGGAAATTACTCTGGGTAGAAATATATCATGATAAAAGAGCTGGAACGAGCAGGGGAGTGTCCAGGCAGACGGCAAGGATAAGGAAGCAGGGCATAAGCAAGGGGCGTCCAGGTGAGTCTTGCTCTGTGACCTTGGGCAGAAGCTTACACCACCTGGTGATGTCATCTACTTATTCGGAGGTGCTTGGGATGGCTATCTGCTTCTCTTCATACAGCCTCAGCTTGAGGTCTTTGCTTAGAATACTTTCCAGTCTGCATAGCTCTTGTATTTCTTTGGTTGTGAAACATGCCTAAAGTTGAACGATCTATAATTTGACAGGAGATTTAGCAGAGTAAACTGGTATAAGGTCCTTTCCATCTGGGCTCAACTTTGTTTTCCAATGGTGGTATTTCCAGAATAACAGATCACCTACTTGTAAGTCATTAAAGGATGATCAGGAAATTCTAGAGGGAAGACAGCCTTGGTTTATTGATGATAGGGGTGAGTATATTTTATTGACCCTTGAGAGTATCTAAGGATGTCAGATTGTATGAAGTTAGAATCTTCCGCAAGCCAAGATGAATAAGGCCGAGAATAAGATGAATAAGCCAAGATCACGGGCCTTGCCATGATCATTTCAAAGGGAGCTAGCTTATACAGAGATGGGGGTGAAATTCCAAGAAGCTCCCATGACCACAGCAAGTTCAATTCTCCAGATAGTTTAGCTAGTTTGGTAGTGAAGGTAGTTCTTTCTTTGGTGCCTAATGCATGAAAATGGTAAAAGCAGTGGAGACTTCACTAACGTGTGTTGCCTTTTCAATTCATTGTATAATGCTGCCAATGAAATGTGATCTGTTACTAGTACAGAAGAGGGGATACCTTGACTAGGGAAGATTCATGCTAGAAAAACTCTGGCAACTGACGTTGCTGATGCATTTCAGCAGGGGAAAGCCTCTAACCATTTAGGAAACATGCAGGTTAGAGTAAGTATACATGGGCAGGCTTGTGCTGCTGGTAGTTTGATGGAATCTATTTGCAAGTGAAGAAAGGTTCAGTGTTGGTGGGGGTGGGGGATCCACTTCCCTTCCTAGCATTATGCTTTTGGCATATGAAGCAAGTGGGAACTTTTCAGTCCAAATGAAAGCTAAAGGGTCCAAACTATTGTTTGCCTAATAAATCTGGCATTTTGTCCTTTCCATGGCGAGTCTTATTACAAACTATACATGGTAACTTGGGCAACAGATTTAAAAGCCATCAAGCGGACACCTTGGTGTTTCCAGAGTCTGATTGACTGAACATTCAGATTTTTCCCACCTTGTTCTTTCTGAGTCTGAAGCTGTTTTGTGGGTCATGCAGACACCTTTTATTACATCTTTGGGAGTTATTCTAAAGAAGTTGCTTCCTCAAGAGAGAATGAAAAATTCTAACAGTGGTCTGAGGCCTTGAAGTGGGAATCAGGGGAATAGTCCCAAGGCTTGGAAACCACTTGGACTTCTCATGTGGTTTGGGAAGAGACTGATCGTTTGACATATCTACCAGCCAATTAATTTTCTCTGGCCTTGTCTGAGTTTTTTTTACTATGCTTCTCAGTTTTAACTATATCAATCTGTTGGGGTGTCACAATGCCTCTAGAAGTTCTGTTATTTCAGGTCCACTTCTGACTGGAATACCAGCTGCTGTCATGAACTCCGTTTCCATAGCCTAACAAAATCATGTCTACCCTAAAGGCATTGCGGCTGTCAGTATAAATGTTAGCCTCCATTCCCTCTGCTCTTATGCAAGCCCAAATGTGAGCAATTAATTCAGCCATCTAAGCTGATTTAACATCTAGCAGGGCTTGATATCGAAGAGGTTTGTACGACGGTATACCCAACCTGGAAGGTCCCATACTCCTTCTCAGTTAGGAGCCATCAACATAAATGATATTAACTTGGGGGAGGGAGTTTTCTGATGAATCTAGTCTAGGACAAGATAATGATCTTGTGTTAGTGAAGCAATCATAGGGGATTCTATCAGTGGGCAAAGGAAGCAGGATGGTAGGGTTACATTTCTGACAGCAATGTCTAGTAATAGAAGAGAAGAGTAGTAAAATTTCATAACAAGTCCAGACGCAGAAAAGTACTGTATGTATTCATTAAGAAATCACATCTGCACAGCATGAAGAACACTTATGTGGACAAGTTTGCCAGTTGCATCCACAGCTTGCAGGCAAAAGGCATATGCCTTAGGTACTGGGTGTAAGGCTAAGCTATAATACCCTACAGGCCTCCGGCGTCCATTATGCTTCTGGGATAATACTCCAAGGTTAGGACTCTCTCAGCACCAAGGAACAAGGCAGAAAGTAAACCAAGGGTAGGAGGTGAAAGCAGAGAGCCCTTAAGGTTCTCAAAAGCATCTCTGAATAGAAGATTCCAGATTACTAGGTCTGAGGATGACTCACTAGTCAGAGTAGAGAGGGATGAAGCAATCACAGAAAAATTAGGTATACACATCTTATACTCTCCCACAAGACTTCTCAGAACCTCTCAGTTGCCATTTTGTTTCAGGGAGAGAAAAGCGTTGGATGTAGATTCTTGGTCTGTGGAGATAGTTTTTTCTGTGTCTGAGATGTCATTACCAAGATCTCAGACACACAGAGAGTGTAACTGAATTTTATCTCTAGCCACCTTATGACCCTTTCTTGCTAATGCCTCAAAAAAGGTATTCAGTGTCCAGAAGGGAGCCATCATAACTGTCAGAGCATCTAAGGAAGTCATCATCTACATACTGGGTTACAGTAGAGTATCCTGGATTTTTTTTTTTTGAGTCCTTCAAATTGGCATTTAGCTATGCAAGAGTAGGTAGGGGCCTCAGTAAATTCTTGTGGCATAACAATCCAAGTATATTGTTGGTTTTCCTAGGTGAAGGCAGGCAAATGTGAGGATTCTATATGAAAAGGAAGACTGAAAAAAGAACACAAATAGATGCACCCCTATGTTTATCACAGCACTATTTACAATAGCCAATATATGGAAGCAACATAAGTGTCCATCAGTAGATGAATAGATAAAGAAAATGTGGCTGCCCCATATCAGTGAGCAACTTGGTGCCCTTCAACTTGCAGGATTATATTCTCTTGTGAGTTCAGGGGCAGTTGAGAGCACTGGGCATTACCTCAGAGGGGGGTCAGTAATGATCTGTGAGGAAGGGACTCAGGCTTTTTCCTCTGGAGGAGGAAGCAACTCCAGGTCCAACCAATAAGTAGACAAGTTGATATAAATTGGGGGAATCTTAGAACAATTAACTGGGGGAAAAAAGGAAACAGAGGAGAGCTAGGAGGGGATATGTGGGTGCCATGGCGGCTTTAGATAGTTTACTGGGTCAGAAAAGTTTTCTGACACATTGTTTAAGAGCCTCAACAATTTGAGGAAGGCTTGAATTATTCCACCATTTTTTTCAGCTTCTTTGTTCAAAGCAAAATAAGCAGTAGATCATTTTGTATCTAAGATTTTTGTTTCTTTTAACTCTGGGATTCCTTTTAGGTGGATTAATTTGAGGATATACCGGGAACTCCAGAGGTGTCATTGTAGCTCAAGTGTACTTTTTCCAGGGAGAAAGCAAGTTGATAGTATTAAGGTTACAGTTAACCATATAGTCAGCAGGAGTTTGAAAAGGGGTGGCGTAATTGTACATTAACGATACCAAAATAAAATAAATAAATAAATAAAAATAAAATAATTTTTTAAAAAAGGAGATACTATGTTCTTGGGGAGCCCTCCTAAACTGCTGGTGGGAATGTAAATAAGTTCAACCATTGTGGAAAGCAGTATGAAGGATCATCAAAAAACTCAAAATCAAAACACATTTTGACCTGGGAATTTCACTCCTAGGAATTTACCCAAAGAAAACAAGATCCCAGATTCAAAAACACATATGCACCCTTATGTTTATTGCAGCACTATTTATAATAGCCAAGAAATGGAAGCAACCTAAGTGTCCATCAGTAGATGAATGGATAAAGAAGAGGTGGTACATATGCACAATGGAATATTATTCAGCCATAAAAAGAAAAGAAATCTTACCATTTGCAACAACATGGATGGAGCTAGAGGGTTTATGCTCAGTGAAATAAGCCAGGCAGAGAAAGACAAGTACCAAATGACTTCACTAATTTGTGTAGTATAAAAACAAAGCAAAACTGAAGGAACAAAACAGCAGCAGACTCACAGACTCCAAGAAAGGACTAGCAGTTATCAAAGGAGAGGGGTTGGGAAAGGTGGGTGGGGAGGGAGGGAGAAGGGGAATAAGGGGCATTATGATTAGCAAACATAACATGGGGGGCGCATGGGGAAGGCAGTATAGCACAGAGAAGACAAGTAGTGACTCTATAGAATCTTACTACACTGATGGACAGTGACTGTAATGGGGTATGTGGTGGGGACTTGAAAATGGAGGGAATCTAGTAACCACAATGTTGCTCACGTGATTGTATATTAATGATACCACAATAAAAAAATTGTTTTAAAGAAATACTAATGGAATTAGTAGAACCATTACATTAAAAGAAATTAAGAAAATGATGGTAAAAATTAAAGTATCCACCTCATGTAAAGATCATTTGGTTTAAAAAAAAATTGGATATCTGTTTCCCAGAAGATGGAGTACATGTACTTTTCCTATTTCTCTCCCTAAGTACAACAACATTTCCTGGACAGTATATTTAAAAACAAAAATAGAAATACTCTAAGGAAGGCTCACTAGGAACCTCAGAAATCAAGAAACAACACAGCGATGGTTTTCATGCTTTCTTTTTTTACCTCATGCATCTCAGAACTGGATTGGAAAAATCCAGCAAACGGAAAATGCCAAATGGTGCAAACAAAAAAAGGCTCAGAGAAAACCTGTTCTCTCTACACAAAGTACTAGCAAAAATGTAGGCAAACAAGACAGGACATCTGTAGACAATAACAGTTCTAAAGCAAACAGCATCCTCACCCACCCCAGCAGAGGCCCAGTGGAGAACCTAGATGTTAGCCATTGCCGGGCTGTAGAGACTCATCCCAAACTGTCCCTCTTGGTAGTTAGATAGGGAGATACCACTGTATACCTATTAGAAGGGCTACAATAAAAATAGTGACCATAATAAGTGCTGACAAGGATGTAGTGCCACTGAAACTCTCATACACAGCTGGTAGGATGGAAAACAGTACTATCACACTGTGAGACTCTTTAACATATCCTACAACAACTGGAGATTTCTTTCAGCTATACGATTTTATAATTAACTAAACAATCTGCCAGTAGAAGGAGTGAAGGGATTGAGTGCCAACCAGAAGCTGGAGACTCACACGTCGGTTCTCACCACATGAGTTTATTCTTTGTGTATAACCCAAGACTCTGCCCACCCACTTCACCACCTTTACAGGCAGCATTTTGGGAGCTGCAAGGCAGGGAGGCCCTCATACACACAAGTAAAGAAACCTCAAGTGCTTGATAATAAACATTTTGAAAAGCAATTAGAGCATACATTTTCTAAAACAGAGAGTGTGGCAGGCAGAATTCCAAACATGACTTCCCCAAGATCCCCTTTTCCTGGTTGTTCAATCAAACACTAATCTAGGTACTGCTCCATAGGGACTCTACAGATACACTTATTCAGTTTATTACAGTTTTTATGATTATCAGTTTAGCACTAACTAATTCATAGTTACTAATCAGTTAAAATAGGGGGAATATCCTGGATTATCTTTGTGGGCCTGCTATAATCAAATGAATCCACAACAGCAAAAAAGGCAGGTAGGAGAGTCATTCAGAGACGTGCAGCAAGAGAGATTCAAAGTGTGAGAGGCACTCAAACTGCTGCTGCTGGCTTGGAAGATATAGGGGTCCACAAACCAGGGAATATGGGCAGCCTCTCGAAACTTGAGAATGGCTCCCAGATAACAGTCAGCAAGGCAACAGGGATCTCAGTCCTAAAACAGGAAGTGCCTGAATTCTGCTAAAAACCTGAATCCCGAATGTACCCAGAAGGGGAATGTCTCCCAGAGCCTCCAGAGAATGCCAGGTCAGCCAATACCTTGGTTTCCATCTTGTGGGCCCCAGAGGAGAGAAACCTGCTGATCCAAACCATCCTTTTGACTTACACAACTATGAGATAATCAATTTGAGTTGTTTTAAGCTGCTGAATTTGTGGCAATCTGTTATGTCAGTAATAGGAAATACAGGGAGTAACAGAAATCAAACTGGAATACACACTTAAAAAGATAGTCAAGTATACAACTTGAAAAAAGGAAAAGTCACAGATCACAAGGTAAACAGAAGGGGAAGCCTTCATTAAAAAAAGGATGATTTTGAATATGTGTAAAGGTTTGACTATATGTCAAACTATGTAAATATATTCAAAGTGCTTATTCAAGAGAGTAAAGCATTACGGATCCTTTTGGCTCGCTGTTTGTAAAGGAAGTTCTGATTACCTGGTTGCTACCGTCTTCAGCCCCAGTTTATGAAGCTAGATTTCTATTTTGGATGCTATTGTGCCTTTCTGCTCTGGTCAGCCTTCTAGTTCCCAAGTCCTCTTATAGGAGCAGTGACTCCACTGGGCTCTTTCTTGGAGACTGGAATTCTGCTCCTGAAAATCAAAGACTGATGGACCACAGCTCAAAGACTGACCTTCCAGATGCCAACAGCGCTTCTCTGCTACCGTTTCTGAGCCTCAGCTGCTTCATATTGGTGGGTGTTCTGATTTTGTCCCTGAACGACTTGCCTGAACCACAGGTGGAGAAGGCTGTACGCCCGAGGAAGCAGTCTCGCAGTAAGAACATATTTACTGAGCCTCTCTTCTCTGTACAGTGACTACAAGTCTTATCATCCAACCTAACCCTTCGCACAGTGAAGGGAGTGCAGTTAACAGTCACTCTGGGACAGCAGGCACCACTGGAACTGTGTGGCTATGCCCCCTGGCTCTAGGCCCAGGGCTATTCAAGGGGCTGGAATCAGAGCAGTGAACAGCACAGACAAGGCACACATCAGTGTCCTCCTAGAGCTTACATTCTAATGGAGAAGACAGACAATACGATGATTAAAAAATAATCTAGAATGTTAGCTACTGATAAAGGGCTGTGGAAAAAATTAAACAGGGAGGAGAGAAGCTAAGTGTGTGCAGTTATGAGTGGGGCGGTGCTAATTCAAAAATGTGGTGGTCAGGGTAAGCCTCAGTGAGAAGGCATCTTCTGAGCAGACTTGCAGAGGTTGAGGGAGGGTGCCTTAGGAAACCTGGGGCTGGAGAATCCCAGGCAGCAGGGCAGCAAATGCAAAGGGCCAAAGGGAAGAGTGTGTGTGGTGTGTTCTAGGAGCAGTGCACTCCAAGTGGAGGGAAGTGGCCAGCAACAGGAGAAGAGGCTGGAGAGCTAAGCAGAGGCCATGGGTCAGATCAAGCAGGGCTTTTCATGCCACTGTGAAAACTCTGCCTTTACTCTGAGTGAAATGAGAAGCCAAGGAAAGGTGTGAAGCAGTGGAGTGGTATGATCTATGCCGGTGTCAACCGGACCCCTCTGACTGCTACGTTGAGGGTAGACTGCGGGGATCAGAGTGGAGGCAATGAGACTAGTGTCTCGTTCACTTGCATGAATAAAGGAACCAATCTCACAGAACCAGCATCACAGGCTGCGGGCACATGTGGGCCCTCTTCCCCACAAGCCATCAGGCTCCACAAGCCTGGGCCCACTGGAGACTCCCTCCTGCCAGTCCAGCATGCTATGTAACTAGACAGCTACAGCTCGGTGACAACCGCCAAGGGTCAACATGACACATGAATCAGAGCCACAAGTATCTGTGACACAAACTAAGAGCAAAATCATTTACCACCCCGATATTTTGTACAACTGATCATCACAGGGGATACCTGCTCTTGAAATTAAAACTTAAACAGAACAGCTATGCAAAATATGTTAAGTGTCTCCAGTATACTTGCTAAGCCAAGCAGAAAACATTATGCCTAAGTCTTCCTTTTGTTTCAGCAAAAAGGAGAAACATGACTTCTCATCCAGCCTTTGGTCAGTAACAGAAGGTGCTAGAAGCAGTCCACAGGCAGGTGAATACACAAGTGACATAGGCATTAACTGCGAGTTACTTTGCTGAAGATAGGGAAGGAGACTTTTCCTGAAGACTTTGGCCAAATTAACATCTGTGAGGATCCGCTGCCATCCCTCCTGCACTGTGATGCAATGCGATCCTGGATGCTACTGTGTCATGCAGATGTAGAAAAAGGACCTTCACTTCCAGGGCAAGAAAAAGAAAAAAAAACAACTATGCAAATTCAGGCAGGAAAGAAGTTAACAATCATTTCAAAAGTTTGGCTTGTGTCCTATGCTCATAGCATTCAGTTTTTCTGCTTGTACACACTTTCTGCATTGTTCTAAATAATGGCCACGATTGAATACTCTGGTTTCCTGAAGTGAGAACTATGCATAGGAGACACTTTATTTCAAAGGCAGCATCTGTCTTCTATCATACAGTCATTCAACTGCAAAACTCACCCTGTCATTTTTCTGTAGTAAGAATCTGCAAACACCAGGCAGAGGGTATACAAAAAGTTTTTGTACTTCCCTCAACTTTTCCGTGGAGCTACAAGTGCTCTAAAATATAGTCTTTAAAAAAGCCTTCGCACAATCAAAAAGAACAAAACAAAAAGAATCTGCAGAACACCTTAGCCCTGCAATATTTCCCTGGGACTTTTCAATGGAAGATTCACATTTTCCCCACACTCGCACATTCCTGGGCTCACACTCCCATGTTGATATTAAATGTCTACAAGGCATAGGGAACAGTCCACTTAAGGTCCTCAAAGTTGTTTTCATTTTGGTTTAGTAGAGTATGTGTGTGGTGTGTGACCTAAGTAAATGATTCACAGATTTTGATGTGAGAGGGGTTTCAGTCATTTAACTAATACTTATTGAGCACATTCTAGTGGAAGGGCAGGCGAGAAACTCTAAGCATAATAACCTGACTGTTATCTATTATTATCTATCTGTTGATCAATCGTTACCAACTCATCTACCTCAGAGCCTGATGCTTTAGAAAGGAGAAAGTTAAACTGCAGTATGAAGTTTCAGGAGTGTGTATAGATATGGGCTCCATATGTAAAAGGCATGAGCAGGACAGGGAAGGCCTTATGGAGAAGGTAAATTTTGAAAAAAGTCTTCCAAAAGGGGAGGAAGCAAGCAATGTGGATGTCTAAAGGAAGAGGGCTCCAGACAGAGGGAATCTCCAGTGCAGAAACCAGGTGTGAAATAAAATAAAATTCTGTGGATCCCCCAATGTGGCCCCACAGGCAAAGAGTTGTGCAGCCTGGAGGCCCAAGTCAGCAAGGTGGGCTCCTGCTGGGCTGTGAGGTTGCCCTGAGGCCATTCTCGCCTGTGTGGCCAGACCCACAGCCCTCACTTCTCACCCATGACCAGAGAAAAACCAGCCCAGCCGCAATGCACAAAAGCAGATAAACCAGTCTGGTTCTTGTGCCCCAGTGGAATTCTTCAGGAGGATAATTAGCTGTCCTAATTGTTGTTTCTTCTTGCACATAGATGGCACCAGAATATTCATCGTTCTTTTAGGACACTGCCCTGATGAACTGATTGACATAATCTCTTCCCTGCAGCCACCCCCTGTCGTAACAATGTATCTAAGATGTTCCCAAAGGGGCTCTGGAGCAGTTTATCACAACACACTCTCACTCCAGAGTGTTTGATTTCTCATTACAAACCTTAAAAACGCTGACAAATACCACAAATACTGAAAGTCCTGAAGTATGGTGCAGTGTTTAATTGGATGTGCTACATTTTTACACTTCTGTTTAGACAAGCATTCACATGAGCAAACTACTCTGTCTACAACTTTTTATGTCTGCTGATTAGAAGGGTTTCCCACAGTCTAGCTTTTGGCATTGTACATTTCAATAATGGTTTCTCTCCCATGACCTACATACTTCCAGGTGCAAGAGCCACAGCACATGTCTATATCACCAAACGCTATTTGGCTTTGCATCCTCACATCCCAATGCCAGGTGAGCCAGCACAGGGGGGCAGGAAAATTCCTGGAAGCCATTCCTTACCTCTAGGTAGAACTGTGAACCAGAAGTGGCTTACCTCTAGGTAGAACTGTGAACCACATCAATACTTCTCAGAAATCCAAACTAAATTTATTGCCAACTCAGTATTTCCATGCCTAGATTTCAAATTCTCATGTGGTTACTCTAAAGACAAAATCCCTCTGGGACCATGTAAGTCCAGGGAAAGGAAATCCCACGGCAAAATACCTCTAAAAACCTAAATCAGTCAAAGGGAGAAATAAAGTTTAAAATCCGTTGACTGCTCATAAACTGCAGTCCCAGGCCGGCTCTCTTTCCTGATCCAGCAGAAGCAAAATCAGTCTTTCCCCTCACCTCTCAGGTACAGATAAGCCCTCTGTTTCCCAGGTAATTTACCCATTCATACGGAGATGAACTTCTCTCCACCCCTGAGGAATGATGCAAATGCACTTAAAGCCATACTTCTTTCCACCTCTGAAAACAGACACTGAGAACAGAGGACTTCTGATGTGGAGAGGCTGGGGAGTTTGGACTGTAGAATAAGGAACCCTGGCTTAGGGCAGGCCCTGGGTACTGCGGGAAAGAGAGCACAGGGAGAAAAAGAGGGATGCCAAAGACAGAATGATTTTTTCTGACCCATCAAAGTTGGACTCTAGCCAAGTCAAGGAGATGCCATCCTCTCTCATTCCAGTTTCCTTCTACCCTTGACTCTCTGGCCTTGACTGTAAATAAATAATGTTAACCCTAGAGCTAAAGTATACCTGGTGGTAATACACTAATTAAAAATAATAAAGGACAATATGGGCCTCAAGTTACCAACAAACTTTGGGTTTGTGTCTAATTAGTAACCCATCTTTGGGATGTGATGATATTTGCTTTGAAGATCAGTCATGAGAGGGAGGATTTCTATTGCTGAAAAGAAATAGGGAAAAGTGTGAAGCCTTCTGTTTAGAAATACTAGAAAGAGTAGAAACGAAGATGAAAATGCAACCTTAGTTGATGAATTTGTTAACTCTTTTTTGAATTAAAAAAGCTAACAAGGTATGAGTTAAACTTGAGAGGCAGTCACATTCTGGCAGCTTTAAGGAACTGGTTTAGGAAAAAGGGAGTTTTCTAAACAATCATTTCTTTACAGTCTAGAGGGATAATAAAAGTAAGTAACACAAAATACTATCAAATTTAACCTTTATCAAAGTCATTCAGGAAATCATTGGTGACTCCAGAATCACAACTCTGACATAAAAAATGTAGGTAAATTCAAAGTCTTTTCTGTCTGGCAAATATTCCAGTATACTTGTGCCTTAAAATATTCTAAACAGTCAGCTGAAGTTTACTAAGTGCTAGGACCCAAATGAAAAGTAGGTGTTTTCTTATTAAAGGGGAAGATCCTTTTTATCCTAAAAGAAATAAAATCAGCTTGGCTACTGATTCATACAAAAGCAGTTAAAACTGAGGGAAACCCCTGGGAGGGCTCAATCCAGTCTTTTAATATTGGCAAACTGAACCAAGGTCTTTTACTTATTCATCCTTTATAAATAAACACATTAAAGAATAGGTAACATGCCATACATTAAATGTGCTATACATTTTGCAAACCTTCATGACTTTTACTGTGGCTTTCCTTATCTTCATTGGGATAAAGTTGACTCCCACCCTAGAATACGAATGAAAATAGTGACTTAAAGATCTAGGTTTGTGATAATTTTTGGGAGATTTTTTTTATCTTAACCAAAAATCTTTATGTGTTAAAATTAATCATTTCATGAAGCATTTCAAAATAAAACCCTGCAAGATTACCATTAGAAACCTTAAAAATTATCATATCTGATATATACACATACACCCTGACAATTTAGATAGGATTGTAGGATGATAAAACCTCAAATAAAGATAAAACAATACAATGGAGTTTTAGGAAAAAAAAAATTCTGGTTGATCCTCTACCACATATGCCATCTGATGATTAAAATAGCAATCATGGGTTTGTTAAGATAGATAGAGAGAGAGAGAGATAGAAACAGATACCCAGCTTCTTATCTATTAAAGTACGGCCATACAAACTTGAAAATAAAATACAAAACGCTCTAAATGTTAAGAACACCTAAAAATGTCTTTTTAAAAATGCCTAACTGCATTATGATTAGCACACATAATGTAGGTGTGGCACAGCACACACGGAAGGCAGTATAGCACAGAGAAGACAAGTAGTGACTCTATAGCATCTTACTACACTGATGGACAGTGACTGTAATGGAGCATGTGGTGAGGACTTGATAATGGGGGGAATGTAGTAACCACAATGTTGCTCATGTGAAACCTTCATAAGATTGTATATCAATGATACCTTAATTAAAAATGAAAAAAATAAAATGAATAAAATAAAAAAACAAACTGGAGTGGAATAAAATCTGTGTGATTGTGTTGCAAGGATATTTGTTTTGTAAGCTTGCTAATAAATTGGCAGAAATTCTCATTATCCATTGTGCTGTCATGTGAAACTGACTCAATCAATTTCTTCAGCAAAAGAACACTGAGACTAAATTAATGAACTACAGGTTAGTCATCACATATTACAATCAAGCGTGACTTTGCGAAAAGAGCAGGTCTTAGAGTATGTCAAAGTTGGCTGTACATATAAATTCTCGCTTTGAAGCCAACCTACCTTTGGAACAATTTTACCAGTAAACACAGATAATGGTGTCTTTGTACCGTTTTCTCAAAGTGTGTATCACTAGTTGCACTAGTTTGCTAGAGCTGCCAGGTAACTCAGTACCACAAACCAGATGGCTTAGAAAAACAGAAATGTATTTTCTCACAATTCTGGAGGCTTGACGTTCAAACTCAAAGTGTTGCTGGGTTGTCCCCTTCTGAAAGTTGTGAAGGAAGGATCTGTTCTCGGCCTTTCTGACTTGTAGACATACCATCCTGCTCTCTACCCTCATGTTCACGTGGCATTCTCCCTGTGTGCACACCTCTCCATTGAAATTTCCCCTTCTTACGACAGCCGTCTTACTGCATTAGGGCCCACCTTAATGGCCTTATCTGCATTCCATCTGCAAGGGCTCTATTTCCAGATAAGGCCACATTCTGATGAGGTACTCGGTGTTAAGACTTCTACGTGTGATTCTTGGGGGCACACAATTCAACCTCTAACACAAGTCTATAACGGATTATCAATAAAATAACTCTAGCAGTAGATGAAGCAAGAGGGTAATTGTGGTAAATTATATGAAGGGACAGAATTAAATTCTAGAAAGAACCCCAGTGTCCTCATCTGTAAAATGCAATAATAATGCTATCTATCTCTAGGATCAAAGGAGAGAATGCATGAAGAGCACTTTGCATAGCATCTGTGTTCAGTAAATGCTCAACAGTATGATCTATTTTGATATTGCATTTTTGACTTGTAATTCCAAGCTATACTGTCTTCTATATCAAAATCTTTGCTGACTTATAGTGATGGATTCTTCTTAGGAACTTATAGTCTGTTGTTATTATTTACTACAGTTAATTCGTCAACTTGTAATGCTCCCCTTCCATGAAGAAGAATTAAGGATATGTAGGTTCTATGTCCCAGTAAGTCAAATATGGTTTCTACCTACGCACACTAATCATAGGGCTCAATTACCTCTATTGCTGTCAGATAGAACCAAAAAACAAACTGTGTGATATTATTTATATCATATTCTGCCAAAACACTAAGAATTTATTTTTTAGCTTGCAAAAATCAGACTGACATTTAAATCATCCTTGCCAGTTTTTATTATCAATAATTTACTTAGGTCTGCTTTCCAGGCATCCTGCAAAGTCTTACGATTTTGATATACTCCAGTTTGATGACATTCTTCTCTCCACTTGAAAAGCATTCTTGGCACACATCACTGGGAGGGAGGCTGCTGTCCTGGGCAGATGTACCATTACAAGAACATCCCTGTGTGACTGAGAGAGACCAGGGCACCCCTCTCTAAGGAGGAAAGAACGGAGCTCCCCTCCGGTGTGTGGCACGGGGATGACCTTGGGCTTGTGCTGTGATGATTTTCTGGTCTCTTCTGTTTACCTCTGCTAGTGAATTTGCAGGCAATAAAGCAGGTCATAGAGTCATGTGATGCAGTTTTAGGCCTGCAAGAGCTTTAGCTTTAAAGTCCATGTTGTCATACATCTAAGCATGGGACTGTATCTCCTAGATGACAGTACTAATCAAAAATAATAATAGCTAAATTCATTAAGTCTTTAATAAGTGTCAGTCTTGCACAGAAAAAGCTAAAGCAAGCATGTACCTATTGACTCATATAATTTCAGCAGTATATACTTGTGGGATGTGGCCTTATTTCCATACACAGAAGAGCAAACAGAAGCTTGGAGAAGTTGCAAATGTTATCCAAGGATCTATTATAGAAATTCCATGACCATGTATTTTTTTCCTAAAAATAATGTATATATAAGCACATCTTTACTGCTTACAAACTTCTTTGGCATATGTTGCTTCCATTTGATTTTCCTCCTCACAGGCTCATGAGAGTCTGCTCCAAATGTGTCTCATCTGCCATCTATTTTTGCACCTTTCATCAGAGAAACTGGAAAGCGTGATCTTTAGAACATTATCCATACCTTAGAAACAAGGCACTGGAGTTGGGCCTAAATGCTGCCTCCATAGCTTTTTGGGCCAAAGAAGTTTCTACCCAGATAAATGGTTTGGGTGAAGAAGCACACGGTGTGTCCGACATTCCCAAGGGGCCTTCATGTGCGAGTAACTAAGACACTTGGCATAGACCCCGGTCCCCAGCGCCCCTCTCCTCACTGAAGTCACAGTGAAGCCAGGCAGAGCCAGGACCTGGGAGGCTCCTTCCTGGCCGCTGGAGGCCAGCAAGCCCCAGTCAAGAACCTGCAGCCGCCGTGTGCTGCTGCTTCCAGGGGCCCAGGTCATTCAACACGCAGGAAATGATGCCAGAATGTTTTTGGGAGAAAAGACATCATTTCCATGTGTACCACTGAGATGCCTCTTGTTGATAAGTGTTCCCAGGACACCCCTGAAACTCAGTCTTAAGCAAATTCAATAGTAGAGAACGTGTGTCTTTGGGATGTCTGTCCACAGCTTCTCCCTGCCCCCCTTTCTTTCTTTATTTTATCCTGCTTAGAGCTCCAACAATCTGTGGCCTGTCCACAGCCCCTAAAAGCCCTATGCTTTCTTTTTTATCATAATGCTTTATTTCCTCCCCTTAGCTGTTTCAAACAAAAAAACAACCTTAAGTGTTGTCTTTTCTTTCAATATATATACTTTAACTTCTGGAAAGCAATAATGTTTCACCTCTTCTTCACTTGAGGTTATACATCCTTTCTCTCCCTCTTTTTTCTATAGCTCACCCCTCTCTTTCCCTCTCTGTTGCACTTCTAGAAGGGAATAAACACTCCCAGCATAGGCAAATTCATTCTCACTGTTTCAGTTGCTACCTGTGAGCTGGTAACGTACGAATATAATTTTCCTGGCCCATACCTCTCCTGCAAGCTCCAAAGATCTACTTCTCACTGACCTGTCAGACATTTACATGTGGGTACATCACTAGGACCTCAACTAGAGTGAACACTGTATGGCCTGTGTAAAATAATCCCAACAATGACAAACATATTTGCAAGTATTTACATGTAGAGAATTATCTTTCAAAGGGTACACAAGAAAACAACAAAGGTGGTAGCCCACAGAGCTGGGAATGCTACAGCCAAGGACAAGACGGGAAACTCACATTTCTCTACATGCCTTTTTGAACCATTTGGATGTCATAGAATACATATGTATTACCTATTTTTTAAAAATGAATTGAGTAAATATTTTCATGATCATATCTTCGAGAGTTCTGCCAAGCCCAGTCTTCTCCTTCCACTACACACTCTCTGGGTAAAGTCACTCATATTTTCTACTACTATTTGTGAGCTGTTGGCTCATAGATCTAGTATCTCTGGCCCAGTTTCAAAGTTCCATCTCTCACTGTCAGATATTTACACATGAGAATGTCAGCAAAACTTCAAACTCACCTCTCCCACACCCGCTTCACCATCTTCTGGCTACTCAACCCTTGAGGAAGGACTTCTATAAATACCGTAAACACTAAAGATAATATAAATTTATATTTACATAAAAAATATAAATACATTCAACAATTTATTTGATTTATTGCTGCTGCTCCTCCTGAATTGTCAGTCCCAGCTGCAAACAACTCATCATCTCACCACACATCCACCAGAACTGGGCCTCACCCCTGCCCTCCCCAGATCCTCGGAATGGCCAGGTCAAACGGTTCTGCCCTCCCCTGAAAGAGCACTGAAGTTCAGCCAGCCTTTCCCATTCTGTTACCTTATGTGAGGCTCCATAAGGTAATCTTCTCTGTCATATTATTGCTTTCAGTCACCCTCCACACCGCTGCCTGAGGGATGTACATCATGTAAGTCTAACATCATCAATCCTGACCGGCACTCTTGTGGCAGCGGCTCCCTGTGCCAGGTGAGGAGGCATCCACTCCTCAGTGTGCCACCTCACCCAGCCTCACCTGTCCTCATCTCCTCCCATTTCTTGCCTTGTTACAAAAATAACACAACTGTTTGCCCTTTCTCACCCTAACACCTTTGTTTGATTCCTCCCTCTGTTGCAATGCCTGCTCCTGACCCCCTTCAGCTGCACTTCATCTTGGCTATCCTCTCACTGAGACAGGGACCATGGGCTTAGACAGAGTAGGGTGAGGGCCTCTGGAAAAATCAAAGCAAGATAATCCATTGTGAGGTTTGCTTTGGCCTGCTGGGGGGCTCAGCTTATTTTTCTAACTTTACCCAAGTGCTGCTTTTCTTCCTCCAGCCCTAAACAAATGATTTGTTGCAACTTAGGCAGTGTAGCAAGCAAGCCCAAAACAACATAGTAAAAACAGGAAGGGTTCTTAAAACCCAATTACTTTTTTTAACAAGTCAGCCCACCTTGGGAGCAAAGCAGGCAGTCTTCAGTGATATGTTCCCAGACCAGGAAGCTGCTATCCTGGGAGGAAATCAGAGCAGTAAAATTCTTGTAAATAACCAGGAAGACTAATAAGAAACTTAGTGTTTCTTCAAAAGTATTTGAGACCACTCAGCAGGTGTACATCCCTAGCCCTTTGTCTCTCAACTGCCTATAAAACCCCTAGACAACACACCACCCCAGGGCTCTCTTGTCTGCTCCTGGCCTGAGCCAGGAGCTCTGTCCTCTTGCTTTCTCTCTAAATAAAAGCCTCTGCCTTGCTCTCCTACCTTGACTGTTTGCAAAGTTCATTCTTCAGCTCCGTGAACAAAAACACCGGCATCATCACCATCACCTGAGACTCACACAAAAGCCAAATGAGGGAACAGGGAATAAAGACACCAAGAGACTATGAGGACTGAAAACTACTACCCCAGGGACCAAAGTCATTGAGTCATTGAAAAGGGAAAGTAACAGGATTATTATTTCCAGCTAGTTTAATTCAATGGTGTAAGTAACTGATCTAGAATTTCTTTGAATATAGCATGAGTAACCTTGTATAATTATTGGAGGAATGAAACTCAAATTTAGGCTTCTGGGAATATGCTGATGACAGTGAGACATAAAAAAATGTCCAACAATAAGACAAAGAAAAGGTACAGAGTAGGTACTAAGAATCCACAGAGTTCCCTGTAGTCATATAACATTTACTAACAAGTTTAACTTTACAAGTGAGTCAGGTTAGTATCTACCCTCCTTTTAGACTTGGGAACAATCTAATCAATTTGCTACACAGGCAGCAGAATGAAAATGTGTTTTTGTCTCTTACAAGGGCCACCTTTTCATTGCTAGGGTCATATGCTGAATTTCAGGGTTAGTCTTAGTTCACTGAGTGCACTGAAGAGTATGTCAGGATTTGGACATTACCGATTCAAGTCACAAAACAAAAGCACCTTGAGTCTTTGCATAAATCTGTAGTGCTAAAGATAAATAGTAGGGAAATTCTCAACATCCAAGTGGTCTCTACCAAGTAAATGTGGGGATGAATTATCTGTAGTAATGAGGGAGAGATATGCAGAACTGAAACATGAAAGACTTTAGTATCTCAGTAATGTCAGTAGTTGTCCAACCTTATCAAAGACATTATCAGGAAAATTCAGTCAGGTTTAACTTTAACCTCATCTTTGTGGCATGCACCAAAGATCAGAGAATGGCCAACAGAAGAATTTTAGCCTATTGGCCATTCTCTGGGCCTTTGAGTATGTCACAAACAGTACATGTCTGCTATAGTTATATGGAGTGTTTTACAATTCATTTATTAATCCAACAAATATTAAATGCTATGTGCAACAACTGGGAGAAAGTCAATTCTAAAGAGAGTGAAAACACACTCGGGACACTTCTAAATTAGTTTATATTTTCCAAGGGGATTTGTAGAAAGGTGTTGTGAATAAGAATAAATAACAGAATTAAGTAACATGAGGTCAGGCATGAGGGTCTCCACATCTCTGTCTTTTGCTGTCATTTGAAGGTAAGTCACAGGTACAGAATAAAGGAACATAAAATATACATAGATAGTGGAAAGCTGTATGGAGGTTCCTCAGAATGCTCAAAATAGAAATACCATTTGACCCAGGAATTCCACTTCTAGGAATTTACCCTAAGAATGCAGCACTCCAGTTTGAAAAAGAGAGATGCACCCCTATGTTTATCGCTGCACTGTTTACAATAGCCAAGATATGGAAGCAACCTAAATGTCCATCAGTAGGTGAATGGATAAAGAAGAGGTGGTACATATACACAATGGAATACTATGCAGCCATAAGAAAAAAACAGATCCTACCATTCGCAACAACATGGATGGAGCTAGAGGGTATTATGCTCAGTGAAATAAGCCAGGTGGAGAAGGACAAGTACCAAATGATTTCACTCATATGTGGAGTATAAGAACAAAGGAAAACTGAAGGAACAAAACAGCAGCAGAATCACAGAACCCAAGAATGGACTAATAGTTACCAAAGGGAAAGGGACTGGGTACAATGGGTGGGAAGGGAGGGATAAGGGCGGGGAAAAAGAAAGAGGGCATTACAATTAGCATGTATAGTGCGTGGGGGACATGGGGAGGGCTGCACAACAGAGAAGACAAGTAGAGATTTTACAGCATCTTACTATGCAGATGGACAGTGACTGTGAAGGGGTATGTGGGGGGGACTTGGTGAAGGGGGGAACCTAGTAAACATAATGTTCTTTCTGTAATTGTAGATTAATGATACCAAAAAATAAATATATATATACATAGATAGATATGGTGCCCATATATCCAAATGATTTAGGAAAATCTCAATTTAAATATCTTTCCCCTTGTCTCAAAGAGTGGGCTTGTGTCTGTCAAACACAAATTGTGACTTGGGAAATATAGCTATCTTGGCAAACACAGACGCATTTAATGATTTGCTGGGTCCTTTCAGAAGGACAAAAACAGAGCAAATTAAAGGCTCCTTAAGAAACAGTTAATTCAAGGATTATGGAGGCAGAGAGATGAATTGTGCTGAGTACAGGAGAAGACAGAACAAAAGGACCCAGGTAGGCTGTTTTCAAAAGAGGAACCCCTTAGAAGCATTTGTTTGGTATTTAGGGGAGGAGAAAGTGTTAAAAAAAAAAGGCGGGGGAGGGAGAATGAAAGAAATTCCTTCTAATCTTTTCGTGAAGGTCAAGATAATTTACAAAAAGGCTTGCATTAACTCCATATCCCTCAGTTTGGAGTTCCAAAAACTCTGGTGTAAATTTTCTTTCTTTCAGAGAACAAACCATACTAATCTTGAGAAATGGTCATAGATATTTTTCAGGGTAATGTACGCATTGCTGAAATACAAATAGATGAGCTGGTTTAAACAGGGAAATCTAGTCATTGCAACTACTTTCTTGAGATTAGATATATAATGGGGAAATGCCAAGATTTTGGCTGGGTCTGGGGATGGATCACAAATGAAATTACTATCGAGGGACCCTTCTTCATTCTCTTGTCTAGGGTAGAGTTACCTATTTTGAGTCAGAAAATCTGGATTTGAACCTGGTTCTACCACTTGCTGATGGTTAGATCTGAGAAAAGACATTTCAAGCTCTCTGCGCCTGAGATTCCTCACTTATAGAATGGAGACAAGTTCTTCCTTGCAGAGATTTTAGAAAGGGTAAATGACCTAAAACATATTAACGTGCTCTCAATATGGTAAAATGATACATAAATGATAGTTCCTGGAACTCTTCACCAACTCTCTCTGGCCTATTTGCCATGGTATGGGGGGAGAGTGCTCTAAAAATGAACAGTACAGAACTCTTGACCAAAGAGCTAAAAAATACATTATATAATGGTAGAATTAACTTTCAACAATCATATACTACAAGTTATTTTTATACCTGGGTAATGTCAAATTCTATTTACAATGCCAATCTTGACTTTTTTTTATTTGACTTTGGCCGCTCTGATATTTAGCACAAATTGATATAATGGCTATCTTCAATAAAGTGGTAAGAAATGTTTTATCTACTGTAGTCTCCATTGCTGAATAGTCTTATAAATAATACCGGAGATAAAGTTACGGTCAAAACTGACAAAATGTTCAGAATTACATTCTGGATGTTACTTGCATGATATTCTTGCTGTAACCTTACCTTAAATTTTTTGAGTAAACATCCAAAATATATAAAGAACTCATATGCCTCAATACCCAAAAAACAAATAACCCTATGAAAAAAATGGGTGGAGGACCTGAACTGACATTTCTCCAAAGAAGAAATACAAATGGCTAACAGGCACATGAAAAGATGCTCCACATTGCGAATCATCAGGGAAGTGCAAATTAAAACCACAATGAGCTCTAACTTCACACCAGTTAGAATGGCCACTATCCAAACACAAGAAACAACAAAAAATGCTGGTGAGGATTTGGAGAAATGGTAACCCACCTACACTGTTGGTGGGAATGTAAACTGGAACAACTGCTATGGCAAGCAGTACAGAGGTCCCTCAACAAACCAAAAATAAAAAAATCCATTTCACCCAGTAATTCCACTTCTAGGAATTTATCTGAAGAAAACAAAATCCCTGATTTGAAAAGACATATGCACCCCTATGTTTATCACCACACTACTTGTAATAGGCAAGATATGGAAGAAACCTGAGTGTCCATCAATAGATGAATGGATGAAGAAGATGTGGTACATATTCACAATGGACTATTATTATTCAGCCATAAAAAGAAAATAAACCCTGCCATTCGCAACAACATGGACGGATCTAGAGGGTATTATGCTCAGTGAAATAAGCCAGGCGGAGAAAGAAAATACCATATGATTTCAGTCATAAAAACAAAGCAAATCAGAAGTAGACTCATAGACACTGAGAAGTGACTAGTGGTTACCAAGGAAGAGGAGCTGGAGGGGGCAGGGGCAGAAGGGTGAGGGGGATAAAGGGGTACAAATATTTTCAATCACAATATAAGTTGGTCACGGGGATGGTAGTACAGCATGGAGACTATAGAGTCAATGATTTTGTAACATCTTTCTCTGTTGATAGATAGTAACCACACTAGAGGGGGTGAGGATTTAATAATGTGAGTAATTGTTGAAGTACTGTGTTGTACATTTGAAACCAATATAAGATTGCACATCAATGATATTTTAACAAAAAAAATTTTTTTTCACCAAATGTCTCCTGAGTACCCGCCAAACATTCACACTGTCCTGTGCTAGTTACTACAGGGGACGCAATGATGGCTAAGGCACAGTCCTTGACCCAAATGTCCGCATCATCTACAAAGAGGGAGGCACTGGTAATAGAAGATAAAAAGACCAGCTGTTAAGGAGTTCTCTGTGGAATCTGCAAAGTGCTCCGGGAATACAGGCAATAGACAGATTATTTGCAACTGCAGGAATCTAGGAGGTTTCTGTGGGCAAAATTATTTTGAGCAAGGTCATAGAGGATGGGTAGAACTCCTTTGTCAGACAGGCCATGGAGAAATGGAGGTTAGCAGCTAGGCCGAGAAGTCAGCTTGACTTCACCCAAGCGGATGACAGCAGGATATATTCAGAAACAGTAGCTACAACAGCACGGCCAGAATACTGGGAGTAAAGATGAAGGTGAAAAGGCAGGTCACGGGAAGACTGTGGAAGATTTTGAATGCCCACCTGAGAAGCTGGATTTCTGTTTATTTTTCTAGGTGCAGAAATCCAATGAAGAAAAATGCTATCATGGGTCTTGGTTCTGGAAAGATGTACAACTAGAATCAGTATAGGCGTAGGAAAGAGACTAAAGGGAAGCCGATGAGATAAGGAGCACTGTCCATAGGTCTGAGGTGTTCAGAGCTAGCAACAGGGCAGTGGCAGCAGAAAGCAATGGATTAATAGCAATTCACTTTTTCATTTTGAGGTGGCATACTCCTTGAGGGCACTGGTCTCAGATACACTGCAGTGCCTAGATAAAGTGCTTTGGGCTGGAGGGGAGAGATGAAGGTGTTTAAGTGTTACAAATTTGTGCAAGTGCTACTTTACCAGTGGCAACTGTCTGAAGAAGGCACACTGAGTCAGAAGAGATCATGTGCAAAGGTTTTCTTAGGCAAGAAACATGTGATATATTAATAAGTATAATAGGAAGGTAAAAGTCCAGTGATCTGCATCATCCTGACCTCACACAATACCCCACATTTTTACATCTTTGTTCCCTCTGAAGGCATTGTGAATTTTCTTTAGCCTTTTTCCTCTTCTACAATTTCTGCTATTCTTATGTGAACATCTTTTGCAGGTGATTGTTGACAGTTGGGATTGTCACTAACTGGTTCCCAGATGTAACTGAGCCAATGGACCTATTTTTTAAATTTAAAATGCTTTGAAAAACTTTATACATGCCCCAAATCATGTAATAATCGCACCATCCTGAAATGAAATGAACTGCCTTGTTATTTAAACCTTCTGAAACAACCAAAAAAACGTGGAAAATATAAGACAATAGTTTGTAAAACACTAGACATCAAGCAGCAGAGACTGATCCCTGAGAGATGGGGAACAAAATGAGGTGAGTCCTATGATTGCCCCAGATGACTTTTTGAATTCCTAGGCCATGGCTCAAGGAGGGAGAATGCAGGCAGACATCAGCAGTCACTCTAAATTTATGTACTTTAATTTTTTTATTACAATAAAGTTGATATACAATATTATGCTGGTTTCAGATGTACAACATAGTGACTAAATAATTATGTACATTATTAGATGCTTGCCACAGTAGGTGTAGTTTCCCCACTATCATACCAATATATTACCACATTATTGGTTAAAGTCTCTATGTTGTACTTATAACCCTATGTCTGACTTCTTTTATAATTTCCAGTTTGTACCTCTTTTTCCCTTCACTTATTTCACCCCCCACCCCCACTGCCCTTTCCCTATGGTAACCAACAGTCTATTGTCTATACTTGTGTGTCTATTTCTTTTTTGTTTGTTTTTTAGATTCTGTATATAAGTGATGTCGTACAGGATTTGTCTTTCTCTGTCTGACCTATTTCACTTATCATGATACCCTCTAGATCCATCCATGTTGTCACAAATGGCAAGATTTCCTTCTCTTTTATGGCCAAGTAATATTCCATTTTGTACATGTGCCACATCTTCATTATTCATTCGTCTACTGATGGGCCATCACTCTAAATACAGGAGATGAAGCTAGGGGACTTTGGAAAACAAGGTGGGTAGAGTTCTCAAGACTGAAAAAGAGAATTTTATGCACAGAGAGAACTCCAGAAACTTTCAGAACCCCATCCCTATTCCAATTGTTCAGCTGATTATTGATAACCTCAGGCTTGTTAGGAAGTTTTCTGAGGCCAGGAAAGGAACCACCTATAAAGATTTTAAGTAACAGTGCCTGGCACTCATACCAAGCCTGGAATAGTGATTTCCTGCCAGCCAGACTGAAAACCCTTAAGATTCATAGGCACTGGGTAGTGTATGTGGAAGGGTCTTGCATTAATAGTGGGGGATAATGTGCCATAGATTGAGCACTGCTCTGTGTCTGCCTATCAAATCTTAAAAAGGATTCAAAAGGATCAGGCAATTTCCAAGCAACTTAACGGCATCCAAGAGCAAAGGCCGAAAATGTTTATAAAAATACAAAACTATCCAGCACTTACCTAGGTAAAATTAATAATTTCTGGCATCCAATAATAAATTACCAGGGTGCAAAAGGCAGTACCATGCTTCTCATAATCAAGAAATGAATCAATCAATCAAAACCAACCCAGAATTGACACAGACGTTACACTTAGCAGAAAAGGACACTAAAAAGTTATTGTGTCTATACTCCAAATGTTCAAAAAACTAAGTAGAGACATGGAAAAAATAAAACTTCTAGAGATAAAAATTTCAATTTCAAAATGTGGGATGAAAAAAACATTGTCATTCATGACAGATTAGACGTTGAAAAAAAAATCACTCTATTTGAAGATTTAACAAGAGAAATTATCTGAAATGCAACACGAAGGGGAAAAAAACATTTCAACGAGCATAGCATCAGTGAGCTGTACAAAATTTCAAGTAGCCTGATATATGGACAATTGGAGTCTACAAAGAAGAGAAAAAGCAGGATGGAGAACACATTGTAGAAATTATGGCAATTTCCCCCCCAAATTTGATGGAAACTATAAGCAAACAAATTCAGGATATTCAACAAACCCTAAGCACAAGGAACATAGATAACACCATGGCACATCATAATGAATTTTCTCAAAAACAATGATAAAGAGAACACCTTAAAAGCAGCTGGAGGAAGAAAAGACACATTATGTACAAACATCAGGGTGACATTATACTTCTTATCCAAAACAAAGCAAGAGAGAAAACAATGGCACCATCTTTTTTAAAGTGCTAAAAGAAAAGAAAACCTATCATCCCAGAATTCTATACACAGAGAAAACATCTTTAAAAAACTATGACAAAAATTCATCACCAGAAGATATATGGTAAGGTATATGTATTTTCCTTTCCCTGAATGAAAATGATACCAGATGGAAATACTGACCTACAGAAAGGAATGAAGAATAATGAAATTGATAATTACATGGGTAAATGTGTGATTTTTATATGTTAACATCTACTTAAGAGCGATGAGTATTTAAACAAAATTAATTTAAAAAGCAGTGTGGAGGCTATAAAATATATAAAAGGTAATGAGTGTCAAAATGCTGTAGGCTAAATGTTTGTTCCCCCCAAAATTCATATGTTGAAACCTAATCCCAGTATAATGGTAATCGGAGGTAAGGCATTTGGGACTTGATTAGGTTGTGAGGGTGGGGGGCCCACATGAATGGGATTAGTGCCTTATAAAAGAGGCCTTAAGGAGATCCTTCTCATTTTCTGTATGTGGGGACACAGTGAAAAGATGGCTATGAACCAGGAAGGTGACCCACACCAGATACCAAGTCTGCCTGCACCTTGAACTGGGACTTCCCAGCCTCCAGAACTGTGAGAAATACGTTTCTTCTGTATATAAGCCACCCAGAGTGTTATGGCATATAGGTGTTCTGTTATAGTAACCTGCAAGGAATAAAACAGAAATCGGTACCAAGAAGGGAGCTGCGGTTGGCCATCTGTATGTCTTCTTTGGAAAAATGTCTACTCAGGCGCTCTGACCAATTTTAATTGGACTGTTTGGTTTTTTGGTGTTGAGTTGTATGAGTTCTTCATATATCCTTTTCTAATAAATCATTTGCAAATATTTTCTGCCATTCAACTGGATGCCTTTTATTTTGTTGATTTTGCTGTGCTAAAGCTTTTTGGTTTGATGTAGTCCCAATTGTTTATGTGCTGCATACACACACACACACACACACACATATACATACAGCAATGGATTATTACTCAGCCATAAAAAAGAAAGAAACTTTGCCATTTGCAACAATGTGGATAAACCTAGAGGGTACTATGCTAAGTGAAGGAAGTCAGGCAGAGAAAGACAAATACTGTATGATTTCACTTATATGTGGAATCTAAGAAACAAAACAAATGAACCAATAAAATAAGATAGAAACATACTCATAGACACAGAGAACAAAGTGGTGGTTGCCAGGGGAGGAGAGTGGCGGGGATGGGTGAAATAGGTGAAGGGGATTAAGAGGTACACAATGCTAGTTATAAAATGAATGAGCCAGGAGGATGAAAAGCATAGCATAGGGAACACAGACAATAATATTGCAATAATTTTGTATGGTGACAAATGGCAACTAGACTTATTGTGGTGAGCATTCTGTAATGTGTATAAATGTCTAATCACTATTGTACACCTGACACCAATATATAATGTTGCATGATAACCATGCTTCAATAAAATAAATAAATCAAAAGAAGTGGGATTCTGTTACAACAAATACCTCAAAGTGTAGAAGTGGCTTTGGAACTGCGTAGTGGTGGAAGCTGTAAGAGTTTTAAGATGCATGCTTGAAAAAGCTTACATTGCTGTGAGCAGACCACTAAGGGTGACACAATATTAGATCAAAGTTGTGAGGAGAAATCAATCATATAGAAAATAGAAAAAATATTGGGAAAAGTCAGGGAAAGTAAAATCTGTTTCTTTAAGGAGACTGATAAAATGTCTTATTCTATAAAATAGCTTACTAGACTTAACAAGTGAGTTTTCACAGGTTGCGTGATACAAGATCAGTATACAAAAATAAATTATATTTCTATAAAAAGAATGAACAATGGCAGTGAAAAATACAATAACACCCACAATAGTATCATAAACATGAAATATTTAGGGAACATTTAGAGGAGAAAAGATGTGAAAGAACTATACACTGATAACTACAGAACATTGCTGAGATAAATGAAAGAACAGATACATAAATGGAGAGATGTACATTTTTCCTGGCTCAGGAAAGATGTCAATTACCTCAAAACTAATTTATAGACTCCACAGAATCCTCATCGAAAACCAACAAAGCTTTTTTGTAGACATTGACAAACTGATTCTACAATTCATTTAGAAATTCAAAGGACCAAGAGTCAACACAACTTTGTGAAAGAAGAACGAAGTTGAAAGACTAATACAGCCCAACTGGAAGACGTACTATAAAATATAGAGTAATGAACATAGTGTAGAATGGGTGTAAAGACTGAGAAATCACTGAAACAGAAGAGTGTCCAGAAACAGATCCATAAAAATATGCACAACTTACACCTATAAAGTTACAAAGTTAATTCAGAGGAGAAAAGCTTCTCCTTAAAGAGAAAGTCTTTCTGGAACTATTGGATATCCACAGGCAGAAAGTAAAAATAGAAAAATAAAAGCTTTGATCCATATTTTGCATCATCTCGAAAATTAAATTTAAAGAAAGACAGAACTAAATGTAAAACCTAAGATTATAAAACTTAGCAGAATGAAAAACACCTTTGTGACCTCTGTATGTGTAGTTTTCCTAGATACATTTAAAAAATCCATAAAAGAACCAGTTGATAAATTGGACTTCATCAAATGTAAAAACTGTTAAGTAAGACACTGTTAAGACAATGAAAAGACAAACCAAAGATGGGGAGAAAAATTTACAAGTCATATATCTGATAAAGAACTTATATCCAGCATACACAAAGAACTCCCCCACTGAATGAGATTTCAATCAACACAATTTAAAAACATGCAGAACTCTTGAACAGACACTTCACCAAAGGAGAGAAGTGAATAGCAAATAAGCACACCAACAGATGCTCAACACCAGTAGTCATTAGGGAAATGCAAATTCAAAACACAATGAGATGCCACTACATACCTATTAGAATAGCCAAAATAAAAATGACTAACCATAACAACAGCTGGGGAGTACGTGGGGGAAATGCAATTCTAACACACTGCAAGAAGGAATGTTAAATAGTACCACCACTTTGGGAAAGTTTGGTGGTTTCTAGAAATGCTAAACAGCTATCATAGGCTCCCACCATTTGATTCATTGCTTGAGTTTATGAGTAACTTTAGAAATGGAAGCATATATGCACTCAAAGACGTGAACACAAACATTTGTGGCAGTTTTATTTGTAATAGCCTGCAACCAGCAACAACGTACATGTCAACCCAAGGAGAATGGCTAAATAAAATGTGCCATGCCCATGCAATGGAATAGTACTCTGCAATGAAACGGCACGTGGGGCTGGGGCCCATCCGGGGAGAATGCGGACTGCGCAGGGGCGCCTGAGCAGACCCACCTCCAGGAAGAATGCGGCTGCACCTGGCTACGCGGTCTCCTGGCAACGGGAAAGCAAAACACTGGAGCAGGTGGTCGCCCAGCAGCACCATGGCGGACAAGAATTGGCTGTTAGGGCCGGGCCCTCTGGAACCGATGTCCCTGGGCATGAACTCCAAGCCGTGTTACAAAGATAAGTTGACTTCCAAGTGTCTCACAAAGCAAAAGAACAGGGTTCAGAAGTGCCCCACCTTTCTGGACAGCAGGCAGTGGATTTTTGTGAGAGGGCTGGATGACTTCAGGTGGGGCTGCCCACCTTGTGATGATTTGTTCACTCGCAGAACCAAGGAGGGCTTTCTCCCCTTGATTGCTCACAGAGTGCCCCAACCTGCCCCCAAAATGAGTCAGAAAAAGGTGCACAAGGGAGCTGACCTGTGTTCCATGCTCCCGCCAGCCCAACTGGCACGGAAGGCATTCAGAGAGGACGTTGATTCCCACCTGACCAAGCATCCCTTGGCTCTCTACCCTAGTCTGGAGAAAGATCTACCTGCAGACCTATTGCTAAAGGTGCTGGAAGTGCTCGATCCTGACAGGAAGCTGGAGGACACATGGGCTTATTGTCAGAGCACCAGGCGAAGAATGAAGTCTCCCACAAAGCTTTTTGAAAATCATCCTGCCAGAGTCCACCCGGAACCTTCCAAGAACACCCCCGTGTCACATAAAGACAAGGTGCTTCATGAAGAAAGGAAGGCAAGCAGAAAGGATTCAGTCAAAAGTCCTCCTCCTCATACAAAAGTACCCAGAAGAATTCATGAATTCTGCAAGTGGGCTGCTTCTTTTGCAGCTGTGGACACCGATGAAAAGTTCGTTATGAAACAGTTGGACATGAGCTATCAGCACAAACTGACCCATGAGCATGCCTCCATAAATAAACTAACCCGGGTTTCTTCAGACCTGATACACAGCTTGGGGGTAAATAAAATGGAGAAGACAAAACTCTCCTTACAGGAAGAAAACTGGGAGAGGAAACTCAGGAAACCACATGATCCTTACAAACGCAACTGGGTGAAGATAAGGTCTGGAGCATGGTATCTGAAGCCCAAGCTGTGGAAAAAGCTAAAATATGATGAACCTTTGATGGACCCCAAGGTCTCACTTGAAGATCAGTATGAAAAAGACATTCTTGAAGACCTTAAGGGAACAATTGCCTTTAAAGGTTTCATTCTAAGCAAGAGCTACAAGATGCTCAACTTACTTGTGAGGTTTATCAGGAAGGGATGGAGATGCGATTCTGTTAAGACTCCTGTACATGAACTAATAAAAATCACAGAAGAAGAGCCGTGGGAAGATGATTAAACAGCTTTTTATTTATTTGATTAATTTCTCGTTACTTGGTTATTTCTCTCATTTTAAACATCAAACAGAATTCTTGACGAACATCCATCCCAACGTGGACACAACTTTGAAGTGCAACATCCAGAAATTTAACACCTAATGCTTATGAACATTTCTCAGTGACCTTCTGCTTGGGTTCATCCATATTTTATATACTTTATCAGCTATGAAATCAATATTCACATATATTCTCACATTTGTATAATGTAAATATTACATTGTTACATCAATTATTTATAAAAAGGAAACCATGAATAAAAGAATTACTCAAAAAAAGAAATATTTTACTTATGTCAGCTACAACCTGGGATGCATCTCAAAATAATTCCGCTGAGTAAAAGACTTGTTGTAGCTCCACTTACATTAAAATGATAATGAGCTAATTATAGCAGTTATTTTGCTCAGCAAAACATGAAATCTGTAGCCAAAGTAATGTTAGATTCATTTAATAATGAAATACTTATCTCCCCTATTAGAATCGCATCAAGCCCTAAAACAAGATTGAAAGTTTTTCATCAAAATTACAGGTGAGACTTTCCTTGTTTTATCATACCTCCCAATTGAATACATTAAAAATTTTTCACCATATTCATAAAAAATCACCATGAAACAGTGTTCCTATGTAACTCAGGTGCAAATCTTGTACGCAAGACAGATCTGTGTGAGCAAAACTACGCAGCAACATCAAACATCCTCACATGTCTATTCAAGTGTAATTAATCTTGCATTTCACAAATAGTCATTTAAAATTCACTCCTAAATTTAAAATAAGAAATCAAGCAACTTCTTTACATTTCCAAAATAACAGGTAAAAAACTTTCTGGGACAAGTAAATTTGTATCTAGAAAGATTTGTAGTGCAGATCTCAAGTGTACTTCTGCTTCCAGTAATGAAGGAATCCATCTGCAAATGGAAGCATATGTCTATACACTTTAGCACTTTGAATATGTCATGTGACTCCCTTCTGGCCTGCAAAGTCTTTCCTGAGAAATCTGCCAATGGCCTTATGGGGGTTCCTTGTGTGTAACACTTTGTTTTTCTCTTGCTGATTAAAGGGATTATCTCTTTAACTTTTGACATTCTGATTATTTGTCTTAGTGTGGCTCCCTTTGGGTTCATTTTATTTAGAACTCTCTGGGCTTTCTGGACCTCGATGTTGAGCATTTCCTTCCCTAGGTTAAGGAAGTTTTCAGTCATTATGTCTTCTAATAAGTCTTCTACCCCTGGGATAGAAGACTTCTTCACTCCTCTTCTTCTCCTGGGATACTATAATGTAATTGTTCTTTTGCTTGATCTTGTCCCAGAAGTCCCTTAAGTTATATTCCTTTTCTAAAATTCATTTTTCTTTTTGCTGCTCCATCTGGGTGAGTTCCATTGCTTTATCCTTCAGCTCAGTGATCCATGCTTCTACTTCATCCAGTCTGCTGTTGAACTCCTCTAGTGTGTTTTTCAGTTCAGTAATTTTATTCTCTAGCTCTGTGACTTTTCTGTTTGGTAACTTCTTAGGTTTTTCTATCCCTGCTGAAGTTCTCACTGTGTTCACCCATTCTTCTCCCAAATCTGCTGAGCATCTTTGTGACCATTATTTTGAATTCTTTATCAGGTGGGTTACTTATCTCTGTTATCAGTAAGGTCTTTTTCTGATGTTCTGTCTTGTTCTTTTGTTTGGAACGTATTTCTGTTTCCTCATTTTTCTCACTGTTTCTATGCTGTAGGTGAAAGAACTATCTTTCTGTCTGAAAGGAGTGTAAGTGACGATCCTTCTCATTAAACCTTGCTCTAGCTCTTGTCTCTCAGACCTTGGGGATTGTCTAAACTGCCTGATTTATTCTTGATATGCACCAGTGGTTAAGGTGTGCCAAGACCTGCCAGTGAACCTAGGGAAGGAATCGTATTTAGCACCTAGTTTCAGGCTGATTGTAAGCCAGACCCTCAGACAGCAGCTTTTAAAGTATGTAAATATATGCAGCTCTGTGCGGCCACAATTATTATCCCTGTTGGCCCCCAGACTAGTTGATCTGGAGGTGTTCTCTGGGTGACAGCAAAAAGCAGGGCTCCAGACAGTATGTTAGCACTCCTTTTTGGGAAGTGTCATCAAGGTGTCATGAGGCCAAGGGGCTGCACAAGGATGGTGTCTCCCTGCTTGTATTCCCTGGAGTGCCTCCTCAGCCTCTAGATGTGTGGGAAACTTGAAGCCTATCTCAGGCTAAAGCTTCAGGCTAAGTAAACAGGCCTTTTTCACAGGAAGACTGGGGCTGTGTTTCAGCCTGCTGTCTGTGCAGTGTCCTGGGTGGGTGGGGGTGGCCTGCCAAGAGCTGTCTTTCCTTTTGTTACAGTCCACCAACCCTCTTGACCAACAGAATCAGGCAATCATGGGGTGTCCCCTCTGTATGCTGTGCAGTCTGCCGGCGGCTTTGGTAAGGCAGCCGGAGAGTGCCGAGGGCAGGGCCGAGTTGCTGGCCTCAGCAATGCAGCAAGAGTGCCTTGTCTGTGTGTGTGCTCTGGCTTTAGGCTGGGAGTGGGAGAGTGCCTTGTGTGCTCCTGCTTGCCGCCCCATCCAGGGGGCAGGGGAACGTGGCAACTGCCTGCGTTGGCACACTTCAGCCATGGTACATGAGAACTCTGACAGTCTGCATTTGCCCGACCGCCCCTAGCGTGGGAGCAGGGGTGTGCTGCAACCACCTAGGCCCCGCCAGCTCAGCATGTGCCACGGCCTCTTGCCCCCACCCACTGGCATCAGCTCTTGGATCACATTACCTCCATTACACTTGTCCTCGTCTCAATAGAGACATTAATCCCCCCAGTCAGACTCTGATTTTGTTACTGGCAATAAATGAACCAACGTCAAATTTCAATTTCAATTATTCCACCTGCTTCTTACTTTGCTGAGCACCCCTTTCAATATCCCAAACCTCCAATTCTTCACTTTCAGCATGGTTTCCAATCCAATGACCCTTACTCCCCTTCCAGAATTAATCAGGCCTTATGTTTTCAGTTCCTTACTTTCCCAGCTTAGATTCCACTGTCCACTTCTATCACTTCTTTGAATATACTTTTCTCCCCCTTGCCTGCCCCTCTCTCCCTCTCTCCTTCTCCCAGTGTTCCCCACGAGGCAAGATAGAAGTGGGTCTCACAGGAAGTTTTCCAGAATGCTGAGGAACCCAGAAGTTCACAATGGGGTCTCTTTTCCCCACTAGAAGGTATGGCTCTATGCTGGCCTGGGAGAGGGGCTGTGTGGTAAAAGTGAAACTGCTCCTCTTATACTGCTAATGTGGTTTTCTTAGTTTTTATGGCCCAAGGTGGGTGCTTCAGCCTCACTCCCAGGTTCTGGGATTTTCACAAAGGACTCTGGTCTGTGGACAGTTTCTGACTGGTTTTTCTGTGAGGGAAACTAAACTCAAGAACCTCTTATTCTGCCACCTTGCTGATTTCACTTCCCCAATCAGACTTTCTTTCTAGCATCCAGTGGGGGGGAAATAACTAACTTCTAAAAGCCACTCAGATCTACTAGACATTGCATATTTGCATTCTTCCCTTCATTTGCTTAAATAAAAACATATTCAGCTTTGTGAACTATCCTATTTTTCACAATATAGCATAGAATATCAGTACCTGTATTTAGATTATCTTTATTCAACAGTATAAAGAAATATCTATACTCTTTAAATAATTTAATATCTACTACCTTACTACTATACTAAAATATTTAAAATAAAATGATTGAAAATAAGATCTACTCTTTACACCATTATTATTATTATGCCCCAAGTAGAGAAAGCTTTGTAGTAGGAACAGACATAATTTAATGTTCCTGACCTCAGGAAGTTTACAATTTTGTTAGAATGAAAAGACAGATATTTGAAATTAATAGTAATTCAGGACAATAATATTAGAAATGTGTAAAGGCCACATAAATTTATACTTTTTATAAGCTGTACTTTGAAGTATAATTCCTCTTTATCATACTAGTCTTTGGAATTTACTGGTCCTGAAAGCTATTTATATTTATGGCCTGCATTACCTGCTAACCTTTTCGGCAAAAATACAATAAAAGAGATTTAAGTGACTAGCTAAAAAAGGAACAGAAGAGGGAAGAGAAAAAGTATATTAGCCTTTCAAAATACAATAGAGGAGTTTAAAATTTACAAATTAAGGTGAGCTTTTATATGGTAAGTAAACTTTCTGAGGGTGAGTCTAGTTCCTAAAATAATTTCTATCATGTATTGATTATAATCAATGTCCTAAGTGTAATAATAGCATCATCCTAAATGCATCATCTAATCTAATCCGTACAATACTTCATATCATTAGTACCATTTTTCTGATGAGTGAATCACTATGGGCAAGTTCACCCAGCTTGCAAGGCCTGGAGTCAGGGTTTCAACTGAGGACTATTTGACACAGAGCCCCACATCTTTCACTGCCTCCTAAGAAGGTAATAAAGAAGGCTTACTGAATTCATTCTGTACCTATGTACCTTAAATGACACAGCAGTATACTGAGGATATGGACCATGAATAATCTAAATTCCCAAGACAGATGTGCTCATTAGAATGTATCAAGGGGTAAAAATTTAAAATCTTAGCTTCCTTTCTAGTAGCTAGCAAACAGTTTCCTGAATTACTTCATATTACAGATATGGAAAATACAGAATGATCAATAATCTCAGTATACCACTAATGCTGGTTTAACCTTATTCCATGGCTTCTAATACAACATTTGTATTTTTCAAAGAATTAAAAACTCACACAATACACAAACATACAATCAGGCAAGATTCATGTCCCCACTAATGTCCACTTTAACTGACTAATGTCTAACTTTGGAAGGGTGGACAAAAATATTCACCATTATTATTACTTATGAATTATACCACTCTAACCCTAATTATGAAATATAAGCTATTACTCTATGTTGATAATCGCATCTCTTTAGAATAATTTATAATATATATAGTCATGCCACAATCTACATTAAGGTCCAGATGTTAGCTAATGCTAAAATTAGCTATCAAAAGTCTAATATGTACACACAAATGTATGCATTCAATACAAACAAACATAATACACACCATGGTTTTCTAAGATGTTATTAAGCCTATCATAAAATGTGCATCGAGACGTTATTTTATAAAGCGTTCTAATATGCTATTACCTGATTTCTGTTGGTCATTTGACCCAACAGCACTCATTTGCAAGAAGATGGTCTGATGGATGTTTTACGGCATCCAGCTAGGAAACAGTTTCATAAGACTAAGCGTTCCATACACCCATTTACTCCAATGAACTGGTTTAATCAGAATGTAATCTAACAAAATATATTCACCTTCACGGCTAGGACAATCACCATCATGGTTTATAAGAGGAACAAAAGGGAGAAAAGCCCTGGGAGAAAAGAAAGTGGACTTTTGGTTCTGCATAAAATCTTGTTATTCTACCTCCATTGCCTCCTCCTATGTTGGTAACAACTGAATAAACTGAACATGGTTTTCATCTTGTAGCTGCAGTCTCTGTGGACAAGCTCATAAACTGAAATACACTGATATGATCAATATAGTTATCAACCAGTGATGATGTAGGAATTGATTTTCATAATTTGGTGCCTAGCTAAAAAAGCCCCAAGTAGAGAAAGGAGCCCCAAGAGAGCTGTGCATCTTGATTCATTTATAAGAGATTGTCTTTTTCTAAATACCAGTGGATTATTAGTGTGGAAAAGAAAAAATAATTCAGGGGGAAGGGCCACATAAAGAAAATTGCCTTTCTCTGCAGCATAATTGAGGAATACATCTGATTAAGGACCAAAGTGATGATATAGGGGCAATAAAAGCACTGATAATTGACAGAGACCTGGCAAAATAGGGAGGGAAGCAATTGTAAAGAGATTATTTTGGACATCGAACTGACATTTCCAGTATCATTCGTTTTTAGTCCTTGACAGTTAAATTTAAGATCTGAAGGATGCTTAGCAATGTTTCAAGAGCTGCATATACAAGAAAATAATACTCCCTGCCACCAGGAGGCGCTCTCAGCCTGGCTTGCCCCGTCTCCTCCAGGCCAGGGGCTTGAGCACAGAGAGTTAGAGATGAGTGCTACCCTTCAAGAATTCTTTTCAGTAGTTCTCTTCCCCTTAACTTTCAGCTTCAACAGTCTCTTCCCTTTCTAATGGGCTGCCTTTGGGCTCACCTTCCTTCCCAGACCCACTAGTTACTCTACAATACATCTTCAATTCATGTCCTGTAACGAAATGCTAGGATTAGGTATTTGCACACAATCTCGCTTCCAGTATATACTATATATATGTATATAGTATATACTGCATACTCTGTATTGCTGCCAATCATTTAGGAGAAAGAGCATGTTTCTGGCAGAAGAAAATAAAGGAATAACATTACTAATAGAAAACTGAGTCATACAGCTGATAGTATTTGGAAGATTATTAACAAGCCTTTCCTCATGGGTTGCCATGTAAGAAATCATAATTTAAGAGTACCCTCTGCATTAGCAAAAATCAATCTACTCAAATTGGGTTAAAAACCTGCACGAAAGACTGGAAGCCAAAAAATTCCTAGAAGAAAACACAGGGAGTAAGCTCCTTGACATTAGTGTTGGTGATTTTTGGGATTTGATACCAATAGCAAAGGCAACAAAATAAAAACAAGTGGGACTACATCAAACTAAAAAGCTTCTGCCTAGCAAAGGAAGCCAGCAACAGAATGAAAGGGCAACCTACAGAATTGGAGATGGTATTTGCAAATCATTTATCAGAAAAGAGGTTATATCCAAAATATATAAAGAACTCATACAACTTAATAGCAAAAACCCAAACAATTTGATTAAAAATGGGCAGAGGACCTGAATAGATATTTTCCCAAAGACATTCAAATGGCCAACAGGTACACGAAAGGTTGTTCAACAACACTCATCATCAGGGAAATGCAAATCAAAACCACAGTGAGATATCACCTCACACCTGTTAGAATGGCTAGTATCAAAAAGACAAGCAATAACAAGTGCTGGCAAGGACGTAGGAAAAAGGGCTTGTGCACTCTTGCTGAGAATGTAAATTGGTGGAGCTCTTGCTGGGAATGTAAATTGGTGGAGCTACTATGGAAAATAGTATGGCAGTTCCTCAAAAAATTATAAATAGACTTCCATATATTCATACAAATACTACTATGAACTACCAAATACAATATGAACTGCTATTCATAAAAGTAGAACTATCAGAAGTAAAATCCAGTACCTCTGGGTATCATATGCAAAGGAGATGAATCACTATCTCAAAAAGATATCTGCACCCCTAGGTTCACTGCAGCATTATTTACAATAGCCAAGATATGGAAATAACCTAAGTGTCCATCAATGGATGAATGGATAAAGAAAATATACATATATACAATGGAATATTATCCAGCCACAAAAAAGAAGGAAATCCTGCCATTTGTGACAATATGAATGGCTCTTGAGGGCATTATGCTAAGTGAAATAAGTCAGACAGAGAGAGATACAAGTGTTGTATGATGTCGTTATAAATGGAATCTAAAAAACCCAAACTCACAGATACAGAGAACAGATTGGTGGTTGCCAGAAGTGGAAGGGTGGGGTGGGGGTGGGGGTGGGGGATGGGTAAAGATGGTCAAAGGGTAAAAATGTCCAGTTGTAGGATAAATTCTGGTAATGTATAATATAAGGACTATACTTAACAACACATTACATATTTGAAAGTTCCTAAGACAGTAGGTTTAAAAGCTATTATGAAGAGAGAAAAAAGTTTTAACTATGAGAGATGACTAATGTTAACTTACTCTGCTAATCATTTGGCAATATACACATATATCAAATCCCTATGCTGTACACCTTGAACTTATGCAGTGTTAAATGCCAATTACATCCCAATAAAAATGGAAAAAATCTTGCCTTAAAAGAATGAATTAGTAGCCTAACTAAAGCAGATGTCCTTCCTTAATGTGTTGAGCCTCATCCAATCAGCTGAAGGCTTCCTTCCCTTGAGTAAGAGGGAACTCCTCCTGCCTGACAGGCTTGGATCTGAGACATTGTTTTTTTCTTACCTTCAGACTTAAACTGAAACACCAGCTTCTTCTGGGTCTCAAGCCTGATGGCCTTTGAACTAGACCTAAACCTCTGGCTCTCTGGCATCTCCAGTTGCCTAACTGCAAATCCTGGGACTTGTCAGCCTTGATAATTACATGAGCCCATTTATTATAATAAATCTCTTTCTCCTTCCTGCTTTCTCTCTCCCCTATTGGTTCTGTTTCTCTGGAGAACCCTAATACAAATACTGAACACAAACATTTACCTTTTATGGTCCTATAATCAAATTTTTAAAAAATCTTCTCTGAAGTTTTCTCATTTGAAGTTAGCATTTAGTTTCATATTCCTCATTAAAGAAAAACTGGATGGATTTCCTTTAATAGATATGTACATTTCCTTCATGGAAATCTGAGGTTCCAGCCCATGCTTGTTTGTTCATTTTCCCTCAGAAAAGTTGGTTTTTAAGTCGTAGGTTCATCTTACTTATACTATATATTTTACCATTACCTTCTTCCTTAGGAGGTAATGATGAGGGATGAAATATCTAACAAACACTATGATCACCCCTTAGTACACACATAACCATTCAATAGTGTTATTATTTTAAGTACTTGCAGAGTAAAATTGTAGGGATCAATTAATTATTGGACGATTTTGTGAATATAATTAGAAAATATTCTATAAAATCAAGACCTTTCGTATTTAAACAGTCTTACAGTGAAGTCTACAATGGAAACATCCAAGGAAAATTGGAAAGTCTACAATGATATTAAGACTAAGCACTTGTGTTAGGCAAATATAAAATAAAATCTTATCTCACTGAGAATTGATCATGTAGCTCTTTTCCATCTCTAGTGTACGATTCTATCATTAAAATCAACACATCAAATAGACATTGTTATGATTCCATTTCTTCACAGAATCAACAATTCAATGCCTCTAAGACTGCTAAGTTTACATTGTGCCATTTGATATTTAATCCTTTGCTTTCTTCATAAACACTGATTTTAAAATAGCATAAGCTTCCAAAAGAGAAATAGACCCCCCAAAAAAGGTGCATTAATCAAAGCCATGGGATTAAAACTTTACATGGAAATAGGCATTTTATCCTAACTTTACGTGGAAACACTTATAACATTCGGTCATTCTGTCTTGTTCCTTGAGAACAAGACTATGTTTGATTCCTCTGTACAGCTCCAGAATCAAACACAGTATCGGATACGTATTTGGAGTACATAAATGGTTGTTGAATTAATGCACGGATAAATGAATTAAGACCTAGATTGGTCATTTTATGTCTTCCACTATAATAGCCTTGAATTCTAAGAACATATTTTGTCTTTATTTCCATATACATGCATAATATCTTGTACGTATTTACTTGAAACAAGGGAGAAAAAGGGCAGTTTTGGGGTTTTTTTGGTGTGTGTCTCCACTAGAATACAAACCCTGTGGGAACAGACACTTTGTGTCCCTTTGTTACTAATGTGTGCCCAAATCCTAGACCAGGGCTTGGGTCATAATACATCATTAATAAATATTTACTGAATTAATTAATAAACTATTTGAGACCAGTGATATTCCCTACCACTGTGGCTCATTGCATAGAACATAACTGAGGGATTAAAACCCAAAAAAGGTGTGATGAGTGGCAGTAAAAGTACAAATGAGGTTGGAGGGGATGAATACACTGGCAGTGCTTTCTCTAGAAATGCACCTAAACTTTTTGTTTTCTGCCAGAGAAAAGAGAAGTCTGCGGCTAGCAAGGGGAAGGAAATTGGAAGGCCAGGTGAAAGGGGAGAGCAAATCCAAGATGTCAGTGCGGAGATCACTGAAAATGTCCATTTTGGGGTCCAGGTAGGGCAGAAGAAATGTTTCTGGGACTGTGTTGAAAGATTGCAATAAAAGAGAAGAACAAGTTCAAAAAGAGTCAAAGATGGAGAGGTGGAAAGATTTACTGAGACTCTGGAGGAGATGCTCTGCTGGCAGAGAAGTGTGAACTTGATCATGAACAGAAAGAGAAAACGAAGGTCACCAGAGTCAGTGAAGTCCAGGAACTGAGTGAGGAGGCTATTAGAGTGTCATTAGTATGGATGCTGAAGTCACTGAGTACAGGTGCCACCCAAATAAAACTGGGTGGCATCAAATATTAGCAATGCAACCACAAAAGCACTATAATGAAACAATCTCATTAGGACAATATTCTAATAAGTTGTTCAAAGAAATCATGCAGGTGTTTAACTCAAAACAGTTGCATTTATATTTATGAAAAACATTAAAAAATATAGGCCTCTCCCTGATTTCAAACTATGGTACAAAGGCATAGCAATAAAAACAGCATGATACTGGCACAAAAATATGTACATACATCAATGGAACAGAATAGAGAGCCCTGAAATAAACCCTACTTATATGGTCAATTAAAATATGACAAAAGAGGCAAGGATATAAATGGGGAAAATACAGTCTCTTCACAATTCACAAATGGTATCGGGAAAACTGGACAACTATGAGCAACAGAATGAAACTGGATCACTGTCTTACACCACATGCAAAAATAAACTCAAAATAGATTAAAGATCTAAATATAAGACCGGAAACCATAAAACTCCTAGAATTAAACATAGACAGTACACAGTGTAGATCAGCTCCATGCTAATTACCTAGGCTAATCAAAGGTGCCCTTTATTTAGGAAAATATGAATGCACAAATATTTGCTAGATATTTAAGGAAAGAGAGTATAATGATGAACAAAGAGAACTATTTCTGGAGGGGAAATATATATATAAACTATACACATATATATATAAAATACACACACACACACACATATATATATATATCTGTATGCATTCATATGTATACATACACACACAAAATACAGGAAACAGAGAGCTACCCAAATTTCCAAATTCATATTCTCAAAATTTTAAGGAAAACGATGGTTTTTTAAATGAGAACAGGCTGCTCAAAGAGAGCATCAGAGAACAAGAGAAAGTCCTGGGAAAAGATACTATTGCCAAATTGAGAGGTCAACAGATGCCAGATGCTCAGCCCAGGGTGGCCCTGTTCACCCAGGCTCTGACGAAAACTGAACACAAGCTGGTGCCCCGCCCCCTAAGGTAAAGGATGCTCCCCACAAACGGCCCAATGGACCCCCTTTCCGGTCCCATCCCCGAGCTGCCTGGAACCCACTCGACAGCATCCCCCTTTCTTTGCCTGATTATAGTAAATAACACCCCCTTGGTTGCCTACAAAATAGAACTACTTGGTTTTTGATCCATGTGAATGCATTAACTAGTTTAAAAATTAGTATTTGCATTCTTAAAAAGTAAGAAAAGATAATTAAATCATGGTGTGCCGACACAAAATTATTATTAACACATACACAAACTAGAAAGGACATAACAAACCAGAGACTGTGAGGAGCGCTTGGAAGACAGAAACATGACAAACTTTCACACTGATAAACCCAGAGAATTTAAAATACCTGAAGTTGTAGAAAGCCAAGCACACTCAAAGAAAGCTTGAGAACAGACTCAATAAAAATCAACGGATTGCAGGGTGTCCCTGGTGGACCGTGAGGTGAAAGAACTACTCTCTGAGCAACAGATGTGTTTATGCTGCCCTGCTGTGGCCCTCCCGCAATCATACTTATATTGGACAAAGCCACAGTGGCATTTGACTTGCTTTAATCTTCCCAAACTATACTCCACAAAGACAGTGAATTACTTGACAGAGGAAGAAAACCCAAATTAGAGCAATTTGAAACAACTGAGGACCTGCACAGCTGAAGGTAAATGAAATAAAAGGACACATCTACTTAGAGACAGGCCCACTGAGGTCTTCCAATGTCAGGGAAATGCCAAGCTTTCGGCATTTGGGGAGGTCCCTATCCTACCTGCAAGCACCAGGCACTGTACCCTAAGGGAGACCACTCCCTAACCGACACTCTCTGCCCTCCCACCCCAAGGGAAGCCCATTAGAGAAATGCACATCAAAACTGTAGCTCAGAGCCATGCTAAGTACCTAGGCTGATCAAAGATGCCTTTAATTAGGAAAATATGAATGCACAAACATGTCCCAGATATTTGAGGGAAGTAAAAGAGAATATCATGATGAACAAGCCAAACTATTTCTTGGGGGGAAATGTATGTAACAGGAAATAAAAGAACTTTACCAAAAAAATTCAAATTTATATTCTCAGAATTTTAAAAGATGATGGATTTATAACACAAGAAGTGACAAATTGAAGAGATCAAACGGAGAACAAGAGAAAGTATTTCGAAAATAGACATGATATTGCAAAATTAAAAACATACTAGATGCCAGGGGTTCAGCACAGTCCTCCTGCTCACCGGGTTCTAACGGAACTTAAACACAGAGCTCACCAGCCAACCCGGATCGCCGGCCGGACCGGAACCTCTCAACCCAGGACCTGTACCGGACCCCGCTTCCGGTCCCATCTGTGAGCTGCCCTCAGCCCGGAGCCCACCTAAGTGCTCCCCGCTAGCCTACCCCGAGGACGCCCTCAGGTCCCCGCCACCCCTGCCGCTGACTTGGCCTCTGGCCGCCCTCAGCACCAACCGTGGGGACGCTCCCAGGCTGCCGCTGCCGGCCGCACCTCAGCACCGCCCCCCCCCCCCCCGCCCCGTTCACCTTCGCGGTGGCGCCGTAAGCCATGCCCACCGCGCCGCCATGGCAGGTGCACCAGAACTACGACCCCGACTGTGAAGCCGCTGTCAACAGGCACATCGACCTGGAGCTGCACGCCTCCAACGTGTACCTGTCCATGGCCTTCTACTGCGAGCGCGACGACGTGGCCTTGGAGCGCTTCGCCCAGTTCTTCCTGCGCCAGTCCGGTGGGGAGAGGGAGCAGGCCGAGAGGCTGATGCACCTGCAGAACCAGCGCGGGGGCCGCCTGCACCTCCGTGACGTAAGGAAGCCCGACAGCAACGACTGGGAGAGCGGCCTGCGGGCCGTGGAGGGCGCCTTGGTCCTGCAGAAGCGCGTGAACCAGAGCCTGCTAGATCTGCACCGCCTGGCCGCCGCGGAGGGAGACGCGCACCTATGTGAGTTCCTGCACCGTCACCACCTGCACCACCAGGTCGAGGCTGTCAGAGAGCTGGAGGACCATCTCGCCAGCCTGCACAGGATGGAGGCCCCGGAAGCCAGCTCTGCAGAGAACCTCTTTGACAAGCTCACCCTGGGCGACAGCGACAAGAACTGAGGGGACTGCCTTCCCCATAGCCACGGCCACTTTTCCCTGGTCACCACACCAGGCGGTCTTATTGCAAGACTGCCCTTGCCGAGCATTCACTTCAGTTTTTCCTCCCAGTATTGTCATTTCTCCCAGTAAAGTTATTTGGTTCCTGATAAATAAATAAAGGTCTCTGGTTGATTCCGTGCGCCAAAGCCTCCCCTTTTAAGTTTTAAAACAGGTCTTCAGGAGTCTGTCCACACAGCCACGCCCCATCCATGTGCACCTCAGGATCTGCCTGGATGAAGAAGGTGTTCCACGGACCCGGGAGAACACAAAATCCATCTTCCCCTTATAAAGGGGTGGGGGGGGGGCGGAGGTGGGTGAGATGGGTGGTCTGGGGCCCTGATGAAGGTGGGTGCTTGTCCATGGTGGAAGTAGAAAAACCCAGGGTCTAGAATTCAACACAGTGGTTGCCTCTAAGGAAGAAGTGAAGAATGGGGTTGGGTGGGGATTAAAATAAAGGGAAGTCTTCACCTTTACCTGAGAACCTTTAGCTTACTACCATGTACGTGTGTTAACAGTTGTTGCTTCTGGGTCCTAGAAGCGGGTGTGACAGAGTATCTGTTTGACAAACTCGCCCTGGGCAACAGTGGAAAGTGTACCTGAGCCTTAGGCAGCCTTTCCTATAGACACGGGAAGGCCTTCCCAGGTCACCATGCTGGACGTGCACATTCACCTTCCAAAACATCAGAAAGTAGGTTTTCCCTTCAATTGTACCCTTTCTTCCACTAAGGTAACACGGTGCACAAAACCCCAAATTATCTCAATAGAAGGGCTGAAAAATAGCGTTGAGGCTGTAGGTCTCAACACCTTGTGAAGTCAGTGACTCTGGCTGCTTTGAAGAATGAAGGGGGTGGGGGAGAGTTGAAGCTGGGAGGCCAATCAGGAGGTACTGTAGCTGGTCCTGATGAGGGACAGTGGTGGCCTGAGAGATGGTGACGACTAAGAGACTGGACAAATTCCAGATGGATTTTGGACAAGTTGACAAGTTTTGCTTATGGGCCAGAGGTGAGGAATGGGAAATGGGATGGGGAAAAACAACTTACCTTCTGGTGTTTGCACTTGAACACCTCGGTTGAAGGTGTTCAAGTTTAGTAATCTGGGGATGTTTGCAGGTGGACATATGCAGAGGCAGGAAAGGCATGCCATACAAAGTCTGAGATGCCTGTTCGATATGCAACTTTAAATGTCATGCAGATAACCAGATAATCTGTAGTCAAAACATGTAAACCCTCTCTACCGAAAGGGCAAGAGTAGGGACTAGTAAAATCATAATGTTCCTATCATTCTGAATATTTTGACACAGATCAAATCAGGTTAAAAGAGTAAGACTGTCTAGAAAGGAGAAATTATATTGTTCAAGGACAATCTTAGCCTTAAGGGTAGATTTCCGTTATTTTTTTTCCCTAGGGCCAAGTGGTTTGAAGATAATGGACAAGAACATTTGATTTTAATTCAGCTGTCATTGTTCAGTCACCTGGTTCCAGTCCCGCAGGGACAGACTTTGCAAAGGTCCAAGATTTTGGTAGTTCAATTCATTTTGCCCAGAGCCTACCACGAATACTTGTTCTCTACCATTATCTTTGATCTGGCGTCCTTTGGCATAATGGCGTGGGAACAGTTTCCCACATAGGCTTCTATTCCAAATGACCCCCCAGCCATGGGTCTTAAAGCTAACCCATTGGCCTCTCATGGCATCAGTCCTCAGTACGAGAGGACTTGCTGATTTCGTCACTGCTTTATTTAGAGTCCTCAGCTTCTTAGCTTGGCAAAAAGTAAATCATAAAACACTTCCTGACTTTCTACATACCCCAGCAGCTTCTGTTACCTTTCAGGTTCTCTGTTTGCACCGCCGTGGAGTCCATACAAGATGCTGCAGGGCCAGTGCTTACGTCAGTATGTCTCCGCCCACCCAATTCCAAGGCGCTGCCTTAGGCCTTCTTTGAGTCAGGAAGGGCTCTGCCCAACACTCTAGCCACTGGCCCCGGACGCCAACTGAGCCCTTGAAAAGTGACTAGCTCAAATTATAATGTGCTTTAAGTATAACATACACATTGGATGTCAAAGAATCAGTTTAAAGAGGAACATACAAAATATATCATTAATTTTTTTCTATTAAATTAATTACATGTTGAAATGTTAACATTTTGGATATACTGGGTTGCATAAAATATATTCTTCATGTTTTAAGAAAGTTAATTTCACCTATTTTACCTTTTAAATGGGGCTACTAGGAAATTTAAAATTACATATATGGCTTGCATTTGTGGCTAAGCTATTTCTAGTGGACAGTGCCGTTCTGGACTCTCTTGAGTTCTAGTCACTAGACACCCCTTCAGAAATGTATCTTTCCATAACAAAGCATGTTTGCCTTAGGTAGCCTAGGATTTACTTCCTAATTCTGTCACTATCTATATGGCTTTAGGCAATTTAGTTACCTTGTTTGGTGTTGGTTTCTTTGTTTGTAAAATGGGACCATTAATACCTACCAATTTTATTTGTAAGAGACTGGACAAATTCCAGATGGATGTCCCATTTTATACTGTACAGCTCAGTGCCTGCCAAGTGATGGGCAGGTCCTCATTAATGCTTCTCATTCTCAGTCTGTATAGTTACCAAACGGACTTTTCAAATCTTAAGTCTCCTTAGGGATTGATTTGTCCATTAATGCAGCTCTTTGTCTCTGATCTGGTGTTCTTCACACAAGGCAATTCTCTAAAATGCTCTACTGTTTCTCCATAAGACAATTTCCTATAAAGAGTACTCCTCTAATCGGGAGTCCCACTCAAATGAAAATAATCTGCATGAAAAGGATTTCCTTTAGGTTAACTTGTGTTTAGCCTATATGACATTCCAAAATTTTACAGAATGCTCCAGGCACAACTGATTTAATTATATTCAGGTTTTATTTTATGCTGTTTTTATTTTATTCCCTATCCAGAAGATATAAAAATTCATTTTCTCTACACAGTCAGAGCAAAACATAAATATACAAATATTATAACCTCCGTCCCAAATGGAAAAAGCAATCATGAAATTCCCCTATCATTCCCCATCTACAGTGAGGATAAAGCCAAAAAGACTACATGAAAGTCATCAAATAGAAAATATGCATTAGTCACTGCTTTCTTGCCTAAAACTAAAGTTAAATTCTCTTTATATGAGTCACTAAGTTTCAAGGAATCAACATATATTAATTTTAAAAGTACAAATACATTCTGAAAGTATTTTTTAATCCATATTTTGATGTGGAATCTGTTAGGCTTTTCAGTCTGTATCACAGGACACTTCCATCTGGAAACTGGGGAAAAATTAAACCAGACTATGAATAAGTCTCAGCAGTTATGATTTTTATCACAAGAAATACTTGCCATTGGTTTAATGTTTTGCTAGGGCATCTGCGGATGCCACTCATATTACTGTACATGAATGTGTACTTAATTTAAATATTTCTTTGTAAGTGCTCTTAGATTGTATGTGTGAGTGCGAGTGCTTATGCGTGTGTGTTGTGTTACCCTGGCTAAAATCCTAGTTTCTTCTTTTCTGTCCTTCTAATTTAGTGGATTTTTTAAATTAAGTTATAATTTACATACAATGGAATTCATATTTAGTGATGACCACGTCCAAGAGTTTTGGCAAAAGCATACAGTTGTGTAGCTACCACCACAATCAACATATAGAAAAGTCCCATCACTCCCAGAAATACTCCATCTTGTGTTCCCTGGGAGTGAACACCTCTCCCCGTTTTCTGTGTCTATAGTTTTGCCTTTTCCAGAATGTCATATAAATAAAACTGTACAATATGTAGCCTTTTGAGTATGCTTTCTTTCACTTAGCATAATGCAGTAGAGATTCCTACACATTGTTGCATGGGTAATTCATTCCTTTTCATTGTTGAGTAGAATTCCATTTATGGATATAACACAGTTTATCCATTCATCAGTTGAAGGATATTTGCTTTTTAATAAGTTTTGGACAAACACCCATTTAGAGATTTTAGTGTGAATATATGTTTTCATTTCACTTGAATAAATACCTAGGACTAGGATGGCTAGGTCTATCTGGTAAATGTATTTGACGTTTATAAGAAATTGCCAAACCATATCCTAATGGGGCTGTCCCATTTTTCACTCCCACCAGTAACCAGAAAATTCCAGGTGGTCTGCATCCTGATTGTCAGAATTTCAATTTTAGACATCCGAATGTTAGGTAGAAAGATAGGCATGAGCAGCTGGGGAGGGTTGAAGGGAAAAAACCACCCAAACCCTGCCCATTTAGGGGGACCCATGTGAGGACAACAAAGACTTTGCAGGGAGGTAACTACCTTGCCTTTTGGAACCAGGCCAAACCAGTCCCAACCAGACCACAATGCAGGCGCAATTGAACAAATAAGTACTGCCCAAACCACACCTCCTCATAATCTCATTAACATTATGGTTTCTGCACACCTCCCTCCCCAACAGGCTTTTCTGTGTGCATTCTGGGAAAGGGTATGTGCACTGAGAAGGGAGGCTATGTAAATGAACCTATCAAACAAATGACCTCACCTTGTCAATCCAAGTGGTGCCTACTAGCCAGAATGTAATAAAAAGGCCTCCTTCTTAATACATCCAGGCCTTTGTCCATCTTGACTCTGGCCTGCTCCTCCCTTGGAGCCTATTCAAATCAAACTTTCTCTCTGCTTCACCACTGTGTCTCTGCCTTTCAATTCTTTGTTTTGGTGGGGAAAACAAACAAGGAGAACGAACTCAACCCGCAATACTAATGGTGATGTAGTGATAGCTCATTGTTTTAATTTGAAATTGCCTAGTGACTAATGATTTTGTAAATCTTTTCATATGCTTGTTATCCAAATATATTTATATCTGTATATATATATATACACACACATAGTAAAATGTGTGTTCAAATCTTTTACCCACTACCTCCCCCCCAATTTTTTATTGATAATTCTGTATATGTTCTGGGTACAAGTTCTTTATCAGACATGTGATTTGTAAACATTTTCTCCCTGTCTGTGTATTGGCTTTTCATTCTCTTACTGGTGCCTTTCTAAGAACGTAAGTTCTAATTTTAATGAAATTCAACTTAACATTTTTTTAATGGATCACACTTTGGTGCTGTGTCGTGGAAATTTTAATCTCAAGGTCTCAAAGATTGCCTCCTATGCTTTCTCAAGATGTTTTCTAGTTTCATGCTTTGCATTTACGTATGTGAGCCACACTGAGTTAATTTTATGTGCTAAAAGAAACGAATAAAGTTAAAAAAAATTTTTTTCAAGCAGTTGTTCACTTGTTTCAGCAGCATTTGCTGAAAAGAATGTCTTTCATTATTGAATGGCCGTTTTGCCTTTGTTAAAAACTAATTAACCACACACATGTGGGTGCATTTTTGCTCTATTCATCTATAGCTCTGTTCCATTAATCCATATATAATTTTTGTATTAGTACCACACTGTTTTGATTACAGTGGTTTTACAGTAAGGCTTAAATCAGTGTGAGCCTTCAAACTTTGTTCCTTTTAAAATTTGTTTCAGCTGTTCTCTTTCATTGCCACTCCATATTCCTTTAATATACCTTTTCTGTTTCTATGAGAAGTCCTGCTTGGATTTCATTGTAATTGTGTTGAATATATATACCAGTTTTTGGGGAAAACTGATATAATATTTTTTAAATTTTTTATTAAGGTATGATTGATATACACTCTTATGAAGGTTTCACATGAAAAAACAATGTGGTTACTACAATTACCCATATTATCAAGTCCCCACTGATACCCCAATGCAGTCACTGTCCATCAGTGCAGCAAGTTGCCAGAGATCCACTATGTCCCTTCTCTGTGATACTGATATAATAATATTGACTATTCTAATCCATGAACACAGTATCTCTCCTTTTGTTCTGATAGTCTTTGATTTCTTTCATCAGCATTTTGTAGTTGTCAGTGCACAGATCTTAACATAATTGTATGAGATTTATACCTAAGTTTTCAGTGTAGGCCCTTTGGGTACTATTTTAAATGGTATTTTTTTTTCCTTTTTCAATGTTTCATTGCTAGTATATAGAAATAAGATGGATTTTTGTATATTGGCCTTACATCCTAAGATCTTACAAAACTCATTTATTAGTTTCAGTAGCTTCCTTATACACACTTCAAGTTTTTCTATGTGGACAATTATGTTATCTGCAAGTAGAAATAGTTTAATTTTATTTCCAATTTGTATGTCATTTACATCCTTTTCTTGCCATATTTCACAAGCTAGGACCTGCAGCTCAATGTTGATTAAGAGTGATGAAAGAGGACATCCTTGTCTTCTTGCTGATCTTAGCGTGGAAATCATTCAATCCTCTACCACTAGCTATGATGCTAGGTGTTGGTTTTTCATAGAAGCCCTATATCAGGTTGAGAAAGTTTCCTTCCTATTCCTACTTTGCTGATTTTGTATTTTTAAACGGGAATGGATGCTGAATTTCTCAAATGCTTTTAATGAATCTATTGTAGATACTTATATGATTTTTCATTTTGAGTCTGCTAATATGATGAATTACATTGATGTTCTAATGCTGAACTAACCTTGCATTCCTGGTATGAACCCCACTTGGTTGTGATATGCTATTCGTTTGTATGTTACTTGATTCAGTTTTCTAACACATTGTTAAGAATATTTGCCCCTATTTTCATAAAGGATACGGGTCTGTATCTGTAGTTTCCCTATAATTTTTGGACTGGTTTTAGTATCAGGGTAATGCTGGCCTCACAGGATATGTTGGGAAATACTTCTCCCTCTTCAATTTTCTAGAGGAGTTTTATAATGTGCTTATTTCTCACTTGAATATTTAGGAGAATTCACCAGTAAAACCAGCTGTACCTGGAATTTTCTTTGTGGGAATTTATCTAAAAAATTAATTTATTTAGTAGATGCAGGGCTATTCAGGGTATCTATGTCTCTTTGAGTGAACCTTGATACCGACATGTACACAACATGGTCACTGTGGATTGTTGCGGTTGTATTTTTATGTAGGATTTTTCTATCTATGTCCATACATTGGATTAGCATGCAGTTTAATTTCAACTATGCTGTTGAATTTATTGGTGTAAAGTTGATCATTACTAAAGGGAATACTTCTGACAACAAATGTGTGGGTTTTTCAACAACAAATGTTGGCAAGGATGTGGAGAAAGGGGAACCCTCCTACACTGCTGGTGGGAATGTAAACTAGTTCAACCACTGTGAAAAGCAGTGTGGAGGTGCCTCAAAAAACTCAAAATAGAAATACCATTTGACCCAGGAATCCCACTCCTAGGAATTTACCCTAAGAATGCAGAAGCCCAGTTTCAAAAAGGCATATGCACCCCTATGTTTGCCACAGGACTATTTACAATAGCCAAGAAATGGAAGCAACCTAAGTGTCCATCAGTAGGTGAATGGATAAAGAAGATGTGGTACATATACACAATGGAATATTACTCAGCCATAAGAAGAAAACAAGCCCTACCATTTGCAACATGGATGGAGCTAGAGGGTATTATGCTCAGTGAAATAAGCCAGATGGAGAAAGACAAGTATCAAATGATTTCACTTATATGTGGAATATAAGAACAAAGTAAACACTGAAGGAACAAAACGGCAGCTGAGTCACAGAACCCAAGAATGGACTAACAGTTACCAAAGGGAAAGGGACTGGGGAGGATGGGTGGGAAGGGAGGGAGAAGGGGGAAAAGGGGGCATTACGAATAGCACACATAATGTAGCAGGGGTGGCACACGGGAAAGCAGTATATACAGAGAAGACAATTAATGATTCTATAGCATCTTACTATGCTGATGGACAGTGACTGTAATGGGGTATGTGAGGTGGACTTGAAAATAGGGGGAGTCTAGTAACCATAATGTTGTTCAAGTAATTGTACATTAACAATATCAAAACTTTTTAAAAAGGAAAAAAAATGTGTGGGTTTTTATCCCACACAAACCAATTCTCCAACTTGCCAGACACCAACTGAGTGTCCTAAAATTCAATTAGGACACTACCCAGAGTTAGCACAGATCCCACAGATTAAGGAGTCAATTCCACAAGGCTGTCCCCCAGTTCATGTACCGATTATGTCTAGGTTGTCATTTGTGCTTCTGATCAATAGGCTATAGCTATAATAATTTTCTAGAATGGCTTATAGAACTCAGGAAAATATTTCACTTACTGGATTACCAATTTGTTATAAAAGGATACTACTCAGGATCAACCAGATGGAAGAGAGGCACAGGGCAAGGGACACAGTTTTCATGACTTAAGTGTTTCACCCCTCCCAGCACCCCCAGGTGTTGACCAATTTGGAAGCTTTCTGAACCCCTTTGATTAGGGTTTTTATGGAGGCCTCGTTACGTAGGCATATTGATTACATCATTGGCCATTAGTGATTAACTCAACCTCCAGCCTGTCTTGCATCAGAAGGGCAGGAGGAAGGGCTGAAAGCTCCAACACTCTAACCACGTGTCTGGTCCCTCTGGCAACCAGCCCTCTATCATTAGGGGCTTCCCAAAAGTCACATCACTGTCATAATTTCAGGTGTGCTTGAAAGGAAGTTGTTATGAATAACGAAAGATGCTCTTCTCACCTTTACCACTCCAGAGCTGTTTCAGGACTCCAAGTACTATCACGAAAGATTCTTCCAGCGTTCTTATCACTTAGAAAGTTACAAGACTTTTAGGAATTGTGGCCAGGAGCTGGGGATGAAAACTAAACTATATATTTCATGTTGTATCACAGTATCACAATTACACTCCCTCATTATTCTTTGAATGAGCGTATGACCTGAAGTGATGTATTCTCTGTCATTTCTGAAATTGGTAATTTCTATCTTCTCTTTTTTTTTTCCTGATTAGTCTGTCTAGAGGTTTATCTTTTTGCTTGTTTACTTCTCTCAAGGAATCTGCTTTGATTTCATTGATCTGATCTATTTTGATACATTTTTGTTCTGTTTTCTATTGCACTCTTTTCTGGTCATATCTTCAGAATTTCCTTGCTTTTGCTAGATCTGACTTTAGTCTTCTACTTTTATAATAATGGTTTTGAGGCTTTTCTTCCTTTCTAACGTAGGAATTCAAAACTACATATTAACATGCAAGCATCACTGTAGTTACAGCACACAAATTTTGATTTGCTGTCTTTTGTTTTTATTCAGTTCCAAATAGTTTCTAATTTTCCTCTGATCTCTTCTTTGACTGTTGGGTCCTTTGGAAATGTATTATTGGCTTCCCAAAAGTTGACCATTTTTCAGATATCTTTATGCCAGTGAGTTTAATTCAATTTCATTGTGATCAGAGAACACATCTTCCATGACATGAATACTTTTATACTTACTGAGACTTGTGTTGTAGCCTGGGATGTAGTGTGTCTTGGTAAATGTCCTATGTGTACTTGAAAACAAATGTGCTAAGGGATATGTTTCTTAAGTTTCTTCACTCTATGATTTTTCTTAATATGAATGTGATTTCTTCTTTCTCACCCTTTTTCTCTGGGTTATAACAAATAATACCCAGTGGTGATCTGTAGACAGAGCTCTATGGTTTTTGAACTGTGTAAAAGTGTTGCTTATTCAGAATGTAGGTATTTTCATTTTTTTCATATGTGTATACACTCATGTACCCATTTCCCAGATCAAGATAACGTTTTCATTTTAAAATATTTTTTTAAAAAGGTAATTGAATGATGATGGTGAACTACATACAAATATTATCTATACACATACACACAAGAGAGGGTGCCATTAGGAGAACAGAAACTGTGAGGAATTCTTGAAAGACAGAAAAAGCAGAGGCTTGTAGATTGATTAATTCAGAGACTGTGAAACATCTGCCCTAGAAAGTTGATCACATTCAGAGAAACTCTAAGAGCTGAGTAAATGATATGGCAGCACTGTGTAGGGCCCTCGGCCAAATGTGAGATGAAAGAGCTACTCTGTGAACACACCTGTTTCTCCTGCCCTGCTGGGACCCTCCTCCACCCCTACTGACATTGGCAAGTAAGCGCCTGTGGCATTTGGCCACCTTTAATCTCCCAAAACTGCACTCCAAAGACAGCGAAAGAGCTTAACACAGCTGGAGACCTGCAGAGAAGGGAAACAGAAGAAGTGTACATCTACCTGGAAGGGAAAGACATTAGTATTCTAATATGAGAAATATATTTATTTTGGCAACAGGGAGGGTCCCAAGGTAATCTGCAAACTCCATGCCATGTATCCCCAAAGGAGGCCACTGAATGATTGACACACTCTGCCCTCCCATTCCAAAGAGAAACCTATTAATAAAATGGACATCACAACTGTAGATCAGATCCATGCTGATTACCTAGGTTAACCAGACAAGTCCTTATTCCTAAATATGAATGAACAAAGGTTTGCCAGGTACTTGAAAAAAATAAAGAGGGATCGAAATGAACAAACAATTTCTTTGGAAGTGGGGAGACCCAGATATAAATCAGTAAAATAGCTTTGCCGAAAGTTCGAATTCTTATTTACAGAATTTTAAGGGAAGAATGTGGGTATATGCAATAAGAAAAGACTGCTATACAAGGGACCAGTTAGGGTACCCAAGTTGATGCAATTACTGCAACGTGAAAAACTCATTAAACGCCAGGCGCTCAGGGCAGTCTCCTGACTCAACCAGGTTTTGATGGACCAGGAACAGAGCTGGCGCCCCGCCCGCTAAAGTAACGGATGCTCCCCGCAAACCACCAAAGGACCCCGTCTCCGGTCTCATCCACGAGCTGCCCCCAGCCAGGAGCCCACCGCCGCCAGCTGCCCTGCAGACCCCGCTTGCGCGCTCCCTGCACATCTTGCGTCTTACTCTCATGCTGCTCACATGAGTTTGTGTCAGTGTGTGGGTGGATGTGTGTGTATATGTGTGTTTTAACATAACTGGCTTTGTCTTAAAGTAGTCACGTTCCTAGACCAGTTATGAACGAGCCTGAATAAAGTGTCATTTGTAAATGTGATCAAAATGTTATTTAGAACCTTCACTACCTATACCAAGTATCACGGAATGTTAGAGTACAGTATGGCTCGTGTTTTTAAACTAACAAAATCTGGTTCTTCATACTGTTTTTTCAAGGAATACACATTTTAGATATTCTGCAGTTTTGACAAACCTAATGACTCTTCATCCTTTATAATTCTCCCTTAAAGGAAAAGCAAGTACCTGTTTGAAATGCATTGTGCTGAAAGTACTTTACCGATGAACAATATTATTTTTAGTTTAAAAATATAAATAATTTAAAATTTACAAAAAGTTCTAAGAGTAGTACAAAAAAATGCCCTTTACCCAATTTGCCAATCGTGTTTTGCCATATCCGCGTTCTTTTCTCTCCACTCCTACACACACACACACTTTTTCTGTCATTTGAGAGTAAGTTGCGAATAACTGTGCCTCTCTACTGCATACCTCATCGTGCATTTTCCTAAACAAATTCTCACTTAACCACTCTGTGATCAAAATCAGTAAATTTAACATCTCTACAATATTATCTAATATCCCTATTTGAATTCTTCATAGCATGTTGGTTTCCACTCCAAAATCCAATTCAGGCATCAACTCTTGTCTTGGCACGGCCCACAGTGGGGATCCACCTGCAGCTTCCTGCGCTGGCTGAATAAGCTACAAAGCTCCAGGCAGCTCTTGGAGAAGACCAAGTAAGATCTGGAGGAGAGAGGAGGTATTTGGAGCGGGAGGGAAAGAAGGGCAACTCACAGTGCCAACGACGGTATCACCAGAAGAGGAAAGCCTTTCCTCCTCCCAACCCTCCACATCCCTCAGAAATTTAAGGAAACAAAATCCAAACCGAAACTCACTGGGAAAAAAACCAGAGAAAGTGGAGCAGGACAGGCAGAAACGGGGGCACGAAGAGGTAAACTCAGGCAAATTCCTCCTTGAGAGGAGGGCGAAGAGAGTGGGGAGGACTGCGCGCAGCGCCCACAGCATCTTGGTGGACTTGGGGCGTTTCTGCCTGTTTCTTTTTTAACGGGGGTATGGAAGGCGTTACATTTTTAGCACAGCCGCGTGCTTCTCGCCTGAAGTGATAACAATCACCCCAAAGAGCTAACGGGTTACTCCAGGGCCCGAGGAACGGCCGCGGGAGGAGGGAGAGGGCGTGGGACGGCGCCTTGGGTATGGCGACCAGGGCTGGGGAGAGGAGAGGGCTGTGTTCAGGGAGGCGGCTGGAGCCCGGAGCCGCGAGGGGCCAGGACGGAGGGAGGCGCACTACGGCAGGGGACACCGGGGGTGGGGGTGGGGGTGGCCGTCTGGGCGGGGGGCGCGGGCAGCCGGAGCGGGAGGCAGGGGGCGCGGAGAGCCGGGTCCTCACCGCTGCTGAGCGTGGACTCGCAGTGCCGGATGTCCGAGCTGGCGGGCTTCCGGCAGGACTCCCAGAGGGACAGGTAGTACTGGTGGTCGGCCGTGACCCAGGCGGGGCTCAGCACGGCCCCCAGGTCCAGACACAGCGCCAGGAAGATGCACACCAGCCCGACCAGCTTCAGCGGGGTCAGCACGGACACGCGCACCTCCTCCATGCCGCTACCCGCCGAAGCCATGCCCGGAGTCCGACCGCCCCCGGAGCCCAGCAGCCGCGCCGCCGCGCCCCCGAGCGCGAGGACTCGCTCCCTCCGGGCTCCGCGCGCCTCCAGGCGCGCCGCGCAGGTGGGTCTGCTAGGGCGGCGGGCCTGGCGGGGGTCGTGGGCAGCCGCAGCGACGCCCACCCGCCCTGCCCGCGCCCTGCCCTCGCCCGCTCCGCCTGGCCCCTTCGCAGGCTGCAGGAGGCAGTGCCCAGCGGGGAGGCGCGGTGTCAGGCACTGGCGGCCTGCCAGCCGAATAGGGAGAGGGTCCCCTTCTCACATGATCTCACATAAGTGGAATCATGTATTTGTCCTTGTGTGTCTTGCTTATTTCTCTTACCATGTTGTTTTTACGGTTCATCCCTGTTGTAGCATGTATCAGGATTTCATTCCTTTTTAAGGCTGAAAAATATTCCGTTGTGCGATGGATACACTTTAACACCCCCAGTGACTGAGAGGAAAGATAGTACTGAACCCTATATGTACTTTTCTTACATATACATACCTATGATAAAATTTGTCAATGAGGCGCAGTTATGAGATTAACAATAAAGTGTGACAATTAATCCACTTAAATAAAAGTTATGTGAATGTGGTTTTTCTCTCAAAATATCTTACTGTACTTGTGATGACGTGAGATGATAAAATGCCTACACGATGAGGTGATGTGAGGTGAATGACGTAGGCATCCTGACATGGCGCTAGGCCACTACTGACCGTCTGATCACGTGCCATCTGCTTCCGGACAGCAGCTGACCATAGATAACTGAAACCCGGGGCAGGCAGTAAACCATATTTTGTTTACCCGTCCATCTTTCTGTGGACATCTGCACTCTCCACCTTTCGGATATTGAGAATCTTGGTGCTTCAAACACTCGTGGACAAATTCCTGGTGAAGTCCCTACTTTTCATTATTTTGAGTATATATCCAGCAACGGAATTGCGGGCCCGTGGTAATTTTTAATGTTTTGAGGAGCTACTGTACTCTTTTCCACTGCACCATTTCACTTTCACACCAGGAATGCACAAAGGTTCCAATATTTACACATCTCACCAACACTTATTTTCTATTTTGTTTTTTGTAATAACCATCCTAATGGATGAGAAGTGGTACATCTCACTGTAGTTTCAATTCGCATTTCCCTAATGATTAGTGATGTTGCACCCTAATGATAAGCATATTTGTATGTGCTTATTGGCCATCTGTTTATCTTCTTTGGTGAAACATCTGTTTGTGTTCTCTGCTCATTTTTTTACTGGGCTGTATTGTTGTTGTTGAGTTTTAGGAGTTCTTTATATATTCTGGACATTACCTCCTTATTAGATGTATGATTTGTAAGCATTTGCTCCCATTCTGTGGGTTGCCTTTTCACTCTCTTGATAGTGTCCTTTGGAGCACAAAGCTTTTATTTTTTATGAAGGCCAATTTATATGCTTTTTCTCTTGTTGCCTGAGCTTTGGGTGTCATATTTAAGAAAGCACTGCCAAATCCAATGTCCTCAAGCTTCCCCCTATGTTTTCCTCTTCCATTTCTCTGATTCATTTTGAGTTAATTTTGTATATGATGTAACGTATGGGTCCAGCTACATTCTTTTGCATGGGGATACCCAGTTTACCCCATATCATCTGTTGAAATGACTTTTTTTCCCCAGAACTATACAGTTTTGAAATGCTAAACTTTTTGACTACATGAGAAGTCACGAGGAAGGGGTGCTACACTATGAAGAGTCCAGTCTTCCTCATCTTGCTTTTGCCGTATCGGAATTCACACCTACTCCACATCTGTCAGTTCCATCTTTCCCTCTTCTCCCCGCCTGCTCATGCAGTAGATTCCATCCCCAGAGCTCTCAAAGTGTGGTCCGTGGATTCCAGCAGTTCTGGCATCACTTGGGAGTTCACTAGAGATGCAGATTCTCACCCCACTCTAGACCTAATGAATCAGTCGGGATCTAGTTTAATGTGATTCCTAGTGACTCATGTAGAAGTGAAGTTTGAAAAGCACTGATCTACACCTTCTTCTCAGGCCTCTCAGGATTCTACTACTACTACGAGCACCTGTATGAAGGCAGGTGCTAAGAGAATAATCATTCACCATTTTGTACCCTATTCTTCAGCACATCACCTGGTGACCAGGAGAATGGTGATTCTCAGCAGAATCCACTGGCCACGGATTTTGGTCCTATTGGCTATGCTGAGTCAGCTGTTTGTTTTAGCTGGCATCAGTGTATTCCAGGCTCAACAGGTTCTCAATGGCTGTTTCTTAGGTTCCCACTTTTGAGAGCTCCCACTTCTGCATCTGGTAATATGTGAATTGACAGATGTAGATAAATAATGATGACTTTCCAAGGGTACGTTAAATAACCACCTTTAAATTCTGAGGGAAGTGGGACTTCCAAAAAAGGAGATGTGAGGACTTTGAGGAAATCTTACCTCTGGAGAGACATCTGTTAAGCTGGTGAAATTGGCATAAACAATTGTTCAAAGTCTCTAAAGATCCATCAAAGGACCTACAACAAAGTGAGAAGCATTTATTTTTCTAAAACTATGGAAACTGAGTAAGAGTGGTGGGAAACATGTGACATGACCCACACTACTAAGGCAATGTTTTGAAAATGGGCCTTTTATTAAACTGCGCAAGTCCACAGTATTCTTTCAACAGATCTCTCCTCGGGTTTATCTGACAAGATGATTTGCATCTTAAAAGGTGTAGAATTGCACACAAACAAGTTCAAAGCTGGAGTGAATCTTTATAACTAATTCCCCTGAAGCAAAGAGTCTTTGTTCTCTTTGCATAACGACTTCAAAATCCTGGACGTCCTAGATCATCTCAAAACCAGATCTGTTGAGATGATCTGTTCCAGAGGGCTCCGCATCTGAGTGCAGCTCCCACCTCCCCAACTTATTGAATGGAACAGCTATTCTGAATGGAATCCAGACAACTGGATAATGGAGAGAGAATTAAAGTGAAAGACAATAAAGTTGACTTGAAATGCAGATTAAATCTCAATTTATATGAGTAGTGGATAGGTCATGTAAAAAATAAAAGAGAAATAGAAGTTACTGATTCTTAGAGCTAACAAATGAGACGGAAAGACCAGGTGGTAACCCTTGCGGGGAGCAATTTTTCATGCCTGGCAGAGGATCAAAACTAGACTTCTTTTTTTTTTTTTTTTTTTACTATCACCTTGTAAGTGAAGCTGCAAGTTCCCAGAACTCTTTATTATGACTTGATAAAATATCACAAATTTTAATGGAGCAAAAAAGGTATGTATAATTCCCTCAATGCTAAAGCACCTGCCAAACAGCAGGGGAACTGCTAGAACTCACTCTGGGACCTGAGGGGCTAGTGAACACCATTGATTACGTCCCCTCCCTGCCCTGAAACACTGCTAATGTTGATGGGAGCATGGTAAATGCCATTGTTTACAGTCCCCCTGCACATTGCTAGTGTGGACAGGAGATGGGGTGTGCGCCACTGCTTACCTTCTGCACCCGCGTATTGAAAGTGCAGATGGGAGCAGGGCGATAAGTAGTGCCAAATAGAGTATCAAAATCCAACAAGATATCTATTGGATTTGACGTTATGAAATCAGTTTCCTGGATTTTTCATTGTGAAGTCTGGAGGTGCATAGTTCAAAGCCTGCTTAAGTCTCCTTACTCAATGATTAATTTGCTTCAGTCAGGCCCATTCACACTGATCTTCTCTTACATGAACTTCCTAAGGCCCTTGCCGTGCAATATCACTCACTTTTGCTTTCATCACTGTTTAATCAAATATCTAGGCTTTCAGTACACAGGGATCTCAAAAGAGATGTGTAACTCCCTTTGCTCAACATTTGTCCTTTTTACAAAGACCCCATAACAGAAGTCTTGTTTAAAGCTTGCTTAGGACCACAGTTGTAAAGAGTAGGGTGAGAACCAAAGTTTAAGACTATTGACTTCTCCAGAGCACCATTGATTTTCAGTTCATTGTTTCTTATTCTTGACCATATGTTCATGCATATATCTTTGTTAAGTATTTGCATTTTAGTAGTCTGTTTACAAGGTGTCAAGTGTTTCATTTGGGTCTTTATGAGGAGATAGTATGTTTCTAGAAACTTCTTATTTTGTATCTCAGTCTTAAGAAAACCCATGGATTTAATTGAATAAATTATATATGCTCATTATATTGGTATTATCAGAGGGTCTAAAATGAAATCAGTGGTCTCCCCCTGTACCGTACGCTAATTCCAGTCCTGCAATGGAACCATTGTTTGGAATCTCACATGCTTTCTTTTATCCTTTTTCCTTTTCCATGCACATGTAAAAACAGTATATGGTTGGATTGAAAACAGACTTTATGAGGTTAGTATGATAAAATGTATATTACTGTTAATTTTTAAAAAATTTAACTCTGTCAGGGACATCTCCCAATTGAATACATCTGGACCTACCACATTCAATATAACAGAAGTATGATATTTCAGAGTACTGATGTGAAGTCATTAATTTAGTTGTTTGTCCATTGATGCATATTCTTGTACTTCTCAATTTGTTTTAAACAATGCTTTAATAACAGGCATATATGGGCACATTCAGGGAACAGTGTTTTCTGTGTTTGAAATGTCTATTACATTGTGGGGGGCCTCTCCCATGTTACCTGATCTTGCTTTTCTTTCTCTTTCACTTGCTGGGACCACTACTTTTTAATTGGCTTCTGGACAGATTTTTACAATTCCTCAGATCAGTCATCTAGCGATCAGAACAGGCTTCAAACATTGTGTTTTAGCATTCAAAATATTTTGGAATGATTTGCTTCTAAGTATTTTCAGTCATTTAATCTTTTCTCTATGTTTTGGTATTTCTTGATTTACCATGTGCTGATAGTGCCACCAGGCAACCAGCTATTTCATCTATTACAACTAAAAATGCTATGTGTTTTGTTCCTCTAAGTGTTAATGCCAATCCTGAACGTGTAACTGAAACAGTCTTTAACTGAAACAACTAATTAAGTTAAAAAAAAATCTACTCCTTTCAGTTGATCTTAGCTACTATGAGCTCTGTCACTCATTATGGAATGCTTTGGAAAATACGAACACTTGGCTAACGGTTTTATTCTGCTACATTTTCTTCAACTAGTTTTTGCATTTTTAACAATGTTTCTTTCTTATTCTCCATCAAATTTTAGGAAGTTGATGAACCTAATTACGGTTGTGTGAGGTAAAAGTACTAGAAAAGTAAGGACCCAGAAAATTGAGAAAATGACTTAAAGAAATCCTACTCGGGACAAATGTTCCCTATGTCCTTCCCTAAATTCACTTTCACTATATTGAATTTCCTGATACAGTCACGCATTCAAACCAGAAAATCTATAGGAATTTTCCATGAGACAAATGTTGTTGATTCCCATTCATTCTATTTCATGCCACATAAGTGCTAAGAATAACTGGTTCCTGATCATCAGTTTGTGTGGAACATAGGAGGATCTGAATTACATAATATTTTTCCCTTCAATAATTATGCTATGTAAAAAGATCAAAGGACTCAAAATTGGGCTCTAGTCAGAGGTATTTACTAGCCATGTGATCTTGGTCCAATCATTTAACCTCTTTCAGGCCTTGGTTTCTTAATATGTAAATTGAGGTGGAGGGGAATAGATTCTCTAAAGAATATTCTTACTCTGAAATTGTATGACCCTTAAATTCTATTGAGGATAGAATCTCATTAAACTCACACCAGTAATGTCCCTTAAAATGAAAATGTCTTAGCATGATTGCTGTTGTAATGTGCAAATGTTCTGAAATTAAATCAATAAAGTGAAATTCTTACTGCTGTTTCATGTGCATGGTTATACTGTGTGATGCTAAACAGCTGCCGTATTCTATCATGGTTGTAGCCCTTCAGTTCTGGTTGAAATGACTCCTGTGTGTATACTGAGAAATAAGGCTAATGCATAATTCAGCACCCTTATAAATCAAAGATTCTATTACAGGCAGAAAATAGCCCAACAATAGCTATTCTATTACACTTCAATGGCATTAGAAAAGAAAAGAGTACATCAAATGGAGGTGTAGGTCCTCCTTTTTTATTCTGCAATACAATCAAAAGGTTAGTAGATTTTAGTAGTTTCTTCTGTCCAGTGGTTAGTGCACAGACACCCATGTTAAATGACATCATCCAAGATGTACCTTTGTTTTTTCAGAATATCAATTCTCTCGTGTGCTTTGGTAAAGAAATGGACTCTACTGTACAGAGTACAGGCGATCATTTTTTTCCATTTAGCTCGCTTGGAATTTTACTTCCTGATGCCTAACAGGGATAAACTAGAACTAGAACAATATATACATGGAAAAAATACAAGTAGAACAATGTCTTTTTGTATTTGTATATAAAATGAGTTGATTTGATAAAACAATTATACTTAATATAAAGTTTCAGGTGCAAAATGGTCCTAAAGGCATTATTGTTGTATAGGCAATCCCCACTCTTCCAGTTATGTCTGAAGGCCCCCGGACTATGTTTTATCATATGGATCAGAGCTAGACATCTATCCTTAATGTTTCCTCTCTCATTTTAAGATGACAAGCTTGCAACTGTCATTAAAGCTGCTAACTATTTAAAAACAACACCTGTAGTCCCCATATAGAGTAGGTTGAGTAATTCATTTCACCCTTGTCCCTTTTAGCCCAGAATTTCAAGCTTATGGAATTTATTTGGTATACTCAGTCAATTAATTTTACAAGAGGCATGATGTTGATAAATTATTTAATAAATGAAGCCTGTTCACCACAGATTAGAACATCACATACTACATGGCAGCAACTATGGAAAGTATGTGCTAAGTCTATAAAATTTCAAAATTTACAAGATAAATACAGAAAGGACATGGTTAAGCCCAATTTGTAGAAACTGTTAGAACATAGGAAGGTTGAGAATGAAGCAGAGAGTGATGGAGAAGGAGAGATGGGGGTAAACATAGGTATTCTCAACACCATGACCTCCAGCAGGCCAGATGTCTGACTGCTGTCTTGATTGTCTCATTAAAAACATTCAATTTTGAACTTAGCCACACTCCCCCCATTCTATAATGTAACTTAATGAGAAACTAGTGCTTCCACGAGAACTTGGCAGAATACATCTATTCTCTAAAGATATAAACTCATGCCCTACCACATTTTGTATTTTCTCTTTTGCAGTTAGAATTCATGAATATAGAAACTATTTATTTTCCTTGAACAGCAATATGACTGACTTCTGTTATAAGAAGACTAAATGCTTATTTTATTTTATTTTTGTATTTAAGTATCATTGATATACAATCTTTTAATGGTTTCACATAAAGAACACTGAGGTTTCAACATTCACCCAAGTTATCAAGTCCTTATCCCCTCCACTGCGGTCTCTGCCCATCAGCATGGTAAGATGCTATAGGGTCATTACTTGTCTTCTTTGGGTTGTGCTGTCTTCCCCATGACCTGCCTATGTTGTGATTATGAATTATTGTACCCCTTAATCCCCGTCTCCCTCTCTCCCCACTCCCTTCCCTGTGGTAACCGGTCGCCCCTTCTTGGAGTCTGCTGCTGATTTGTTCCTTCACTTTTCCTTTGTTCTTATACTCCACATATGAGTGAAATCCCTTGGTATTTGTCTTTCTCCACGTGGCTTATTTCACTGAGCATAATACCCTCTAGATCCATCCATGTTGTTGCAAATGATGGATTTCTTTAACCTCCATATTGCTTTCCACAACAGTTGAAGCAATTTACATTCCCACCAACAGTGTAGAGGGTTCTCCTTTCCCCGCATCCTCACCAGCATTTGTTTCTTGTCTTTTGATGTTGGCCATCCTAACTGGTGTGGGATGGTAGCTCATTGTGGTTCTAATTTGCATTTCCCTGACGATTAGTGATGTGGAGCATCTTTTCATGTGCCTGTTGGCTATTCGAATTTCTTCTTTGGGGAAGTATCTGTTCAGTTCCTCCCCCCATTTTTAAGAAGACTAAATAATGTTTCAATGTCAACTTAGAAAGTGGAATTTACACACATGCCCTGTCATCATACAGAGCATTTTTGTATAAAAAGAGATTAAATTAATGCATTTGGCCAGTACTAGCTATACTGTTAGGAGTTACATAAAATTAACCTGACACATTAAAGTGGTCCCCAAGTATCTAATTCTAAATAATATTTCATAAGATAGGTAGGCATGAAACAATTTAGTAATTTAAAATTAGAATTGGCTTCACTGTTTTGTTTTTATGGTGAAATAAACCTGTTGTTTTCTGAAACCCAAAGAAATGACACATTAATACACCCTCAGTGAAGTAAAATTAATCCTACAGGTTATTGCTTGACTTTGTGGGTTAAAATTGCTTTCAAATTCTTATTATTAGCACTGTTGCTCTGGAGGCTTCTGACTCCATTACCATAGAGGTGAGATTTCATTTTTTTATTATCACTTGCTACCTTTCAAAATGCGAAGATTTAAGTACAGGCCACTTTGAGTAGACTTGATTTTCCTAAATCAAAAGAGATTGAGCTCATTGTCAGTAACTTGTCTCAAAGGCAAACTTCCAAAATTTACAAGTTACGGAAAAATGCTGAAAGAATAGATAGATAAATGAATCACTGGCACATTTAAGAATGAAATGCTATCAAAATAGGTTGCTGTGTTTATGGCTGCCTCATTTTACCTTCTTTACCACCTTCTTAATTTAAATCTCCCTCAAGCTGAAGAATAGATGAGGGAATCCACTTGTCATTTTATTTTACTGCCAAATGCATACTCTTAATTTCTTCTTCCCATGCTGTTTTCCAAATGTCATGAACTTAGAAGGCTGTTTGTTTTTAGTCAATTTTAAGTATGTTTGCATATAAGAAATGAACTGGATTGTATATGTGAATACCTGGTGTATCTCCAAGGGAAACAATAGTAAAAATGGCTCGCCAATCAACAGGTTTAAAATCTACTAGAAATGTTTTCAACATAGTGCAATCCTTTACTGCAGGGCTGAGCAAAGCATGTTTATTTACCTCTATTTCTTCATTCCCTTTAATTTCCATATGAAAAATGAGTTTTACTTTGATCCGTTTTTTATTTATGTGTGCATTAAATCAAAAGGAATGATGTGATACAATGCATATATTCTGTAACTGATAGATACTGTTATCAACTCAAAACAATGCTTATATATTGTTATAGCTATCTATCAACAGCGTAATAAACATTATATGTTACCCTTGAGTAGCAACTTTAACGGGGCTGGGTTTGTTTTTCATCGAAAAGAATTTGGGCCACTTGTCTTTTTTCTCTTCCTGGGCGTTAAATTCCCACTGTTATGTTTTAAGTTCACCAATCCAGAGTGCGACTGCAAAACCCTAGGCCCTCACTCTCAATCCCAATAAAAGCAAAACCCCATGCTCTCTCTCCCTCTCTCTCCTCACCATCTTGTTGTGTGGCCCCTGGTGTGCCATGTAATTTCTAGGACCTGTAAGTAATAAACTTTTTCCCCTTGAAGTTTCCTGATGGTTGTTGGTGAAAGGCTTCTTGCAATCACAAGAACCACAAGGGCCTGTTCACAACAGCCTATTGGTTATCAACAGGCTGAGACCAGCACACAAAACAGTATGTACACGTGCGTGTGCACGCACACATAGACACACACACACGCACGCACGAATGGCCTTAAAAGGCCTAGTTTTACTTACTATAGGACTATGAAAAGTCATATTGGTTGGATGTTAATTTTGACACCCCCCAAAAAAATGATTTACTACAGAATAGGAATAATCAAAAAGAATTCCCTCCTTTCAGCATTTTTCTTCTGTAACCGAAACCCCCCCCCAAAATCCTTCTTTTGCTAAAGATAGCAAATGACCACATGTGTTTTTCTCTTCTCCCTTAAGAAATCCTACTACAATCATAGCAAAACTCTGGGAAAAGGGATGACCCCCTAAGAATGAAAAAATGGGAAATGCAGGTCATTATCAGATAAGGAGTGTCAACAAATTTCTAGAATAAAGAAAGAAAAATAGAGAAAAAAAAAACAACACATGAAGCAAAGAAGAGGAAACCAAAGTCTGCACTATATGCAGACATGGGTTGCAGTGGGTAAGGGCGGAGGAATAACTGAGTTGGAAGAGTCCTAGAAAGGAATTCACTGTGGAAGCTGGCAGGCATGACAGGTGCAGGAAGAAAAAGTAGTGATAAAAGCAGCATCTATACATGTAATTGCTGGCTTCCTCAATCTCTCTCCAATATATGCATGCAAAACAGCATACAAGACGTTATTGTGCACTCCCATCTGTCAATATATAAAGAAGAAGGGCCATCCAAATGAAATAAGTAAAAATTTCTGTAATAAATTAGGGTATCTACGATTGTTTGGGGTGCCTCAGAACATAGTCTTTCCTTTCTAGAATTTGGGGAATCCCAGCATAATAGTCATCAGGTGGGAACCTGATTCCATTAATGTAAAGTCCTCAGCTGACAAACACCAAATATTTGCAAAATGTTCTTGGCTAGTGAATTTGTGAGGGACCTCCAGAGAAACAAAACTAATAGGATATATTGCATATGGGATATACTATTGTTTTATACATATGTTAACCAATTGTTAACACTGATACACATGTATATATAATATACATATGTGTATACATATGTATATTATATATATATATATATATATAAATGTTATTGGTTATATATGTATATTCTGTTACATACACACACCCATACCCATATATATATATTCTGTTTCTCTGGAAACCCTAATACACCAACCAAGAATTTTAGCAAATATATTAAGGAGATATAAATATACATATTTATATTTACATAAAGAGATTTATTAATTTATTGATGTTTATTAGTATATATTATTAATACATATACATTTATATTCATATATATCTATATATAAAATGAGATTTATTATAAGGAATTCATTCATGTGATTATAGAGGCTGAGAAGTCCTAAGATCCAGTCAGTAAGGTGGAGACCTAAGAGAGCTGGTGGTGTAGTTCAGTCTGAGCCCATAGACTGGAGAATCAGGACAGCTGATGACATAAGTTCAGTTGAAAAGCTGGTGACTCGAGGCCCAAGAAAAAGCCAGTGTTTCAGTCTGAGTCCAATGGCTGGAAAAAACTAATGTCCGGACTCAAACAGTCAGGCAGGAGGAGTATCCTCTTACTCAGCCTTTTTGTCCTACTGAGATCTTCAGTAGATTGGATGAGGAACACCCACCCACATTAGGGAGGACCCTGCTTTACTCAGTCTATGTATTCAAGTGGTAATCTCATCCAGAAACGTCCTCACTGACAAACCCAGAATACTATGTGACCAAATATCTGGCACCTCATGGCCCAGGCAGGATGACACATAAAATTAATCACTGCATTTCACCTTCCTATAAAGGCCAGTTCTTGTATATGCATTAAAAGCCATGGATCTTAAGACATTTGGGGGAAGATCTACACATGAATGAAAAAAATTAAGATAAACAGAGGACTAGCTTTCTAGAGAAAGAGATAATTTCAGAAGCAGATGAAACCTTGAAAGAAAAGCAGAGTAAACAAAGATATTTGTGGCATTACTGCATATATAGAACAAGAAGAGGATGCAATGGTAGAAGAATGATCCAAGATCAATAAAGATCTTTGAAATTAAAAACATGATTACTGGAATATCAAGTTCAATTAAGGATTCTTCAACAAAATTCAGAAAATTTCCCAGAATATTGACCTTCAAAAGGCAAAGTGAATAAAATTATCAAAGAAAATATCAGAGATATAGAAAACTATCTAACATTTAAGAATTGTATTCCAAAGAAAGTATCGAGGAGAAAATTAGTGAATCGGTAAAAGGCTTCCTCACACCTGACAAGAGAGGCAGTTTTTTAATTGGAAGTCCTAATGTAAAGGTCCACCATGTGAAATTTAAAAATGCTGTGCGATTTGAAAATACTGAGTCAAAAGAAAAAAAATCTCTGAAACCACCCAGAGAGGTAGGTCATTTCCATGGGAATGAGAATTACCTTAGCCCTAACACAATCATCCACACAGGATGTCAGAAACGAATGGAGCACCTTTTAAAAACCTCCATTAAGTAATGATTTTTAAGTAGAATTCTAATTCAACCAAATTATCATGATTTTACAGTTTTTACAAAAGCACAGAAGATGGATAATGATGCTAAAATCTTTCTTGTCCACTGCATCCAATCACAGAACTGTCTCCCTCTAAAACAAAAAAGAGGGTATCAATTGGGGTAGTATGTCATTGGCGTGCGTATACTTTTAAGTGTTTTTCTATAGAAATAAAGCAGAAAAAATAATTTTGTTTTGTCTTGTTTTAACATAAATAGCACTTTGGTTTTTCAACTTAAGAACATATCTGTATTTTTCGTATGTATGCACATAGGGGCCTACATCGTTTTTAACTTCTGTCATATTCAGGAGTTTAAATGAACTATGATTTATTTAATCACTTGCCAATCACAGTTGGACTCTTCCCAGTTTTTTTCCTTTTATAAGCAATGCAACAGTAAACAGCCTTCTACAAGGCTCTTACTGCCTTAGGTGCTGATTTCCTGCAAAAAAAGTACTCTTTTGCTTATTTATTGCCTCCATGATAACTGTTCCCGGGGCCTTGTTTCCCTGTTTTAGCTTTCTGTATGACAAGTTTGCTTCTGTTGCTCAGGGTTCATGATCTGTCCTTTCCTTCTGTATTGTTGTACGATTAAGGGGCCTTCTGACAGAAATCTCTGAACTATCATATTTATAATTCATTTCTGCACTAAAACATTGACACAGTATTATGGAATTGTGATTTCCTGTCTTGAAGGACAAAGGGATAAATTCCCTATGATGCTTTTCTTAACTTAACAAATACTTCAAGACAAAAATAAGCTGCTAAATCTTCACCTTTTATCTCTGTTAGCTTTCGGTTACTCAGCAACTTGGAATCTAAGAGTAAATTAGTTACTCAAGCCATTACAACTAAGAATCAGTCAGCATTTAGGCCTTAAAAACCTATTCTTAAGAAGTCTAAAATAACTGTAATCTTCCTTGCATTACATCCTTCATGGGATGTCTCTTTATACAGAAGTTCTCTTTCTGTGTTTAGTGACTGCTTTGGAAAGAAAATCACAACTAAAAAAGTGCCTAAATACACTGTCAACAATTCAAGGAAAGAGCAAGAGTCAGTAACATTTATCATTGTCTTAAGTGTACTTATATGCATTGTGTAACTAAATCCTTATCACAGATATTACAGGCAAATATTGCCTTCATTTCGTAGAATGTAATAAACTTAAGCATGAAAAGAAAAAGTAACTTTCTCCTAGTCTCACAACTTGTATGCAATACTAAGGACCTCAATACATCATACATCTCATTTGATGCAACGAACATGACTGCCATTCAAATCTGCACTAGACCTCTCTTTCACAGTCTACTTAAGCAAATTATTTTCTGTTTCCTGGATCCACATCTCCTCCTCTGTGAAATAAAGTTTAGGACAAACTATCTTACCGCCATAAATTTATGCAAATCATTTATTGAATACCTGTTAAATATTAATGCTAATATTAAGTAACGTTAGTGCTAAGTGTGTACTTAGCCTATGAAAGACTAGTAAATGAAAGTTTCAGGTGCTCTAATCCCAACACAGAACTATAAACTACATTTTTCAAAAGTAAGCCATATATGATTCTAATTCTTTGAAAAGATGTTGAATCATATTCACTCATAAGAAGATATTTTCTAAGTTTCTACTAGAGGTCAAAGGGTCCGCTAAGCACAACAGTGAACAAAGACAGATGCCGGCCTTGCCCTCTTGAAGCTGAAAATCTAATACAGGAGAGAGAATGTGGTAGGTTGAATAATGGTTTCCAAGATGTCCATATCCTAATCCTTGGAACCTATGAATATATAACCATACATGAAAAAAAGAACTTTGTGGATATTATTAAACTAAAGACCTTGAGATGGAGGGATTATTCTGGATTATCTGGATGGGCGCAATACAATCACATGCCCTACAAAAGGGAGGCAGAGGGAGACAGCACCAGAGAAGACAACAAATGTGAGGACTGAAGGGGCCCTGAATCAAGGAATACAGCCATAGAAGAAAAGACAGGAAACAGATACTCCCCCCAGAGATTACGAAGATAAGTGTGGTCCTGCAGCCATCTTGATTTTAGCCCAGTGATACTGATTTCAGACTTCTGACCTCCAGAATTCTAAGAGAATAAGTGTGTGTGTTGTCTTAAGGTATCAAGTTGATCGTCATTTGTTACAGCAGCAATAGGAAACCAATATAGGAATATTCAAATAAGTCCTCAAAGAAGACGAATCTGGCAGGGACCTCCATTGCCACTGTTTAATGTGCTGACAGGTTGCCATGGCACACTGTGTATTTGAGTATTATATCCCCCCTCTGGATTTCCCGTGCTCTTTCTCTCCCCATCAGTTGTGCTGTATGTTTACCAAGAGTCAACTGAGTTTGTTCCCAAATATGTTGACTCTGAAATTCCACACCAAGGAATTTTCCTAACTAACAACTTAGGCTAGTGGTAGGCCATAGGGATGGGGGGGTGGGGAGTGGGAAGGACAAATATCCACCCAAATTTGAAGGAAAATACATGGCATTATGACATATATGCCATAGAGACCTGAGGTCAACTGGGAGTTGGAGAAAGGCTCCCCAAGAACATGATACTTGAGCTGAGATCTGAAGGAGGAACAGCAGTTATCTAGCCTGGGAGTGAGATTGGGGTAGTGAGCAGGATTGCCGATGTCTTCACACAGGAGAGAATATGGCTACTGGGTGGACCCAAAAGAAAGTCAGTGTGATTAGAAGCAGAGAAATCTAGGGGCAACATGGCACAAGATAAGACAGGAAAAGCAGGGGCCAGGACATAACAAGACTGTGTAGGCCCTGTGAAGACTGTAATCTTCATTTTAAGAAGTGCAGAAAATCTTTCTATTGCTTGAGGGAATTAGGGAAGAGAAAGCTTGGCTAACATGATCAGACTTGCATTTTGAAAAGCTCACTCAGGCTTCTTGGTGGAGAAGTAATTAGAGGAAAAGAAATGGATGGAAGGAGATCACTTAGGAGACTCTTCAAACCTATCAACATTGATATTATATATGCTTTAACCAAGAAATTTTGTGTAAAAAATCAATCTGACAATGACAGAATTAGAGTATCAATATTTTGTAATCCCAAGGTGTTTTCAGTCATTGCTACTTGCTGCCTTGCCGATTCTTTGAGGTACCTGCCGTTCTTTATTAAATCTCTTTCTGTGGTAACTGGCTGGAATGGACTCTGTTGCTTGCAACTAGGAATTCTGAATTGTGTACTAAGAATCACAGACTTTTGAAGCTGATAAGACACTGACAGCTCATTTCCACCAATGCCTTTCTAGCCCCAATAACACGTTCACTCATTTTCCTTTGAAATGTTCTTTTGAAAGTCTTGAAATCTTTGAAAAAGAACTTTCCTTTAGAAAAAATTTCTTTGAAGAGTTTTCCTTTGAAAATTTCTTTGAAAAACTATTGCTACAAAACGAAATTACCCTTGGCTTGTTTTTACCCTTCGTGTAAATAAAAGACACAAAACTACTAATTATTGTGAACTAATAGAATCCTAGACAAAGCCCCAAAATTGATAATGCATTTGCTCCATACAAATATAATATGGATAAAATATCAGATTTCCATCAACCTTTTTGAAATATTAAAATATTACAAAGAGAATATCCATTATTGATTTTTTGGTTCTAATTTGAAAAACCCCACTATGTCCTTCTCCTCATTTTAATGACAAATCAAGTAAAGTTCAGCCACGTGGATACTTTGTCTAAGCTGACACAGATAAATCAATGCAGAGCTTGAATGAGAACCTGCCTTTAGATAATAAAACACTTTATCAGGCACCTAAGAGAGACATCCCACCTCTCTGAAGCATCACCATATGATTCATCTTAATATTTATTGAGTGCCTGGGACTGATTCAGGTGCTGGGACTATATCAATGAATAAGACGCATAAGGTCTTGCCTTCATGCTGGAGGGAAAAGACAGCAAATGAGAAAACAGAGATGGGCATGAGTTGGGATGGTGATGAGTGCTGTATTAAATAGTAATAATAATAGTAATAATAATAATAAGCAGAAGGATAGAGAGTATTTGGAGGGTGAGGCTGCTAATTTAGTATGGGTGGTCATGGAAAGCCTCACTGAGGAAGAGGTCTTTGGGCTGAGACATGAAAACCTTGAAATGCAAAAGACTAGGGACAGAGCACTCTAAACACAGAGAACAGCAATTGCAAAGTTCCCAAGGATGCATTTAGAGGAACAACAAGACACGCCACTGAGGGGAGACAGCAGAAGATGAGGGCAGAGAGGGAGGAAGCAGGTCCCATATAATACAGCTGTCAAGGGAGAAATTTAGATTATTTTCCTAGATCCAATGGAAAGACAGTAAAGCATTTTTAGCAAGGAATTATAACATGATCTGACTTGCTTTTTAAGAAGATCACTCTGCTCCTGCCTAGGAAATGGGTTAGAAGGGACAGAAGGGATCTGACTTTTATTGTACATAATTGTATTTATTTGTTTCTTTATTTCAGATTAGTGCATAGACCTAATAGGAAGGACTAGAGAGAATGAGCCTAAGGCCAAGTTCATACATCTCCCACAATACCTACAGTAATGATGGACTAATATATGTTGGAGAGACAATAACAAGACTGACAATTCATGTTTGGAGAGATGCAAGTTTATGACTACTAAATTACATGTTAAAAATGCCGTGCCTTATAAGCACGCGGTTGCACTATGACACATTTGAAGTATTTGCTTTTCTGTCATAAGCCTTAGCACAGTGTCTTCTTCCTATCATTTTCTACTCCATATATACATATTAATTTAATGACAGTCGAATACTAAGATTTCTCAGCATGATAGATGGCAATGACTCTGAAGGAGCTAAAATAATGTCAGTTAAAGAATATGTGTTTCGGAAGTGCTTAACCAGGAAACCATAATGACCCAGAATGGGCTTGTGTAAGTAGAACGGGGAGATCAATTCCTGACAGCTCTTCTTGGGCCAGTGAGAGAGCAAACAATGTCTTCAGCGCCACTGCGGACTGATCTGGCCAAGTAGGTTCAAGGCTAGATTGCAAGGAAGTACAATTTTAAAATATTATTCTTTCTCTTTTGTTTTTCTTCTTTGGGTTTTCTAGCACTCAAAGTTCCAGCCAGAATACAAGTTTAAAGGCAAATGATACGACTGGTCAAATGAGAGCGGGAAACTGAGTCCGGGTGTTGGCTAGACCTTTCTCCAAGAGAGAAGTAGAAGAAATTTGCAGTAAAATAAACTAATACAAATAATCTCACACTTAGAATATATGTTTCATTCCTACCAACTCGTTAACTTTGTTGACCACTTATTGCATGCCAGATACTGAGTGAATGTTCCTCACAATAGCTCAGTTAATCCTTTCTACAGCCTGTCAAGAAGAGATTAGAATTTTTTCTGTTTGTACATGGGGAAACTGAGGCTCAGAGTGGCTAAGTAATTTGCTCAGGTTCACAAAGATTCTTAGTCACAGAAATGAGGACAGAATCTGGCCTCCCTCATCCTTACTGTGTTCACTTTATTAGTGCCATTTGTCACAAAAGTTATTGCCCCTTCATCAACTTCAAGTAGCATCAAAATGAAATCACCTGACTTGACCCACACTACTAAGGCAATGTTTTGAAAATGGGCCTTTTATTAAACTGCCAAAGTGCATGGTATTCTTTCAACATATCTCTCCTCTGGTTTATCTGACAAGATGATTTGCATCTTAAAATGTGTAGAATTGCACACAAACAAGTTCAAAGCTGTTGTGAATCTTTCTACCTAATTCCCCTGAAGCGAAGAGTCTTTGTTCTCTTTGCATAACAACTTCAAAATTCTACACGTCAAAACCATATGAGTGGGTGATTTCTTTTTGTCCCCAGATGGAACCCTAGGCCATGGAAGAGTGTACTTTCAGGTTATGTGCACAGTACAAAATATGGACAAGCCTGGTTTTCTCCTGATTCACAAAATGCATGTCCAGATTTCTTTAACTTGGAGGTTGAACATGATAATGACTGAGTGGCTGCGAAGGTTTCCAGCCTTCTAAGAGACAGTACTGTGCTAAGGTTGAGGGTCCTCATTGTACTGACATTTCCTCCATCCTGCCCTCACATCCTAATTCTACTGCCAAGATCTATATACATGTCCCCTAGGTCCTGGTGCTGAAGATAGAAATACTTGCTCAATGAATGAGTGACTGTTTTCTGAAGATTTCTGAAAACTCTTTATGTAAGCCTAAATATGCAGCTGATCCTTGAACAACATGCTGACCATCTCCCCGCCAATACAGTTGAAAATCCACATATAACTTTTAATCCTCAAATACTGAACTACTAATAGCGTGCTGTTGAGCAGAAGCCTTACTGAGAACATAAACAGTCGGTGAACACGCATTTTGCATGTTATATGTATTATATAATTTTTTACAATAAAGTAAGCTAGCAAGGAGGTGTTTTTTCAATTGTCACAAATCTCCAAAAGTTTTCCAATATAGTTACTGAAAACAATCCGTATATAAGTGGACCTGCACAGTTCAAGCCTGTGTTATTCAAGAGTCAACTGCTTATATATAATGACTCTTTATCACGAAAGAGAATATCAATAAATCACATGACAGAATTTAATTAATAAATTATATAGCATTCCCCAGATTTTTTTAATGAATTCACCTCAGGTTAAAAAGGCAAATAAAATATATATCCATTTTATCACATTGCTAGAATTAAGCAAAAACATTTTGTTATGTGACCAGCCATTAAATAAAATTTAGACATAGACACAATTTACCTACCCAACTAACATGTTGATTCTTACTGGATCCTGTCAAGGGTAAACATTTAATAGCTATATGGCATGCCTCAACCCCTTCCCTTGGCAGCCGATTCTGATCTCACCCACCTTCCAACTGTCCTGACACTGGCTGATATTGATTCATTAAGCAAATATTTATTAGGCGCTTACTATGTACCAGGCTCCTCTGTAGGATCTTGGAATATGTCTGATCCAGACAAGATCTTGGCATTCATGGAAGTTACATTCTAGAGTCCTGGGAAAACACACTGATTGGTAATCATTTTCTTCTTAATAAAAGTAGTTTATGGATCACAACAGTGGAATAAAACCCAAGAAAATTATTTTTAAGCTGATAAAAATATTAAATAAGAAAATACTTTGTTACATTTTTCTAGTAGATTTGCAATAGTTGTTTCCAAAATATTGAATAAGAAGAGCAAATGGCAAAGCAATTGATACACTTAACTTTATTTTTTAAAATATGTTTATATAAGTATAGAAAAACTCAGGAGGTATACACAGCAGTTAACAGAGGGTTGGAGGGAATACACGGAGTTGATTACTTCTGCCTTTGCACAGATATTCGCTGTGGAAATTTGTTGAATGGAGATATATTATTTTTATAAATTAGAAAAAATCCAATACAAAGTTACTTAGGGTTTAATGTAACCTGTTTCCCAAATCATCATTTGAGAGATTAAACTAGATCAGCAATTCTTAATCTTTTTTCTGCTCATAGCAGATGACATTCTCATGTGTAACATATCCCCAAAGGCACAACCAGGCCTATGTGAATTCCCTGGCAGGAATTCTCTTTTTCTCTTCCACTAAGGATAGTGTGTCAGAAGGTAGATGTAGGGGAGCAAAATTTGCCACCTCAAAATGTGTTTCTTTGGCATGTGGGTTATTTTAGGCTGATTATTTTAAAGAAACAGAAGACTTAGAAAGAACTTTTGACCTTTCCCTAAGTGGCTAAAAGAATTTTGATAGAGGACGTGCTCCAGGAAGGGAGCTATCACATAGTAACTACAGTATAATATGAACGAGGGGCGGTAGACAGGGAAGAATTTAGCCAAGTCTCTTTATTAAAATTTCTATGTCCTGTTGTTTCTGGATGGCCTGGCAAATGCTTAGCAAACATTAACTCTTTTTCATCTTCCTGTGAATTGTCTTCCTTCCCTTTAAGGTCCTGGACCCCCTGGCCCCTTCTCCTCAGCTCTGGATGACAATACAAATGCCAATTGCCAGGGCGCCTGTGGGTCTACATTCTTATGGAGGCCCTGTAGGTACATAATTAAATTTAATTTTCTCCTGTTAATCCGCGTCATGTCAATTTAATTCTTAGACTAGCCAAAAGAACCTTGAAGGGTAGAAGAAAATTTTTCCTTTAGCCTTCAATGTCAAGGAGAGTACTGCTATTATGGGGATAACCTTAAGCTACTTTCATTCATAGATATAGAGAGAGGGATAGAAATATGCAGTAGAAAGAGCTACTCACATAGCTACAGTGGAAAAAATCTTGGTGATTTAACTAGCATCAGTAACAAATTACCTCTGACATAATCACGAAACACTAGAACGTCTGAAAGCTATAGGTCAACAAACAAAACTGGTCTTAGTCCTTGCAACTCAAAATGTGCTCCACAGACAAGCAGCACTGGCCTTACCGGGGAGCTTGTTAGACCTGCAGAATCTCAGGTCCCTCCTCCAGACTTGCTGAACCAAAACCTGCATTTTAGCAAGATCTCCAGATGATTCATAAGCACATTCAAGTTTCAGAAGCACCAGCCTAGATAAATATTGACTTCCTTCCCACTCAGAGATTTAGGGAATTTCGGTAAAAATGGCAGGACCAGATATGACATAGCACTTGCAATAAAACCAAGTCCTGCTTCCATGCCTATTCAGACAACCTTTCATCCTTCAAGCATCGCCACGCTACCAAAGGAGACAAGCTGTTTTCTGGAGAACAGTTGCTGCTTGGCATTAAGTTACTGACAGACTGTTTCCACACAAAATTGCAATTCATAACTAGGGCACCTGCTCTGGCTTTCAAGATCCCAAGCATGAGTGGGGGCAGTTTTGAGTTTGGGACTTTATCTTTATACCCATCCTCATCCCCATGACTATTGGCACGTATCTAAAGATCTACTGAGAAACGAAGCCAAGTTTTTAAACAAAACGGTGCTATACTCTGAAAGACAAGAGTGCTTTGGAACTTTTCATTATGCTGTTAGAAAAGAAAAACTGTGTTTGTAAGAATCCAGTAATTCATGGCACTTCTCTAATATGTTACTTCATGTCTGCAGTGTGATACCTAGTATTGTTTCTGCAGCAATGCCTTATGTATGCATGTGCGCCCTGCTAATGACCGTCCTCTTGTCATTCGGGACCCATCTGGATATGACTTTCTCTACTACAGGTTCCACGATGAGCAGACAATGGGAGGGTCTTTTGTCTTTGTGAGAAGATTGGGTCACTAGTGCAAGAAGCCTACTGAGAAGTAGCAAACCTCGTGATATACGGAGTCTCCCTTCCCTCATGTCTCCTTACTTGTCTGTTTCTTTCTAAGGGAAATTTTTCAAGATGCCTTTGAAAATATTACCTGCCCAAGCCTAAATTCACAAAGCTGATTCTTCTATTTTTCTTTGGCTGTTGTCTTCTCTTTGGTCCTTCATTGTTTTGTTAGCGCCTGTGCACCTCAGTTTCTTGCAGAAAGTCAGAGGGGAAAATGTCATCTCAATACTACTTATCAGTGGCCCACGAGCCATTTCCCATTAGGTGACGACAGGCTCTGTCATACTCAATACTTCTCCATAAAACATAAAATGGGGGGAAAAGGGGCTTTATTTCTGGAATATTTGGAAGTACGATGGCACAGAGAAATGAGAAATAGAATAATTCAGGGCAGAACTGACCCTAATAAGACTTAAACAAACAGTAGAAGACAGAGATAAATTGCCTGAGCCATAAAGCAATATTCTGTTTTGTCTTCTTTTAAGTGCACGTTTCTCAAAAAACCTGATGATAAAATGTATCGTTTTGAGCACAGTTATCTAAAGTGACTGTTTTACATTGCGATGGGGGCTAATCTCTGTGAAGAGTTGTGTCTGTCCAACACAGGAGGATTTTCTATTAGGCAGCCATCAGCTGGAACAACCCCCGACAGTGACTGTCTGATGGGCGTGTCTGCATTGATCCCTGTTATTTATTAGTGAGAGCATTTATCCAGCCCCTACTGTGTGCACATTAGGAGCTACACAGGACACATAGGACATCAGCAACATGATCCCTGCTTCCTACTTCCCATCGAGGAGTCCTTGTAAATCCACTGAGACTGGCTGTTGGCTGAAACATGCTTGGACACATACGGCCAGGCTTATCTGCAGCAGACCATCTGTGAGATGAGATTGCAGGATGCCAAGAAAGTTGCTCTGTCCCAAAGAATACATCCTGCAACCACTATCAGATGTCTCAAATACCACCAACCCACTACCCCATTAAGTATGACTAGGTCTCTGTAACCTGTTACAACAACAGTTCCCTGGGGAAAACTATGAGCTTGAAAAATGCACTCTGTTTTTGAGGAATAAGTATTCGTGGGGCTCTAGTTTGCAGTACGTGCAGACAACAGCGGACAATCAGTTGGAGGCAATCCTGGGGAACCCACCCACGCCAACTCCCTGTCCTTTTCTTTCTGTGTGTGCAGTCACCTCAAGCAGTCTGTGTGAATGTCTGATTAAACAAGGGTAACAGGTCCCTTCTGGTATGTAGCTACGAGTGGAGTAGCCATCCTGCTGTGGCCTGTTATGGGGCAATCCTAAAGGCCATTTATACTCATCTGCCACAGGTCACCTTTACCATCCTCTGCCTGGAATCTCCTTCCCTGGCCCTTCTCCACCTCAGGGCACCCGGTCACCCGCAGGCAGAATGAATTCCTCTCCCTCTGTACTTCCTTTTGCGCTCCCGTGGCTTTCCAGAGAATAGAAAGTATTGTCTCCAGCTGTGGACCCAGATTTGTCTGAGTCGCCTGCCAGATGCGACAGGGCCATATTCTACTCCACTGAGTGGTTCCCAGTGTGGCCTGTGGACCGACACCGTCAGCATCACCTGGGAGCTTGCTAGAAAGGCCAGTTCTGGGATCCCGTGGGCCCAGCCCTACTGAGCCAGCAACTCTGGGGTGGGGCCCTGTCCTCTGGGTTTTCACAAGCCCTCCAGGGCGTCCCGTTCACACTGAAGTTTGGCAACCACTGTTCTGCTCTCTTTGACTTCCTTCCTGTCACAGAGTCTGAGGGGCTGCCATGAACTGTTTTGCAGGCTCTGTTTAAACCCAACCAGCACATAGGCATGACTAAGAGAGAACCAAACTCCACTGCTCCGTTTACTTCTGTTTATTAGAGCTGAAATGTGTTAGCCTGACTTACTGCACTGGTTGTCAGAGAGGAAGAGGAGTCTGTCGGGTCACATCAGCCAGCATAAATTGCAAGCTGACACTCTTGGCATGTGGTAGTCACAAACACTATAAATCATTGACTGGAATTTGGTGACAGCTTTCCTGCCCCACCTTCCTGCAGACAACATCTTGTTAGTGAGTCACGGGGATGCTAACAATATATTTACTGCATCTTCTAAGAAATCTGATGATTGTGTGAGTTATTTTCCTTTTTGCGTGTGAAAACATCATAAAAAAGACTTGCAGCGTCTCATTTCTTTTTCTATTACACTCTCTTGCTGTTTTTATAAGGCTCTTTCTGAAAAACATAGATACATAATAACAAGAAAATCTGTTTCCAGAATAGAATGGATCACACCCTGGGTTATATCTGTGTGTGTTTGTGTTTTTCTCCCCAGCCATATTGGTACACACGGGAAATAATCCTGTCTATAATGTTGGCTTAAAAGGGCTGCCTCAAGGAATCTCAGTGTTGCTGGCAAAATTGAATTTTGCTACCCTGGATCACATTATTGCTTTTCTAATTTGATTGTGGCTCACCCAGAACTAGAAAACTTGGTCAGCTGGCCTATTGGTTCCCGACCCCCAAAACTTATCTGCTTGTGCCTTGAGCTGAACTTGCATCTCATATTTCACCTTGCTATTCAGAGGACACAAGCTCCAGCTTCTCAGTCCTTCAGAAAATGGTGGTTTTGCTGTTTCTGTTCTTCTTTGAAAGTGCTGGTGTTACTGGAGAATGCTGCAGTCCAGAGGCACAGGTGCCGAGGGGATTTTATCTAAACTTGCGTAGCTATCTGATTTGCAGGTGAGACACGCGCTGGGATCCCTGACTCCCAGCGCTTCTAGAAGGGAAATGTAGCTAATAGGAAAGTGCGTGGCAGTAGCGGTCCCAGTGGACCTGGGGTTTTAGAGCTGGCTGTGCCACTAACCACCTTTGTGACCCTGGGCAAGCCACTCTACCTCTTTGGTCCCCCATCTTCTCAGCTACGTGGTGAGGAGCTCGGATTGATATGACTCAGGATTTCCATCTAAGCCCAAATAATACTCACCGAAATCTAATTTTATAATGCTTATATGTCAAATAGTTGATACAAGCATATTCGACTTGATCAATAGCTCCTTTCCTGATCAAGCAGGGTCAAGAGCAAAAGGATGAGCCCGCTCTCATCCTCCTAACCATGAAACAGCTTAGTGTCCTCTACGGAGCAGGAAGAACCCTTCTCTGCTGTAAGCTCTTGAGCCCATCCCTGCAAGGCCTGTTTTCTGACATCTTTGACGTTCCTCTCTGCCTAACTCTGGCAGATATCCCCACTGGTGCTCCTTTCCTTCTTTAACATTCCAAAACTAGATTATCCCTTTCAAGTGGGGCAAAGTTGATGCTTCCTATGGAACATCAGAAATTCTCACTCATGTCCTATCTCCTTTGTGACCTGCTCTCAATGGGTCTGAATCACCGCCGTCGAAAATATCATCGTTGCCGTTCTCAAACAAGTGACCACTCAGACAATTAACACTTGGGATAACCCGACATTCCTGCTTTGGGCAATGACTCTTGTCTTGCAGTGGGTTTTAAACTGGCCTACCTCCTCAGGTCCCTGTGGTGCCTCAGGAGCCACCTTGGAGATGCCACGCAGTGAGAAGTCTGGGGTCCCCACCTTCACTCAGACGGACAAACTCCATTGCTCGCTGGCTCCTATTTTATCCATTTTTATTCTGGAGTTATATGTAATGTTTCATTTGGAAAAACAGAAGTTTTACCGCTTGAAGACTTATAATGAAAAAGATGGAACTTCACTGCCTCACTGAACCTCTCTAGATCTGCTCCTATTGTCAGGTTCCTCCTCTTCGAAGGTTTTGTCTGCTTCCCATGGTTCATTCACTGACTTTACAGAAAAATGGACATGTGCCAGTTTGGTGTTAGGTGTGGGGAAATTGAAGATAAAATGCACAATCCTGGTCTTAGTATGGGCATTGCCTGCCAAAGTAGAGCTGGAGAACAAGACTTCACTGGGGCCTGTGATCCCGGGGAGCTGGACAGCAGGAAAGGATTTGTGAAAGAGGGAAGGGAGGAAGCCAGTATAAGGAGGTATCTGCAAGTCAGCCACCCTCCCCAGAAGCTCCAGCAAGAATGCAGGGTACAAGGGATTAATGCCCTTCCCCACTCCACGGGCCTGACGTAAAGATGGCAGCAGTTGATGTATACATACACTCTAACTGCCTCAACTGTGGCGTGGAAGGGGGCCATGGGTGTAACTCTTCTAGATGAACCCCCAGAGTTCACCAGCAGGATGAAGCTCTGCCTTTCCACAGTAGGAACTGTGCTGGTAATGCACCCTTTGTCTCCTGACCTTCCCTGTCTCACTTCCCCACTTCCCTACCAGTGGGTCTGCAAATCTCCTCCCAGGTAAACTACTTGCACTTGAATCCTTGTCTCAAGGTCAGCTTCTAAGGGAACCCAGACTCAGATAGGAGTATTTAGTGGACTATCAGAAATCTGGGTTTAGACTCTGAGAGAGGGGGAGAGGTTGGGCAAGACACTTATTCAAAACCGAATAGCACTTTAATTTTTATATCACACAGTATCTAACTTAATTCTCTGAGTACTGTGGCCAATTTTTAGATGCATTGATGCACGACTTTAGATACCACATGGCTGAACTAAGTATTTATCTCCACTTCTGGCAGCATGATGGGTCCCCAAGTAGCCCACTGCCTTATCAGTACTTGACTAATCTCTCACTAATGGCACAAGCAGGACCCCTTCCTTGTTTATGGTAACTCTTGTTTTCTTACGTGCTCACACCTTTGGTTGGGAATTTCTCTGTTCCTGGGCTGGTTATCCTTTTGAACCAACTCCTACACTTACAGCATTTGGAGAACATCTCCATTGCAGGGAGGTGATTCTCAGTGGTAGAAAAACCTGTGTGCAAACGGCTGAGAGTTCAAATGACATTTTAAACATCAGTGATATTTTTAAATGCATTTTAACACTGTGACGATAGAACAGCATGCATGTTTAGGTGTATTTACCAAATAGTAACTCATTAAAGACCACTGTGCACATCACTTTTTGTGCTTTTGAAAGGTGCTTCTACTGGAAATGGCCACCAAATATTTGTTGAAAGAAGGATTTCCTAGGACTTTGCCTAAATTTCATATAATATGTCACTGACTGGGGAAGTTTCAGTCAGCCCTGGGGGATGTGTGTATATGTGATGGACCCTCAGACATTATCTACTCAGCCCTTGATCTAGGGCAATAACAAATGAGACAGTACAGAGGAATGTTGCAAAGACTGCTGGGTATTTTTTAATTGAAGTTGTGAAATTTAAAAAAGCTGACCAAAACTCAAAAAGCAAATAACCCTATTAAAAAATGGGCATAGGATCTGAACAGACACTTCTCCAAAGAAGAAATTCAGATGGCCCACAGGCACATGAAAAGATGCTCCACATCACTAATCATCAGGGAAATGCAAATTAAAGCCACAATGAGATATCACCTCACACCAGTTAGGATGGCCAATATCCAAAAGACAAACAACAACAAATGCTGGCAAGGATGTGGAGAAAGGGGAACCCTCCTGCACTGCTGGTGGGAATGTAAATTAGTTCAACCATTGTGGAAAGCAGTATGGAGGTTCCTCAAAAAACTCAAAATAGAAATACCATTTGACCCAGGAATTCCACTCCTAGGAATTTACCCTAAGAATGCAGGAGCCCAGTTTGAAAAAGACATATGCACCCCTATGTTTATCACAGCAGTATTTACAATAGCCAAGAAATGGAAGCAACCTAAGTGTCCATCAGTAGATGAATGGATAAAGAAGAGGTGGTACATATACGCAATGGAATATTGTTCAGCCATAAAAAGAAAACAAATCCTGCCATTTGCAACAACATGGATGGAGCTAGAGCGTATTATGCTCAGTGAAATAAGCCAGGCGGAGAATGACAAGTATCAAATGATTTCACTCATCTGTGGAGTATAACAACAAAGAAAAAACTGAAGGAACAAAACAGCAACAGGCTTACAGAACCCAAGAATGGACTAACAGTTGCCAAAGGGAAAAGGACTGGGGAGGGCGGGTCGGAAGGGACAGAGAAGGGGATTAAGGGGTATTATGATTAGCACACATAATGTAGGGGGTTCACGGAGAAGGAAGTATAGCACAGAGAAGACAAGTAGTGACTCTGTAGCATCTTACTACACTGATGGACAGTGATTACAATGGGGTATGTGGTGGAGACTTGGTAATGGGGGGGGGAATCTAGTAACCACAACGTTGCTCATGTGATTGTATATTAATGATACAAAAAAAAATGCTGACCACTATACTCGGGACCACCAAAAAGATTTCTAAGGCCTAAGTATTAAAGGTTTCATTAACTCAGGGAGTCTCAAAGTGGCCACCCATGAGAAACAAAAAAAAAAGAAACTGCTGATTAAGTAAAAGGCTAAACAACAGGCTTCTGCATTTATGTTAAGGGATAAGCAAAATGTTTACCTTTCCCCTTATTTTCCTTCTGTGCCAGCTGCCCACAAGGATGTGTATCACCCTTCAACTCTTTTCTTTGCATGACATAGCTTATGTAAATGACATGTACCCCTTTCAAGTTCTGTCCCTCTTGCCTGTCTCCTTGAGGATATAGAACCTGTGTGTGACTTGGGCTCTTTAGAACATATCTCCTACCCCATCCAGAAGAGTTACATCTCCCAGGGCCTGGTTCCAAATTTGAGCTCAAATAAAACTCTGTCTTTATTTTCAAGGTAATGATAATGAATTTTTTGCTAACAAAGTAGAGTTGATATACAATACTATATTGGTTGCAGGTGTACAACATAGTGATTCAACAGTCGCACATTATGAAATGCTCACCACAGTAAGTGTAGCCCCCATCCAATGTTACCAAAAGGTATTTACAATATTGACTATATTCCTGATGCTGTACTTTTCATCCCCGTGACTTACTTATTTTATCATTGAACGTTTGTCCCTCTTTCTCTCTTTCACTTGTCTTGCCCACCCCTCACCCCCCTCCTCTATGGCACCCACCAGTTTTTTCTCTGTGTTCATGAGGAAAGACTGCTGATCTAGGCTTGTGGTAGTGTTGACCAGACTGAAAATTTTAGGTTTGATGACAAGAACTCAAAAGTTGGGTTTCTCTTAGTGCGACTTTCATTAAGCAAATAATTAGCAAATGGGAGGCAAAAAGGGATTACTTGTAAATAACGGGCAACTGAAATCTATAATGCCTGGTGATTTCATTCTTTAAATGACTCTGTGTGTGACCTACCCAGTAGGTCACAATCACAGTGTCCCTGCCCCAGCATGAACTGCCATTGTGCTACTGAATGATGAGTTTCAGAAAATGCAAGAACTACTGGATCGCTGACACAATATATATTCATTCAGCCTGTGTATTCATTCAGATCACAGTATGTGGGGGTGGGTGCTGTGTACAGACAAAAGCACAATCCCAATGCAGTGGGATCAGCATCTCCCTTAACATCCTGTTTACAGCTAAACATGCACAGGCCCACTGTGCCTACCAGCCAGGGAAGACAAACTGCATTTGTGCTGGCCCGTGCTGCCTGTCAGTTAGGCTTTTTAAAGTGTTGCCTGGAGTATTTCTGAATAATGAAGGTTATTTTTCCCCCCTCACATACCAGAGGGTTTTCCTATCGCCTTGAATATCAGCTTTTGAATCCCTGAAAGCCCTCACCACACAATACAGCTTTTTGCAAAGAGTACTGTATCAGGAAATTCTTTTTCTGAGATGAAATACACAGTTTTAAAGTGATTGCAGACTTCCTGAAGTTAGAAGGACTTTGGAGAATACAGGACAACTTGAACTTAAGGTGCTTAAGACCCTTGTAAAAGTTTTATGGTTCTTTCATGCTTTCGTTTTTGTGTTCTAAAATGTGGAAAGACCTTGAGGGAGAGAAGAGGAAGCAAAATGTTATCAGAAGAAAAAAAAAAATCTTGTGAATGCTACCTGGAGAGGAAAATGTGAAACTGGGTCTTAATTTCTTTTTGGCGTTTTAGAAGAATGTCATTGCCTATGAAATATGAGGCTTGTGAAGGACAAAATGCTCCCAAGTCACTCCTTGTAACAGCCCCCAAATTACACGTATGGGGGTTTTCCCCACGTGATTAATTGGACAAACTGTAAAGGTTCTGGAGCCCCCTTTTCTCCACTCACACATCTCCTTCTAGTTCCCTATCACCTAGCATTTAGTATTCACTTGATAAATGTTTCTGTAACACCTACCATGTGCCAGGTTCAGCAGCATGTGGTAAAGATGCAAAGCTGGAGAATGTGGTGAGCCAAACAGACACCTTCCTTTAGCTCTAGGACTTGGCCATCTAGTGTGCGCAGATAATGTCACTGCAATGACCCTGAGTGCTGCCAAAGAGAGTAGGGGAGGCAGGAAGGCACAGGCGGGCCTGTCTGCTTTGGGGGTCAGGAATCAGGCCCCGCTAAGGCAGTAATGATGAGCTGAAATCCAGGCTGTGGGAGGAACCTAGAAAAAGAGGTTGGGACAAGAAGGAAGGCACATGCTTCTGGAACTGAAAGGCCCAAGGGGAAAGCTGGAGGAAGCGTAGGGAGAATTTGCTGGGAGAAGGCCTCAGATGTATGTCTGAGCAGATCATAGGGCTGCTTATGGCCTCTTCTTGATTTGGTCTCTGTGTTAAAGGAAATGGGAGGCTGTTAGAGTGTTTGAAAGAGAGATGTGACAAGATTTGATGGGTGTTTCAAAAAGACTACTCTGGCTAGAAGGTGGATCAGAAGTGGGAAGGCAGCGGGGGAGTTACAGGGGCTCAGCTTAAAGGCCATGGCTGTAGGTCCAGCAGGAGACAGGGGTGCCTTGAAACATGCTGGTGGCAGAAGAGCTAGAATTGGGGAGTTTCTTGAAATATTTAGGCCAGTACCTGAGGTCTGGTTTGGAGAGGGAGCAGTATGAAGGTGCTGAGGCTGATGCCCAGATTCCCAGCTGGTGGAAGGGCCTGGCCATTGAGGCCAGTAGCAGAGGCAGAGGGGCGGAGGAGGACCAGGAGTGGGGTGTGTGTGTGTGTGTGTGTGTGTGTGTGTGTGTGTACGCAGTGGGAGAGGGAGCTGTGGATGGCAATAGGAGGCAGGAGCAGAAGTGAAATGCTTCCTAGCTCCTATGCCTCCAATCTTTCCAAAGCAGTGGCTTTCCAGTTCTTGATGGTGACCTACAGTAAGGAGTACAGCTTGTACAGTCTCGCTCGGTACACGGGGTTCTAGAAATGTACAAAACAGTACTTCTGCATTTGATGCGCAATGCTGGGCTATTTCCTATCATACCACATGGAAAAAAAACGAAAGGTAGACATCAGAATGGGCCGCGAGGCAGTGACGCGCTGGCGCAGGCGGTGCCCGCGGTCACTCTGACGTGACCCGACGCGTCCTTTGTGACGCAGGGCGGAACTGAGGCTTCTGTGTGTTGGAGCCGCTGTCCGCACAGGCAGTGCTGTGGGCGGCTGCGACAGCCAGAACATCGAGCGGCAACGGCCCTTCACCTCCAGGCATGGCAACTTCCACCACCTCACACCAGCCCCTCAAGGGGATCCTGAAGAACAAAAGCTCCACAGCCTCCTCGGAGGATCCCTCCACCCAGCAGCCTGCAGGGGCGACGGCTGCGACAGCCAGAGCCGCGAAAGTCAGCGGCCCTTCACTTAAAGACATGGCAACTTCCACCACCTCACACCAGCCCGTCAACGGCCCTTCGCCTCCAGGCATGGCAACTTCCACCAACTCACACCAGCCGGTGAAGTGGATCCTAAAAAACAAAAGCTCCACAGCCTCCTCGAAGGCTCCCTCCACCCAGCAGCCTGGAGCGGCGACGGCTGCGACAGCCAGAGCCGCGAAAGTCAGCGGCCCTTCACTTAAAGACATGGCAACTTCCACCACCTCACACCAGCCCATCAACGGCCCTTCACCTAAAGGCATGGCAACTTCCACCACCTCACACCAGCCGGTGAAGTGGATCCTAAAAAACAAAAGCTCCACAGCCTCCTCGAAGGCTCCCTCCACCCAGCAGCCTGGAGGGGCGACGGCTGTGACAGCCAGAGCCGCGAAAGTCAGCGGCCCTTCACCTAAAGGCATGGCAACTTCCACCACCTCACACCAGCCGGTGAAGTGGATCCTAAAAAACAAAAGCTCCACAGCCTCCTCGAAGGCTCCCTCCACCCAGCAGCCTGGAGGGGCGACGGCTGCGACAGCCAGAGCCGCGAAAGTCAGCGGCCCTACACCTAAAGGCATGGCAACTTCCACCACCTCACACCAGCCCCTCAAGGGGATCCTGAAGAACAAAAGCTCCACAGCCCCCTCGGAGGATCCCTCCACCCAGCAGCCTGCAGGGGCGATCCAGCAGGTGCCAAAAAAGAAGTCCCAGAGGTGGGATGAATCCAACATCCTGGCGACGTACCACCAAACGCACAGAGACTATGATTTCAAGAAGATGAACTAGCTCAGCAGTTACCAGCCCAATTCGCAAGACGACCGGCCATGAAATTAGCGAGACTTGATTTAGGAGAATCAGAAAGTGAGGGAATGCAGGAAGAAAACGAAGAAAGTCTCTGTGCTTCCAATCAAAGAACTTCCACGGAAGAATCCCAGTAAGGTCCTGCAAGTGTCGAAATGCAAAGCTAGTCATGTTATGTGGAGAAAACAGTCGTTCGGCGCAGCAACCGTTTCTCAGATACAGCCCCTGTTACTCCGGAAGGGCTCTTGCGTCGAGTACTGAAATACCAGTTAAGTGGTACGGCAATAGCTAAATGGTGACCTTAAAAAAATAATAGAATAACTGGCAAATGTCTGATTGGTGTTCTTGTCTTTGTATTTCGCCGCAAATACAGATCCTGACTTGGGCCTGAAAGCTCATGACTTGTATAAAACTATTGGTTAATGTATATATTGTATAGCTTTTTAATGTGTTAAAGGTTTAAAGGGGGACTCATTTCTATTCTACATGTACTAACTTTTATAGAAAAGGTTTTGTTACAAAAGCAAAATGCAATTGATAGAGTAGGTTATATAGTCTGAGAAATATTCAGGGTTAAAAAGCACTGGTCTTTAGGGTGATTTGCCTGTTTAATTAAGAGGGAATCTATTATGAGTTATTGTTACATCTCCTTAGCCTAGTACCTTTAAATTTCCTACTCTTTCAGCGTTTACCAGTAAATGGCTGAACTTTTTCACATCGAAACTAGTCCTTTTTCATGAATTAGCAGGTTAAAATTGTGCCAGTGTCTGTCCTGGTTCTTGTACACTAGGTGGGCAGGTTCAATATCAGTATTTCAAAAAATTTAATTTACCTCAGCAGTCCTTTCTCATATGTCTTAACCTCTACCCCATGTTTCCTCAGCCCTCCCTACTTACACACAGTCCTTTATGAAATCTCAAAAATGGGCAGGACATTAGGAACTCTTGCTTCTCTCAGATATTCTATTTGCTGCAACAGTATCACTCCTATTTTGACCATCTTGGCCTATTCAGTCTTCTAATACATCTAGAAACTAGATTGAATAGCAGACAGTGCTATAGTCAGGACGTAGGACCTACTGCTAAATTTCTACACCTTTTTGATTTACAGCTTCCTAATTAACTTGCTATTATTATTGTTTGGCCTAACTAGCTTTTAGAAAACAACAGGTTTTTTTTTCATGACACGATCTTGTGCAGCCAATGACATGATTATAGTTCCCCAACGTACACAGACAGAAGTAAGCCCAGGGTTTTGTGGGGGGGGTATTTCCGTTGTTTTTTAAATTTAAAATTGACTGAGACAATTGTAGATTCACATGCAGTTGTGAGAAATAATACAAAGAGATCAGCGAGATCCCTCATACCCTTTACCCAGGATCCCTCAGTGGTAATGTTCCTGGCTGAGAACACTGCTGTTTTTCCCAGGATTGTCTCTCAGAGGCAATGAAGAATGAAGCCAGCAGACAAGAGTATGGAGCAACCAGCAAAGCTCTAATTAATGAGTGAAAAGAGAAAGATCCTGCTACTCAGGAGGGGCTTCAAGGGTGGGTACCCTGAGGGCTGTGGGGTCCCAGTTTATATTGCCTCCTGAGAGGAGGAAGTCCCACCCTAAACTGAAGACATCACAACCCACTCTTGATTGGTTGAAAGTACAACGCTTCATTTGCAAGGGCATAACCAATCAGAGTTGAGGTCTCTCTAACTAAGTGTACTTTTTGAGCGGCTGAGTTTGATTGGAGGTTTTTGAAACTTACAAGTGTCTTGAAACTTACAGGGGTCCTGAACTCTTATCTGCCTGCCTCCCACCCTCTATTACCTGCTTCAGTACCATATTACAAAACTATAGAACAATGTCACAACCAGGATATTGAAATTAATACAAGCAAGATGCTGACTATTCCATGACGAGCAAGAATCCCTCATGTTGCCCTTTCATACCCACATCTGTTCTGCATTTCCCTAGTTTTGTCATTTCAAGAATGTTATATAAATGAAATCATATAGTATATAGTCTTCTGGGATATACCACAGTTTGTTTAGCCTTTCACCCATTGAAGGACATCTGGACTAGTTCCACGTTTTGATAAAACAAATGAAGCTGCTATGAACATTCATGCACAGGTTTTTGTATGAACATAAGTTTTTGCTTTTCTGGGATAAATGCCCAGAAGTGCAGTTGCTAGCTTGTATGTAGTAGTTGCAATTTTTCAAGAAACTGCCAAACTGTTTTCCAGAGTGGCTCTGCCACCAGCAATGTATGAGCATTCCAGTTTCTCTGCAGCCTCATCAACATTTGGTACTGCCACTTTTTTACTTAAGTCATTGTTATAAATGTATACTAACATCTTAATTTGTACTTCACTAATGGCTAATAATGTTGAACAACTTTTCATGTGTTTATTTGCAATCTGTATATCGTCTTTGGTGAAATGACCTTTGCCCATTTTCTAGTTTGACTATTTCATTTTACTGTTGAGTTTTGGGAGTTCTTTGATTTGCAAATCTTTTCTAGCAATCTGTAGCTTATCCTCTTACAGAGATTTTAGAGAGCAAAGGTTTTCAGTTTTGATGTACTCTGATTTATTGATTTTTCCTCTTATGCAAAATCTTTTTGGGCCCTAGTGACACGTAATTCAGAAATTTTTTCTTCCAAATCAGGATTTCCTAATTAAGTGACGTGAAATTGGCTGTATAGAAAATGGACCTTTATTACTTAAATTAGATTTTCCTTTAGAGAAAGGAATCTGAGAATGTTCAGGTCCAGTTTCAGCTCTTTATCAATATCACCTCCTCTGGTTAACTCCTGTGATGTCATCCTTTGTATGCTCATATTTCAGTCTGAAATTCAGAAAGGCTGGTTATTTAAAACCTGGGATATATAGTAGTATAAACGGATTGTTAAATAAGAGTAACTTCCACTTGAAAGTTAAAGTAAATGCATTTTCCCCCTAGACTTTGAAACTGTTTACATTTTTTTTTCTCTACATTAGTATACAAAATAATATGTTGAAATAAGGCACAATAATATGAAAGTAATGATAGCCAAGAACCACTAAATCAATTCCTTTAAATTGCAACCTGCAATTTCGCAAACACTGAACTCAAAGGATCTTAATATTTTCATTTGAAGGATTTCATTCTTCTTGGTGTGCAAAAATCACCTGGAAGTAACACTAGGTGCTTATCAGCCATTCACACCTTAAAGCAAACTAAGACTGTGGTAGGGAGTATTGGCTGGGAAGGGAGCGGGTCAGAATTGGGAGGGCTGGGGGGATTATAAAAATGAAAGGAGAGAAAGACATACCCAAAAGTGAGGAGCTGGGAAGGGAGGGGGAAAAAGAATGAAGAAATGAATGAGAAGAACGAAGGAAGAAGAACGGAGGATTAAGTCCAGTAGCTTTAAAAGCTATGGCTGGTTTCCAATGAGTCATTAACTCTCAGAACTATTATAAAGAGGACACAAAACTTTAGTGAAGAATGATGAGGAAAAGGAAGTTCTCTTCTACACCCAACCAAATAATTACAGCTATGCTACTCTCACTAGTACTACTACCAACTGCCATTTATTGAGTATAATGCAATGTCCCAGTCGTTGCACTAGGGCTTCAAACACATTCTCATTCAAGTATGCCAGCAATCCTTTGAAATAGTATTGCTTTGCACGTTTTAGAGATGAGGAAATTTAAAATAAAGGAAACTACATAATTAGTGCAAATCCAAAGCTGCTAGGTGATAGAATTAGGATTCAAAGCCAGGCCTGTCTTGCTTACTCAGGCAGTATTTTGCCCCCTATACAACACTGGCGTCAAGCAGAGCCTGATGGGAATGAAGCGCACCACCCCACCCATCCCCCCAGAAGCACACATGTCTACGTTGGCAAAGCAGCAGGGGCTGCTTTTAAGTATAGCTGTAAAGTGAGAGTGGTCTAAGGAGAATGTTCTCCAATGTAGGGGCTGCCTTCTCCCTGTCCCCTTGCCCCCCACACTGCCCTGAGCCCCAAGTACTTGTGCTACCCCTTCCCACCCTCTGCTGTGAGTCAGCTCAGCAAGGAACCTGAGACATTCACTCATACAAAGATGCCACTGGATCAAAGTAGCATTTTTATCAATTGCTTCCAACCAGCGAACAAACATTTACCAAGCATGGCCATGTGTCAGGGGCAGCAGCCATTGCTAGGGAGAGAATGATGAATGAAACTCAGCCTCTGCCCCTAACGAGGTCTCAGTCTAGTGAGGGAGACCTGTATGGATCTGAAATGATCCTTTATGAAGCCTTCTGGGAAGAAGATGCCTCTACTAAAAGAGGGACAAGAGTCCTTGTTTAGGTTGCATGACTACCTGAGAACAAAGAAGTGGTTTTCACATGCCTGCAGAGTGAACACCAGCCTTCAGAAGAGGTCTTCTGTCCTCTTCGTTCCTTCTGTCTGAAGGTGAGACCTGTTCTGGTTCGGAGAAAGGAGGCCCAGTTCACAGGTGGCCAAGGAGAGGAGCACAGTGCAGAAGGGATTAGGGGAAAACCGGAGAAGGATTCACAAGCAGGGAGGTAAATGGAGAGATGAGGACATCAGAGGCAATAACAAATGGTTCTGCATTGGGCTGGGAGTGTCGACTTGGAAAATCCTCTTCCACAAGATGATACTCAGAGTTTTGTCTTTATCTTATTTAAATGAGGAATTGTAGATTCTGCATCTCAGAAACGAAGCAGTTATGCAAAATATGAACTGTACACCATGCCTCCTTTTGTTGGATCATGTTTGATGCAGCTATACTGTCCTCCTCTGAAACAATGGCGCCCATAGTTGAAGCCCTGGGTCAGGGAAAGAGCTGGTTTGTGGTGCCAGGAGAGAGGTGCCCACCCCTCCACTCTCAACCTTTTGCACCCAGACGCCTGGGAGGAAGCTTGGAGGAAGGCTAGGGCAGTGGCAGGAAGAGAGGCAAGTCAGGCTGGAGCATACCAGAAGGGGAGAAAAAAGGAGACGAAAGGTGTGTAGGGAAATATTGGGAAAGAAAAGACAGTATTCAGGACCGTAAACCTCATGCATTTTCTAATGTGTTAACATTTTGTGTTTCTTTCTCGGGTTATTGAGCCAGTTCCTGTCTGGGTCATAAACGGTTCACAAATCCTGCCCCTCCTGTGCTACCCTGGTGACAAATCAGGTTTTTGGGGAGGGCATCTGGGCTAGAGGCTGGCGAGGTGGGCAGAAGTGAGGAAGAGGGAAGGGAGACAAAGGAAGAGGAAGACACAGACAAAACGAGGTGGCTGGGGAAGACGGAGCCTGGGGAGTAAGGGGGATAAGACAATATCATAGTAGGGCCAGACCCCTCAGGAGCTGCGTGTGTGCCCCCTGCCCTTGTTTTCTGGCTTCTTTCCCCACGCCAGGGTCGGGTTGCCGCTGAGTCTGCCCTTCTGTGCTGATGACTGCTCACACTATTGTGTACCCAACCTAACATGACACTTGGATGATCGGGATCATCAGGGTGAACGTGGGCGAGGAGAGAGATGAGGGCTGGAGCCTCCAAAACCAAAACCTGGGGAGGAATCCAACCAGAAATTTTCCAGAAGAAACTTGATCAAATCAGGGCTACCGTTTTACCATTGGAGCAATGGGTCCATAAGCAATGGGAGGCAGGATTCTGTACACACTGGGGAGTGGGGGCAGAAGTGGACCAGGGTCCACATGGGTTGGGCTTTAGCAGCCAAGGCTGCATGTGCAGGGGATTTTGGAAGATTTAAGGATGCCGGCTGTGAAATGTCGGGGGGAAACTGAAAGCTGCAGGTGTGTCTCTGTGTGCGTGTGTTTAAGTGTGCGTGTGTTCACATGCACGGGCAGGGGGGAATTGCTTGAGGTGTTCTTGCTCTCCAGAATAAACACAGTTCTCTAATACAAGGTTATACATTATTAGATCCTAAAAAATATAAAGAACTGTTTTTATCTTTGTTTAGGCAGAGCATTTTTGCATCACTGAACCATCTATGCATGCTGGTTACTAATACCTTATTCTTTCAAGGAGCTTTCTTTTTCCTCTTCTTTTTTTCCCCGCTGTTTTAAAGCAGACTCTTTGAAAGGTGCATTTGAACCTGGTTTCCATAGCAATTGCAAGCATCCGTGATAACCCAGAGCTTCTAAGTTACCATATAACAGGCTACCCTATTAATGAGCTTCCAACTGCATTACCATGAGACAACGACTCAGCCACTGATAGATAAGGTCAGACCCCCATCTCCAAACTTTAAATTAAATCGGGATAGACCAAAATGCAACACAAGGAGTTTCCTTTTGGAAAGTGTGCTGTTAAAAAAATACGTTCCTTGTGGAGGCAAAACAGTTGTTTTTGTGGTTTGTAATGCCCAGGTGGGAAAATCCTACAACAGATACAGTTTCTTCTGGGTTATTAATGGCATGTTGTCATTTCCTTATGCTATTTGTGAGCGAGATTTTCCTGTGGTAGCTCAGACTCGAAGAAAGCAGATAATCCTTTGCCCCAGGGAGAACACACGTGATGGTTAATTCTTGCCAGGTCTGGAATAACACTAGTTCAATTAAAATAGATTGACTTGTTTATTCATGCACTAAGTGCCAGGACTCAGTGCCTGCCTTCAAGGAGCTCCCTGATTAGTGGAGAGCTCAGCCTCGTCACCAGGCCATGTCTATGCTGGGCAGGAGTGCGTTGCAGAGGCCCCTGAGGGGCATTGCCCAAAGTCTTGAAAGACCTTCCCGTGGACCTGATTTCGAGGATACCACTTGGAGGAGAAATGGAATTTAATTAAATGAGGAGAGCTGGGCCCAGGGGTATTAGCATTGCAGATACAGGTAAGAGGCAATATGGTTTTTTCAGATAGTTGCAAGGTGTCCCGTAAAGGAGAAGGTGAAGGATTAAAGACGTAAGAAGGACTCTGAAAGGGTCTGTGGGCCACACAAAGGCAAGGGGACCCACTCACACTGTATGGCAGGAAGGTGACACGATCAGAGTCCTATCTCTGAAAGACCACATGGCTGCAGGGTAAGGCTGCGACTGGAACAGGGCAGGGAAGACAAAACTGGAGACAGGAGCACAAACACGATATTGGTCTCAGAAAGCTCATGATTGTAATGTTCAAAGGCTGAACTTTTCACCCCTCACTCACGGCAAAGTTGTAGCCCCCTCGTCACCAGTGCCATGCAGAGCGTGGTCTCCAGAACCGCAGCATCAGTGTCACCTGGAAGCTGGCTAGAAATGCAGATGCTCAGGTCCTGCCCAGACTTATGGAGTCAGCGTCTCTGGGGCTGGTGCCCAGCAACTGGTGCTTTACCAAGCTTCCCAGCAGGTTCTTAAGGACCTTCAAGTTTGAGAACCACTGCTCTACGTGCAGCTTTGTAATTAGCTGAACTCAGCTCTCTGTGGGACAGACCTCACTGTTATTGTGAGTGGGGGTGTGTGTGATGTGCATCCAAGTTTGCAAAAATTCTCCACATTCACTGTCAGGACTGAGCACAGGCTTGCTGAGAACCTTGCACAGCTGTGCCGCCTGATCCCCATCACAGCCATGCTCAGTCTGACCCCACCCCTCCTCATACAGCTCTGTCTCCAGTCCCTCCTCCTCACTGTCCTGGACTGTTACACACACTCTCTCTGTCTCTCTGTGTCTCTCTGTCTCTCTGTCTCTCTCTGTCTCTCTTTCTCACTGGTGCAGTGGGCGTTCCTGTTGCCACCCACAGAGTCCCAGCACTTTTCTACATCTCCATCTTTGCTTGGACTATTCGCTTTGCCCAGAATATATGTCTTCCTGTTTTTACTGCATGTGTTCCTCAGTCTTCCACATTCAGTGCAAACCACACCTCCAACTCCTAAGTCAGGACAGTGGATACCTGCCTTCGGGGAGGCAGAGGAGTACAGTAATTGACAGTAAAGGCCTTAGAGTCAAAAAGCTCTATCTAGAGTTGAACTCGGGTTCTACCATATGTTAGCAGAGTCACCTGAGGCAGAGCATGTCATGTCTTTGAGCCAAGTTTCCTCATAATCAAATGAGGATAATGGTATCAGTGCCTTGCATTTGGGGTTGTTGCAATGGTTAAGTGAAAAGATGTTAGTATGACATGTCTGCTACTTAGTATTCAAGAAGTGGTAGCTATTATTGTTTTTCTCATCTGCACACATTTTCCCTACATCTGTAATAGTGCTAGATGTTTCTGAGTGTATCTCTTTTCTCCCGCTGGGCTGAGGGCCACTTGGAGACAGGAGCTGTGCCCACATGTCTGACTTCCCCCAGCACAGTGCCTTATCCTGGTAGATGTTATAGAGTGGAACTGAGAAGTCGCGCTTGAACATCTCTTCCTCCTGTTAAATCGGGCTCTACAATTGGCCTACGATTTCCCAACTCAAATACAGCTTGTTCTCTAAAACTCCTCAAGCTTCAGGGCCACGAGGGGCACAGGGGAAGACAAAGTGATGAGGTGACAGTCCCAGAAGGCAAGGCTTGAGTGGCAGCTGCTTCAAGTAACCTTTCTGAAGATGTCCTTGGAGTTTTCATCACCACTAAGTTTGCAAAGTAGGAGATGGAATGGGAGGACAGCGGGCGGGATTTAGATATAAAGCCATTTGAGATTTAAATTTTAAAATGCATCGAAACTTCTAGGACACAGCCAAGTTCATGGAGTAAAGGGATTAATTCTGTCTCATGAATCCAAACCGGTAAGAACCACATTCAGTTATTTGTAATAACACATGACACTTTATATTCTCAGAATGCTTCAAATTCTTTTTCCTTCTGAATTCCTTTTATTAATTACTATCGACTTTGATAGCAACATAAATTTTTAGAGGTGGGAAGAGCCTTAAAGACCCTCTGGTCCAACTGCCTCACTTTAGAGGTAAGGTTCTCTGTCTCAGAAACAGCAGAGACCCCAGGGCTCGTGAGGCCAAGGGGAGGTGATGTTTGCATATAGCCACATGCTCTCTCCCTTTATATATGGGAAACATAAATTGAACACAGATTGAAGTGTGTTTTCAAATCGATTTCGGGACAGCTCTTGTATTCAGAACTCAGAAAAGCTTTCAGGGAGAGTCTGCTCTTTCTTAGAAAGCCTCACTGCAGACCAGCAGCTGAAGCCTTCTCTGGCTGAAACTTTGCCTTTTCCAGCTGTGTAAGGAGGCACCTTGCTCTTCTGGGAGCACCTTGACAGAAGGACCATGCAGGAAAATAAGAAACATCTGTGGTACCCCTGGGATCACCCACTACCCCTGTGGTACCCGTGGGATCACCCACTACCCCTGAGTTCCTCATCTTTGAGTGGTGGAGGAGGAGTTCACTGTCTCTGTCCCCTCCGATTCCTCGTGAGCTGCAAAACTACAGGTCATGGGGTTACTGTGCACACCTCATGAAGTAACACGTGGAGAGGGCTTAGAAGAGTGCCAAGCACTGTTACCTGTGTTTAGTATTCTTCTTGATATTGTTATCACTGTCTTGGAGTTTTTCGTGGAGCTCTACTGTTATCACAGCCAGCCGGGGCCCTACCTTTAGACCTGGCATTGCATAAGAGGCAAACCCTGCTGCTCACAGAGTAGGTAGGGCACATCACAGGAGCCAGCACACTCTTCACGTCGCAGGCCAGGCTTGGGGCTTGAACTGCGAGCCGGCCGCACTGAAATTAGACCTTGTGGTGAACATTGGGATCCACCATCGAGAAACCCCTCTTAGGATTACAGCTGCTGACAGCACCCTCAGCAGACAGCCCTCAACTGTCAACCCTCTCCTCCCAGGACTGCCTGAGCTGAAGAACACTTGGCTTCAGATCGCACCTCCTTCCTGGGGTGGCCCAAGCCCAATGACTGGTCAATGTGGGGGTCTACAGGGCCTGTTCGTTTGGACCCAACTTGGGACAACTCTGAAAACCACTCCAGCTTCAGGGCTGCCTGTGGGGCTGGTCAGGACTTACCACTGAGACGTGATCGCAGCTGGACTTGTCCCTCTGCTCAGTCCCTCTTCCTTCCCCTCCCGGCTACCAGTACTGCTCCCTAGAGCCCCTCTAATAACGTCCTGTATGCTTATCTCCAACTCAGTCTGCTTCTGAGGGAAACCAACCTGTGACAGACCTCCAGCCTCAAAAAGGCTGAGCCGAGTACGATCTCCTGTCAAACCCAAACCTCTCTGTCCGGTCCTCAGAAGTGGGCCTCCTGAGGTCCGCTATAGCGGCTGAAGTTTCAGACATATGTCTGGCTACTTGCTTTTTCTTGGCAGGACAGCTTACAAAGCTAGTGACAGAGGGTAGTTAGCAGGGAGAAATAAACAGGGGACCGAACACTCACTTTAAACATTGCCACAGTCAGATATGGCTCTGACGGGTTTGACAGGGCTTTCTCGCCTCCAGCTCTTAGCAATGGGTGCTGGGAAGAGCCAAGACTGCCTGCCCTTGCTGAATCAGCTGTGTTTTGGACCTTTAATCAGCCTTTTGTTTAGGTCCCGCAGGACCCCAAATCTCTTTTTATCCAGAATATATTGGGGATTTCTGGCCCATTAGTTCATCAGACTCTGATCAGTAGTGGCTTTCACTATAGACACTGGTTGATGACAATGTCGAGTTCAACCGACAGCAAACAAATACCAGCTAAATTCTTAAAAATCCGTCCTATATATCTAAAAGTATGGATGGCCACACCATCTTTCAGAAAATACATGCAAGTTATCATCACGAGATGGAAGTTCTTCCCTGTTAACTTTGCAATTCACTAAAGTATTATCATAGTTTGAATGCTATATATAGTGTTGGTATATCAACTCCAAGACTCTAACCTGGGCCCTTTTGGTGCCCTGTGATAAGGAAGAAGAAATTGTCGTCTAATATTGTGATTGCCCCTTCTAATGCTAAAAATTGTCTTATATCTGTGACATTGGATTCTGGGGAAAATATGATGATAGAGAAGAATAAAAGTAATGCGCGTGCTATTTGGTATTACTCATTTTTATGCAGTGCTATTAATATCCCTGGGGGACCCAAATCTGTTTATATCCCACCTTTTTTCTTCCTGCCACAAACAAAACTTTCATGCCACTTTTCTGGAGCTTCAAAAAGAATGTGTACAAACATTCTGGAGTGTGCAAGCATCATGCAAGCAGAAGAAAAAATTAAAAATAAAACGAAAGGAAAGGAATTCTAGAATCTGTGTCCTCAAATCTCATCCTAGGATCCGAAATGAGAGTAATCACTAGTGGAAGATAATATGTGCATTGGCAGGTCTTGATCTCCAATCTGGGCCTCCAAATATTTTTTGTTTTGTTTGTTTAAATATTTACTCTCTATGTATTGATGTGCTGATGGTTCAGCTCATCTGAGATCCAAGGAACTGTAGTGGTATGTACTTTCCTAAAAAGTCCATGCAGTGAGTCTCAATTTTGTAAGTTCGTTGCCTCCATAAGGTCCAAAAATACAGAAGCAAGAACATAGATTTGGTATTTTCACTAGTGTTCTTTGTTTAAGTAACTTTAGTCAAATATCCTTGAGCTTGAAATTTCACATAAATTTTGTTTATGCTGCACTGGCAACACAAAAATGACCACGCTGGTCCACATTTTCAAGGAGCTCCTTTAACTGAAGCAAGTGTTTGCTTAATAATTGCAATATATTACACAAAGATTTCATAGACTGGTGTTGAGGAAGCATAGATAAAGGATATTGAACATCCATTTAAAATAAATTTCCACCCTCAACTTCTATCCATAGAATTTGCATAGCACCACATCTTTGGTTAGTGGTTAAGGAGAGGAGAGAGAACACTGCAATCATTCCCAGCTTTAATCTTTAACCTTCTTAGCATGTTGAAACAATATGGTGTCTTGGAGATAACTTGAATTTGGAGTCAGAACACATAATTTGTATGCAGGATCTGTTTCTGATTTACTGAGTCTATGAGAGACTTGACTAATCCCACATAGTTCTGTCATCTGTTAAAAGGAATAGGAGACAATTATGAAGTAAATAATAACAATAATAACTAATATTTTTTGAGTGCTTATTATGTTCTAAGTCCTATTCTAAGTGTTTACAGTCGTCATCACTTCTTATCATAGCCATATCTGAGGGAATTACCATTATTAATCTAAGCTTACAGGTAAGAAAACTGGGTACAAGAAAAGTTAAGTAGCTTTAGAAGATTAAGATAGATAGTTTCAGCAAGTCAACTACAATGCCAAGACTAAAAACAAAGCAGTCTAATTGGCTTTACCACTACACAGTAGTTAGTATAACCTGGTATATCATATACCTTAAAGTCTTGTAATGAGGCTCAACTGAGATATATGTAAGTATACTTTGTAAACTGTAGACTTTGTAAACGTGCATACAGATTTTAATTGTGCACTATGTGTAGTTTAATAACAATTAACATTTGCATACAAGTGTTAAATTTTCAACACGTATAATTTAATAGTACAGTATGCCAACCAGCATTTTAATATTTAGAATGCCAAGGAAACTTCTGGAAACAGAATTTGAAAGATGGAACTGCTACACAAAAATTAGCACAAATAGCCTGACTTGTTTCTATAATTCTCTTTCCTGTGGAGCAGACTTCACTAGAATGAGGTTTATCTAAAATTCACTCAGAATGTTAGCCCTCCTTTAGAATGGCAGGCTTTACTTTTTCTTTCCAAACCTCACTGAAATGACAGTGAAGAAGTATAAAAGGGAATACATCTATAACAGAATCAAAAAGGAGATAAAGGGCCAAGGATTGACCAGAAGTTTTGATACATTTCTGAAAGACTGAAAACATGAGGGGTTATTTTGACAGATGACAGGTGGATGCAACAGCTCACAACACAGAAGAAGGCAGAAGAGGAAGAGGCAGCTGAACAGCCTCTGAAGATGGAGGGATTCTGAGCTAGGAGTTATTAGGTATGAAGAGCTGGATTGGGAAGTGAAGGAGAACTCAGAATGATTAATGGAAATACTATGTCAAAAATAGCTGTCCTCCACCCTCCACTCCCATGGGGAGAGACTGACTCTACTTTCAAACAGAATGGTTCCAGAAAGAAATGGAAAGATCTGTAGTCCTATTGTGGTTCTTGGGTACCCTATTGGAAAAGCCTCTTTGTTTTGACTATAGGGGAGATGTTCAACCTGCCTCCCTTATTTCTGTCCCTTCACCCTCCAAAACAAAGCTCCCCCAAGAACGACATGCCTTCTATTTAGGATGGAGAAAGATCTACACAGCACCAGAGGAAGTCAATACCAACTACTTCATCCTGTTCCCACATTTCTAAGTTCAAATATACAACCTAGGATTATATGGCATTTGAAGAAATCATCAACTCACAATAGAAGGACCTAATGTTATAATTTTTAAAAGATCCCAGAGGAAAAAGAGAATTCAGGATAGGATATAAGTTAAAAACAAATCTTTTAAAAATTCTTAAAGATATTTAAGAAAATATTGCTTACATAAAATAAGATGTTATAAAAAAAGAGCATGCAAAGAAAAAAGTTCTTGAAAACTAAAAATATAACTCTGTGAATATACTTGAGAAAAGGGAGAAAATAGAAGGGAAATAAGAGATATAGAAGATCACATATAAGAGGTTGCATATCAATCTATTGATCCAGAAAGATGGATGGAGCAAGAAAGCAGAGGGAAGGAAATAACCAAAGAAATAATAGAAGAAAATGTCCCAGAGTTTAATAAAATCGTATCTTCAACTTTAAAGAGCTCAATAAATATTCCACAGAATAAGTACAGAAAAGCTCACATTGAAGCATGCAACGAAAATTTCGTAACAGTGATAAAACATGATCCTAAAAGTTCCTGGGCATGAGAGGTCAGTGGGGAACAGAAAAGAAACCATAATCATATATGTCATTATAAACACCACATGCTAGAAGACAATGGGGCAATGTCTCAGAGTTCTGAATGAACTTTTATTTTTCAATATAGTGTTCTGTATCCAGGCAAGTTTTTAGCAAGGTCTACAATACAAAAATAAAGACACTTTTGGACTGTCAAGGACTTATGAGGTTTAATAACCACACACTCTTGTGAACAAAATTGAAGTTACTTGAGAATGTGGTTCGGCAAAACTAAAACTAGAAGGAATCCAAGAATGAGAAAAATGAGGAAGACTTGAGAGCCAAGAAACAGTTCAATGAAAAGAAATTCCAGGATGACAATTTTACAGCAAGCTTCTAAGGCTGCAGGTCAGTATTAAACACAGACATATGAAAGCTCTATGAAGAATTTCTTTAAGCATGTGGTTTCATTTTAACAAACTGTATGACTTTGAAGTGGGTGGTCTTGGTGATTAGATGAAAACATATGCTGCATTTGTTAACAAGAAAAACAAACATGGCCAATTAAAAGGCCAAAGGGGAAAAAACTGAGCAAAAGGAACATAGTCAAGATAGAAAAACAAAACAACATGAGGTAAATTTTACCAAGTAGAGAAAGCAACAAGGGGCAGAAGTTTGAGGGTGTTTTCAGGGGAAGGAGGAGCTGTGAAACAGTAGTGATCTAACAAGTGCTAGTACATTCTCTTTCATCTAAAATATCATAAACTAAATGTCCACTAGATACAAATAGACTGTGACTAACTGTACCTCATAGACATTGACAGTTTTTCAAAGAAGTGACATATAATTAAATGCATTTAATGCTAAAGCCACCTTCAGTACAATTTAGTCTTTGATGATGCAGAAGAAATTCTAAGATCATGCATTGATCAAAGATCATGATTCTAAAAGTCTTGTCCTGATGAGGCTTTGAAGTGTTGGGTAATTTATCTGGTGGATAAAAAACAAGAAAGAGGTCTTTATTTTTCACACACACACACACACACACACACACAGATGGATACTGAAGAAAAGCATTCAAGACCATCAGTGTTTTCTAAACAGTGCCTAGAGCTCTGAACACTCACACTTGTTCTCCATGGCATTGTGGAGGTAGAAATTGCACTCTAGAGTATTCAACTCACAAATTCTTCAGTGGCAGAAGAATGGCACTGTCTGCACCAGCTCTACCTCCTCCCACCCCATGTTCTACCCCAGTCGCCTTACTCATCTGCTATCAGGTGGCATAGAATTTCTTTTCAGAGATTATCCCATGGTGCACTAGAAACAGCATGAGAGAGACTCAGGGGCTCAGATTTTGGAGGTGGTGTGAAAGCACCTAATCCATCCATCTCTACTGTCGTATTCTTAATTAGAGCAGCTTCTCGCTTATCTGCTTTCTCTATTATGCTTCCCTGTCAGCTTGCACTTGAAGAATTTGCTTCTAGTGGGAAACAACTGCCATGAAATGCCACTAAGTCATGAGTTTATTAGGTATTGAGTATCTCCCACATTGAAATCTGTGACATACTGATTGACTTTAGAGCAGTGTCTCTCCTGCCTCTGGTCCTTTAAATCACATGGAACTACCCAGCTTCATAAATACCCAGCCATGGACAGCAGCCTTCTGAACCTGCTCTATATAGAGTCACGTTCCCTTACCCACTGGGATCTTCTCCTTGAATTCCTTCTCTAGCACATCCCGTGCTGGGACCCATGCGCTGGTGTTGGGGCCCACCTGGGAACCCCTTGCCATAACATGCCATCGATCAGCTCTCAACCCACACTACTGAAATCTCTACTTTGACCCACAGCCTTGCATACCTCCAGGTTTGGTGATCCCTTATCAACTACAGACCCAACTCTGTCTCACCCAACCTCTTCACTAAGAGGGCAGATTAAACAGAGAGATGAGCTCCCTCTGAAAACTCAGTCTGCTGTAGGCATGGGAACAGAGCCAGAGCGAGTTCATATGGATGGGAGAGTTCTGCATGGTAGGCCCCTGCCTCACATAGTCTGGGGCTTTGGGAAGTCATGCCTGCTGAGCGTCCTCGAGGGCCTCTGGGTATGCCTACACTATTGCATTCCCTGAAAGGCAAACTCTGCCCTACTTATTCTATGACTCACTCAGAGCCGCTTTCCTCTTGGAATTAATCCAAAGATAAGAGTCCTCTCAGCAAAACAAAGTTTGCCTGCTTCCTTATGTGTGGCCTGCTTATTTTTTTTTTTTTAGAACTCTACTTTGGAAGTGCAGAGCAGCCTGAAGGCCCTTTCTCTCCATTTGGTTTTGTACATCTTCTTAAAATTGTAACTTGGCTAGTGCTACTCTTTCTTCCTTGGTGATTTTATAACTCACACGGTGAAGCCTGACTCTAAAGAGCAAAGGGAATACCCTCAGGGTAAGTAACAAGAGTATCATATATAATAAACATGCTTCCCAGCACTGGAACAGCGGCCTCAGGATAAAGGACACACATTGTATCTTGGTTATGGGAAAATGGGTCCAAGAGGGACAGAAGTATTAATACTTCAGGGTAACTTCAGGGCGAAGTTTAAACACAGTAGATACCTGGGGGCAGGGGAGAAGTATATTTGAAGAACGCTCCGGGTTTAGGAGTGAGATGTGAGATGACAGGAAGAATATGATGTTCTCATTTCTCTGAATACCCCACTATTCTAACCTTATAGTAAGTCTGTGCCAGATTCTAAATATTTGATTTTACAGGTCTTAGCCTGGGTAACCTAGAAAACAGAGTTTTAGGCAAAAAGCTTATATGCCAAACCTTGCTGGAGAGATCAAACCCAAGAAAGCAGGAGTGATAAGAAAAGGGGTACTGAGGTAAGGGAGTCTGGAGAAAAATATTGGAGGATACACTTTTAAGCTTCAGATCAAGTGTAGGCAATTGCCTGGTCCTATGAGGCATCTTCAGAAAGGCTGTATGAATGATTGCATCTCAGAACAGTCAATCACAGTGACAGAAAAAAGATGTATCCTCCGGACAGAGCAGGCTTTTGCAAAGAGAGAAGGTCTCATATACAGAGAAGTGGTTGCTAGCAGTTGGAAGTCAAGCCAGGGTGCACTAAAATTGGTTGGACTTAAGTGAATATGGAGGAGATATCAACAGTGTCTGCTACAACTGGACTGATTTGGTAAGTGCACTAATATTTAATTTCTAGTAGTAAAGTTTTGTAGATCAATTTTAACTGCAGAGCATTTGTAGTGGACAGACTCTAGGATGGCCCTAATTTTCCCTGCATTCTGATACTCACATCTTTGTGTGATCCCCTGCCACACTTTCTTCCAAGAAAACAGGATCCTTGGTGGGATATTACTTCCATGATTAAGCCACCTACAATTGTGTCTCCTGTCATCCTAGCAGATTCTCCTCTTTCCTGATTTTGATGACGTAAGCCTTCATGTTGGAGAGGTCCACATGGCAAGGAAACAGAGGTGGCCTCTGGCCAACAGCCCCTAAGGGACTGAATCCTGCCACAACCACATGCACTTATAGAAGCACATCCTTCCCCATCTGAGTCTCGGATGAGGCTCCAGCCCTGGTCTACTCCTAGGCCTCATGAGAGACCCTGATGTATGGTATCCAGGGAAACCGTGATGGATTCCTGCCCTATAGAACCTGAGATCGTAAGCCAGTGTGTATTGTTTTAAGCTGCTAAGTTCATAGCAATATAGTTATAAAGCCATAGATAACTAATAGAGCACCCTAAGAGGAGGCACGGCTAAGAGGGTTGGTTAAGGGACAAGATGAGCTTCTGGTGAGTGATGGAAAGTGCGAGTGTAAAATTAAAAGGGCAACTGGAAGGGTCCGGACTGTTACTGCCAGCTATAAAGACACTTTTGGGAGTTTGCAATTGGAAATGCTTAATGACAAGAATGTTCAACCAGAATGTGTGATTCATATGTTAGGACCCATTAGATACTGAAGAAGAAACATGTTTGCCCAAAATCTTGCACATAACAGGATGTCCACAGAAGGTTTTTGAGTTGCCCATGTCTCTTCACTATAAGTACTTGTATGGTTATACTAATGATGTAGCTGGGCGCGGAGTGAGGTGAAGCAGACAAAGTTTTCTCAAAGCCCCCACCCTGTCTGAGAGGCCCAGGGAAGGGAGGAACAGCAGTAGCAGTAAACTCTATGCTTCTAACCTGTCCCAGGGGGAGTCTCATGGTGGAGGACTCCCACTGAACACACGGGACCCAACATCACAGCCCTGAAACAAGATGGTATGATAATTACAATTATTTTTTTTCTGCCTTTGATGCAATAGTAAGCTACTGCATACAGTAAGGGGCGAATCTCTGGTCTGAGAAAGATGTGGTATGGCTGTCAGGATCATGAGGGAATACTGTTTTATTCGGGCTTTCTTTAGCTACAAAATTCAGTAGCAATCTCTATTTAGATACAGCATCCAGTAGCAGTAGATATTTAGGGTGTTCAGAAGGAGAAGGAGAGAAAGGGAAATTTCCCCATCTGTGATCCATGCTTCTTACAAGGAGGCTTTTTTCTTTTTTCTGCCATTTTGTGATAGTTATGCATAGTTCTGAGGCTTAAGCTACAATGTAATCACTGTTTTGTAGCTAACGAGGGATGTAAAGCTTACCATATGTGTGACACGTGGTTGATGCAGAGCTAGGGAGTGGCCAAGGGGGAGCATTCTAAATCCCAAAACACAGTGTTTTATTCTTACCTCCAGGGCTGAGACTGGAAGAGTCTGTTTATAACATTACCTTCAAAATTATAGAGTTCCTTCTATATTTGAAAGCACTGTCCTGGGCCTTTTAGAATAACCAAAGAAATAGCTCAAAAGAATAAAAACCTAGCAAGCATCTGAAGCACTGAGCTTACACCCACAAAACACACTGGGATAAAACAGTAGGTGGGGAAATCATCCCAGGAACAATTGATTTTTCAGTGCATTCAATAGTTACACCCATCAACTGAAGGGGGAAAATATACACTACCACAGAAACCTCTGAATGTGCTTTACAAAAACTACAATTTCACAGAAATGAGACCTTATTTAAAAGACAGATTCATAAAGTTGTTGCAATTTTTGAGTAATACTAATGGGCAGGGGAGGATCTGGCTTGGGTAATAGGGCTTTAGTTTTTTTTTGTAAAAATGCGACTTGACTGCCCACATCCTATTCCTTGTTTCATACAATTCTTGCTACCCAAGGGGTGCCAGGGGGAGGGGAGAACTTGAAAGATCAGTCACAAAGATTGAATCGCAGAGTGCCCCAGTAAACAGGACCCCTCCTGATGCTTTCCCTAGCCAGCCATGTGCTCACCAATATTGTTTTTAAAGTTTGAACAGTGTACAAATGTCTTTTCAAGGAAAAAAAAACCCAGAGGTTTCAAATCTTTATTATTTCTTATTGTGTTACTTAAATATGTAGGGACGTAGTGCTAGGTATAATAAGCTGCTCATATGTATTGTTACTGTATAAATATAAATCAAAAACAGGTTTACAAATGAAATATGAGCAAAATGGCAAAATACAAATGAATGACATTGATGTGATGAATAAGGTGAATGTGATAAAGTCAAACTGGTGCTCACAGTGTAAATCTTCATTCATACGTGCATTTGTTAGTTCATTCAACACACATTAATTGAGCACTTGTTATTTCCAAAGGGGCTCTTCCAGGGGCCACAGATACATCACTGAGCAAAATTCTCTGCTTTCATGGAGCTCACATTCTATGAGGATAAGACAGATAGTAAGCCAAATAAATGAGTGAAATGCACAATGTGTTGGATGGTAATGGGTGCTAAGGAGAGAAATCTAGAGAAGGAAAGATAAAAATTTGCAGGGAAAGGGAGTTGCAATTTGTAATATAAGAAAGGCCTCATGGAAAAGGTGACATTTGTATAAAAACTTGAAGAAAAAGAGTATTTGGGTATTATTTGCGGAGAGGTTGGGGACGGTGCTAAGTGTTCCAAAATGAACAGTGGCCGGAAAGTCTCTGAGGCAGGGATGAGCCTGTTTCTAAGTGGTTCTGCTACAGGGCAGGCTCTTTTGAGTTCAACAAACCTTTACTACCATGTGACGCCTAACAACTCAGTTTTCGCACCCCTTTTCCTTTTTCAAACTACTGTGCAGCCTTTGCTCTTACTCCCTTGGCTGTTAGGTTGTTTGCCTTTTACAGGAAGGAGGCTGAAGACCTCTTTTATATATCACATCCACCCTATATTTTTTAAATTGCATAATGTGATGGTCAATTTCATGTGTCAACTTGACTGGGCTAAGGGATGCCCAGATAACTGGTGAAACCTTACTTCTGGGTGTGTTTGTGAGGGTGTTTCTGGATTAGCATTTGATTCAGTAGACTGAGTGAAGAGATCCAGCCTTCTCCAAGAAGACGGGCATTATCCAATCCCCTGTGGGCCCACACAGAACAAAAGGGCAAAGGAGGGGAAATTCTCTCTTCCTTAGCTGGGATATCCATCTCCTCCTGCCCTCAGACGTCAGAGCTCCTGGCTCTTGGATCTTTGGCCTCTGGGACTTAACACTAGTGGCTGCCTGGTTCTCAGGCCTTTGGAGTCGGACCGAATTATACCACTGGCTTTCCTGGTTCTTCGGCTTGCAGACAGCTGATTGTAGGGCTTCTTGGCCTCCATAGCCATGTGAGTCAATCTCTGTAATAAATCTCCTCTTGTATGTATATCGATAGGTGATAGAGAGATAGATAGACAGATCAATCCTATTGGTTTTGTTTCTCTGGAGAGCCCTGACTAATACAGGTATTGACAGTAAAGTGATATTATTTAACACCAATATGAGAGCAAACCTAATCATACATGCAGCCACTGAAATATAGTGACAAGACTCAGGGTGAACTGGCCAATAGGATTAAATGGATTATGTTTAATTTAGTATATTCAAATTATTATCAAAATCTAAATATTGAATCAGTAAATTTTCATAGAATATGCACAGACTTCTGACAGTATGTCCATGGACCCTCTGTGGTCTGAGGAATCTCACTTTAATAAACAGTCCCTTTGAGGCTGGCCTTACCAGCTGGCTCATGGCCATATATTACACTAGTGGATATGGACATATGAGATTTCTCCACTCTCCGTCCCTGTGATGTGGGTGAACTGATTTAATGCACGGTCAGGGAATTTGCAAGGTGTGTGGCTGGAAAATTAATTCAAAACAACTATCTTGGTTCCTTTGTTGTCATACCTATCTGTGAGAACTGCTTCTGTGATTTAGACTATGTACCACCCGGATCTGTCCACAATAATCTAGGCAGGAAATACCTTTTTCAATTTTGTGGTATAGAGAAATTAGAGTCTAGGCAAAGGAGCACCTGTGCCATTTCTATCGCAACTCGATCTGCACCTCTGACAGAATGGAGAGGCTGAAAGCAAACTTTGTGATGCTGCCGCCTTAGTCACATGGCAAGACCAGGCCTTGCGGTTGAGGGGAAATGGCACATAAGGCAATAAAAGCTCCGGCAGAATGTCTTTTTGCCCAAATCTTAGGAGGCTGCCCTGCTCCTGATAACAGTTCTGAGAAAGTTCTTTTCCAAAGAGCATAATGCAAGAGAGGTAAATAGGGCCCACCATTGGAAATCAACGTAGTTGGCAATATCTGTTACAATAACTGGTGCGTATCTGTGACATTTAAGATGAAACTGGAGGAACTCCAAGATATTTTGTTAAGGAATTGAGCATAGTACAATAAAAGTTCTTATCATGCTATAGAAAAATGGTTATGTATTCCTAACCAAAGATTTTTAGTAAACTTCACATGGAAAAGCAGACTATTCTGAAAGACTATCCTGACTAATCTGGACTGGATGGAACTTAAATTGTTCTCATTCTTAAGTTGTTCTCATCAAGAGTAATTTTAGATCACCAACATAGTCCTCCTAACTTCTAGTGTAGACTTCCATGATATTCTAGGATATAATCTTGGCCGAACAGTGATTATCGCCTCTTAGAATAAGAACATGAATTTCGTGTGTGCACAACTCTTTTCTCTTCTATTCATACTCACTGCTTCTACCCTTACCACCACCAGCATCACTTTCCCTCCAACTCACACACACACACACACACACACACACACACACACACACCCCAAATACACCTAAACATTTAAGAGAGAGAACTTTCTGGGATCCCATAAGATTAAAATATTGTTTAATCAGTTCCAAGAGGTGAGAAATGGAGATCTCACATCTAGGTCTCACATCATTCTTTCAAGTAGGGGATAGAAGAAGCCAAATGGCATCAGCATTTAATGTAACAAAGGAGCATAGCATAGGGATGAGGAGCATGGACTCTAGAAGTAGACTACCCGGGTTGGAATCACAGCTCTACTACTAACCAGCTGTGTCAGTAACTAAACCTTCTTTAGTGCCTTGGTTTGATCATCTGTAAAATCAGTTTATTAACTTTCCCTAACTCATAGTGTCGTCAGGAGAATTAAAAGAATTCATATTTGTGAAGCACTTAGAACAGTGCCTGGCACACAGTAAGTAGTGCATAGCTAATGGATTGCAATAAATAAGAACATAAAGAAATGAAACTTGTTTTGAATAAATAGGGGAATTATTGTAAATTGTGAAGACATGACAATGAGGTAGTCAGAAAGTATTAGAATCCTGAAATTAATAGCACATCTTCATTTTTTTTTCAATTTGTGTGGGATTTTGGTTATGCAGATGGTTTTCTGTTTTTGAGTAGAAAGCACTCTATGCCTCAGAAGTATCTGGCATTTTCCACCTAAGGTGAAGCATGAGTGGTAAGAAAAGTAATACATATTCATGAAAAAGTACTGACAGGATGAGAAATCAACAACTGCTTGACATTCCTAAAATGTCTTTTCCATGATATCATGAACGAGTGCAGGAATGAGTGCCATTTGTCGAATAAAAACCCAGTAGACATTAAGAACCAACAAGACCCAAATGTCCTGCATTGTTGCAGGAGCTTATACATTATGAGCACTGTAGTGGATGCTGTGATGTGCTGCTAAAGTGCTCCCTGAAGGCTGAAGCACTCATTTCCTCAGCTTTTGAGAGTCTTGGCAGCTGAAAGCCTTTGGCTATTTGCCCTCTCTAGAACTGTCCTCTGCTGAAGACAGCTGCCTCACCCAAGGTCATACCCTCTTCCTGTGGGAAACCAACCTCGAATCTGGGTCTATAAAGACTGCCCAGTCTGAGTATATAGAGACATGACCCACCTGAATCAGTTTGGGACAAGTCTTCAGGGCCATCTCAGGTCTTCAGTTCCCCGGAGGTTCAGCTGAGGCCTCTGCTGTAATTGCTTCTCTGTTCAACTGCTCCCTCTACCCAGTTTTGCTTCTTCCATTCTCCCATAGTGATTAATCACAAAAGCCTCCCCGCAAAAGCCTCCTACACGCAAATCTCTGTCTCAGAGTCTAGTTCTTGGGAACCTGAACTGCAACAGGTACCTACTGAGTAGGGTGCATACCAGCTGCAATGACATTGAAACCGTGGGCATTCTGATATCTCATTTCCCTTTTCCACAGGGATATCTTAATGTGTTGCAATCCTCTTTAAGGGCTTCTTTAATTTCTTCAACAACAAGGTCATCATCTACTGGTCCTGGATCAGACCTCATCCAAGCACCTGGCTTATAGTCAGAATCCAGGAATGCTAGACCTCCATAGAACGATGGCCATGTCCAGGGAGAACAGAATTTTCCAAATAAAGGTCCTACATTTAAACTGACCCCTAATGAATGAGTGTTTAAGTGGTCTTAATTGTGATTGTTAAAGCACAGGCAAAATAATATTGGGTGAGGTCAAATCATGCAAACCTTCTCCTCATACAAAAACCGAGTTTTTCAAACGCCAGTAAATTCTGTTTAAATGCCTGGTTCTTCGAAGGGCCCACGTGACCACATCAAACTCACTCTTATCATTGAGCATAAGGGAAGAAATAATCAGGGTAGCCAGGGATGCTTGGACAATGTGTTTTGTTCAGAGACCTTATCTGATTAGATGCTAAAGATCTTTATTTTTCATCTTAGGCTTAGAGGAACAGGTATGCTTCTATCCTTCATGTAACTCAGGTCAACATCTGGATCCAGCTGAAATGGATTTATTTATTTTTGTGATTTCCCTAAGTTCACAGAGCCTGGACGTGCTGTTACAAAATTCCTAAAGATACGTAATTCCAACAGTAGTAATAGCTTGAGCACTGACACCCAGTAGGATAAGCCGTCAGGTTCCAAGTTTTCTTGCTGTGCTTTTTGTAACAATACACAGTAGCAAATTATGTGGGTCTGTTGGATAAATATTTACTGAACACTAAGAGGATAGGGATGGGAGCAGAGTTAATTATGCAAGCTTAGTGGAGTATAGCAGCATGGTACATTCATAGAAAAGTTATCATTGTTATTTTGACAAATACTTGGTAATTCTTACAGCATTATTAGATGACACATGAAAAAAATTGGAAGTGTTATCATCAGTTAGGAGCTCCACACAGCAGAAACACCTCCACTTTGAATCCAGAGCCGCTGTTGTACATTACTGAAAATACCACATGGTGCAGCAATGTATTGGTTCTGAAGAGCCAGGTCCCTTAACCTCCTCTCATAGCTCCTAGATTGAGTTTAACAGCTTTTGATGGATTGGCACACCCCTTCAAAGGCAGCCCAGCTTCTGGCAAAATCTGCACCTAGCATCCTGGAAGACATACGCACAGCTCTACGTACTGGGATGGCTGGGTACCCAGGGTGATCCATAGACTTCCCTGTGTTATGCCAATCCAGATGATAACAAGTCTAAATCTGTGGCTTATGTCTGATACTTATTCCACAAAACAAACGGTGTCTCATCTACAACCCCTGCCCTCAACAGATTTTACATTCTACTGGAAGTTAGTTCAGATCTTGGTGAAGAATGGATCTTTCACTGCATCATTTTCTTGGGCACCAAAAATTATGAAATTTCATTCAATCAAGAAACACCATTGAATTGCTTTCTTGTAGCCTTAATGTATAAGACATGCCTTCATATATTATGTAAGGACACTCTCTTAAAGTACAGTGCTAAAATAAATGACACGGCACCGTGAGGTAAACAGCAGTTCCCTTACCGGATTGATCCTGCTTGTGACTTTTAAGTCTCTAACCCATGACTGATGGAGCTGCGGAGGAGCGTGTGGCAGATCACACTTTTCAAAAAGAGCCCACCCCACATGTTCCTCTGCAATGTGACCTTGCTACCGCCCCAGCAGGAGGTGGAGTCGGTTCTTTACCTTTTAATCTGGGTGGGCCCTGTGAAAGCTTTGGCCTTTTGAATATGGCAGAGATGACACTGTGCCAATTCTACACAAAATCATTAGTTGGCCTGGTAAAGCCTGTGCCTGCATCTTATAAGCCAGCCACCAGGTGAGAAGTGTAACCACCCTGAAACCACCCTACTGTGAGAAGCCCAAGCTGCATAGAAGATGAAGTCCCAAAAGGAGAGAGAGAGAGGGAGAAAACAACGCAGCGAGCACGTATGTGAAAGGTCGCCTTGGAAGTAGCTTTAGCCTCTTTCACCTCAACTAATGATGCGTGGATCCCGGAAGGGCCCGGCTGAGTCCTTCCTGAATTCCTGACTCATAAAACCATGAATGAAATAAAATGATTCTTTCAATCACTGAATTTTTGGGTAGGTGCTTATGTAGCGATAGACAACTGAAGCAAGTGATATGCTAATGACCTGGCTAATTAATCAAATATGCTAGTGAATAGAGGACGTTAGTTGCTCCATACTGCCTGCCTTTAGATTCTGGCTTTGCCACTTTAAAGCTCTATGATGTGGAGCAGCCCATGCCTCAGTTCTCTCATCTGTCAAATGGAGATAATAATAACTACCTCACAGAGTTTTACGAGGTTTAACTAATGAAAACTTACAACGGTGCCTGGAACTTTAGGAAGCGCAATATAGATTTTAGCTATTGTTACTGTGACACGCAGCTGGCCCTCACCAGTGTTGCCCAGCGTAGTACCCTTCTGTTCAGCATAGCAGGATGAGCCCTTAGATTCACACAGAGCTGAGACTAAATCCTAGATCACCATTTATGTGTAAGTCTGGCACCCTCCCTGGGCCTCAGTTTTCCTATATGTAGTATGGGGATAGCAAAACTTACTTCTCAAGGTTGTTGTGAGCGTCCGCTAAGCTACCAGGTAAAGTACTGGGCTCAGAGCCTGGCACGCAGTTAATGTTTGGTAATTGTTGACTCCCTGGACACCCCAGCCTCTCTATTTGATTCCACATGGGGTGCAACTCTCAGCACAACAGAAGAGGCTGACTGGCTTTAAATTCTTCAGCAGTGTTAAACACAGAGTGTATTCAAGTTCCAGAGTGAAAGCCTAGTTCAGTCATTTTCAAGGAATACCGGGAAGCACACATATTTACAAGAGTAACCTGCTGATATCCAGTTTTCTTTTATGTCAAAGGTACTATTCTTGTCATACAAAACTCAACTGTTGGGGTAGCAGGAACTGGCTGAGGATGAGCAGCATCGATTATCTATTACAACTCAAAGCTATCAATCAAAACACATGTTATTTCCTGTGCTCCAGGCAACCGAACGCATCAAACTAACAAGAACTCACAGGAGCAGATAAACATCAACACTGAGCTACGAAGTTCCCAGGAACACCCAGCGTAAAAGGAGTCCTTAGTCCCTTCAGTCCACTCTGGCTGGTCCCAGATGCAAGTGGAAACATAGGAGGGATAGTAGAGGGAGAACGGGGCCCCGAATCCCAAGACTGAGGCTGACATATATTCCAAAAAGAATGTAAACTGACTCTGCTGAAGATGGTAAGCCAAGCCTCATCAAAATAAAGGCAAGTGATTTCTGGAGACTTGGCCCCTGGACAAAGTAGTAAGAAAACTTAGATGACGTCTGCTTATGGGAAAATAATGACAAAGTCAGGAAAAATGGAGAAGTGGATGAAAATAAATCATCTTTTAAGTGAGCAGAGTCAGGGACCAGGAAGGACAAGATTCCCAATACCTGTTTTATATCAGCATGGGAAACTAGCTCATTTTAACCTGTCATTGTACATAAATCACCCTTCAAGCTTGGTACATGCAGGGATTCTTCCTCTAATACATCATATTTACCTGAAAATGGGTTACCATAAAACTAGAATGGTAGTGTTTACTAAGGAATGTGTCAAAACTGTAAGGATCAACCCCCGAGAGAAGATAGGTATGAGGGAAAAGGGTGAAACATGTTCTTAAAAGACATTACAAGCACGATCAGATTCTTGGTATCATTAGGACAATGTAATATCATAGGGTAGAAAGTTCTGAATGATAACCAAATGCACCCTGAATTCCAGATTCTTCAATCAGAAGTGATCTAGTGATCTCTATGCTACAGCAAGAGCCCAGTAAATCATATAATAGCATGGCAGTTATTGAGTGCCAACTGTATGCTAAGCTCAGTGCTCCTTTTTTCAAATGCATGGCTTTATTTAGCCCTTACAATAATCCTAAATGCAGGAACTATTTTTAACTCTCATGTTGAAAGTAAATACATTGAGACACAGAAATTACCTTCCTTGTCCAAAGTCACACCACTACTAAGTAGCTGAGTCAGGATTTGAATGTAAAACTCCTTGGTTCCAGAGTCTTCCCCTCAAGCTCTATGCTACATTACCTCCATAAATCATAGATAATATTTATGTGCTCGTGGAGACTTCTCCAACCTGATTACTTATAATAGGTTCTTCAGTGTCCTCAGATAACTTTTGTTGTGTACATTCTAAAGCTATAGAGTAAACAGAACAAAGAAACAAATAAAAGTTCCATGTATTACAACAGGAGGAGGCATTATGATTAGCATGTATAATATGGTGGGGGCATGGGGAAGGCTGTACAGCAAAGAGAAGACAAGTAGTGATTCCACCGCATCTTACTGCACTGATGGACAGTGACTGTAATGGGGAATGTGGGGAGGGACTTGGTGATGGGGGGAGTCTAGTAAACATAATGTTCCTCATGTAATTGTAGATTAATGATACCAAACAAAGAAAAGTGTGTTGTGTTATTTAGTTTCAAAACATTTGGGGAATTTACAAGTATTTCTGTTATTGATTTTTAATTTAATTCCATTGTGGTTAGAGAACCTAATTTGTATGGCTTATGCACTTTTTAAAATTAATTGATTCTTGTGTTATGGCCCAAAATATGGTCTATCTTGGTAAATGTTCCTTGTGTACTTGAAAGGGAAATGTTTTGATGCTCTTATTGAGTGGCTTGTTCTATAAATGTCAGTCAGATAAACTTCTTTAATGGTGTTATTCAAGTTTTCTATATCCTTGCTGATTTTTCATATACTTTCTATCATATTGAGAGAGAAGTATTACAATCTCCAGCTATAATTCTGGATTTGTCTATTTCTCCTTACAACTCTATCAACTTTTGATTTGTGTATTTTAAAGCTATTTTATTATGTTAATAAATGATTGGGATTATATGGCCTCCAGATGAATTAACCCTATTTTCATTATGAAATGATCTTCTCTATCCCTGGTAATATTTCTTGCCCTAAAATCTACTTTTACTAAAGCTTTCCTTTGACTGGTGTTTACCACCCTTTTACTTTTAACCTATTTATAATATTGAAATTTGTATTTCTGTTGGCAGCATATAAGTGGGTCTTGTTTTCCTTTTCAATGTGATAATCTGCCTTTTAATCAGATCCTTAGACTATTTACATTTAATGTGACTATTGATGTTCTCTGGTTCACATCTACCATCTTGCTATTTGTTTTCTAACTTGTCCCATCTGTCCTTTGGCCCCATTTTCCTCTTTTTTCTGCCTTCTTTGTATTAACTGAGTGTTTTAAATAGGTATTTTATATCCTCTGCTGACTTACTAGCTATAACTTTGTATTATTGTATCAGTGGTTCCCTTAAGGTTTATGCTATGCATCTTTCACTTCTCAGGGTTTATGTTCAAGTGATACTGTATCACTTCACGTGTAGTGTAAGAATCCTGTTATAGCATAGTTCCATTGTTCTCCTGTCAGCTTTGATGTTATGGTGTCCTACACTTTATTTACGCATATGTTAAATACTCCATTATACACTGGGGTTTTTAATTTTGTTTTTGTTATTCTTTAAGCAATCAGTTATCTTTTCAAGAGATTTAAACCATAAGTACCATAAGTAAAATTCTTATGTTTACTCAGGTAGTTACCATTTCTAGTGCTTTTCATTCCTTTGTATAGGTCCAACTTCCTTCTAGTCTAACTTTCCTTCTGCCTGAGTACTTCCTTAAATATTTCTTGTACTGATGGTATGCTGGTGATTAATTTTTTCAGTGTCATGTCTAAAAAGTTATCTTGACATTCTTTAGTTTACATCTGCCAAGTTGCTATTTGTTTTCTAGTTGATGCTCTTTTCTTTCTTCCTTTCTTTCTTTTTCCTTATTTCTGTCATTTTCTTCTTCCTTTCCTTTTCTGGACTATTTTTTCTCTATGTTTTTCATTGTGGATAGTTTCTATCACTATGTCCTAAAGTTCACGTGTATTTACTTCTGCCATTTCTACTCTCCTATTGATGTCATCTAGTGGATTTTTTCTTTCTCATCTCAGACATGGTAGTTTCCATGGTAGTTTCCAGGTTTTCCCAGGCTGGAAGTTTGATTCCTTATATCTTCCATGTTTCTACTTAACATTTGGACATATAGAATACTCTGATAATAACTATTTTAGGGTCCTTGTCTGCTCATTCAAACACCTGTGCCAACACTGGGTTGGATTTGGTTGATTGATTGATTATTCTCATTATGGGCCTTGTCTTCCTGTTTCTTTGCATGCCCTGCAATCTTTAGTTTGATGGCAGCCATTGTGAATTTTAACCTTTTTGGGTTCTGGATATTTTGTATTCCTATGGGTATTCTTGAGCTTTGCTCAGGGATGCAGTTACAGGGTTTGGAAACAGTGCAGTCTTTTCAGGTAGTGCTTTTATGATTTGTTAGGCAGGTCTGGGGCAGTGTTGAGTCTAGAACTAATATTATTTCCTGAGTACTCTACACAGCACCCATTGAATTATGACCTTTCCCAGCCTGGCTGGTGACTACACACTGTCCTGGCTCAGTATATGCATTGGGCATTGTTATCTCTGATTCTGTCTGATGGTTCTCTCCCCAGCCTCAGAAGGTTTATTCACATGCATTCTTTGATCGGTACTAAGCACTCAAGTGGGCCCCTCTACTGATCTTCACAGCCTTCTCACTGGGCACACCTCTCCTCTCTGGTACTCTGATCAGCTATCTCTAGTTGCCTTGGGCACCTAGAAACTTAGCTCCGTCTCCTCAACTCTGAGAGACCATCAGGCTGTACCTGGGTTCCCCTTTCTGCACCACAGCCTGGAAACACTCTCAAACAATATCTTGGGGGTAATCATAGGTTTCACCGCATTTCTTTCCCTCTCTCAGGGATCATTGTCCTTCACTGTTGTGATTTCCAGTGACTTGAACACTGCTGTTTCATATATTTTGTCTGGTTCTGTGGTTGTTTCAGGTGGGAATGTAAATCTGGCCCATTTTGCTCTACCTTGGATAGAAGTGGAAATATGATCGTTCCATTTTAAATGAAGAAATTATCTCAAGACTGAGAACTTCAAGAGGGTTTAATGCTATAATAAGTGGTAGAACTGGAATTCAGGTCCAACTCTTTTCAGTCCTTCTTAAAAAAAAAATCCTTGTGAAAATTTTCTGTATAGCTGGGAAAACTGCATGGCTTTTACTCCCCCAACTTTTGGTTTTTGATAATTGCTCATGTTGTTTGACCCTTACTTTTGTCTTGTTTTGTTTTAGGAATAAAGGCAAACAACTATTTGAGGCTGTTTATCTACTCCCCATCTCTCTTTTTAGGGAGAAAAATGTCCTTAAGAGCTGTATTCTCTAATGCCTTGTGTTTGTTGTGAATCAGTAGAGAAACTTTTTCTCTGTTTTTGGACGTTGGGTAAATGCTCATCTTTTGCTCTTACCTCTTAGGCCCAATTACAGGTCATATCCTTGCCCAGCTCAGGTCCTTTGTTCATTTTTTCTGCTGGTACTTTTCTGTCATTCTTCTCCATAAAATTCCACCCATCATTTAAATCCCCTTGACAGCTCTGTTGCTACTTGAAAGCTTTCCCAACCTACTTAGTTTCCACCTCTATAAAATCAGGCTAGATTTAGGACAAAATGCTCTCGCGGTCCCTTACAGCTCAGAAGCAAGTTTTGTGGGGGCTAAGATAATTCTTTCATCTCCCCAAATTTATCCATTTGGCATTAATTGACCCTGATACCTAAATTGTACCATACATCCTTTCCACTGTGTCTGGCAAGCTGCCCATTATCAGTAAGTTCTAAGTAAACCTTGTTGCAAGAATGGATGAATGGTGTTTATTTTTTCCCTCTCGTCATTCAGTGTGTGGTGAAAGGCTTCTTGCAATCATAAGAACCACAAGGCCTGTTCACAACAGCCTATTGGTTATCAACAGGCTGAGACCAGCACACAAAACCATATGTACACGTGTGCGCGCGCGCGCGCACACACACACACACACACACACACACAGCTTAAATATTCAAATAGTTCATTATGGCAGATTAAAAGAAAACCTCCTCTCCTGCTCTTTTGTTTCAACACTTTTAGCTATATTTCTTATATAGTATATTGTGAAATGATATGTTATATATATTGGTCTGCCCCTGAAAACTCTTGCAATGTCCTAAATGCTAAGGGCACTAGGAGCATCTTTTAATATTTGGTCTTTAGCACAGAGCTCCCAAATCCCTTGGGTTCTCATGGGTGGTAGTATTGTTTTGTTTTAATGAGGGAATTCTTGGTGGGCTCCTGAATAGCTTCAAGCTGGGGGCTGGTAACCAGAAAGACCAAGCCATGATTAGAAGCTTGGAACTTGCAGCCCTAAGTGCCATCCTCTGGGAAGGAGAGAGGCTGGAGATTGAGTTAATCATCTATCACACCTACATGATGAAGCTGCCTTAAAAATCCAAAGAGTATGGGGCTCAGGGAGCTTCCGTACATCTTCATGCTGGAGGGGGGGACATCCCAGCTCCACAGGGACAGAAGACCCTACGCTCAGGACCTCGTAGACCTTGCCCTATATTTCTCTTCACAGGACTTTGTAGACCTTGCCCTATATTTCTCTTCATGTGGTTGTTGATTTGTAACCTTGAAAATATCCTTTCTAATGAATCGGCATTAGTAAGTAAACTGTTTTCCTGGGTTCTGTGAGCCATTCTGGCAAATTATCAAACCTGAGTATGGGTCGTAGGAACCTCTGATCTGTAGCCAAGCCAGACAGAAGTTGCGAGTAACCGGGTGACCTACTACTTCCAACTGGTATCTGAATGGTGCGCTGAGGGGTGGGGAGGCAGTCTTGTGACTCCTTAACCTGCGGAGATCTGCGTGAACTCCCCTTAGCATCAGAATTGAATTGAATTGCAGGACATTCAGCTGGTGTTGGAGAGTTGGTCAGTGTGAGAAGAAACCTACACATCTGCTGTCAGAAATGTGTGTGAGTAAAGGAAAACGGTGTGTTTTTTACCTAGACACATACTTTTACAGCTATTTCTTGATTTATGTTTTAGCAAGTACCCTCAATTTTCAGTTCAGAAGTTGGGTGAACTGATCAATCTCTATTTGCTTTTCTAGATCCAGCATGTGTCTCTGCTGTGCTCTACACCCTGGGAGGATGACCTCTGTGGACTGGAGCACTGGAGCCCCCTTGAGCTCTGGCTTACAATTGCATTTTGCCAATGGCAGGTATTGGCAGGGGGTCTAAGGTCAGGAGCAGAGAGAGGTCAGGGGTCTATTCCCCCTTCCTGATGCTCCTTTCCTGCCAGATGGCAATTTAACGGTGGCTGTGCTCCTCTACCTATGCTACGACTCCTGTTGGGGGGGCCCTTCCCCACAGTTCTAGATCTTGCCAATTCCAGTAAAACTGCTCTCTCTATTGTCTTCTTTTGTCAGGCCAAGAGAGGCTTCACACTGTTAGGGCTCCGGGGGCATCACCATTTCTATCGCGTTGCATAGTCCTTTCCCTCAGCTCCGTAAAGAGTCCTTGGTCCTGCAAACTTGACATCCATTCCCACAATACCTTTTTATTTCTTGCTTATACAAATTAGCCAGAACTTTGCAATTACATGGGATACGAGTGCTATCTCCTCCCCAGATCTCGAGAAAATCTTGTACAGACCATGTTGGAGCCTAGGAGTGGCAGCAATAGGAGTAGTGGTGTTTGTTCTTGAGGAGTTGCCTTGCAACTGCCTCTGTGAATTCATTAAAGATCCTTTTTTGCCTTCAAACAAGCTTTATTTTTAATAGCCAGAGTTTTGTAACAACTTGGATGCCCATTCACAACTGATGGGTAAACAATTGTATTACATCCATACACAGTGAAATATTATTTAGCTATAGAAAGGAATAACAAGTTATATGCTCAACAAGGAATAACAAAAGGAATAACAAGGAATAACAAGTTATATGCTCAACAAGGAATGCTCAAAAGGAATAACAAGTTATATATAACAAGCAATCGCAAAACAATTACGCTTACTGAAAGAATGTAGGAAAAAAATAGGCTCATACTGTATTACATTTACAGAAAATTCTAGGAGGTGCAAATTAAAGTACTGTGAAATAAAACAAATCAGTGGGTGCATGGGGTTGAGAGATCAGGAAGGGACAAGAGGAAGAGATTAGTAAGGGATGTGAAGAGATTATTAAGGGATGTAAGGAACCTCAAAATGCAATAGATAAAGTAAGATGATGATAATGTTCATTATCTTAATTGTGCTGCTGGTACCACATACAGGTGCATACATATGACAAAACTGATCAAATTGTACAATTTAAATATGTGCAGGTTATGGTATTACAATTATGCACCACTAAAGCTGTTAAGAAATAAATTGGTTCCAAACAAAAATCTGGTTCTCCCTTTTCTCTTGGAATCAACCAACCCTACATTGACTCAACCATCTCCAACTTC